>NC_081315.1:130991989-131629489 GCF_026419965.1 Kogia breviceps
TATATAAAATTCAAAAATGCAAAAAAAAATTATTTGTTTTCTTAGAATCAACTCTTATAGCAGGACTCTCCTAATTCTCCATACACCTATTGTTGATGGAAGTTACAGTTCAAATTGTTCTGTATTTTCAAATGTTTTCACATGTTAAAAGTCTAGTAAACCTAGAGTGAATATCATATCATTTTAATTATCTCTTCTCCATATAAATATATATATATTAGAGGTATCTATTTTCTTAATTCTCTTTATATTCTAGCATGAAATTCAACATCAGAGTATCTTAATGTTAATGCAGCCATTAACTATTACCCATGTTAATATATTTTTGTTTGAGATAAATTGTATACCTATACCTAATAAAGATTAAAATATAACCAACCCATGATATGTATATTTCAACAAAAGAGTAGCTTGTCACAAACAGTTGTTGGACCGAGCAGTTTCTCCAAATTATGATAGGCAATTACTAGTTTGTGGCAAATGCCACAGTATTCAGAAACCTACTCTCACATTTAGTGTAAGCAATTTCCATTCCAGTGGGTTTGCTCACATATTCACATGTAGTATATTATGAAGGATTTTAAAGCTAACCCTTCATTTTGTTTCTCCCATAAGTGTGATGTTAAAAAATAAGATTTTAGTTTCCATGATGTAGTTTCAGATTTATTTACATACACTGGTGTTCCACAATCTTTGGAAATTGAACACTGGCCAGAAAAAGATGGGCAAACATATATATTGTATAATTTTATATATATATATATAAATTATAAAAAGGGGATATAGAAAATGGAAGGAGAAAGCTAAGCACCAAGTAATAAGGGCCAGAAAATTTTTATAGAGACTAGAAAAGATAAGTGTTTATCAAAAAATAGTTTTTGCCTCTACTGTATGTTGCCTTGAGGCTATTATTGCCTGCTTCACTGCAGAAACTGGCAGCAGTAGCCAAGACATCAGTGTTCACATGAAATAAATGCATTCTGAAGAGTTGCCCTTAGGTATTGAATATCCCATCTTACTCTCTAAAAATCCCTAAGAACATGGGTTACAATTTAGGGGGATTGTCACCTCCCAATCATACTATACCTCAAAGTCTAAAGTTTAAGATTACAAAAGGTCAGTAAAAAGAAAAGAAATGCAGTGTTTGTAAAGCAGACAGAAATTTTGAATCGTATTCAAAATACTGACTCTATATATGTGTACATATATATGTAAAAGAAAGATTACAAATGGGAATGATCAGCAATGGTCATCTGGTGGAGTTTTCAGCACAAAGCTTATCTCCTATGCTCTAAAACAGTGGTCAGCAAGTGACAGCCTGAAGGCCAAATTGGGCCTGATTTCTGTTTTTGTAAATAAATTTTTATTGGAACACAGCCATACCCAATAATTTCCGTAATATCTATAGCTGCTGCCACATTATAAGGGGAAGTTTAAATGGTATGACAGAGACTGTCTGATTTTAAAAACCTAAAATATTTACTATCTTCTCTTTCACAGAAAAAATTTGCCAACCCCTACCTTAAACTCACACACTGAGATCTGGCCTTTGATTCCTCCTCAGCATTAAATATCTAATTAATTTTAAAAAAGGAAAGAAGCATAGAAATAAACAAAAAGATAAAACTAGAGAAAAATAGCTACACACAAAGTTAGATAGGAGATTTAAACAGGAATGTGAGTAGTTATACTAAATGTAAATAGACCAAACGCTCCAGTTAAGAAGCAATGATGATAAAAAAAAAATCAGTGAATGCATTTTCAAATATAATGTTGTGTCCAAAAGACTTTTAAAACATTAGGGTACAGAGAATACGAAGCAAAAGGATAGGAAAACAATCTGTCATGATAGTACCAAAGAATGCTGGTTACCTGTACTTGTATCAGACAAAAATAGACTTCAAGGAAAATACATTATTTGGGATAAAGAGAGTCACATCTTAATTAGAAAAGGTTTAATTCATGATGAATATATAAAATTATATATATGTACTTATAAATATATAAGCATATAAAATGAGGAATAAATAAAATATAAAATATATAGTAAAAGCAAAACAAGAATAGCTACATAACTATAAGGAGATTTAAATTTGCAATCATAATGCAGATTTAACATGCCTCCATGCCTCTTTTAGTATCAATACATGAAGCCAACAGAAAATCAGTAATGATATATAAGATCTGAATAGCATAATTAACAACAGCTTAATGGATGTGGACAGAACACTGAACCCATGAACTGCACAGTTCACATTTTTTTCTGAGTGTAATCAACTTATTTGAAGACTTGCTACAAGATGAGATCACCAAGAGGCAGAGTTTAGAGAATGGACGGTGACAGTTTGTCCCATGACCCCTGAGGTACTACATGGTAAAATATCTGAGACTGAAAAGATGAGACAGGATGGCATCCTGGAGGGGAAATGAATAAAGTCAATCAAGGAGAAGGAAGTGATCAACTGAGACCTTGATACGAAAAATTTCGGAGGATCGCTTTGGGTAAAACTGATTGGAGTGGGTTAAGATAAGAAGAGAGGACAGAAACTGGAGACTTTTTTTTTTTAATCACAGATACTTTGTTTTGTTCTGTTTTTTGATATTTAACACTTTTTTTGTTTGTTTTGAATTTGTGTTAAAAATGACTGTGGTACACTGGCATGCTGAATTCTTAGACATGCATAGCTACTGTTCCATCTGGGATGTGTTCAGCAACCTTGCAATTAAAAAATGTTTCACAGTCAACCTTTAAGAAGGAGGAAATGCAGAAGAATGAGAAGCAGAAGTAAGTGAAAACCACTTACAAATTAAAACTGAGCACTCTTCACTGCTATCATATATTCATTCCTTCACATGAGTATTCCGTGCCATTTGAATGATAGAATTCTTTGAAGAAATGCCACCAGATGGCAGGCACCTTCCCTTTGTATCACAGATACTTTGAATATAACACAATGAAGAAATAGTAACAAAGGGAAGGTGGTGAAAGGCAGCAGGATTGCTGAAGGAGAGGGCTCTTTACTACTCAACACATATTTAGAAACGTATTTATATATTAAATACAATCTTGTGCTACAGAGGAAACCATAAAATAAGCTAGTAAATATTTAAAGTTAAATACAAATGAAATCATTACACGTAGCATTTTGTAATTAATGTTTTGTGGAGTAAGGCTCATACAATACTTTGAGGGAAATTTATAGCTTTAAATGTATTTATCAGGAAATAAGAAAGTCTAAAATACTGAGTTAAACGTTTAGCAAAAGAGGTTGGAAAGCAACAGAGCCAGATATAAGAGTAAGAGAAATAACAAAAATAAGGACAAAAATCCTATCCACCTGTGTCAATGATACCAATAGCCAATTATAAGAACCAGTGTTAAACCCATCCCAAATCATGTTAAATTCACATCGGTAATCACAAACATGAAATTTAGCCAATCTGCAAAAACGACAGCCTACTAATTTCAATTCCACACTCAAAAGTTAACCAATATCTAACCCTTCCTACTTCTGAAAGTTTGCCATCTCTGAACTCCACGCTTCCCAATCCTAGGATCAGTTGTGTTCTTGCTCAGAAGCACTGTATCCCACAAACACAACTCTCTCTTGTTTAGCAAACAATCAGCTCTTCATTTCAGATCTGGAATGGAAGCCTCTTCCATTCCCCACTACATATCCTTAAACTATTCATTTCCTTTTGAGGACAATTACAAGGATGTTCATTGCAGACTAATCTTTGATGTCAGGGAGTTAGAGGCAACCTGGATGCCTATAACCATGTAAATAGACAGGTTAAGAGTTATGGATACACGCCTTACAGTAAAAGGCAAAAGTCAGAAACAATAATTTAGAGGAACACATAACAACATGTGTAAACCTTAAAAATAGCTCTTTGTAGAAAGATAAAAAAGAGGATGAGACACATACACAATATAACCCAAACCATTTATCTCAATTTAAAATACAGGACAACTAAATAATACATATTTTGCAAAAGCATCGAACCAAAAAGTACACATTCCACTTATTAGAATGTTTGCCTCTGGGAGTCCAGTAACAGGACTGAAGAATGATAAGGAGAAAAGAGTAAAGCAGAATAAGGTAAGGTGAGCAAAGTACAATAAAGAGTAAAGTGAAGGATGGGAGAGGAAGGGAGAGGAGGGGAGGGAAGGGGAGAAGAGAGGAATGGAAAGGAAGAAGCAGTGGGGAGAATCCTTTTCTGGGACCATGTTGCTAATGTGATATGAATTGTAGAGTATGATTAACCTAAGCTTCTTTACTTAGGGTCTAAAACATGAAAGTAATTTCAGACATTTAATGAAGTAATGATGGTAATTGTGTACAGACCAGGATGACAAATTCTTACAAAAACTGTTTGCTTTAATGTATGCTCTAAACTTCAAATGAGCTGTGTTCTCTAGTTTCATTCATGCTTGGACATAAAAAAATACAATTTTCTCCAACAGTTTACTAAAATTGATGAATATCTTCTCTCTTAGAAGCATGTAATTTTATGTTTATTGAAAGTTTTCACTAAATAACCCTTTTCTTAAAATAATTAAGCTTTTGATGGAAAAGCAAAAATAAACTTTGCTTTTTCACACATATAATTACAATGTGTCTTTATTTGATTGGATTGGATTTTGTTGGGGGCATTCTTACTTTTAATCATGCATTATATTACTAGAATTTCTGAAATCCAAGGGAGAAAAAATAAATATAATAAAAGCTTTATTCTTTGTCTTTTATTAAAACCATTCTCTATATTATACCTTAAATTATGTACCTATGTGTACATAGATTGTAATTTTATGTGTAGGTTTTATCTATAAATGAATGTGTTACTTTAATGTAGTTACCATGGAAAGTTTCCATTTATTTGAATAACCATGCCATTGTCTAAATCATTTTTGATAGTCTTCATTCAGAATGTTCAAAAAATTATTTTATGTACTGAATATATGTACATTTTTTGTATTAACTTTGTCATATCTTGCTTTTTTACTTAAAAATACATATTGCACTTCCTATTCCGCAAAATGAATGATTTTTACCCATTTCCCCAATATTAAATTCACTCATAAGGGATGCAAATTTAATACTATTGAGACTAAATATGAAGATGATCCCACAGGCTTTCCAAACAAACAAGTAAACAGAAAAAAGTACCTGATCCCCTACAAGTATCTAAATGTTTTCTTTCTACTGTTTCCTACCTGAATGACTGAACTGTGGCACATTAGTAAACAATATCATACAAGTAAGAAAACCCTCTTAAAAGCACACATCATAGCCATGGTTTGTAAAAATTTCTGCTTTCACTTTAGTTAATCAACAAATCTTTGTGTGTTAAATTACATCAAAATAAAGACTGTAATTTATTGACAGAGATATGAGTTTTGAGAAAATGCTTAAAAATATCTCTCTTTTAAAAGAATAGCTTCCAATTCTTTCACAAGTTTTCAAGGCCTAAAAATACAAAAATGGTGAAATTTAACTTTCTTGGTCTGTTTCCAATTCACCCACTATATGTACCATATACATCAGTATCTACAGTAGAGGAAAATGCAGAAGTAAATATTCTAACCTAAACAAAGGAATTGGTGATAAGAGTTTTTACCATTCATGTTTCCATATATCAGTTTTGGGCTACAGGCTGTCTGGATCCGAGGACTTGAATTTGCTCTCTGCCTTATTGCTTAAAAAAGTTTTGTTGTTTTTTTTTAACCGTAAGTAAAGAAAGGCACGAGGAGATTCCTAAAGATCTTTTTTCTTTGCTACTATCCCTAGGCAAGAAGGGGGAATTAGCCTTGTAACCAGATCCTTCTAGTCTCTGCATTTAATTTTAAGCAAGAAACCAGACTGCTAAAAATGTAAGATGGACAGAGAACAGCAGAGGGCAGTATTTACTCATGGCTGAATCATCTCCGAACTCAGAAGTTTTAAATTTGGAGGGGTCACTGGCTGAAACTTATGACACATGCCCTATATTTGCATTACTTGGCTTACATTCTTATTTTCTAAACGGTTGTCCTTAAAGGGGAAATAATACTGACCTGATTCCTAGTTCCCCCCTTTTTTTTTTCTTTGAAGAATACCACAAAAATTAGCTACAGTAATCTTGAGTGACTTGCGTGGCACGTGGGTAATTTTAAAATTTAAATTTCATTCTATTTATTTCTATTGCCTCATATCTGTCTTTTCCCCAGATAAAAACCAAACCAAAGCAAAAAGAAACAAACCTTCATCAGGATTCCTTTGGCTTTAAAATGTCTAGGGGGAAATACTCCAACGGAGATCAAAATTCCAAACTTTGCAATAGGAAGAGACCTCCATCTTTCCAAAGGGCTACCATTGTTATTGTTGAAACTCTAAGGTTTGGCTACTGGCACCTGGGATCTATTTGGGAAAGGAAACAAAACAGAGTTCCCCTGGCTTTTCCTATAGGAAATCCAAAGTGCGGTCGGTACCGAGGCCTTGGTGCCCCTACTCACCTGGAAGTGGAGACAGGCTTAGGGTTAGATCTGGACTGCAATTAGCTCGCTCTGTAGACAGAGGAGGAATGGGGAAGATTTGGTTTGGATGCTGCCGGATCATACTGTAGAGCAACTCCCTCCCCTCTCATCGAAAGAGAAGGGGCAGGAAACGGTTAAAGCAAATCTGCGCTCTGCATTCCCAGACAGGCTTTGCTTAATCTTTCTTCCCGCTCTAATAGACCTTCACCCCCTGCCTTTCTTTTATTTCCCTCGACCCCCCTCCCTTACCCCTGAGTTATTACTAGCATAACAACCTAACGGTCTTCCCCCAGAACCCATCACTAAAGTTATTTATCTGCAAACCTGACCCCACCCCCATCTATTCGGCGGCAGCTTTTTGCTGTTATTGCTCAGATGCCGGCCAAGATGTGACCAAAAAGAAAAAAAAAAGGGTGGGGGGAACCCCACCCCACCCCCTTCTCAGCGCCTCCTACTCGCCGAGCTCCCACACCCGACAGCCTACAGTCCTCCGGGAGGCTGGAGTGATTAGCATCCCGAGAAGCCAGTCGGAGGCGGAAGAAGTCGGAGAGCGCTCGCGGTAGGAGTGCCAGGCGGGGCTGCTTTAGCTCCGGCCCAATGGGGCTGGGGCGAGGGAGGGGCAGTAGGTGACAGCACGGGGAGCTAGGGGGAGTCCGGGCAAACTAAAGTGCGGGGATCAATGAGTGGCGAGCAAAGTTTCTGAGTCCTGTTCCAGCTCGCGGTCTTCCCTCCCCCTCTGTTTGTGTTCCGACAACGCGGTGTGTGTGTGTGCGCGCGTGTGCGCGTGTGTGCGCGCGCGCGTGCGGCGGGGAAGGGGCGGGGAGAGTGTGAGGGAGCAGCCGGAGGTTGAGAGGGGCTCGCGGAGCTCCAGCTCCACAGCGGTACAACCTTCAGCCCGGGCAGGCGAGAGGGAGAGCGCTGACAGCCGCCGTCCCGAGCTGCCGCGGGCGCCGCCAGAGCCCAGCGCCGACTTCCCCGCCTCCACCGCCAACGGTGAAGGAGAAAGAGGGACCCACCAACCCCCCCGCCCCAAACAAAAAGCCTTGTGGATTACAAAGTGAAACTGACACGGGACAATAAAAGCAAAGGGCACGAGGTCAGGGGCGAGGCGCACTAGAGTGGGCTTCTGACTGGGGCCGCCGGAGAAGGAGCCCCCTGGCATGGTGAGGGGAGGGGACTCGGGGACAGCGCGCTGCTCTTGCCCGACCCCGGCGAGGCCGAGAAGAAAGCGGGACCTGCGCTCGATTTGGATGTACAAATAATGGGTCGGCAGGCGTCCCGGCAGAGGTAAAAAAAAAAAAAAAAAAAATGCTGAGGATCGCTGGATTTTGCCTGTGCCCGACTAAGGGCTCGAAGCCGCAGCAGGGGCGGCGGCGGCTCCTGCTGGAGGAGAAGGGACGGAGCTGAGCGCTCCCGGGTACCGGAACCCTAGCGCCAAAGCGAGCGCTTGGAACGCAGTTTGCTAGCTGCCCGCGCTCAGACGCCGCCGCCTGGGCCTTAGCGGCCACTTCTGCAGCCCTGTTGGAGGGGCGTTGCAGCCTTGTTCTTGAGGAGAGGGGACTCGAGGAAATCCCTCGTCTCCAGCTTTTGGGAAAGCCACTTGATAATCTCCAGGTTCCCCATCGCCCCCTCCCCAGTGAGCAGTTGTTCTTTCCACACACCGCTACGGACGTTTGTCCTTCCCTCTTCAGTTTCTTCGCCTTGGGTAAGTTCTAAAGTTTCTGAAGACAATTGTTTGCAATGATTCCTCATATACCTTAAATACAGGCAACCTCTCCCAGCTCGCATCCACCCAGCCGAAAACGCTCAGACTTTCTGGATTCGAAAACAAAGTGAAGGGGGAAAATATAGGAGGTTTGGGAAACTTTTCTGGGGACTCGTCAACCAACAGGAGTGCCCCGAGGAGTGCCCTGCCGCTTTTCCTCGAGGCATCTCTCCGCGCGAAGCGTCCAAATGGCTACCTGGAGCCTTTTGCTGATGCGACTTGCTTCTGCTGGACTGGAGGTTCTCTGAAAACAGCAGAGCTCTCAGACAGATACGTCGGCTGCATGTTTGCTGGTGCCTACTTGATCCCTGTCATTATCACTCTTTTTTGCCTCACCTGTTCCTTCTCTTTATCACACCGTTCCGGGGAGCCAGGACCATGGACGTGGCAGCACACAGGGCTCCTGGCCGCCCGTGGCTTCCGCTGCCCACTTTGTCATTCTTTCAGCTTCTTCGCGTCTTTTGGCTGCTGTCTCTGCTCCTGCGGCCGGCCCGGGTCAGCGGGGCCGAGCAGCGCCAGGTGTTTGAGGTGCTAGAGGAGCAACCTCCCGGCACGCTGGTGGGTACCATCCAGACGCGCCCAGGCTTCACCTACCGACTCAGCGAAAGCCACGCCCTGTTTGCCATCAACAGTAGCACCGGGGCCCTGTACACCACTGCCACCATCGACCGCGAGAGCCTACCCAGCGACGTCATCAACCTGGTGGTTCTTTCCAGCTCACCCACCTACCCCACCGAAGTGCGAGTGTTGGTGCGGGACCTCAATGACAACGCCCCGGTCTTCCCTGAACCCTCGATTGTGGTCACTTTCAAGGAGGACAGCAGCAGCGGGCGGCAGGTCATCTTGGATACGGCCACCGACTCAGACATCGGCTCCAACGGTGTGGACCACCGGTCCTATCGCATCGTCCAGGGCAACGAGGCGGGTCGCTTCCGCCTGGACATCACCCTGAACCCGAGTGGCGAGGGCGCGTTCCTGCATCTGGTGTCCAAGGGCGGCCTGGACCGCGAGGTCACGCCGCAGTACCAACTCCTGGTGGAAGTGGAGGACAAGGGAGAGCCGAAGCGGCGGGGCTACCTTCAGGTAAACGTAACTGTGCAGGACATTAACGACAACCCCCCAGTTTTTGGTAGTTCCCACTACCAGGCGGGGGTGCCTGAGGACGCGGCGGTGGGCTCCAGCGTCCTCCAGGTGGCGGCAGCGGACGCGGACGAGGGCACCAACGCGGATATCCGATACCGGCTGCAGGACGAGGGGACCCCCTTCCAAATGGACCCCGAAACTGGGCTTATCACGGTGCGGGAGCCCCTGGACTTCGAGGCCCGGCGCCAGTACTCGCTTACCGTGCAGGCTATGGACCGAGGCGTGCCTTCCCTCACTGGGCGCGCCGAGGCGCTGATTCAGCTGCTGGACGTCAACGACAACGACCCTGTGGTGAAATTCCGCTACTTCCCTGCCACGTCGCGCTACGCCTCGGTAGATGAGAACGCTCAGGTGGGCACGGTGGTGGCTCTGCTCACCGTGACGGACGCAGACTCCCCCGCGGCCAACGGGAACATCTCTGTGCAGATTCTTGGGGGCAACGAGCAGCGCCACTTTGAGGTGCAGAGCAGCAAAGTGCCGAACCTGAGCCTCATCAAAGTAGCCAGCGCCCTGGACCGGGAGCGCATCCCTTCTTACAACCTGACAGTTTCTGTCTCTGATAACTGCGGGGCGCCCCCTGGCGCCGCGGTTCAGGCGCGCTCTTCGGTGGCGAGCTTGGTGATTTTCGTCAACGACATCAACGACCACCCTCCCGTCTTTGCCCAACAAGTGTACAGGGTGAACCTGAGCGAGGAGGCGCCGCCGGGAAGCTATGTGAGTGGAGTGTCTGCCACCGACGGCGACTCTGGTCTCAATGCTAATCTGCGTTACAGCATTGTCTCTGGGAATGGACTAGGTTGGTTCCACATCAGTGAACACAGCGGCCTGGTGACCACTGGGCTTGCTGGGGGCTTGGACCGTGAACTCGCTTCCCAGATTGTACTGAATATCAGTGCCCGGGACCAGGGGGTTCACCCCAAGGTTTCCTATGCCCAGCTTGTAGTCACCCTCCTGGATGTGAATGATGAAAAGCCAGTATTTACCCAGCTGGAAGGATATGATGTGTCTGTGGTTGAGAATGCCCCAACAGGGACTGAACTTCTGGTGCTTGGGGCAACCGATGGGGACCTGGGTGACAATGGGACAGTGCGTTTCTCCCTCCAAGAGTCTGAGACTGACCAGAGGTCCTTCCGCCTGCATCCTGTGTCGGGGAGGTTGAGTACTATCTCCTCCTTGGACAGGGAGGAACAAGCTTTCTACTCCCTGTTGGTTCTGGCCACGGATCTGGGCTCACCTCCCCAGTCATCAATGGCTCGAATAAATGTGAGCCTCCTGGATATTAATGACAACAGCCCTGTGTTCTACCCAGTCCAGTACTTTGCTCATATTCAGGAGAACGAGCCTGGAGGTAGCTACATCACCACAGTGTCTGCCACTGACCCAGACTTGGGTCTCAATGGAACTGTCAAATATAGTATATCAGCTGGGGACAGGTCTCGGTTTCAGGTCAATGCTCAGAGTGGGGTTATTTCTACAAGAATGGCCCTAGACAGAGAAGAAAAAACTGCTTACCAGTTGCAAATAGTGGCTACTGATGGTGGCAATTTACAATCTCCAAACCAGGCGATAGTAACCATCACTGTATTGGACACTCAAGACAACCCACCTGTATTCAGCCAGGCTGCCTACAGCTTCGTGGTCTTTGAGAATGTGGCCCTGGGATATCATGTGGGTAGTGTGTCTGCATCCACCATGGATCTCAATTCCAACATCAGTTATCTCATTACTACCGGGGATCAGAAAGGTATGTTTGCTATCAACCAGGTCACTGGGCAGCTTACCACAGCAAGTGTGATTGACAGAGAAGAGCAATCGTTTTATCAGCTGAAAGTAGTAGCCAGTGGGGGCACAGTGACTGGAGACACCATGGTTAACATAACAGTTAAGGATTTAAATGACAACTCTCCCCATTTCCTTCAGGCAGTAGAGAGTGTGAATGTGGTAGAGAATTGGCAGGCAGGTCACAGCATTTTCCAAGCCAAAGCTGTGGACCCTGATGAAGGTGTCAATGGCATGGTACTCTATAGCCTGAAGCAAAACCCCAAGAACCTCTTTACTATCAATGAAAGGAATGGTAACATTAGTCTGCTAGGACCCCTGGATGTTCACGCGGGTTCCTACCAGATAGAGATCTTGGCATCTGATGTGGGTGTTCCCCAGCTCTCCTCTAGTTTCATCTTAACAGTTTATGTCCATGATGTAAATGACAACCCGCCAGTGTTTGACCAACTTTCTTATGAGGTCACCCTTTCTGAGTCAGAACCTGTGAATTCGCGATTCTTTAAAGTGCAAGCTTTTGATAAGGACTCAGGAGCGAATGGTGAAATTGCGTACAGCATTGCTGAAGGCAATACAGGGGATGCTTTTGGCATATTCCCAGATGGTCAATTGTATATAAAAAGTGAACTGGACCGTGAACTTCAAGACAGATATGTTTTACTGGTTGTTGCTTCTGACAGAGCAGTGGAACCCCTTAGTGCTACTGTGAACGTTACTGTAATTTTAGAAGACGTAAATGATAACAGACCTCTTTTTAACAGTACCAATTACACATTTTACTTTGAAGAAGAAAAGAGAGCTGGGTCGTTTGTGGGCAAAGTAAGTGCTATAGATAAAGACTTCGGGCCAAATGGAGAAGTAAGGTATTCTTTTGAAAGGGTGCAGCCAGATTTTGAGCTGCACGCAGTTAGTGGGGAAATCACAAATACTCATCAGTTTGACAGGGAGTCTCTTATGAGGCGGAGAGGGACTGCAGTGTTTAGCTTTACAGTCACTGCAACAGATCAGGGGCTCCCTCAGCCTCTCAAGGATCAGGCCACAGTACACGTTTACATGAGGGACATAAACGATAACGCTCCCAAATTTTTAAAAGACTTTTACCAAGCGACAATATCAGAGTCAGCAGCCAACCTGACACAGGTTTTAAGAGTATCTGCCTCAGATGTTGATGAAGGTAGTAATGGACTTATTCATTATTCTGTAATCAAAGGAAATGAAGAAGGACAGTTTGCTGTAGACAGTACCTCTGGTCAGGTGACACTGACTGGCAAATTAGACTATGAAGCAACACCTGCCTATTCCCTTGTAATTCAAGCAGTGGACACAGGGGCAGTTTCCCTCAATTCGACTTGTACCTTAAATATTGATATTTTAGATGAAAATGACAATACCCCTTCTTTCCCTAAATCAACGCTATTTGTTGACGTTTTGGAAAACATGAGAATTGGTGAACTCGTGTCCTCTGTTACTGCGACTGATTCCGATTCAGGTGACAATGCTGACTTACATTACAGTATTACTGGGACTAACGATCATGGAACTTTCAGCATCAGCCCGAACACTGGGAGTATTTTTCTTGCCAAAAAACTGGACTTTGAAACACAGTCTTTGTACAAATTAAACATAACAGCAAAAGACCAAGGAAGGCCTCCTCGTTCCTCTACAATGTCAGTGGTTATACACGTGAGAGACTTTAATGACAATCCTCCTAGCTTCCCTCCTGGGGATATTTTCAAGTCTATTGTTGAGAACATTCCCGTTGGAACGTCTGTCATTTCCGTGACTGCCCATGACCCTGATGCAGACATTAATGGGCAACTGTGCTATGCGATCATCCAGCAGATGCCACGGGGCAACCACTTTGGCATAGATGACGTCAAAGGCACTATCTATACAAATGCCGAGATAGATCGGGAGTTTGCTAATCTCTTCGAGTTAACTGTAAAAGCCAACGATCAAGCTGTGCCTCTTGAAACTAGACGGTATGCTCTGAAAAACGTGACCATTTTGGTAACAGACCTCAATGACAATGTTCCAATGTTTATATCACAAAATGCCCTGGCTGCCGACCCTTCAGCTGTGATTGGTTCTGTTCTGACAACAATTATGGCTGCCGACCCAGATGAAGGGGCAAATGGAGAGGTGGAGTATGAGATCATCAATGGAGACACAGACACCTTCCTTGTGGATCGTTACAGTGGAGACTTGAGGGTGGCTTCAGCGCTGGTGCCTTCTCAGCTGATCTATAATCTCATCGTTTCAGCGACCGACCTTGGCCCTGAAAGGAGGAAATCAACCACTGAATTGACCGTCATTCTTCAGGGCCTTGATGGACCTGTTTTTACACAACCCAAATATATAACTATTTTGAAGGAAGGAGAACCCATTGGCACCAATGTGATATCAATAGAAGCGGCTAGCCCTAGAGGATCTGAAGCCCCAGTGGAGTATTATATTGTTTCAGTCCGCTGTGAAGAAAAAACTGTGGGACGTCTCTTTACTATTGGACGACAAACTGGCATAATTCAGACTGCAGCCATTCTGGACCGCGAACAGGGAGCCTGTCTTTACCTGGTGGATGTTTATGCCATAGAAAAGTCAACTGCTTTTCCCAGAACACAGAGAGCAGAGGTAATGATTTTTGTCATCCCTTACGATTATTTGTTGATGTGTTTTTTAGGAAGATCATTCTCTTTATATTTACTTTCTATAGTAATTTACCTTTACTGTTGATTGTTCATTTTACTGACAGGAGCATATAAAAACGTTCTGTCACACAGGCTAACAAGAATTGCATGCAATTTAGCTTTAATCCTGATCAAAACCAAACAATGAGCAGTTTTTACCTTATATTTCATCTCACGCCATCATATGTGTAAGGCTAATGAGAACTCTTTAGCCATTTCAGAAGTGCAAAAAAAAAATAATAATAATTCATTTATCTAAGTTACATCACCACACTAAACTAAACACCTCACAGTAAGGAAGCCTACCAGAGAATGAGCAATTTCAGACTTAAGAAATCCTTATTCCAAAATGAACAACTTTGGTAGAAATCAGCATTATAGCATGGCTTTCAAGGGGGAGTGGCTGTGGACTGACAGTTTACATCAGGACGGTATTAACTTTCACATCCTCAGCAGTCTTGGCAGTTTCTTTATAGACAGTGACTAATTTCAATGTGCTGGGCCAAGTTTGGGGAGATTCCTGATTTCATCTGCCTTCACATTTTAGGCACTATCTTCTGACTTAGAGTAATCCTCTCTCTTCCCTCTTGAACGAAAGCATGTAATGTGCTGTGAATGATCAGAGATTAGAAGCTGTTTCTTGAGACAAAACTGTGTTGTTCAATGCCATGGTATAGGTACACGTTGTTCTGTCTGCTGATGGGCAAGAAACTAGTGTTTCAAAGCATAAGCCAAAAGATTTCAGGCTCGGCCATTCCCGGGGTATATTTTTGGCTGTTACTACCTCAGTGTTTCATTGATTTGCTTTTTAATTGAACTACTTCCAATGTTGTTTTGAAAATCAACTAGAAATGATATAGCTATACCCTGGAAAGCTCGTTTGCCATTTCCTAAGTTCTCTCTCCTCACTCCCTTCAAAGAGATTCTGGTGTCACTCAGCCAAAAACACAAAATATCAGATGTGGTTTGTGATACCCGGCAGTAACCCAGACACAACATGCTAGTGAAATTGACAGGCTCATGTGTTTGTTTTCTTGCTTTCTTTTTTTTTTAAACAGAGGTGAGGGGTTTTCTTCATTTAAAAATGTTCATTTCTGAATCCCCTGTGATTTTTTTCTCATGTTAGCTAGCTATGTCTGTTCTATGGATGGAACAGTATATTCATGGCCTAGAGGATATTAGAGATATAATTCTAGATATAATTCTTAATAGAGATATAATTCTCAGAGATAAAATTTTAAGTGGAATTCAGTTTTATCTTATACACATACCCCTGAAGAAACTTTTAACCTATATGTCCTCTTTTACCTAATTCGTTTTTTAAAGATCTTAACATAGGTCTTACTTATTGAGCTATTTGGTTTAACTCAGGCTATGATGTACATGTAATTTTATTTTGATTTGGGGTTATTCCTCCCCTAAACCCACTCCCTGGCTCTACCTTCCTTCTCTGGAATTATTTCTTAGATGAAGAGATTTAAGTAGCTAGTAAAGACAGGCAATTAAGTCATTCTAGACTTTAAATTTGTTCAACAGTAAAACAAATTATGTTATTGCTTGTTTGGTTCAATGCATTACATTTGCTCTGCAATGAGAATAACTGTCCATTGTTTTCATTGGAAGATTTATTTAGTCTTATTATTTATCCATGAGATATGCAAAGATTAGCTTAGCTTAAATTTATTAAATAGTGCTGTTTCTGCATTAGGCACGAGGACTAAAAAATAATGATTATAAATCATTTTGTTAGTAATAGGGGATTATATGTCTGTTACTTTTTTTAACCTCAAATAGCACCAGTATGAAAAGTTATTCACATTTACTGTAGCCTATTTAAAAATCTGGAGAGAATTCATTATGATGATTTTTTTTTTTTATGAGAAAAAAAATTGTTTGTCAGGGTACCTTCTGTGAACTGAAGTGCTGAAATTGTAAACCGAGTTTGAGTTCCCAAGCTCCAACCACTCCTAAAATTAAAAGCAAATGTGTTTCTCCAAAGAATATTGAAAGCAGTAGTTGGGAGCTAGAATTTCATCTTTATTATTGGTTGTGTCTTTCAAGTGTATACAATAAAGTTGTTTTCCTTCTGCTCCAACAGTTAATTTGCCGTGATTCTGCAAAAAAGAAGCTGTAAGTTACCTCTGGTTGTCAGAGGTGATTTTTCAATTGTTTGTTTCTAAGTGTAAACTTTGCTCCAATACTTTTTTTTTTTTTTTTTTTTTTTTGGCGGTATGCGGGCCTCTCCCGTTGCGGAGCACAGGCTCCGGACGCGCGGGCTCAGCGGCCATGGCTCACGGGCCCAGCTGCTCCGCGGCATGTGGGATCTTCCCGGACCGGGGCACGAACCTGTGTCCCCTGCATTGGCAGGCGGACTCTCAACCACTGCGCCACCAGGGAAGCTAAGCCCATCCATCCAATGCCTTTTTTTAACAGTTTATTCATGTACACTGATAGGAGTCTGGGTTGCTTACTCAGGTTTCTGGCTGGAGTCATGGCTGATCACATTCCATGGACAAGCAGAGGGTCAGTGGGTAAAAGAGAAATGATTTAATTTGCATTCTTTTTCAAGCTCTGACACTTGTGTATGGGGGGGAAGGGGGCGGTGCTGGGGACTTGGCTCTGATACTTCTCATTCCAGAGCTCTGTCCAGTTGTACACCTTCACTGCCCCTCCCTGTCATAGCTAAAACTTTGGCATGGATGAGAGTGTCTTTGAAGGATGGCTTTTGTGTTGCAGACACGAAGTTTATTATCCTTTTATTTTATATCTTTGTAGTCTAAGAAGAGTCTTGATTATGTTAGAATAGCTCATACACATTTTGTACCACTTTTTTAGGTTCAACAAAAAAATTGGAGATGTAGCACATCCATAAGCATTTCTCTTTTAATATGTGTTTTATGGGAACATGCAACTTAGGGACTGGGTTGGACTTCTTGAAGGTCAAAGGCTTTGTCTCATTGGTCTTTATTTCTTTTACTTTTATTTTTTACATCTTTATTGGAGTATAATTGCTTTACCATGTTGTGTTAGTTCCTGCTGTACAACAAAGTGAATCAGCTGTATGTATCCATATATCCCCATATCGCCTCCCTCTAGAACCTCCCTCCCACCCTCCCTATCCCACCTCATTGGTCTTTACTATCTCCTAGTATAATATCTCCTTGATAATAATATCTCCTAGAGCCTGGTGTATAGTAGGTGCTCAGTACATGTTTGCTGAATGAGATGGTAGAAGAGCTAAGGCTGGTGTGTGCATTCTTGTGCTTCAGGAATAATCAGCAGAGAGAAGCCGGGGGAATAAAGGAGGTTAGTAAATTTGGTCTTGATCATTATTTGAACTAAGGACATAAAGACATACCAATTATGTCTGTTCCACAAATGAACTGAGAATTGCCAGAAGACTCAAAGAGGAAAGAGGAATTTAGGTGGGTGGACTCACATGGAACTTAGGGTTTAAATGGAGAGAAATACTGTATATGCTTCTAAGTTGCAGTTCTCAAATTTGTTGGTCGCAGGACCCCAAAGAGCTTTTGCTTAGGTGTGTCTTATCTATTAATATTTATATTTTGAACATTAAAACTGAGAAAATTTAAAAGTGTTTATTAATTTCTTTAAAATCACATTAACCATATAACATATTTTTATTTTATTTTATTTTTATTTTACTAAAAGAACTTAATTTTGCCAAACTTAAAAAATAATGAAAAGAGAGACATTATTTTACATTTTAATAAATCCCTTTAATATCTGGCCTAAGAGAAGACAGCTGGATTCTCAAATCTTCTTATTCCATCTATTGCAATATGTTCTTTTGGTTAAAGTATATGAAGATAATCCGTTCTCACTCAGATAGACAAAGGGAAAGATATTTGGATATCCTTTTCAGATAATTGATGATTTTCTTTTGATACTACACCAGAATTCCACAACTGACTGTTTCTTAAAACTTACTTGCAATTAGGAATCTGAAACCCTACCAGTGAACTTTTCATATTTTGTTTCATGAAAATGCTGATCTATCTTGCATTCTGAATGGAAATTTTACCTATGTGTGACTTAGAAATATCAGGCATTGATCATTTGGAAAATACTGGTTATAACTGATAAGGATCTTATCAAAAGAGTCGTTAAATATATTGACTCACAACCTCATGGTGATGGTTCGAAGTTTCCCAAATTTGAATTTTCACTTGAAAGCTCAAATTTTATCACGAGTAACATACTTTGTTAGTTGTTGTCCTGACGTATTAGGCTCCCTTAGTTCATTTTCAAACAAACAAACAAAAAATGTCTGTCACATACCAAATCTAAAAAAAAGCGTAGTTTCTCTGTCAGTTGTTCTTTCAAGTAAAAATTGGGTTCTGTAAATAGAGCACCTAGTTCAGCCTTCAACTCAATCCATCACACACATGCATTTCTTTGAGTCTACTTACAGTGGTACAGATTAATGGTTCTTTGTGCATGTTTCACTATTTGTCACCCAAATATTGAAAAGACGTCAGGATTTAATGGTCTAGATTTAATAATATTAATCATTTTACTGTTCCTTCAAGGAGAGTTCTTCAGTTTTTAAGTGAAACTGGCATTTTATTTTTACTGTGACTAGTAAGTGAAGAATACAATTAGAGCTGAATACTTTGGAACTACTGCTTTGCTTTGTGCTAAGGCACCAGCAGTTTTACCTGCCCTTTGCTTTTGCACCTCTAGTGTAAATGTCAACATAGGAAAAAGGCAAACGATGTTTTGTATAATTATGAACACAGTTTTTATTTCCCAGGCCTCTTTAATGGGTCTCTGGTATGCCTAGGGCCCCATGTTCCACGTTGGGAGAACCATTGGTCTAGGCACTGAGGTTTTTGCAATTCAGTAAAACAACAACAACAACAAAAGCAACTAGAAATATTCTATTAAAAGTGTGTTTAGAATGTTAAGTGAACAAATTATGATTGCATTTAGATTAGAAATGAGTTTTAGCAATTGATAATAAATAAGTTTATTTTTACAGTGAAACCATCTAGAGTTCCAGGAGAAATGATGGAGATGTTTGTAATATCAATACTGAATATCAAGTTTAGAAATGATTTTCTTCCAACAGGTTTAGAAGGAGAGTTAGTGCACCTTATATTAAACATCTGTATATCTTGTGTGTCATTCCTCACTGGCAAAATGTAAGCAACAGAACTGAATATTTAATCATAATGATAATAATAATTATTATAAAATTTATTGCATATCACTATGTTCAGTCATTGACCCGAGTGCTAAGTGCTTCTTTAGGGATTTTTATCATTTGAGCCTCACAACAACTTTAGTCATATCGCTCCCACTTCGTAGTTGTGGAAACAGTCTCAGAAAAGTTCAATGATTTGCTTAGGTTCAGGTTGATAGAAAGAAAAATCACATCCAGAGTTGCATAATCCATTATTTGTGTTCATAGATACTGTCCTATAAAGACAGGGCAATCTGTGGCCTTTGTCAAGAGAGGGGCTTTTTTACTCCACAGATAAAAGTATAGATGTATGCTTTTGATAATCTTGTTTTCACACCCTTATTGGTGTTAAAAACTCTTTGAAAAGTAGTTCTATGTATTGTCTGAACCAAGAGAAGCATGATTTTTGCCGCCTCAGTCAAGGCCATCAGCAGATGCTGTACATTCCTATGGGTCAGTTACTGGTAGCAGCGAGGATTCCAAGTTGAGGACCTGCGGAGGTGTTTTTGGAGCAGGGAAGAGGGGTGAGAATATGAGAGAGGGGCACCGGAGACAGAGAAGGGGCACACATATATGCAGTGACTCTCCTGATTTACACGACTGTACAGGTTGGAAACAGTTGCCGTAGTTTATTTGTGGAGAACAGGTGGAGAATCCATTTTTGGATTTTCAGATGATAAGTCATACTCTCCTAAGGCATAATGATGAAATTGTGTGGGTGGAGTGTGAAGATTATATTCAAAGGAGGAAAACATTTTCTTACTTCCTCGACTTTTGACTTCCACGGTGTTTTTTTTTTTTTTAAACAATCTATGATTATTTTCTGATTCTATTTTTTCCCTGTTGGTATGTGCTTAAATTTATTAAAAACTGTGACTTAAAGCCCTCTGTAAGTTTTCAAGACATGTACAAATGTGTATCACAGACGAGAATATTGATGGACAATTGAGCTCATGCTGCATATTTCATATATGGCTTCAGGATGCTTGATTTGGTCTCTCTCTTTTTGTTGATATATTTCCATAGATACAGTTTATTTTCTGACAAAGTTATTGTTTATTTCTTTTTTTTGCCTTTATTAAAACCCAAATTACTTTAATCCTTCATTGTTCCATTAGATTTTGAGGCAACTACTCTAGGAATAGTTTTGAAAAGATATTTATGTACTTCATATTTTGTGGAATCAATTTTTCATTGCACTGTCTGCAGCTTGCACTTTGTCATCACTACGGTGAAAAACTGCCAGAGAACCTCATTAGCTGTGAGGGACTCTTGAGTTAGTGACTATAAAGGAATCCACAGGCCCTGAGGTATGTCCTCTCTTCCAAGAATTACTATATCTAAGGTTCAGCTCTTGATGAATACCCATGAAATTAGGTAGTATTCAGAAGAAGGAGCTTGGGAGTGAAATTGAAGAAGAGTAACTGGCAAGTGACATGGCCAGAATGAATCAAAGGGTTTCTTAAAGTCTCCTAGATATGGAATATGGTAAATATATTCTAATGCTTCCAGGCTTTAAGTAGTCTGTGACAACAGCAGCCAATTTTAGTAGTACAATAAATAAGGAGGAGAGAGTATGAAGAAGGCAGAGAAGTGAAAATTTTTAAAAATTCTGTTAGACAAATATCATTTATAAAGTATATACAAGTATTATATATATATATATAAAATACCATGTACTAACATGTATGCAACCATTGTACAAAGATTACTGGATTTTCCCTGGTGTTAAAATCCTGAGACAAAATGGGACAATAAAGTCATGAAGGTGACAGAAACACTAACTGGAAGGTAATTTACATGTGGCAGTCAAGAATTCACTATAGGGATGCAGTTTCCAGACATGTATGCATATTTAGGAAACAATTAGAATTAAAATTAAAACCAAGTTTTAAGGTATTGGGGAAATGTTGAGAGACATTTTTAAACCCTGTTTGGCAACTGGGAGCCAATGGCATTGTTATGGATTATTTGTTTCAGATTATTGACATTTTTCTGAAATGTTTTATCATGTATAGATTCTAACATAGATAAAGTGTTTACATTATGTCAGACCCTGGTGAGCACTGGGGCATTGTCTTGCCTTCACCATAATCCATGACATCTCACCATTTGACAAATCAGGATACCGAGGCTAATGGAGGTCAAGTTTAGGGAGCTGGTTTATGGTGGAATCGAATATGAACCCAGCAGTCTGACTTGAGTATTGACTTGCATACTGACTTGTGCTTCAAGTCAGTAATCCCAATACAACATGTTCTAAGAATGCTTGATACTTTCTGTACTCTCATAGGCATACAAGTTTTACTGCGTAAAAAGTTGATTTCATATTTTTATATTTCTTCATACTGGTGACTGAAGAAATACAGGGTAAAGTGAAGTTTAGTTAATGACCCAATAGTAGGATTACTTTAGGTCCCTATTAATCTTTATTTAGGTTAGGCTTGAATAAATGGACCTATAATGTCAGTTCTTCATTTTATGTTTCAATGTGCAGTGAGAATATATTTCCATTCTTCCAGTTACTGGCTCATTTACTTTTTCCCTTTTCAGCAAAATTTTTGAAAGAGTTGCTATATTTGTCTTCTTTCTTCTCATTATCTCTTAAATCCACCCCCATCAGGCTTGGCTTCTGCCACACTAGTAAAATTGCTCTTACCAAAGCCACCATGATAGCCACAAGTTTACATCCTTTGGGCCAATCTCAGTGCCCATTGTATATATACTTCTAAGTAATCAAACTCTCAGGATTTTTATTCTGTTTCTTGGACCAGTTCTTTTTCAGCCTCCTTCACCAGCTTCTCTCCATGCCCTCAAATCTTAACTGTTGGAATATCCCTAGAATCAGTTCTTGAAAACCTCTTCCTTTTTAATCTACACTTATTCCCTTGAAGATCTAAATCAAGCTCATGATTTTAAATAACATATGAACAGATGAGTCCAATATTTTGTCTCCACCCTGTCTATCTCTCCTGAATTCCATATTCATATAACCAACCACTTACTCATTACATTTGATTAGTTTCTTAATAGATATTTTAAATTAACATTTCCAAATCTGAGCTCTTGATATCTTACCCAATAAAAACCAACTCAAGAACCCTCAGCCACTCCTTTTCAATTGATGGCAACCCCCATCTTCTAACTGCTCGGGTCAAAAAACTTGGTGTTCTTTGACTTCTCACTTTCACCCCCTATGTGCACTCTATCAGTTAATCTTGGCTCTCTCTTAAAAGTATATCAAGGACTTCCCTGGTGGCGCAGTGGTTGGGAATCCGTCTGTCAGTGCAGGGGCACGGGTTCGAGCCCTGGTCCGGGAGGATCCCATGTGCCACGGAGCAACTGAGCCCGTGTGCCACAACTACTGAGCCTGCACTCTACAGCCCGCGAGCCACAACTGCTGAGCCCGCGAGCCACAGCTACCGAAGCCTGTGCACCTGGAGCCCATGCCCCACAGCGGGAGAGGCCACCGCAATGAGAGGCCCACCCACCGCAGCGAAGAGTGGCCCCCGCTCTCTGCAAATAGAGAGGGCCCGTGCACAGCAACAAAGACCCAATGCAGCCAAACAAAAACAACAACAACAACAACAACAACAAAAATATATGTATATATGTATATTCAGAAACTCATCTTTTCTCATCACTTATACTGTTACTACCTTTATCTAACACGCCATCATCCTTCCCTTGGATTATTGAAGACAGACATCTTCTTACTGATCTCCATCATTCTTTCCCACTCTTCTCTTTCCTTGCTCATCTTCTTTACTCATACTGGCTTCTTGCTAGTCCCCAAACTTGCTAGGAATACACCTGCCTCAAAGCTCTTGCTCCTGGATCCTCACTCTACATAGAATGCTCTTTCCTCCAGAGCGCCTACTTGGATAATTTCCTCCCACACTTCAAGTATTTGCTTGTATCTCCCATTCTAAGTGAGAACTAACCTTCCTTTACTGACTTATTACTGCAGCTCCCCCACTCCCCCATCCTGCCTGATCTCCATTTCTCTATTATAGTGTTTTGTATTCCTCCTCCGTAGAATCGATCAGCCTCCTTCACCAGCTTCTTCTCATCTCCCGAAATGCAAAATACTGGGATGCCCCTGGAATCAATTCTTGAAATTCTTCTCTTTCTAATCTATTCCACTGAGGTGATGAGCCCAGCCAATCTCATTACTTTGAATAATATATATATACGCTATACAGGTGTAAGTGCATGTGTGATATAATTTGCTGATCTGTAATTTTGATTATGTTTTATCTGTCTTCCCCCTGCTAGAATGAAGTTCCACAAGGGCAGGTGTATTTATCTTCTGTGTTCACGGATGTACCTCAAGAGCCTAGAACATTAGTTGGAACATAGTAGGCGCAAAGTAAATTTTTGTTGGATGAATGAATGAATGAATGAATAATTAATGAATGGATGAATTGATTTCCCTGCTTCTGTCCTTCATCTCTTTGATTTAGTCTAGCAGGTGGAGTGATCCTTTAAAATGTAGGTCAGATCATTTCACTCCTATGCTCAAAACCCAAAGCTTTCCATTTCACTCGTAGTAAAAGCCAGATCCTTACAGTGAGCCCCAGGGCCCTATGTGGCCTGCTCTCATCAGTCAGTCATTTCCTGGCTTCTCTTCTTCTTGGCTCTCCCTCCCTAAGCTTGCTCAGCTGCTTCACTGTGGGCTGTGGCCGAGCCTCGGGTGCTCCTGCCTCACAGCCTTGGGCTGCCTGGGCTCTCAGCCTGGGCTGCTGGCTTTGTGCTTCTCTCACATCTTTTCTCAAAGTCACCTTGCAAAGTTCTTATTCCCTCAACCTTCCTTCTTCTCTTTTCTTCTTTTCGTTTCTTCTTAGTCCTTATCATCACCCAACATAACACATATGTTACTTCTTTATTTTGTGTATGGTATGTCTTCCCTCTAAAATATATGTTCCAACAGGGGAAAGGTTTTCATCTGTTTATTATTGCTGTATTCCCATCACCTTCAATAGAGCTGGATCAATGCAGATGCTCAGTAAATCTTTGATAAAGTAAGGAATTACTGTTGAACATGCTGCAAATATGCTGCTTAAAGGCCAGAAGCTCAGTCAGTGATGCGTGCTGAAGGAAAGGAGTCATTTTTCGTATCTCAAGCCAAGCCATGGAGCTTCTTCTGAAATTAGTGAAGCTAGCTAATTGGCCAGGACTGATTTTCCTGGGTAGAATGACTGTGGCTGCATGACTTGACTGGCTAAGAGCCTGTAACTCAATATCCAGAAATCTGTATTGTCTAAAGTACAGTGAGATCACTAATGCTTATTTTATAGACATTTTGGTAAAGTAGAACATTTTAGAGTATATATAACAATGTATGCTACTCTGTTACCATGTCTTCTCCTTTCCTTAGAACTTATCAAATTTTGCTTTAGAGAGCAAATCTTAACTTATTGTAAACCATGTTTTTCTTTCTGCAAAAAAGCAGGATAACGATATTCTACTTTGGATATTGATACATTTAAATACTGTCATTCTTTTTTCAAATTTACACCGTTGCTCAATATTTAACATCAATAGTATTAGTAAACTTGATTTAAAAAACACAGCAAATAAAATATTGTTTAACATTTCATTCTGACTGAAGTGTATGTGAAATAGTGCATGCTTTTGATCTGGAAGAAGCTTGATTCAAACGTTTGCATGGTTGCTGTCTGAATTTCATTTTTCTCATCTGTAAAATGGGAATGATTACCTGTTTCATGGCGTCTTGTGAGGGTGGAAAAACAAGATGCTCACTAAAGTTTGTTAGTTTCCTTCCTTGTTTTTCAAAATGCAGATATGCACAGAACTATTAACATTTATTGTTTTTTTTTAACATCTTTATTTGAATATAACTGTTTTACAATAGTGTGTTAGTTTCTCCTTTACAACAAAGTGAATCAGTTATACATATACATTTGTTCCCATAACTCTTCCCTCTTGTGTCACCCTCCCTCCCACCCTCCCTATCCCACCCCTCTAGGTGGTCACAAAGCACAGAGGTGAACTCCCTGTGCTATGCGGCAGCTTCCCACTAGCTCTCTAATTTACATTTGGTAGTGTGTATATGTCCCTGCCACTCTCTCACATCGTCACAGCTTACCCTTCCCCCTCCCCATATCCTCAAGTCCGTGCTCTAGTAGGTCTGTGTTTTATTCCCATCCTACCACTAATCTCTTCATGACTTTTTTTTTTTTTTAGATTCCATATATATGTGTTAGCATACGATATTTGTTTTTCTCCTTCTGACTTACTTCACTCTGTATGACAGACTCTAGGTCCATCCACCTCATTACAAATAACTCAGTTTCATTTCTTTTTATGGCTGAGTAATATTCCATTGTATATATGTGCCACATCTTCCTTATCCATTCATCTGTTGATGGACATTTAGGTTGCTTCCATGTCCTGGCTATCGTAAATAGAGCTGCAATAAACATTTTGGTACATTAACATTTAAAAAAACGCTTTCTATTTCCAAAGTGTTTTAGAACTCTATCCCTCCTTTTTTTTTTTTAAATTTCCCTCACAAGTCTGTACAGAGGCATATCAGGTGTTTTTTGCTTCATTTTAAGGAAAAGGCACAGATAATTTCATGATTTGTATGTGATCACAAATCTAGAGTAACATTTAGGTTTTTTCTAACTTTGGTCCACATGCTTGGCACTAAACCACACTGCCTGTCTGTGGTTAAATTGATGCTATTTACCTATCCATCATTTCATTATTGTTGACATAATTCAATAATAGTTATAGTCTCTTAAGGGAATTAATTTACTAATCCAGAAACTTTGTTGAGAGGCTTAGTTGCTTATGAAACAAGAAAATTAAAATAGATTATTCAGTGTCTGTGTCATTTTAAAGCCTTCTCTCTCATTTAGATGAGAAATGTTCATCTCTCAATTGTCAGATATTGACTACCATGAAATCATGTGTGCTTATCTGAGAACCTAATTTGAAAAAAAATTTTTTGTCAATTACTTAGTGCAATTCTATTAATTGAAGTCAAATTGGCTGCTCCCATCAAATATAGGTAAAACTATCTTTTCTTCAAAACTACTTTGTTTTTTATAAAACATATAAATTCTGGTAACTTCTTAAGTGAGAATTTTCTAATTCATAATTAAAATATTTTCCTGAAAAGAAAAATGCTTTATTACTTTCTGAAATTGTTCAAAAACAGCAAATATCCAAAGAAGATGTGCTTCCCTTCTGCTTGACATAGTGTTCTATAGTATGTAACTTTGTTTTTTAGTCAAGACATTTACTCTCTCTCTCTCTCTCTCTCTATATATATATATATATATATATATGCGTGTGTACATATATATATGAAGCCACTTCATGCTACAGTGGGTTTGAAGCAGGTTGCAAAAGTATATATACAATGAAACGAAGATAAAATCGTTAAATTAACCTCTAGGAAGTAAAAATAAGTGTAGCTAAAAAGTAATCCTGGAATATGTAAGATTAACATACAGAAATGTATGACTTAGGTAGTCCACTAAGTTTAATTTTCGAAATGCCAAATCAAACAGAGAAATAAGATCAGGTAGATAAGTCATGATGTCCTAGAATAAACAAGCACATACGTAAGACAGTTAACAAAAGAAATATCGATTTTCTAAACCTTAAAGACCTAAGAGGAATTTATCTCACAGATGCTCAAGAGATCTATTTATTTATTTATTTTTGTGGTACGCGGGCCTCTCACTGCTGTGGCCTCTCCCGTTGCGGAGCACAGGCTCCGCATGTGGGATCCTCCGGGACCAGGGCACGAACCTGCGTCCCCTGCATCAGCAGGCAGACTCTCAACCACTGCGCCACCAGGGAAGCACCAAGAGATCTATTTTTAAGTGATGATTTTCTCAATGGTACATTTACTAGTACAATGACAGATTTTCAATATCTCCTATTGTGATGTCTTTTATTTATTTATTTCCCCCCTCCTCAGGTTCTCTTTTTTTTTTTAACATCTTTATTGGAGTATAATTGCTTTACAGTGGTGTGTTAGTTTCTGCTTTACAACAAAGTGAATCAGTTATACATATACATATGTTCCCGTATCTCTTCCCTCTTGTGTCTCCCGCCCTCCCACCCTCCCTATCCCACCCCTCTAGGTGGTCACAAAGCACCGAGCTGATCTCCCTGTGCTATGCGGCTGCTTCCCACTAGCTATCTATTTTACTTTTGGTAGTGTATATATGTCCATGCCACTCTCTCACTTTGTCGCAGCTTACCCTTCCCCCTCCCCATATCCTCAAGTCCATTCTCTAGTAGGTCTGCATCTTTATTCCCATCTTGCCCCTAGGTTCTTCTGACCTTTTTTTTTTCTTTTTTCTCTTTTTTTTAGATTCCATATATATGTGTTAGCATATGGTATTTGTTTTTCTCTTTCTGACTTACTTCACTCTATATGACAGTCTCTAGGTCCATCAACCTCACTACAAATAACTCAGTTTCGTTCCTTTTTATGGCTGAGTAATATTCCATTGTATATATGTGCCACATGTTCTTTATCCATTCATCTGTTGATGAACACCTAGGTTGCTTCCATATCCCGGCTATCGTATATAGAGCTGCAATGAACATTTTGGTGCATGACTCTTTTTGAATTATGGTTTTCTCAGGGTATATGCCCAGTAGTGGGATTGCGGGGTCATATGGTAGTTTTATTTGTAGTTTTTTAAGGAACCTCCATACTGTTCTCCATAGTGGCTGTATCAATTTACGTTCCCACCAACAGTGCAAGAATGTTCCCTTTTCTCCAAACCCTCTCCAGCATTTATTGTTTCTAGAGTTTTTCATGATGGCCATTCTGACTGGTGTGAGATGATATCTCATTGTAGTTTTGATTTGCATTTCTCTAATGATTAATGATGTTGAGCATTCTTTCATGTGTTTGTTGGCAATCTGTATATCTTCTTCGGAGAAATGTCTATTTAGGTCTTCTGCCCATTTTTGGATTGGGTTGTTTGTTTTTTTGATATTGAGCTGCATGTGTTGCTTGCATGTTTTGGAGATTAATTGTGATGTCTTTTAGAACGTACTTATGACAAATTTTAAAACTGCGATTCTAACAAATAATTTATTTATGGATCAAAAGAGATTCCACGGTTGGTAGAGTGCTCTTGTTTGGCTTTATATCACGTAGTGGAGTAATATTTTATGATCACATGATGAACATTCCTACTGAGGTTTTCACATTAGCGTATCCGCAGCACATCACAGGGGTAACTGGATGACAGCGGTTTTCCCTAAGATTATAGCTTAATCCTTTGGTAAGATTTTAGCTTTACTTGTATTTTTTTAAAAGTTCATTTAAAGCAATTGGTTAAAATAGTTGGCCCACATCTAGCAACCTGTGTCTTAGATTGTGGCCATTTCTTAGAAACATAATTGAGTTACTAAATTCTGCTTGAATTAGTTATATTGCTTTATTGTAGCATTTTTCCTCACTGGTAGCTGTATGGCAGTCCTTTAATTGCTACAAAAAGTTGGCTCAGTCTCTTTTTTTAAGATGGTAACTTCAATTCTCCACTAAAAAGATTAAAATACTAATTCATGTATATGACTAAATGGGACAGAACTGCCTGTGTTGCAACTACAGCTTAGTATTTTATTACTTTGCATAATAAAATAGGGAAAGTTATTTATTTATCCATTGAGGTTGTAATTAAGTACAAGTAACTAATGAATCCTTAGTATTTCACGTCCACAGCCTGGCAGATTTAGAACACACTTGACCCCAGATGTGCTGGAAAATGAAGGAAGTAGGAGTAAAAATTTTCTTTATAGGACAAGATGCTTTGGGATAGGAGGGACCACGTTAGCTTGCCAAAATTTGGGTCAAACTGAGCACAGGTGGACATAGCTGATAGAGGTGTCTATTATTGTATTTTCTTCTAGGCACTTTTCTGCCTGTGTGTCAGTGTGTTTATACTTAAATGAAGAATTTTTGTTGCTTGGCAACCAAGAGAATATACATTTAGAGAAAACATTTTTGCTAAGGAAAAAGAAATTGGTAGTTTTAGATACTGGATAGTGGAGGATAGGGAGGTGTTGCTTTGAGCAGTATTAACATTAAGCAAAGGCATTTTTCCAGGAGAAAGCTGTTTGTTATATATGTCTAAAATTAAATAATTCACATGGTACATTTACTTCTTAGCTTGTCTCTACCTTCTACCTCAAATACTATTTGAAAAAATAATGGCCTAAGTAAATGCATTATGTTAATCTAACTTCCTATAGTGCACAGGGTAAACATTTGACGAAGTGAAACTCTAATTGAAATTTTATTTCCTGACTTTATTTTTTTCTAAAATTAATTTTTTTAAATCCCCAATAAAAAGATTTAGTATGTACTTCAATTTCTGAAGGAGTTCTACGTTATTCTTAATATTGACTACAGTTGTGCACTGCATGATTAAATACTGAAATAAACATAAATTTGAAAGTTAGACTAATTTTATTCAAACCGTGCCTTTACCCTTTCATGCTGTGTGACCTTGAAGCAGAAGTTAATCTTCTCTGAGCTACAGCGCCTTCATCTGTTAAAGGGAGAGAATTCTAACCATTTATCTTAACCACTGAACACAGCAGTGCATATTTTCCTAAAAGTCTGTTTGGTTTACTTTTATTGATGCTGCATTCAGTTATTTACTCCTTGTGTGGTCAAGAAGGCAATGATTAAAAAGGAAAACAGTGTCAACAGCTACTGGTCATGTAAATAGCTACTGTTTATATGGGAACTGTGATGGCATTTCTAATGATACCATGTAGATGGGAAACAAAACCAAACTTACAAATTACATTTCCTAATTTTAGGGAAATTACTCAGGAAGCACATTGAAAAATACCTCTTTGGTTATTTTCTCATTCTACTATATCAGGTAGAAAAATAACTTTTAAATGATCGTGACTAATAAGCTGAAAGACATAACTCAGAAAAGAAAGGTTATTACCTAAGATAAGGAAATGGGTGTAGTGTTTAAATTGTTTATTTGCATATAATTTAATTTAAGTAAATTTCAGGATTCTTCTTTTAATTTTAATATAATGTACAAACAGATAAGCATCATCCAGTTTATGGACTGTGTTCTTTTAAAAGTATCAAATTTTGAAGTCATTTTAAAACAAAGGCAGCCTACCTGGGGAAAGCAATTAAAATAAAAACTTTGTTGAAAGACAGCCTGTTAGAAATTGGACTTCAGAAACAACTCTAAAACACCTTTATTTCTATTTAATACCATATTTGAAACCTCTAGAAGTGACAGTTTTAAATATTCCAACAGTGCATTGTAAGCACTGCAACTTTACAAGTTTTATTTCTAAGAAAACTTATGTTGAAAACTGTTCGTTTTACGTGTGCTTTTCTGAATAAGAAGTCTTTCTGTTTTAAAAGAGGAAAGGAAACATGGTACTGCTCTTTTAATGTGTTTGTTCTGATGTCAAGGCACTTTTATTGGAACAATTTTAAGCGTACTCTGATTACGAAGGCAAATAAATTTAAGCAGACCTGGAGTGATAGGAAGGTTCCAGTTTTTGTTGATTTCCAACTTGTGTCATACACTGTATCATATGCTTTGCAAATATATCATTTACTCCTCTTGAAAGTTCTTTGAGGCACGTAGCAGTATCTCCATTTCACAGATAAGAGTATCAAGGACCAGGACAAATTAAGTAAATTGTTTTGTGGTACAGCTGGATTTGAGTTCATTTGGTTTCAAAGCTTTTGTTCTTTCCACCACATTCTACAGCTCTTTAATTATTATAAATTGTTGTCTGTTAATATAATAGAAAGAATGGGATTAAAAGAAAAAACTCCATAAATATAAAAGAAAGCATTGGTTTGAATCCTGACCTATATCATAACCAGATCTTACTTTTTTGTTTGGAATATTTATATACTGAATATTCACTTTTAAAAAACTGAACAATACAATCAAATAATATTTTTTAAAGAGTTAATAATCTTGCTTCAAAGAACATTACTTGCTTCAAAGATTAACCATGAATCTCATTAAAAGGCAAGAAGACATGCTGGGGAATCACAGAAAATTTCTGTTTGCTAATGGTTGAACTTATGATTAACTGAATTAAATTAGATGTTAACTATCTTTGATATACCTAAACCGATCTCCTAATTAAATAGTTAAAAATGAATGAATCCATTTTTGCTTTTAATAATGGCTCTAGAAGAAAGCAAATATAGGATAATTAACGCCAATTTAGTAACTGATAATTAATATGGATTTAGTCATGGAAGAAGGGGTAATATGGAGCCTGCACTTATAAATACATTTATATATTATAAAACACCTATGTACATATAACCAGGTATATTTATATGTGGGTTGCATTGAAGATTAGTGCTATTTCATGTGTAAAGTTTTCCTTATAAAAACAGGTGAACAGGAAAAGACTGTTGAATTCAAATTTAGGAAACCGTGGGAAGAGCAAGAACTTTTGGTATAGACACAGTAGTACAGTTCATGATCTTAGGGGAGCTGTTTAATACACTAGTGTGTCAGCTACCTCCTTGTGAAGTCTGTTTCACAGAGATGCTTTGAGAAATAAAATAAATAAGTGTAGCCAGGATGTTCACCCCAAATAAGTATTAGTTCACTTCCTTCTCACCTTTTTTCATTTGCATAGGTGCTAATTTTGTTATTAATCAGGCAAGATAGGAAGGTTACAGCATTGAGAGATGCATAAATGACACCTCAGTTTTTCATACCTGCTTTTAAATGAGACCAAGTGTGAGAGCTTTCTTGCAGTGTTTCTCAGTGGAGAATTCAAGAAACTTAGGATTTCCAGTTTTCTTCTGAGGTGGTAGATGGACACAGAAACAGAAGAGTTGTTAATCTTTTTCCTGGCCATTTGCCCAGATGTATATGTTCACCTTGCTAAAATCTTGTTTCTCCACATTGTCACATAGGCAATAATCAAGGACTTCTAAATTAGAAGGGATAAGTACTAGGACTTTTTTCTTATGTTTTACTGTGAACAATTTATTTGCCTTTATATTGATTCCCATCCTTAACTTTCATCCCAGTATTCGATATGCCAGACAGGGTGTTTCGTACTGGAGATTCAAATTTGCGTTTTACAGATCTGTGCCTTCGAGGAACAAACAGTCCAACAGGAAGACAAACATCACATAAACCATTATCAGAAAATGTAGAAGGTCGCTATGATGAAATTAAGTTTTACCAATTGATTATAGTAACTGGTTTCACACAATTGAGATGATTTATCTTACTTAAGAATTCAAAAAAAAAGAATTCAGTTATTGTACTTCATAAGGGGTTGTCTGCATATTTTAAATTATTTGAAGTGCAATCATTTTCTTGGTCTACAGTCTGAGAAGACAGCTGTAAAACAATACCTATTTTTCATATTTTCCTGTTTTTAAAATATTTGATATGAGATATCATTGTGTAACTAAATAGAGTTTGACTTGCAATATATCCATCTTGGGCCTCATCCCAGAGATAGTCTAGTATCCAGGTTACTCTTAGATAGTTTGAGGCTGCCACTCAGTCCTACTGTGCCTTTCCTCCTTTCCTGCTAGGACACTGGTCCATTCTGGGCTGCATCTCTGCCCTTAGGAGCTACCTTTGCCCTTAGATGCCTCTAGGCATGCTTACATTTGATGAACGTGTGTATCTTGGTCAGGAACTATATTTATTCATCTGTCTTCAGCATTATTCCTATCTCTGATAATGGTTATTAAACAATAACAGCATGGTTATTAAATAATAATTATTGAACCACAATGGCAGCCACCCCTAAAACGATACAAACTATTTATTAAGAAAAGATGGCTATCTGTGCTTTTTAATTCAGATCTCAAAATAATGCTGTGAAATAAATGCTGTTACTGCCATTTTACAGATGAGAAAACTCAGGCCTAGGGAAAGATAAATTTACTTCCTTTGGGTCATACGATTAGCAAGGCATAGAGCCAGGACTGAAGCCCAGGCACTAACTCCAAAACTCATCTCTACCAATAGCACATTCTGACAAAGTTTCTGACAAAGATATCAGCATGGGAAATTTAAATCATTCCCGTTTTCACTGTACATGGTATATTATTTGTATAATTTTATATGTATATAGCATAGATGGCTTTTAAGATCACTTTAAGTCTCTTTTGGAATGAATCATAAATTAAATAATAGATTGAATGTGGAAGCAGAATTTTAATCAAATGAATCTGGAAAAACATTCTTTAAAATATCACTGACTCATACAAAATAGGAGAATGTATGAAAACATTTTCTTCAATATATTTTTTCAAAGGCTTTTATTGTTTCTGTTTTGTATATCCAATAAGCAAAAATCAAACTTTTGAAAATATTCCATTTTCATATGGTGATATGTTTTAGTTTGACTAGTTCGCAAAACAATGCATGTGAGGATTCCTTATGTGGATGCTTATTTAAAATGCAGATTATTTTTCAGAAGATTCAAGGAACATCCTTGAATCGTCATTTTAACAAGTTGCTCAAGTGATTCTGATGCAAATGGCCTCCTGACCTTGTTGTAAGAACCCTTTCTTCTTTAATTGGTTAGGATTTTTATGAGATTAATTATACTTTTGCAAATTTGGAAACTTCTCTGAAGTAATAGTGGTGGTGGTAATGGTAGTAAGCTCAATACAGGGAGCCCCAGTGGATAATTACCTTTTCCCCTTTGATAGCGACTCAAAAATACCAGAACACTTTGGCTTTAGTTGACAACAAATATCTGCGGCAACTAATGAAATACTAAAATGTAAACTGAATAAATAAAAATGTACACCGTCCTAGTTATTGCTTAATTAAGCTCATAAAAATGTGTTATAAATAGCTATGTAGCATTCAGAATCCCCTCCCTGCCTTCTCAGAAATTACCTTACACAAAATAGCTTTTATTTTTTTATTTTATTTAATTTATACATTCATTATACATTTATAAAGAAGATGAGAGTAAGATTTTTGTTGGTATAAGCCAAACTTTCAGAGATTAAATCTTCTTATGGAAAGCAATATTTCCCAGAGAGATACAGGAAAAAAGAACAATATGAAAGAACTAAGTAGTGTTCCAAGTACAAGGGGATGGCTCTATGAGTCAACCCTGGGAGAGTATATTTAAAAGGACCTGAAATAAGGACATTTTGCTTTGAACAGAATCTATGGGGTGTTTTGAAAAATACATGAGGTGGCCTGAGACAGTAGGTATATGGCAATTTATGCTAATATTAAAGATTTACGTTTAATAACAAATAATATATTATGTACTTTACTGACTTAAGAAAGACCTCTTAGTTTTCATATTATGGTTCTATAACTGTGGAATTACTATTAGCATAGAGGCCCAAAGTATTTCTTATTTCTGAAGTCTTCTGAGACACTGAAACGCAAGGTTAATATCCACTTATGAGAAGATTGATTAATAATTAATAAAACTTTAACAACATTTTAGGATCCCTCATTTGCTCCGTTATATTTTCTAACTTTTGACAGTATACTGCACATTGTCTTTTAATTCATGTATATTTTCCCTTATCCAAAAAGCATTTACATTTATAAATAAGAGTATTTTTACCTGCCCACTCAAGATACAATCAGTAACATTCTAGATGTAAAAGAGTAAGAGGACACTTGAAAAAAACTGCAATTTAGCATAATTGAAACATGTGCCTAGCCATCTGGAGCACTTCTGCATAAAATAAAGACATTTGGCATTCTAAATAAAGGATTTTGAATTAAGCCAGAAATCTTTTGTGTCTTCCAAAGACATTGATTTATTGAGACTATGTGTGGCTTTCCCTCATATCCAAAAGATTAATGATTTCCTAAATGTTCTTTCATTCCTTCTTTTTATAAAATGAATACATACAGTTAACCGAAATGACATCTTTGAGGTTGTATGCACAAAGGTGACAGAAATATTGCAAAGTATTTTGTTTCAACAATTTATCAACAGATACAAAATATAAATTTTCCCCAAGTAAGAAAAATGAGCTTGGCATTACTGAATGTTGATTGAATGAATCAATGAGTAAATATATGATTATCTTCATATTGCATAATATGTAAGTGATTTTTATGAAACACATTAAAGACACTGTAAAATAAGTCAACTTTTGATCTAGAAATTTCTAAAATATCAGCATGTGGTGATTGGTGTTGATAAACTTAAGGCATCGGACAGATCTGGTCTTACCAATATGAAGTAGTTTACTTCTATAAAGGAATTTTTAAGAGTAAAATATTTATTAAGTTCAAATTATTCTGAATCTTATAGTTCAAGTGATTAAAATACCTTTTATATTATGAAATTGAAGTTGCTATAGTTTTTATTATAATAGCTCTTGGTATTTTAATTTTTGAAAATTAAATTTTTTTTTGAGATTATATAACTGATGTTATAAATTGATTATTTACAGTCCAAATTAGAACTGAGCTGCTTCTTCAGTGGCCTATATTAATGTAAAGTGTTTATGTGGAGTGTTCACTAATGAGATAGATTTTTGTTATTTCTTGTCTAGGACATATGCAAATCTTCATAGTTAAACAAATTAGATAGTTTTATATAACTACATATACACAGGGTTGGGCAAAAGGATTAAGCAAAGAAAAACAGGAAAAAAAAATTCAGGACCACTAACAAAAACCTGGAAACCTACTTGAAAGTGAATGAATTTTGTCAATTCTTTCTTGTCTGATCAGAGCTCCCTTTCACTGACTGACATTTATATATTCTGAATAAAAAGTAGAACGACCATATTATTATATTAAATCAGGATTTTTAAACAGAGAAATGTTTTATCTGTGTGCAGTTCTTTTAAATAAGTATTCTGAAGTAAATAAATCAATACTATATGATTTTGAAACTGCACAATGGGTTGTAATTAACGATACGGGCCAATATTAGTTGTATGAGTGTTTTATTTACTAGATAGCAAAATTTCTGCCAGACTTTAACATAAGTTAAGTAGAACATACATAAGCTTTAGATAATCCATCATTTTGCAGCTTTAAATCCCATCCAGTGGACTCTTTGTAAAGAAATGCGTGGTTTTTATAATCGGGCCTCCATATTTTCCTGTGTAAGCTGACACATGTCATTAAATTCTCTGTGTCTACTCTTCTGCATACTGAGAACATACTCTCCTTTGTCAGTGCAGACATTTTCAGAAACAAATCAGTGTTTTATCCCAGTTGTGTTGAACTATCTTTACTGGTTTAAAGACAGTGATGAATTAAGCACCTTTAGTTCATGGGCCTGGTTACTTTCCAGCTGCCAGGGCTGGAGACGCCCCTGCTTTACCTCTAGAATGTTACCATCTACTTACTGTTCTATTTTGACCCCTAAATCAGTCAAGAATTTTCATCTTGTTTACAATACCAATTGTTTTAAAAAAATTGATGAAACTTTATTGCTTGATATTATTTTAATAGCAGTTCTTCATAGTTTTATCTCAGACTTTTGAACTGATTTTTAAAAGTCTGGGTTTGAGTATTGACTATCTAATATGTGAAGAACTTCACTGCTCAAGAAAATAAATTGAAAATAAATATTGGCCTTGATCTGACAGGAAATTTGTAGAAAAAAAGAAATGTAGCGAAAATTGTGTGAGTAGAGGGAATAAATTAGTTAACCATATTATTAAGCAGCTTAATTTGAAAGGGCTTCCTGAAGAGAAGTTTGATCTTGGACTTACATGGATTGCTAAACATAAATGTGCAGGGAGGAAACACCAGGAATTTTCCAAGGGCGAATTGAACCCAGGACTGTGTAAAAGGAGGACCAAGAACAGTTAACTGAGCTGGTCACGGGACCATATGGTGTCATAATGGAGGAACTGATACAGGTTTGGTTTGTGATGTGAGTTAGGCAAAGAGAGCAGGAGAAGCGCATTAGGACTGAGAGGTTTTCTCGCGAAGTTAAGCAATTTATACTTTTTAAAGTTGGAGGGATTTCGCATAAGTTAGTTACTGCAGTGCAGAAAGTTTCTGATGAGTGTTGAACAGTTCTATTAAAAAGATTAGTTGCTTTATAAATGTATTATTTTAATGTATTTTACCCTTCCTGTGATGAATGAAATTCCCAATCACCTTGAAAAATTCAGAAGCAAACTTATTAGGTAAATTATTTCATTTTTGTTGTAACTGAACAAGTAGCATGTGCGCAGCAAGAGTAGCAGGCCTGGTACCAATTTAATGTACTTTTATTTGTGAGCTTACTCAAGCGGAGATGCTCCATTAAAACCAAAGGGTTCATCCTGGAAACTTCAAGAGCATACCCCAAACACCAGTCCTCAGTTCAGGAATACCTAATTGCTGCTGTCGCTGCTTTGCGTGCTCTAGCTGATGGATATTACTTACCTTTCCTGTTTGGAAGATTCCTTCTCATCATTCACTGTTTAGGTCAAGAACACCTCTATGAAAAAAAAATCCTCAGTTGCCCTCCAGGTAGAATTAATTATTCCCTTCTCCTAAATTCCTTAACATTTTCATCACGCTACACATGTACTGCTTACTATATTGAATTACAATCACTAGCACTCCCAACTGCCTCCCTTTCCAGTTTATGTCTCCGTGCCTGGTCCATTCGTCACCCCTCCCTGGATCTTCCTGTCTATAGTGGTACCTGGCACATGGCCATGATCAATACATGCTGAGAGAATGAATTCATTGAAGTGAGTTGTATGAATAACTGGGTTTAGTTTTCTTGGTACTGTTGTAGCTATTATTGTCAGATTATTTCCCTTTTACTTTGACAGGTACATTTGTAATTTGGTCATATGTAAATTGTTAATAGAAAAATAAGACTCTCCTTTATTTAAAGTCCTACAGTAGCTGACCGTTTCTTTTACACAGTATAATTGATCAACGAGTGTTTGTGAAATTGGGGAACCAGGTGAATGTCCAGGTGCCCCCGGAGGAAAGAGTGAATGGAGTTAAGTCATTGTCCTGCTTAATCACCTCAGTGTATTTTTTTCCATTGGAGTAGGACTCTGAAAAGAATCTCTGTAAGAGAAAAGTATTGGGCAGTGAAGGTGCTGCTGAGTTTGACCCTTCTGTGTTTTTGATTTGAAGACTATATATTTGACAGGACACAGTGCACTTCCAGTTTCTTCCCTGTCAACCTTCTGCTTAAGGCCAAAGAGAAATATCTAAGAACCTCTTAGCAACCATTGGAACAGAAAGGGAAAAATGATGACAATGATACATATTGTGTCCCTTTTAGTAAATTATTTTCCTTTAATTTTTTTCTGGTCCTTTTTGATGTTGTTATTATAACCATTTAAATATAGCTAATATTAGAGATAACCTTTTTTTTTTTTTTTTTTTTGTGGTACGCGGGCCTCTCACTGTTGTGGCCTCTCCCGTTGCGGAGCACAGGCTCCGGACGCACAGGCTCAGCGGCCATGGCTCACGGGCCCAGCCGCTCCGCGGCATGTGGGATCTTCCCGGACCCGGGCACGAACCTCAACCACTGCGCCACCAGGGAAGCCCTAGAGATAACCTTTGATGCCACAAAAAGAAAAATGATATATCACTTATTGTTTTCTTCATTTTCCTATTTGTAGGAGGAAGCCTAGCTTTAAAAAAAAAATTCTTCTCTCTCAAGCCAATAGCTAGGGTGTAGACTTTTGGTAGCACTCCTGAATATTATTCTAGCATGCATTTTTTTTTTTTTAATTTATTTTTTATTTTTATTTTTTTTGCGGTACTTGGGCCTCTCCCGTTGCGGAGCACAGGCTCCGGACGCGCAGGCTCAGCGGCCATGGCTCACGGGCCCAGCCGCTCTGCGGCATGTGGGATCTTCCCGGACCGGGGCACGAACCCGTGTCCCCTGCAACGGCAGGCGGATTCTCAACCACTGCGCCACCAGGGAAGCCCTAGAGATAACCTTTGATGCCACAAAAAGAAAAATTATATATCACTTATTGTTTTCTTCATTTTCCTATTTGTAGGAGGAAGCCTAGCTTTAAAAAAAAAATTCTTCTCTCTCAAGACAATAGCTAGGGTGTAGACTTTTGGTAGCACTCCTGAATATTATTCTAGAATGCATTTTTTTTTAAATTTATTTTTTATTTTTATTTTTTTTGCGGTACTTGGGCCTCTCCCGTTGCGGAGGACAGGCTCCGGACGCGCAGGCTCAGCGGCCATGGCTCACGGGCCCAGCCGCTCCGCGGCATGTGGGATCCTCCCGGACCGGGGCACAAACCCGTGTCCCCTGCATCGGCAGGCGGACTGTCAACCACTGCGCCACCAGGGAAGCCCTATAATGCATTATTAATGGACTTTGATTTGCATTTGCATGTTGAAATTTCTTTTTGGCTTATAATTAAATTAGAATGCACTTAGAGTTTCAAAGTGTTGTAGTTTACATAACTTACATTATTAGCTACAAATGAAGTTCCAGATTTATTCTTGAAATGAAGTCTTACTGACAGCTATATTTTAAGTAAATCTATACATAGAGTGCTTTAAAAGTTAACCAGGCAGATTTTCCCAGCTGCCCAGCCAAGGAGCACTGTACTTAGTGTCACAGTTCAGCTGAGCTGTCATTATCTGTATGAAATCAATCTATTGGAGAAGGCGATGAAGGTTTAATTTGCTTTCAACTAGACCTTCTTTTTTTTTTAAATTTCAGAAATGCTCTTGGTAGGTCATTAGACTTTGAGAGTTATTCACTTTTAGGCAAAACACTAAAACCTTCTGTCTTTTAACTCTGATTAGTGACACTTTAATAAAGTCATTTGAAGTTCAGTGAGCTGAATTTTCCAACTTTTCTGATGTTTCTATGGTCACAGAAAAGCAACCTGTATTGAAGCTTGTATACAATCTTTTAAATGCAAATCTTGGAAAACTGTGCATAATCTTGTATATCTGACTTCAACGCTGACTGAAAAATGTGAGGGATTAAAATAAAAGCGATTGCAGTGTTTTCCTTCTTTTTTTCTTCAAGTTGGGGTACAGTAAAGTGGTGGGAAACAGAGAGGTTGTCACTTGACTAAACTTGAGTCTTTGTAAATATAAGGTTTGTAGGTAAAACTTTTATGGCTATACTTTTTTTTTTTTGACAAACCAGTAGGACAAAACCTTATTTCTTTCCCACATGATTAGATACTAAGGATAATGCAAGACCATTGAATGAAAAATTTCTTAGAGCTAGAGCCTTGAATTATTTTTTTAGAAAAAAATAAAGGAAAAGTGTATCCAATTGGCTATAATTAAATCATGCACGGTGAACTCACTTTGGAGGAATTAATGCATTTTGTATTGGATTGTGGACTTGAGTGAACATTTACAACACGTGAGAATGGAAAGGATGAAAAATTATGGTTGTCTTTTGGTTCACAAGAAGCCAAGGAGGCAGGTCATTGACTTGATTTTCATGGGAAGACTGATTCTTGCCAGCTCGCATATTCAGGGCCCGAACAACCTGGTATTGACAGCCGCAGTTTGGGAGGGGAACATGCAGCAAGCATTGTGCCATGGTTTGTTGAGGAAAAACAAGGGAAGATTTAAAACAAAGCTGTGAATAGGAACAGTGGTCCTTGTGTCCTGAAGCTGACTGATTTTCCTCTGTAGTGCTTCATGAAAGTGTTACCCTTTTCTCTAAATAAGGTCTATACTGTGCTAAGAGAAATACTTAAGTTATAATTCAGTGACTCTCAGGAAGTGGAAGCACTTACACTCTTTGAAGGAAATAAGATGGGAGAAATTAATCGCAAATGCTCTAGAAAAGCATGAGCCTGAGAGGTAGGCTCAGGGCTAGTCAGGGAATATATAAAAATACTAATACGAAGAGGTTAATTTTTCCAAACCAAAAGAGTTTGTAGCCTTGCATATTTTGGGGGGGATTTCTAAATCTTGACATTAACAGACGTGAATATTTGTATTATATATTCAACTGTACAGGAAATATGGCTCAGCATTTAGTTATCGCCTTAGTGAATTTTAAAAGGCATTTTTTTCTTTTACACCAACATGATCTATGGATATCTTCTATGAATTAACTTTATGGAAACTCAACGGAAATATTATGTAGGTGGGATCTACTACCAACAATATCAATATATTCACTAGGGACTTAATCAATGTTTGTGTTTAATAAGTGAGAACATCAATAAATTATGAAAAGGTAATGGAGAAAGTAGTGGCTAACAGTGAACATAGAAATTTGTTGCATTTTTAATGAGTAATAAAGTATATTGTGCAATGATGAAAATGAATATTTATTTAGAATGAAGCAGTCTTCCGAAAACTGATAAAAGAACAAAGGTGTTCTTTGAATTGATATCTTGTGAGAATAACTGATAAGGAATGCTTTACTTTTGGTTCCTATAACTTCAATTAATGAACATCAACTATAGATAGATATTAGCAACTTTTTATAATATATAGTTTATACCCTATACATACATAATATACAACATATATTCTCTCCATATATTTCAATCATATGAGTTATTTTATATATAGAGATATAGACATATAGATGGGATGACCTACCAATTAATGGTACTAATTAAAAGTGATTCAACAAAAGGTAAAAGAAGAAAGATAAGAAATGCCAGTTTAGTAACGTTTGCACATTTGCAATATCTAGGGTACATGCTTCGGAAACGTGGGGGGATTCTTTCTGTCCTCATTTGTCCTCTCATCACTGTATCCCCTGCAGAGTCCAATGCCTGACAGCTAGAGGGCAATCAATAATGATATATTGAGGAAGTGCATAAAGAGCACAGGATTAGAGTGGGACAAAATTCAATAATGTGAAAATTATATACTTAACCTAGATTGCACACTGGAAGGGCTGTATTTTTATCGTGTAATTATGTAAAGTATTAATTCTGGAGAATATATGATCTAAGTAAATATTCAAACTTGGAACCATATAGTGCTGTCTACGTGCATAATCTCCGCCAAAAGGACATTGATAATACTATATTTTACTTGTGATTGAAGGCATTTTTTTCCCTAAAAGAGTGTGCTGTTTATTTGAAAATTGAGGATAATTTATCTTAAAATTATCATATCCAAGAGAAAACTGCATTTGTATTTTATGAAGTTAAAGAATACGAGAAAATCTGGGAGTTCTATATAGATAATTCTCTGATCTGAAAATGTAGTTATTTTCCAAAATTCCAACTAAGTTCAGGAAGAAGATTAGAAACTAAATATATCATCATATAAGTAGTAATGAATCTGTGCATTAGGAATACTGTATATAGTTTTGGTTGCTATAATTGAGAAAGATACCATGATACTGAAAAAGGGACACGGGACACATTATCTAAGCAGGTTTAGAAAAGTATGATAAAAATATAAAAAGTAGGGCTCTTAAGTCTAGGGAAGAAAATAGAAGGCATTTTGTTGAAATTTATAAAATGATGTAAAGTATTGCTGAAACTGTCATTTGTTAAGAACTTCCCAATATATTAAAGATAATGGCTAACACTTGTAGCTTGAAAGAGATGTATTGAGGAAACATAATACACAGTATTCTACTATATATACTATATTAACATGTGTTATAGATTGAATTATACCAATATCATGAGATGAAATGGGTTGAAAGTATTGTATAAGTTTAAAAGAGGTTTAAATTAATTTGTGAACGGCTTTCACTCTTCACAAATGGCCCAGTACTCCCATAGCCAGAGGTAGAATATTGGGTCTAGTGCACTGAAGATCTGATATGCTAGGTTAACGTCATACTTAGAGAGGTGTATGGGGACTTAAGCAGGCAAATGACACAAATAGAATTATGTACGTAATATATGCAATGGCTCGATTTAATGTATATGCTCACTTTTAAACTTTTAAATATACCAGCAGTGCATTTTGGAATATAATAATGAATTCATTTAGAATATTGTCATCTTGTTTGACATTCATATGTCACATAAGCTGGGTTCAAAACATATGAAGATGTACAAAGGCTCATTTCAGGAATAAAATAACAAATAACATTAATTTTTGCAAAGGCGAAGGATAATGAAAACTGATTAAAATCCACCTTAATTCAATTCAGAGTGCTTTCACAGGACCCTAAACTCAATGTGAAATTTCAGGCGTGTGTATTGAATTTACAATTACTGACTATATTGCATTTATTTTGCAAGTATGGTCAAGTTTGCATGTGTGAATCCATTAATTTCAATTAAATTTGGATTTAGTAAATTTCTGGTTGTTTAGTACTTCATAAAAATTCACATTTCACATAATAAGTGAATAATTGTCATTATGATCTCTTTTGGATAGGACAGCTTTTTTGAAGGAACACAAAGGAATTGTAAATTTCGACTCCCACAGTTCACACACTTTAGAACTAGTTGAATGCCTAAGTAACTGTTGCTGTGTTTATCTTTGGTCACACTCAGTGTTTTCTTTCTTCCTCCTGGAGGAGATGAGATAATTGAAGCTTTTTTCTGTATTTGGGCCATGTAAATTTAAAAAAACCTGAGAAAGCTATAGATTTTGAGTTGGCCCTATAATCTCTTTATTTTCCAAGTACAAAAATCAAAACTTCACCCTACTTTATTTAGATGATCTTCCCAAGTTCTGTTCCTTAATTCTTCTCAAATAAATAAATAAATAAATAAATAAATATATATATATATATATATATATATATATATATATCAGTTCAATGACTTAGTTTCTTGTGTACAACAGAAAGAATCCAGTTTGGTCTTTGTAAGCAGTGGAAGAGTAGGATGGAAGTATGGGCTGTATAACCAGTGTTTCGAGTTGGTAGTTTTTGCTTTTGTTTACTGTGTTTCTCATTCAGTCCGAATGTCCCTATCTGTAACAGCTTTGGAAAAGCACCTTTGTTCCCAGAGCTGGCCTCCAGGAAGGCTTGGATCCTTACAAGTTTGGAGAAATGGGTACTGGCTGTCATCCATAGGAAAACAGAAGAAGTTTACAGAGCTCCTGCTGATTTCCTTGAAAGTTCTCTCTCCTCATGCACTGCAGCAAGCCATTTAATGTTACTAGGGGCAGACACTTAGCAGAGATTTCTGAGGTATCCATCCTTCCCAGCTAGGCAGTCCATTAAACCTGAAGAAGAATGCCTGTCCCTTAAGGCAGGGTGGTTCATCATGTTTCCCTCTCTGACCATTTGGAATGAAAAGACCCTTAAATGATTATTGGTATTAGTATTGCTCCGGACGCGCAGGCTCAGCGGCCATGGCTCACGGGCCCACCCGCTCCGCGGCACGTGGGATCTTCCCGGACCAGGGCACGAACCCGTGTCCCCTGCATCGGCAGGCGGATTCTCAACCACTGCACCACCAGGGAAGCCCAGTATTAGTGTTTTCGTATTAGGGCGTGGGGATGGTGACTGGGGTTTCTCAGTGGAAGATTCCTCACTCCAGGCCTTGCATCACATGGTAGCCAACCACAGCCAATACTCAGTGGATTTGCATATGGTCATGTGATGTGGTGGATTGGTCCGATGGTACCAATTCCAATTTTAAATTCTGTTTTACATCATTTTTATTTAATTCACTTAAACTCAAAGGCAATGAATCATACATTTCTCATTTTAAGATTAAAATATTTATGAAATACACGTGGTGCCATCAATTTGGAATTTAAATGTACAGATGAAACACAAGAACTGTTGCTGATACGGTGACTACTTCCGAAGGCTTCATAACTTTCATTTCCTGTTGATTTTGGTCCAAGTGCTTTTTTTCTTTTTTTTTTTTTTTCACATTTAGTTTGGCAACTTTTAGTTCTAGCAGTATGGGTCGTAAATAAATGAGCAAAACAGTATTTTACATTCTTGAGAAACCATGAATAATGTGATTCATTTTCTTTTGCTATCTCTACTGTCTTGACTGTTTTTTCTAGTCATGTTGTTTGTATCAGCCAGTCTGCAATATGATGAATCTTCACACTTCACTATTTTATCAGAAAAACTTCAATTTTATTGTGTGTACAAGAGCTCTTGTTCATGCCACAGCTTTTTAGCTGTTTCAGGTGATAACTTGATTGTGCTAATATGTAGACCTGAATTGCATGTAAAGTTAGCAAGTGCATAATGAGTGAAGGGGCAGAATTTTGTTATGATTTTTCAACACTGGTCAGTGAACATCAGAAATATTTGTTCAAATTTCCTTTTGATCATGACTGATAACTAAAGTTTTGTATTCACAATTCTCCCTACCATAAGATATTATTCTTCATTTTGAGAAGGATGGGCTCTTTAGAATTCTTTGGAATTCCTCCACTTCCTACAGAATTCTAGACTCTTCCCAACTCAGGATGAACTTGTTTTTGAAGAATACCTCACTTTGGACACTGGATTTTGTGCAACAATTCAAACTATTTCAGAAAGATTGATTCTACCTGTTCAAACATTTTATATTGAAATTTCAACAAGCAGTAGCTATATTAAGCTTTTAACTTTATTATAGTGTAACTCTTATTTTCTCGAATGAAACCTTTTAATAAAGGAATTTAGATTGTTGCAGAAAGTTGTTACTTTAATTTTCAGGATTTGTATAACATAGAATAGTTATGATGATGACTCATACATTGGAGTGCTGCTCTTAAATATAGTATAATTCTAACTGATTATATGAAGAGAAATTAAAATATTCTGGAAGCATTTTTGATTGCCTGATGCAGTGATTTCCAAACCAGAGCTGAAGAAGCTTCACGGGCTGGGCAGAACTTTGTCACGAACATTTCTCTTGCTCTTCATTATTTCAACCAGAGTAGCTCCAAGTTGAACTGTTTCAAATGTTTTCTTCCACCTACCATTTATTTTTAATATTACAATTCATTTATCATGACCAAAAAAAGTTTGAACAGAATAGATAATCACTAAGTGTTTGGTTTGAAAATGTGGCAGCACACAGGTTGCCAACAGACTTGGGAAATACATCTCCTCTGCTTGACTGTTCCTCTTAAAAGAGGAATTCTCTTTCAATTGTTGCTTTTTATGTCTATCTGTCAGTAGTTTCAAGTATTCCATTTGTTAGAGTAAGGACATTTTTAAAGTGGGATTTTGAGGTCCCTGATTTCAAAGAGTGGCTTTTCAGATCACTTTCCCATATAGGTAACTAATGACAGGAGAGCTTTCTTCGGTGAGCACTGTCAGTCTTTTCCTTTGCATGTTCAACATGGATAAATTGTCCTCCTGTGAAACAAAACTGGGGCTTTCTTATGCTTCTCCAATACACTGCAACCTTGACACTAAAGGAAAAAAAGCTAGCATCAACTATATAGGCCATAAGCCTATAATAAGTTCTATAAGATGCAATGGTGGTATTAGAAAAATGATTTATTTCTGTATTTCCCTGTCCCCAGCAGAGTGCTTTTCACATAATGGGCCTTTGATGACTGTGTTTTTAATTCATAATTAGCCCTCTTCCGTATGGTAATGTTAAAATATGATTCCACTCTAATTTGAAGATGTTTCAAATCCTTTTAAAACTTTAGAAGGATGCAAAATTGAGAAGGATGCAAAAGGTTCATTCTTAATGACTAATAAAGGTTTTAAATGATGCGAAGCAGACCTCATTTTTCAAGAAATGTTCAGTTCTCTAGAAAGTTTGGCATTCAGTTAGAATGACTTATTTATTCAAGCAGTTTTACAATAATTTGAAAATGAAAACCAACCAGCATTTAGTGATGATAGTCTACAGAAGTTTCACCAAAACATTTCATCACAAGCAAAGAAACTATTCATTGCCTGTTAAGCATCATCTCAACATCTGTCCACTATTGACTTGTCCATTTATATTGTTTGAGAATATGATATAAATTTAAAATTTCATTGTTTTCTTTTTAGTTTAAAATTGTATTTTGCCCCATTGGAATTGGCCCAGAAATGAGATAAATATGTTTTAAAGTAATCCTTTTCATAATATGTTTACTGTCCTTTGTCTGTCTGTTAGTTGATCAAGGACTTGATATTATCTTTAAAAACAGAAACTAGGGGCTTCCCAGGTGGCGCAGTGGTTGAGAATCCGCCTGCCGATGCAGGGGACACGGGTTCGTGCCCCGGTCCGGGAAGATCCCACATGGCCCCGTGAGCCATGGCCGCTGAGCCTGCTTGTCCGGAGCCTGTGCCCCGCAACGTGAGAGGCCACAACAGTGAGAGGCCCGCATACCACAAAAAATAATAATAATAAATAAATAAATAAATAAAAACAGAAACGAATATGTCTTTAGAATGCAGCAGTACTGTGACACAGCTTATGGTTACATAGATTTGGGAGGACCGTGAGTCAAATTATATATTTCACTAAATAAGAAGTCTCAGTGATGGTATTGTGTTATAAAGGCGGTCTGTTGTTTCTGTGATATGAGTTACACACACACAGCTTTACTTATAAATGAACACTTGATACATTTTATTCTTTAGAGCAAAATATTTAATGACTGAACAACTCCAAATGAAGGCTAAGTAAAATATGCTTTGGTTGAACTGGTGTTTGAGAATTTGCAAAGCCATCATGTTTGAATTGATCCAAAGGTCTCAGAAATGTTATATAATCAGTCATCCTTCCTTCAGACTGAATTCAATTTTCATTACCATAGTCAGAGAGATATCTATGCTGTTACTCAACAAATCTTTCCAAAGATTCGTAAGGTGAAAAAGTAAATACTGAAAATATGCTATTTTAAAAAAAAGGCATGTCTGTGTTTCAAAGACAAAGATAGGAAATTAGTTGTATCTTACAATATTTTAGAAAAATCCTATAAATCACTATAACTAAAGTGGTTTTAAAAGATTTTGCACCATATTTTCACAGGTTTTAAATGAGCAAATAAATCATCATTTTCTGTAATCAGCTTGTGTTAAAATTAACAGAAAATTTTAATTTATAAAAATTAAAATTTTAATTTATAATTTATAAGGGATTTTTATTTAATGAACACTTCTGTTTGTAACCCTCAACATATGTTTGATTTGCTTTTAGATATAGTTTTTGATTCAAGTGCAGAAAGGAATAACCAAGATACTTTGGGGTTATACGTAGACAGAATTAACTTTCAAAATCCTACACATAGACTCTTTTTATTGTGGTTATCTATAAATTAATTGTGATTATTTCTTTGCTGACGTAATACTGAGCAAATTCTCACTCTTTTTTCGTTTCTAATGTGCAGTAATAGCATATGCCAAATAAGAAAAGAGAGTCTCAGGCCAATTTAAAGAGTGATGGAGTTTACCATTCTTAGTCCTAAGAGCCAGTTCAGGGAGAGAAATGAAACCACAGTCTGGAGGGTCAAAGGCTGTAGCTGGGAAATTAGTGTCGTCTCAAATCCAACAGGAAAATGCAAATCAAAGAACAAAAGAAAGAACGGTAGATGGGAGAATAGTGAACAAGCCATTCAGGGTTTAATGAAAATAACTTATTGGAACAATTGGGTAAGAGGGAAAATAAATGTAAAGTTTAGTTTTTAACTTGATCAGGGTCCTGGATCAAACATGGTGTCCTGAAGGAACTGCTCAAAAGAGTATTCTTAGGGCTTCCCTGGTGGCGCAGTGGTTGAGAGTCGGCCTGCCGATGCAGGGGACACGGGTTCGTGCCCCGGTCCGGGAAGATCCCACATGCCTCGGAGCGGCTGGGCCCGTGAGCCATGGCCGCTGAGCCTGCGCGTCTGGAGCCTGTGCTCCGCAATGGGAGAGGCCACAACAGTGAGAGGCCCGTGTACCGTAAAACAAAAAACAAAACAGTATTCTTAGAATGGTTTCTGAGACTTTCTGAATTCTTGGATTCAAGAACTGGGGAGAAAATCATAATAGTTTAGCTTCAATGTTCACTTATATCATGGCAGCCTTTCCTATGATCCACATATTTTTCCATTCAGAGATGTATATAAAGAAATTTTGTATAACCTCTGCTTATTAATGATGTTGATACTTCACTTTTTCCAAATGATTTCCTGCATATCATCAACAATTTATATTTTTATCCCATTAAGTTATAGAGGACCTTCATATGATAAGAAAGTTAAAGACCTTTATAAAGAAATAGTGATTTCCAAGCAAATGATTTATAAATGCATTTATTAATTTCCTCTAATCCTAAAACATACTTCTTTACAGTAAAGTTAAATAGCTTCTGAAGTATCTATTAGAGTTGGCTAGCTATAACAGAATACTTGGAAGGTACTCTCAGTAAATTGACAGCCTCCATATATTTTAATATAGCAAAAATAAAAATTCCTTTGGTCCATCTTTTTACAAGATACATTCCAGATCTGACTCCAAATGCATTTGGGTAAATTAAAACAAAAATTTGATCCTGGTGTGGTGATGGTATGATGGGAGAATTATTATAGATATGTTTTGAATCTCAGCTTTTTACCAGCTCTATGCTCTTGGTCAAGTTACTTAATTCAAGTTACTTAATTTTGTGAACAATTTTCTTATCTGTGAAATGAGGAGGGCACCTGCATTTAGGGTTTTGTAAGGATTAAAGGATTTAATTTATGTATTGCACATATAACAATGCCCTTTACGTTATATGTTAAAATATTTGACAGCTTTATCTCACTTGTTTCTGGTGATGTGGAGATATGGTGGTTCAATGTTTTTTTCCTCCACAATCAATGGACTCAAGTGCATTGGGATGCATGGTGCTTTCCTTTGTAAGAGAGAGAAAAATATGTGATAATGATGGTTATGATGACGAAAACGATTTCCAGGATTTTTAAAATACAGATCATCTTGCTATAGGGCCATTGACAATTTGCCTAACACAAATATATAGAAGCACAAATAGTCTCTTCCTACCCCCCCAAATATATTTGCGTTAGAGGATTTTCTCTATCACAGCTGCATTGCTTGATTGACATAATAATATCCTGTGAGTAGCAGCCCTGCTGTTTGGATCATGTTTTGTTTTCGGTCAGCAGTGTATCACAAGTATTTTCCTCAGTGGGCTAAACAGACCCCGAGTGGGAGGCTGATAAAAGCAGCCTCGTCCTCATGCATCACTTTGAATGATTTCAAAGAGAAAAGGAGCAGCTGTGACAGTGTTCACACGAGCCACTCAGGGTGGTCTTATCTTTGTAGTCTAACAATAATAGTACACCCTGGTTTGCATTCCTCAGCTTGCGAAGAGCAAAGTCGCCTAAGAGTCATACATTTTTATTCCTTGACATGTCTTAAAGTTGGATCTGTGATAAAGGAACTGACATCTTTACCTCCCTGGGTAATTTGTCTTTAAAGTAAATGCAGAGAAGTGCTGTTTATGAATTTATTGCATGTCTGAATCAATATTTATTTTAAGCAGATACTTGAACTAATATGTAACAGATTGGTATGTACATACACAATCTGAAGGTTTTCGTTTTATCTGATTCATTAAAGGGATTTGAAAAGTAGTCTTCTACCTATGTAGAAGATCCTTATAGTAATAATATTCTGCTCTAAAATTGTAGATCTATATTTTTTTGCCATTTTCTAGATCATGAGCCATGTTTACATATTTGGAAAGGTCCTATGTGAGGATTATTTTTAAAAAGTGACTGTATAATACAAATGATAAAACCAGATAGTAAAGTAAGATATAGTTGAGTTAGATAATATTTGATAAATTTAGCCTAACACACATACAAATGAAAGTCCTTCACCAAAGATAGATGGTGGGCCATTGCATTCAATCTTTAATAGTTCCATTTTGAACATTCATGAATCGAGAAATATGAATATTAAGTTTCCTGAGGGTGTGACTATGTTTTTGCATGTCTTCTATTTTGTCTTCTCACTCTAACCACTCACCCCAACAGCAACATCTCCCGTTGCACACTGGTATACAAAGCACATGGCACTAATGATGAATGACTAAAATAAAAAGTAAGTACACCATATGATGTGCTATATAAAATGCAGTATAAGGCCATATTCAAATAAATGTAATAATTGACCATCTGTGCTCAAGTGTAAAAGTTGCTGTTTTTGAGCATCTGTAAACAAAAAGAAACATTAAAACCTCTCAGGTGTGACAGGTGATCATAGAGTAAAACTCTAAATTTGCTTCTAGTGAATAAGTATGTCTGAATAAGATGTTCTTGATTCCAGTTTTTATGAATTTAGGCAGATGTACAATCTCTTGCTCTATAATAAAAATAGTCAGTTGCTCACTGAAATTGATACAGATTCCTACAGAGCAAAAAAGACCTACAAAAGAAGATCCGGGATAGATTTCTATTTTAACTCAGACAATTTTGGACCTTTAAGTCATAATAACCAAACCAAGGAATCAAATGTAATTTTGATAGAAATTATTTTACCAATTTGCCCACTGGCATTGAACTAAGTGAAATATATCAAACATTCCAGCTGTATTTGATCATATTAGGTTTTCACACAAAGACATAGGAGATGTTATATTACTGCTCATTCTGGGGGATTTTTCTCCTCTCACTGAAGAAAAACAAAATATTTTATCTCCTTGTTGCAGCTCAGATCTGAAGTGTAACAGCTAAAGCATAAATTGTTGAGCACGGCTGTCATGTGCTCTGTGGGTATGTTTGAATCAAGGGATTTTACAAAGGGCTCAGACCTTCCTCCTAGGGGGCTGTCATTTACCACAGACACTCTTGTTCATTGTGGGGCGTAGCCTCAGAAAACCTCTCAACATTGTTTGTCAAATCCTATGGCCATATATCCCTTCCCCTTCACTTATGAAGGGAATAGCTATTTCCTTTTGCCCTTTGGTATTAGTTTCTTTTGTAGTTATTTAAGCTTTAAATACATAAATCCAACTAGAGTTCTTTTAAGTGAGCCAGCAAGGGGGAAAATGCCCCACTATTATTATGAGTGTGTAGTTAGGAAAAAGTAAATGGAGTTTCCGTTGGCTGACATTAGCCATGTTTTTTTTCTTTAGAATAATTGTGTTTAATTTTACATCTTTATTTGGAAATAATTTGGACTTGTTATTATAAAGAAATCCCCTGTTATGTTGTGAGATATATGATTTTTTTTGTTACCATTTACATCCACATGTTCTGTCTTTTGTGAGGATTTGGTGTGGGTTACGGATTTAGGAGCCAAAAATTACAAAAAGGAAGTCAACTCAAAGTGAAAAGTAAGGCCATCTACATCGCCCTTTGTTTAGAACCCACATTCTAGGTATTATAAATCATACAAACTTTTTCACGATACGAAATGTGATTCTTTTACCGTTGTTTTATTTAGAAGGTAGTTAATTGTGCATGAGTAATAATCACCATTGTTGATTGGTCTATATTACGTTTATGATCAAACAGAAGTTAAATGTTCAACAAATAATAGAAGCAGCGGCACAGACATCTATACATACAGCATTTACCAGGTTCTGCTCCCACATGTGGACACATACTAGCACATTTAATGTCCCCAACAGTCCTGTGAGGTACGTACCACTATTCTCTCCATTTTCCTGAGGAGAAAGCCATCATAGACAGGTGGAGGTAACTCAACCAAGGCTGTTAAGGCCAAATGAAAATTCTTCTTACTGTAGTGACTTAGGTTATTTGTTAAATATCCTTGATTTTAGGGATATTATTGTTTTCCTAATAAGTTAGTTATCTGTATTAAAACGCTAAATTGGCAATACATGCTGAAGACCAATATATCCCCCAAATATACTGCATTTATACCTCTTTGCTAAATGGGATATTTTAAGACAATACACTGTTTATTTTTCAATGCAAATAATTTATTTCACTGTGGCTTGTCGTATTACTCCTCAGTAAATCAACTAATGAGTAGTGTAAGATTTATCAGTCCTGAAAATCTAATTATTTATGAGATCATTATTTATAATTCTATTGTTGTCTAATTTTCCTTTTAAATCAAAAAGATGTGCCTTTTTGTTGGTATAAGCATAGTAATGCAAAAGGAAATAGAGGCTTCAAAGGAAAAACTGAAATAGTGGAGAGTAATTGTCAGAAGAAAATAATAGTTGCATATAAGTTAATATTGAAACATAACTGTGATATTAGCATACAGGAAATGAAAGCCATTATATTTTACCTAGTTTTGTGTATTGTTTTATTTTCTCATCTGTCTATGTTTTCTTTTACTCATGGGCCCTAGCCTGAATCTCTATGGAGAAATAATCCAAAGTTTGTGCTTCTTAACCTTACTGTGAAAGCACTATGTATTGACTCTCCACTGGAATCCACTCACCTGTGTATTCCTAGATGGATTTTCCCTTGGAACACAATAACCTAAATTTGAGTGTCGTAAAGCTCTCTCTTTCTCTCCTTCTCTCCCTCTTGCCATGGGCTTTCCCCCAGTTTCTCCACTCCAATTCAACTTATCTTTTATTCTTTTCTAGTAACCCTCTGACATTCACAAAGCTCTCCTATTCCTTTACAATGCTTCCCCTGTACGAATTACCAGTATCAGCACTTCTTTCACCCTGGGAATTACCACCTCCTTCCCTCTTTCCTAAGCAGTTAAGAGATATGGAGCCACAATGTCTGGTTTCATATCCCACTTTCAAAATGTATTGGCTTTGTGACCTTGGCAAGTTAACTAACTTCATTAAGCTTCCATCTCTTCATCTGGAAGACATGGATCACAACATTTCCCTCCTAAGCTTGTAAGGAGGATAAAATTATGTAATGAATACAAGGTGGTGCATAGACTCACATGTTAGCTGCTATTATTATCGCTCCCACAGTACAACCCCTCTGTTAAGTTGTTATTTCTAAAATAAGTAACTAATTCAGGAACTATTTAATCAAGTCTATTATGTCCAAGGACCTGAGTAAAAAGGTACTGTCCTCAAGGAACTCACAGTCACAATTGTAGGGGAGGCTGACCAGCTCAGGGGTGATTATAATGCACCTATACTTTTTCCACTGAACTGCAGTACATGCACACTCAACTGTAGTCATACCCCTGAATATACTCAGCATACCTTTAGAGGCGGGGGATGGATCACAGATATGATGTGGGAGGCATAGCCATCTTTATTTCATTAAAATTTGAACTTACTAAAGATTAGGAACATGTAAAGTATGGTTTTGCTTAATTCTGGGGTAAATATTTGTGGATATAAATATAATAATGTGTATTACTTCAAATACTTTTCCTTACATTCAGTATCAAATTGCTAGTTACTGTGAGGCTAAATATTGCATTTTTTTCCCTTTGGGGCCAAGTTCAAATCAATTAGCTGAAATGAATATGCATTAGAGCTCAACTCTCACAGAGGTACTGTGTTAGATGTTGGAGGGAATTCAAAGATAATGAAAAAAAAAGCGTCTCTGTTCTTTGGGGTTTCAGTCAATTATTAGCTAAGCATATAAAACAGTTACACATATGAAGCAGGTCAGTATAACATGTACGATGAATGAAGTATATACCAAGGTGCAGTGGGAGTAAAGGGAATGAGAGCCATCAAATTGTGGTGATCTGGAAGGTATTGTGAGGGAGATGGCATTTGACAGAGTAAACAAAGGATGATTCATTTTCAATATGTAGTGATGGAGTAGGGACCTGCACGCCCAAGAGAGGTTTGGAAAATGTAGTCATTGTCTTTGTTTTAAACCTAGGATGGTGTGCAGGCACTGATGCTGAGAGGTGATCTAACAAATGCTCATTCAAAACCTGCCACCTTGAACAAGGGACCGTGTTAGAGGATATAAAAAGACATTAATTTTGCCTTAAGAGCGAGGACAGACAAATAAACAATTTATTTTAAAGCTGTGATACTTACAACCTTTGGGAAATTGTAAGCCACAAAGCCACACAGAGAAGGGGTTATTCACTTTGTTGGTAGAACAGGATCTGACAAGGATGACTCTGTCTAACTGGATTTTGTGATCCAGAATAGGGAAATAAAGTAGGGGAGATGTTGTGAGAAGCAAGAACATCCATACAGACGAGTGATCATTTTCTTCCTTTTAATTGTTGCTGGTCACCCATCCTTCTCCGCCATACGTCAGTCATGAGCTCGATTCATTTATCCTCACGTGCACGTCCCAGAATCACTGGGATGAACTTCAGTTACCCATGAATCACAGGGACTTCCACAGGAAATGGGAGAAAAGGACTGTTGGGTTCAAACCAGACTTCGATTGCTAGGGTAAAATGTTGCCCTGTTTATTTTGAGTTTTACATTCTATTTTATTCCTCACTAAGCATGCGTGAACTTTGCAGTTTTCTGACATTCAGTTGCTGGCAAAGTCCTGTCTCTCACTGGAAGCTCTTTGTTGTTGCCCCTTTACTATTGATAGAAGATAATTTATTGAACTACATATTCTTTGAACAGCAAACTCTGTCAAGTGAAAGAAGAATAAATACAGCAGAACTTCTATTAAATATATAATATTCTAAGCCTGTGTGAATGGATCGAGCTATTACGACCAAGTCAAAAGAGAAGATAATTTTTTCCTAGCTTAACATGAATTGGATGGTTTATATAAAGGTTGTAAACCTCTTAGCACTCATTAGAAAAAATGCTTCAATTAAACAAAAATAAATTTCTCCTTCAGTTAAAAATAAATAAGACCAAGTATCAAACTAAATTTCGCAGTAATTGAAATGCTGGACAATGGAAACTATATATATATATATTTATATACACATTTAGGTAGGAATAAATGAATACTTTTAAAGAAATTTAATTTACATATATTAGTTATGTCTCGGCTACACTAAAGCAATATATTAATAAAATTGGATACTTATAATTATATATAACTTAGTTTGAAAGAATAAAATAGAAGCACCCATGTACGTACTTTTGCAATATTCATATTCAACTATAATTTCTTCTAATTTGTTCCTTGTTATAGAGTGATGTCCTGGGAGCGGGGTCTGTCAGGTTTAGGGTTATTCTATTACTTTACCCAGTTAAATTGAGACTTGCTTTTTCTTTGGTTACTTCTCTGAATGTTTTCATTTATATTCTCTCTCTCTTTCCCTTCCTCCCCTAACCTCCCTCCTGCTACAAATTAAATGGAGGTTTTCTCAAAGACTTTTCCTTGGACTTCCTCTCCTCTCTCTCTACAGTGTCTCCTTAGGAGTCTCATATTGTCAGCTGTCACATTTATGCTGGTCACTATTTACCTCTCTCTCTTGATTTCAAGAGCATCACATTCTGAATATTTGCTGGATTTCCACCTGGAAATTTAGCCACCAATCCACTTCAAGTTCACTCTGCTCATTGAGAAAAATAGTTATTAATAAAGTAGTTTAATAAATTATGATGAGTGTGTGATAGAAAAACAGGGCACTTTAAGAAACTATTGGAAGGGAACTGAAACTAGACTATGGATCACTGAAAGAGCCACCATGGAAGTGATATTTACACTGTAGCTTGAAGGATCACTTGAAATGAATTAGGCCAAGTTCAGTGGTTAGGAGGCAGTGTTCCAAGCAAAAGGAATCCCATGCATAAATGACCTGAGAGAGTACGACTCTGAGTCACCGAAAGAAGAGAAGTTTATTGAACTGACAGAGCCGAAAGGAAAGAAGTGAGAGATGACCCCGGCGAATTAGCTTGGCTATGAGTGTAAAGAACTCCAGAAGTCAGGTTAAATGTTTGGTATTTTTCATGCCCAAAGGAGAAGCCATTGAAGAGTTTTCATCCAGTTATGGATTTGATCGTATCTGTGTTTCGTTAGAAGTCTTCTACCTGAATGGATGTAAAGAGACCGGGTAGAGGTCAGGGGTGCTGTGATCTTAGTAGTTCAGCATAGAGAACATGTAGCCGTGGACTGGGAGGTGGCGGTGATGCTGGAGATCGGGCATTGGTTTGAGATGCATTGACCCGGTGGTACTGGTGTTTCTTGGTGATGAATTGGATGTGAATGTGGAGGATGATGGCAGGATGTTGGGAGTGGCAAGAGGCCGGCTAGGTCTCTGCCGTGAACAGCTAAGTGGTGAGTTAGGGAACGTGGGAGGAGGGGCAGTACCTGGCAGGTGATGAATGTAAAAGTGAGGTACTCTGAGAAACCCAATGGAAACATCAGTTAGGTGGATATTTGCATCTGGAACACAACAGAACAGTCTGGGTTAAAATTTAGATCTGGAGTTCAGTATTCATTAATTAATTTTTATTTTGGGCTGTGTTGGGTCTTCGTTTCTGTGCGAGGTCTTTCACTAGTTGCGGCAAGTGGGGGCCACTCTTCATCACGGTGCGCGGGTCTCTCACTATCGCGGCCTCTCTTGTCGCGGAGCACAGGCTCCGGACGCGCAGGCTCAGTAGTTGTGGCTCACGGGCCCAGCTGCTCCGCGGCATGTGGGATCCTCCCAGACCAGGGCTCGAACCCGTGTCCCCTGCATTACCGGGCAGACTCTCAACCACTGCGCCACCAGGGAAATCCCTGGAGTTCAGTATTCATGAAAGTAGCAGATGATGTGTCATCCAAAGGAGAGTAGACTCTCTTTTGATATTAAACACCATCACTGCAAGTTCAAAACCTCAACTGTATCCTGTAGCTCCTCTTCCTCTTACTTTCTTGCTCCCTATATGAAATCAATTGTCAAGTCTTATCAGTTTAGCTCTCCATTTTCCTTCTTGTTCATACCACCATTTCCATTTCTCATAGTCTAATTAGGTTATTTTTATTTCTCACCAGAACTATTACATATTTGAGGGTAGCAAGACTGGTCGCCAGATTAACAGACTACTGCAGGAGAGTTAGGAGACTAACTAGACTAGGAGAGTTATGAACGTCTTTGAACGAGGATATTAGCAGTGGGGAAGGAGGAAAAAGGATAAAGTTATTAAATATAGAATATGGAACGGAGGAATGGAAAACGAATGTTTGATTAAAACTAGTAGGTGAGGGCTTCCCTGGTGGCGCAGTGGTTGAGAGTCCGCCTGCCGATGCAGGGGACACGGGTTCGTGCCCCGGTCCGGGAAGATCCCACGTGCCGCGGAGCGGCTGGGCCCGTGAGCCATGGCCGCTGAGCCTGCGCGTCCGGAGCCTGTGCTCCGCAACAAGAGAGGCCACGGCGGCGAGAGGCCCGCGTACCGCAAAAATAAATAAATAAAATAATAATTTTAAAAACTAGGGGAGACATTTTAAATGCCTCAACATGTACAAGAACTTTTTTCCCTTTCATTTTTAACATAGCAAATATGAATCAAGTGATATCAATTTATATTACCACACTGCTCTACATAAGTCTCACCTAGCAGTAACAATTCTTTCAGATAAAATTGATGTGAAGCAATTTTTTTTTTTTTTTTTCAGTACGCGGGCCTCTCACTGCTGTGGCCTCTCCCGTTGCGGAGCACAGGCTCCGGACGCGCAGGCTCAGCGGCCATGGCTCACGGGCCCAGCCGCTCCGCGGCAGGTGGGATCCTCCCGGACCGGGGCACGAACCCGTGTCCCCTGCATCGGCAGGCGGATTCTCAACCACTGTGCCACCAGGGAAGCCCTGAAGCAATTTTTGACAGAGCTAGGAATAAGTATTTATCAGACATTTTTTTTCTAAACACTTCACTATATTAAAGCATTTAATATTTATTCAAATTCTATGAGATGCTTACTTATAGTACACATTTAACAGATGAAGAAACTGAGGAACAGCAAGATTATGGTGTTTCTATCCCAAGTTCATACAATTTGTAACTGTCAGAAATAGATTTAAACCCAGGTGTTCTGGTTCCAAAGTCTGTATTCTTATCCAGCAGAATAAAAGATTTCATATGGTTAAAGAAACTGCTAATGTGCTAAGGAAAAATGGTGTATATAAAAATTGCATAACTTAATATTTAATTATACATAGATATCTAATAGATATTTTAAATACCTATTGAAATATGCATAATATTTAAAAACTCAGAAACAGAGAGTAGAAAAGTGGTTTCCAGGGGCTGGAGTGTAGGGAGAATAAGGAGAGGTTGGTAAAATGATACAAACTCTCATCTATAAGACGAATAAGCTCTGAGGATCTAATTTAAAACATGCTGACTATAGTTGATAACACTGTATTGTATAATTGAAATTTGCTAACAGTAAAACCTAAATGTTCTTATCAAAAACAAAAAGATAAACACGTGAAGTGATGGATGTGTTAATTAACTACATGAGGGGAATCCTTTCACCATGTATAGGTATCTCAAATCACCCCAATTTATCCTTTAAATATCTTACAATCTTATGTTAATTATACCTCAGTAAAGCTGAAATTAAAAAATACTCAGCTTAAATATCAGGTTGGGAAAAAAGGAACATATTCTGTAACTAGTTTTAAAACATATATCATAGAAAATTAAGAAGTTATTTAGTTGTTCAAAGTTAGTTGAGTTCAATGGAAGAGGGTTGAAATGAAAAAGGTTTCCTGTAGGGAAATTCAAGGGTGACCATTACCATTTATACCCAAACATCCACAGCATTCACCTTTCCTTAAGTAACACACAAGGAACAGCTGCAAACAATATATACAGAAATGGGTTTGGAGACTTTTGCCAACAAATCTACCACAGTTGTGTGTGGAAAGTCCACCCTGTCTCGGGTAGGTAGATAGTATGAAAAAAAGAGGAAAAGGCAATATCCTATCTGTTGGTGTAGAACTCTCTAAATTTGCCAGTCCAGTTTTTTTCCCCCTTCTGTTTTAGGTTTTATAGGGCTTTCTGAATAGTCCATTTAGTATTTGTCACTAGTTTGGAAATTATTTTTCTGGAGCCAATGTGAAGTGTTAAGTATTTATAGATAGAGACTTTGGCAAAGACTATAAGAGAATCTTGAACCGGCCTTTCACTGTGGCAGAAGAGCTTGAACATATTCAAGTGCAAAGCCTGATTTGTAGAGAGTAAGTGTAGGTTTGTGGAAATAAAGTATATGACTGAGAAAGTCGGTTTTTCCAGTATGACTGACTGATCATTAAAAAGCTTGTTTTTGTACCTGAGTCGCTTGGAGGGAAGCTCCATAGCATTTGTAGTAAACAATTTATGCAGTTAAAATATGAAAAAGACAAAGAAAAGCAAACTAAAAAGACGTTTTAGAGTAGAATGGGAATTGAGCCAATGAGCCCGACTGGTAGAGTGTTTGGAGGAAAGCCAGGAAGTCTGTGATATTTCTCTAGTTAGGATATATATATGTGGTATTGGCTAAAAAATGTTAACTCTTTCCATTGAATTTGAGACTCCTGATTATGAAACTGAAAACTTGAGGCAAATTAAGATGTTTTTAAAAGGATGATTAAAAAAATACCACATGCACACATGACATTTGACAATGCCTTAGATCTCTCTAAAATGTCAAGATAGGAAAATATCCAAAAGTGCTTTTTTTTTTTTTTTTTTTTTGGAGAAAAAGAGAAACTTGGAGTCTAGCCAAATGCCCGCTGAGGAATTCTTATGAGAATTTCTGGAAACTGTACTTTTTAAGGTAATCATATTCTCCATGCTTGCATAGCCCCAAATGTTCCTTGAGTGAATTTAAAGTCTCATCTATTTGTGCCTTTTTGTTGTACATCTTTTAGACTTCAGTGGTCAAGTTTCACTCTGGCGAAGGGACGAAAAAAAAAAATATTGTGTTTGGCACTACACAATCTTAGAATACTTTAAGAATAAATATGCCAAGAGAGAATCATATTATAGCTTGAATTCTATTTTTCATGTATGATATGTATGTCTCCTCATGTTAGATAAATCGATATCAGCCTTTTGCTTTTCCATTAAAATAAATGCAAATATCTGATATACACATACTATGGTTGGAGGGCATAAGTGAGATATGATTTCAGGTAAGTAACATAAAATCAGCAGAGCTCTTACCTAAATGTAACGTTTTAAATCTTATCAACATAGTTTTTTAAGTAATCGGGAACAACTATCTACCATGAAAAATGACCAAGAAGAAAAATGCCTCACTTTCCTGCAACAATTTGGGAGATTACTATCACCTGTATTAATTAATTCATTCTGTTGTATGATATAAATGGTGAAACTGTGGCCATACCACTGAAGGTCTTTTTTTAAAATTCTGATAAAATGTACATAACAGGGCTTCCCTGGTGGCGCAGTGGTTGAGAATCCGCCTGCCGATGCAGGGGACACGGGTTTGTGCCCCGGTCCGGGAAGATCCCACGTGCCGCGGAGCGGCTGGGCCCGTGAGCCGTGGCCACTGAGCCTGCGCGGCCGGAGCCTGTGCTCCACAACGGGAGAGGCCACAACAGTGAGAGGCCCACGTACCAAAAAAAAAAAAAAAAATGTACATAACATAAAATTTATCTGTAACTGTTTTTAAGTGTGCAGGTCTGTTACCATTGTCCACCTCCAGAACTCGTTCATCTTCCCAAACTAAAACCCTGTATACATTGAATCTTCACTCTCCATTTCTTCCAACTCGTAACTCCCGGCAACCCCGTTTTCGTTTTCTGTCTCCGTGAATCTGACCACTTGAGGTAATTTATATAAGTAGAATCATACAATATATGTCTTTCTGTGGTTGACTTATTTCACTGAATGTAATGTCTTCAAGTTTCATCCATGTTGTGGAATGTGTCAGAACTTCCTTTTTAAAGCTGGATAATATTCTATTGTATGTATATATCACATTTTATTTATCCATTCATCTATCAATGGACACTTGGATTGCTTTTATCTCTTGTTATTGTATGCATTGAGCTTTAATATTATGTGATCCTTAATGAAGACAGGTATGGGGCAATAAAAGCCATAGTAGTTTGGAAACAGAAAAGCTAGACTTGGTTATGCTTCAGTTAGGTAAATTAGTTAATTTCTCTCTGACTTAGTTTTCTCATCTGTAAAATAGGGATACAATTGTATGTTATCGTATTATTGTTATAGCTAATAATGATTAAACTTTCATGTTTTTTTAAATGTATTCTGACAGAAACCATATAAAGCAGGGACAGTTCCATTTCCCAGAGTTGTGAAATTGTGACATATGTGAGAAACTTCCTATTAAACTGTAAAGCACTAAACCATGCAATAGGTTATTCTACACAATGCCTGGCATACATAAAAATGCGAGATATACTATTGGAGAATAAAAACTGTTCTGTTTCATAGCCATAGGTGGCACACTTGGCAGGCATTGGAAGAAGGTGTGCCTTGATAAGAGATCATTGCATTTGGATTAATATAGATAATCACCATGACTAAAGAGTAAATGAAAGCAAAAACTACAAAGCATATATAGAGAAAATATTCAAAATGTTTATAATATTAAAATTGTGTAAGGTGAATCTTATTTCCCAATACAATCAAATTTTTAATGGTGATGGTGGGGCTAAGGGGGTTGGGGGGGTGGGTATAATCTTTCTAATGTCACAATTTTATAGAAATCACTATAAGTCTCTATTAATCAGCAGTTGAAAAATCTACTGATATGTTTTTGAGTTGTTTTCTAGGAACTTACATTTTTTTCTACATATCAGATATGTAACACAAATATTGGGTCATGTGATGCATATTCATTATATTAATAAATCTTTTAAAAAATACTGCACATGCCTTTTTAGAGACTTCCTTCCAAAAACCAACAGTGGAGAGTATGGAGAGCCATGAAATCTCCCAGGATAGCTGTTGTGAAGGATGGCAGGAGACTGAGGGCTAGAGCCTTTTGGGGTGGGGTATACTTAGTAGAGTGCCTCCAACTGAGAAACTGACTTGATTTCCTGCTGTCCGCTGTAAGTACCATAAGTAATAATACAGAAATAGTTGGCTCACAATTTCATTTATTCAGTGAATAACGAGAGAGCCTCTAGTATTTGCTAGACTTAGTCCCAGAGGCTGGGAACATAGAAGTGAACATGATGAAAAATGTCTCTCTTGTGGGGAGGATCAATTGTGGGAGAGTTGTAGGATGATTCTACAAATATATACGTTGGATAATTATGGATAGTGACCTGTTTTATGAATAAAACTAAATATAGCGATGTACTGGAGAATGATGGCGTTATGTGGAGAATACCCTTTATATCAATATAAGGTCATTTAGAGAACTGCCTCCTGAGAACAGGGCATCATAAATGTCAATCAGTCAACTAGTCTGCTCCATCAGGATGAGAATCATGTTTTCCTTGTTGGCTAGTACATCCAAAGTGCCTAGTACAGAGCCTGGTCCTTGGTAAACATACTATGATAATGCTCTATAAGTGTAAATTACTTTAAAAAAATATTTTAATAGATGTCATGTTACTTAATTTTTAGAATGACCTGAGGTCGTGTGCCAAAAATTATTAACTACATTTGGTGAGTTTGAGATACTTAGATCACACAACTAGTAAATGTCAGAACTGACCAAAAAAAAAAAAAAAAAGGTACAGAAGGAGCTTTTCAAACAGTCATCTTTTTAAATATATGTCACAATGATTCATGATTAATCGTGTTGTTAATATTGAGTGATGGAATTTTTATGAGTGAAAATCACATTGATTTACATAATAATAGTGGACTGGTTTCAAATCAGTTTTGATATGCTTGCACCCTTACACTGGTCCAATAAGAAAGACAGTATTATCATATTCATGATTATAGACATAGAAATAGTAGTTGAGAAAAGTTGTCTTGATCAATATCACATACACTAGCAAGTGGAAAACCCATGCTTTTAATTTAAGATCGAATAGGAGGAATCTTTGCTTTTATGGATTTCTTTATGTATTTAAAATATTTTTATTTTAAATTCTAAATCTAACACCTTTACTTTTTAAATAGTATATATTTTTCCCTTTTTACGAAATGTTAGCTCTTCATTGTATTGAATTTAGAAAATATCCTAAAGAACAAAACAGAAATAACCACCATTATTAATCTGGTATGAGTAATTGAACTCCTTTTATCCTAAAAATAATTACAAATTTGAAATGTGTTTTGAAATTTGTGTAAAAGCTAGAGTATTATTTGGTTTATATCTATTATTTAAGTTTAATTTAGTGAAGTAATGGTAATTTTATGAGTTATTCAAATCAGAATTATAGTGATGTAACCTCACATATATGAAGTAAGTCAACATGAGGAATATTTTTGCTTATAGTTTCCTTTTTATCCTGATTTTTTCTTAATTGTGCTAACAAAGGCATGTTTTATCTAAAGAGAGATCTGAATAAGGGTCAGATCTCTAAAAAATCTTGACATTTTTTACTGTGAACCTAAAATATGTTCCTTCTAATAACTGAAGCTTTGTTTCTATAACTAGAATCTACATTTCTGTGTGTGTGTATTGAATGTTTGTGTTCTGTTGATTCAGCAGTGCACTATTCAATACTAATACTAATATCCCTTTTCTTAATGAGCACTAAATGTGTGCCAGACACTATTCTATGTGCTCTACACCCTTTATCTCATTTAATCATCACAACAATCCACTGAATGTGGTACTTTTATTATCTCAAAGTTACTGATGAAGAAACAGGGGCACATGCAGGTTAAATAATTTTCTAAGTTCATATAGATAAAAATGACAAATCCAGAATTTAAATCCACTAATAGCATCCTCGTCTACCTTTAGAAATAAGTTGTAGGCAAGGAACAACCCTTGTTTAATATCTAATTTTAAATAGCCTCTAGATGAAGATAACAAATGTATTAGAAAATAATGGGAATTATATGCATTCTATTTCAGACTATTTTTCCACTTTAAATAAATTAAGATAAATGGCATATTTGTTAAAGTGTGAAATGTTAGGAAAAAATCTCAGTTCTAGTCATAGATGTCTACTAACCCTGAAATTAGGGATACCACTTTAACTCTTTGACCTGGAATTCTTTATTCAAAGGAATCAAAGGAGATGATTTCTAAAGTGTTTTCCAATTCTAAAATTCTATTAAATCACCTCCTGTGTTATCATTTGATTGTCTGTGAGTCAGTGAATGTGGTCATGGCTTCAACCTTCTCCCCATGTTTCTCTTGCATCCTTACTTGTAAAGTGAAACTGAGTGTAATGAAAGAATAATAAACCTAGTCACACAAGCCCCTATTTTCAAAACTATGAAGCATCAGTGTAATTTAACAAGCTTGATTGTATTCCACGACACATAACTAAAACTATTCTTTAGAAAAACTCAGAAAGGAAGATGCTGTCTATAAACAGCCATCTTGGTTGGCTTCAGTACAAATAAATTATATAAAATAGGCATCACTTCCTTATTCTGTAGATTTACTGATTTCAAAGGCCTCTTACCTACTTTTTAAGAACTTTAGCAAGATATAATTCACTTTTCATAAAGTTCATCCCTTTAAGAGGTAAATTCCCTGGTTTTTAGTACATTCACAGAACTGTCCGGATTGACCTGTATTTTCTCTCTTTGCTTGTTGAAGAGCACCTATCCCCACAGAGTGTTTGGTAGTGGCATTCTACCAGTACTTGCTGAATAAACCACTTCATGGATATAAAGTTATAGCAGAGAGAGCCAGATAATCCTAGCTAAATGCAGATGAAATAGCTTGTCAAAACACAAGGAGTAATTAAGTATTCAGATATAGATTCCCAGGGGCATGCAAATAGATGATTAAAATAACATGTTTATTTGTAATTTTAGCACCTAGAGAAACAGTGTAGGCTTGTTAGCATCAGATAAGTTGCCAAGTATGACATTTGTCTCATATATTTGGAATCACTTTATGTGGGACTTAAATTCAGACACATCTTAGCATCTTCAGAGCAAAATGAATTAACACTCAAGAGTAGTTTTGTTTTTTTTTAATAGATTATCACTTGAGAAAGGACAACATCATAACATTTAGTGGCAAAAGTTGACATTTTTCTGTGGGCCCTAGTGATTTAACAGCTCATAAAACCAACAAAAAGAAAGTTTGATCCTTATTTTAGGTTCCTTCTTGTTGATTCTAAGTTGAAAGCTTAGCAAGAACGTTTTCACTGGCAGTCTCCTTTATCTTAAAATTTAATGGTACACCATATTTGTCAAAAGCAGCTAAATTACTTCTCATGTGTACACTTGGTTGAGGCAGTTATTAATATAGAAAAGTCGAAAAAAAATGAGATTTTATTCCCTATCTTGTCTCACCTGCAGCTCCAATGAGCATTTGCCTGAGTGTTCCTCTTCATTTCACTGAATGATTATTCTTTATGTTTACTCAGTCCTTGGCCACCCGCTTGGGTGCCCTAATGAGTGGGTTCCCTGGAGTTTGGGCCTGGAACTGTGTATTATGAGAATTCTGTCTGGTGATTCTAATGTGTAAACCTCGTTAGAAACCACTGCATTGAAAGTAAGTAAGCTCTTTTTTATCTCTGCCCTGGGTTCAGTAGTTTTCATTATCCAGTAGATGTCTTTGTAACTTAACTCAAAAGATTTTCCTGACTTTTGATGCTGTCCACAAAAGCATTTTAAGGAACTACTTAATCACTATTTTTAACTGATTCTAAGATTTTATTAAAAACCATTTTAATGTGTGATAATTACTAGTAAGCTTTTCATTTTAATAAGAAATTACTAAGATTTATAGTCACTGGCACTGTGTGATGACTATGTTTATAGTCACCATCATTATATGATGACTTTATATCTGTCTGACATTCTGCAAAACTTCATTATTTTTGCATTTGGAAGCTTTATGTTATATGTGAAGAAGCTGAGGCTTAGAAAAGGTGACAGGTGCCTGGATAATAGCATCAAGATTAAAACCAAGGAATGTAGAGGTAACTTTGCTAAATCTCACCCTGCTGATTAACAGAGACCTTATTTTCAGCAAAACAACATATACAATTATTGCTATTAATTTGAATTTTATTGAGTATACATTTAACTTGAAAATATTTATTGGTTTCTGATTTGTAAATACATTTAGAAAGTTTTTACCAAGTTTATACTTTTACATATTTAAGAATGTACTGTTTCCACTCCAGAATATGCTGTTCTTCCTACACTTATGTTTTCTTGCCTTACATTTAATGTTATTTCTGAAAGTAGACCCCAAATAAGCTAATTTTGGTTTCACTAAGATTTTCTTAAATATAAACCACTAGTAATTCTTAAATATATTATTTTATGACTATTAACTAATGCATACTTGAGTGGTTATTTATTCTTTTGTTACATATGTTCTGAATAATCATGCACATTTTATTTTATTTTATTTTTTTGAGCTGGTTTCCTTTTAAAAAAAATCTTATTGGAGTATAGTTGCTTTACAGTGTTGTGTTAGTTTCCACTGTCCAGCAAAGTGAATCAGCTATATATATATATATATATATATATATATATATATATATATAGCTATATATATATATATATACATATATCCCCTCTTTTTTGGATTTCCTTCCCATTTAGGTCACCACAGAGCACTGAGTAGAGTTCCCTGTGCTATACAGTAGGTTCTCATTAGTTATCTATTTTATACATAGTATCAATAGTGTATATATGTCAATCCCAATCTCCCAATTTATCCCACCTCCCCCCTTGGTATCCATGCATTTATTCTCTGTTTCTGCTTTGTGAATAAGATTGTCTATACCAGTTTTTTCAGATTCCATATATATGCATTAATACACGATATTTGTTTTTCTCTTTCTGACTTACTTCACTCTGTATGACAGTCTCTAGGTCCATTCATGTCTCTACAAATGACCCAATTTTGTCCTTTTTATGGCTAAGTAATATTCCATTGTATATATGTACCACTTCTTCTTTATCCATTCCTCTGTTGATGGGCATTTAGGCTGCCATTGTTACAAAAAGAATAAAATACCTAGTAATAAACCTACCTAAGGAGGCAAAAGACCAGTATGCAGAAAACTATAAGACACTGATGAAAGAAATCAAAGATGACACAAACAGATGGAAAGATATCCTATGTTCTTGGATTGAAAGAATCAATATTGTGAAAATGACTATACTACTGAAAGCAATCTACAGATTCAATGCAATCCCTATCAAATTACCAATGGCATTTTTCACAGAACTAGAACAAAAAATTTTACAATTTGTATGGAAACACAGAAGACATCAAATAGCAAAAGCAATCTTGAGGAAAAACAAACAAACAAACAAAAGAGCTGGAGCAATCAGGCTCCCTGACTTCAGACTATACTACAGGGCTACAGTAATCAAGACAGTATGGTACTGGCACAAAAACAGAAATATAGATCCTGCACATTTTAAAAGACAAGTTATTAATCAAATTAAACTTTTAAATTTTAGATTTTTATAGGTAATATTTGCTTTTCCTGAGCACTGAATTTTTAAGAATTAAAATATACTCTAATTATGAATAAACAGATTAAAAAATGTTGGCAAAGCCTTGCAAACCAAGACAAAATTAGAACATTTTAGTTGATTTTAATATTACCTTAGCAAATAGAAATAAGAAGTTAGATGTTTTAAAAATATTCATTAAAAGTAGAGAAAACCTTGTTCATTTATTCACACAACTATTGTCTCTAGTAGGCAATTGAGTATGAATTATAATTTGTGGTTTCCTTTAATGAACAGTTTGCTCAAGCAGAAAACCTGAAAGAATATTACACACAGGGTTGTGACAGCTTATTGAGACCTAGAGCACAAGACATGAGCACTCCTCTCTTCAAACACTTACAATTTTTAAAATTCATAGATGTGAGGATAGCCATTGCCAGACAAAAGGTATACCTACTCTGTTCCACACTTACAGATATATTTCTGGTTGCATATATTGTATTGAATTGGATATAAAGACCAATGAATTTAGGAATATAATCTTAAAAACCTAAGCTGTTTCCAGCAAAATGTCATTGTAAGAGCCCAAGATAAAGGATAACTTTAAGAATGTCATTAGGTCGATGAGGTCAGAAAAGATGGTTTTGATCATTGTTACACATCTGCCACTTAATATAGCACATAGTAGGCCTTAAGTAAATATTTATTGGATAAATTAATGAAAAACAACTACAGAAGTATACTTGTTGCTCAGAAAGGTAATATATGACACATCAGTCATTCTAATATAAAAATAAGCTGTAATTTAATATTATTTCTTGAGATGGGTATTGGGTCAGAAACTTTCTTTCCTTATCACAGATGAGTCATAAAACTAATTTGAAAATCACAGAGAATCTCAAATTAGGTCCCTGAATGGACAATTATTAATTGTAAAGTATCTTCTTTTAAGGAGGTAATATTTCTGTTATAGATTCTTGGCTCCAGGAATTTTGTACATATCTTCTAATCTTTGGTTTTGCAAATTTATTTTTTCATGTGAGTAAAAAAATATTTATCATTATTCCTGCTCACCAAATATTGCAGTGCAATTTTTCAAATAGATATGAGCATATCCTCTAAATTTAACAACATTCAAAACACTATGCAATAAAATAAGAGAAAAAATTTCATGCTTAGTGTTCACCATTGTAATATAACTTAGATTACTTTCTCAACTGCTACTATGAAAAACTTTAAATGTAGGAAGTAAACTGCACTGAGAAGATTGTTTTCCTAAAGGTGGTTTCATTGGCAATGTAGTAACTGGGAACTATGTTCTCTATTGTAGAATGTTTATGAAAATTTCTTGATTTGCAATTTCATTGGTTTTATTGAAAGCTCATGATGTACAAAAAAAAAAAAAAGATGTGCTTTGTGAATAAGAACTGTATCTACACAAGGATCAACAGAAAAAACCTTGATTAAATGAAGTGTGGAAAATGGTTACAGGCTCATTTCCAATATCTTTGAGTTTGCAGTTACTTGGAAGCATAAAGTTTGTCGTGCCTTAGTTTTGACATAGAATATACTTTTTTTTAAAAGTGAGAACAAATTTTATTTTATTGCCACGATTAAAAACATGTCAAAGAGAATGAAAAATGTTAACATATTAAATCAACTTTTAAAAAGTGAATTAATAGATTGTAGAGCTCCAAAACAAACACATCGATATTTTCTAGTAAATAAATTTTATGTGTTTAATCTTTCTCTTCACTGAATTTTGAATTTAATTCATACTTGTTATATTTTAAAGAAGGAAATTTCCAACTCTTATTTCCTATGCTTTTATGGAATTTATTCTTAGGGAAATTAGGTGGGTGAAGGTGGTTTTCTACTACAAAGACAGAAATTGAAAGAGGTAAACTTAGCTGTTGTAAATACTTTTACTACATTCAAATAACAATATTAACTTGCAAGGGTCTTTTTTTGTCACAATCAATAGTCTAATTCGAGGGGGTTTTTTTTTAGAAAATACAAAGAAACACTATGCAGTGTAATGGACAAATGTTTTTGGTAAAGGGGAATTTTATATGAAAATTTGCACAATGATTTTTCATATATATACATAGAATATTAAAAATTGTCAATAAAAACATGTTGACAATGCTTAATCACACTTTAGTGTTAATAAAAAAGTTAATAAAGACTATTAAAACTGTAATTTATTCTCTTATAAAAAGTATTCTCTGATTAACTGAAAAAACACTCATAGGCTCTAATATCTAAATACAATCACCAGAGGAAAGGGATAGATTTCCTGTAACATTTATTAACGTAAGCAGGCTGTGAGACTTCTATTAGTCTAGACAGGAGAACTGCAGTGTTTCTTTTGTTTTTCTTATTAATTTTGACAGACTTGAAGTGCTTGCAATTCTGCACTACCAGGTTTCCATGAATCCCCTACTCTGATATAGTTTAATTTGGGTTTAAAAATTGCTTTAAAATGGGTTTTAAAAAGTTACTTAAATATGAGTGCAGAAAAAACTAATTAGTAATGGAAGATTACATGAAACATTTTTCTTTTGTTTTGGTTTTAGTGAAAAGAATATGCCTTTGAAAAATAAAATCAAAGCATCTATTGATGTCATCCTACTCATGGTTATAGAGTCATAAATTGAGAAAGAGTGAGAGTATATTTGGACAAAATAATCAAACCATGTTATTTCATGGAGATGATTACTTGTAGTCAGTAAGTATTTATGATTGGCATATCTTTTTCATTACTCTTGAGTCTAATCTCTTAAAGTATAGAGATGTTTTATTGTATTTTGCTCATTTTTTTCTCTTTTCGAGAGAGGACACTTCTATAGCAGTTCCATGATTTCTTTAAAGTGAATTACTTTTTTAAAAAATGTATTAATCTTCTTGTGATACTGTTATCACACTAAAAAATTTGGTACTTTGGCTTTGACAATGAGAAATAGAAGACAACCTTCCACACTGAAATATCTTTTTAAAGAAAATGTATTTAGCCGTTTATCTTTATTTTTTTACATTTAAAAATATTCTTTCCGATTAATTAGTTTTTACTTTGATAAACACCAGAGAATCATTCTTAGGAAATTAGTTTTTACTTTGATAAACATCAGGAATCATTCTTAGGACTTTCGCTACTCAATGTAATTGTTACAGTTGATGGCTCACCCCAGCTGGTGTCCTCTGCTCTTAATTTTGCATATAAAATACCATTCGCTTCATTTCTATGTATATAACTATAAGATGTTCTACTGCAATAAGCATACTGGCTTTTAAATCATAGAATAAATGTAAATTAAGTGCCTACTGTACGCTAAACACTATGCCAGAAACTAAATGTTCCATGTTCCACTGAAGCTTAGAAGAGAAACAGTCTTTCTTAATTCATTGAAATAGGCTTTCTAAATATAATTAAGCACAGTGCATTGCAAAAAATTTATGCTTTGACAGTGAATTCAAAGTTTTCAGAAGATATATTTTATATTTTATATTAAAGTTATATCCACTTCTGATTATTGATGAGCTAATGCTGTTTCATATGAATAGAAATTGTTACAGTTTTGAAGTTAGAAAAACACAAAACTATAAATGGGACTTTAATTTTACAGTGTGAAATAGTTGTTTAAAATATATAAAGAAATATAAGCAGTATAAACTAATAACCAACTAAAATAAGATAGAATAGCTATAAGTCAAAACATGATGTCTTTGGTATTAATAGAAATTTCTTTAAAGGTGAAAGCTAATGTGCAAAGGTGAAATGGGGCAGGGGGGCCATTTTGTCATTGTAGCAATTCCATAAGAAAAATCTAGGCGGGCCTCATGTGGGTACTAGAAAACCACTAAAGGAGGGACCACTTATTCATAGGAGCTAAGTTGTAGTTGTGCCATTATTATTTTCTTGTAGTGTTTCCTATTTTTTTCATAAATTTCACTCTTAAGAAAGACAATTTCATTGGCTCAACCCAGTCATGATTTGTGCCTCTTGGGTCAAGTATTCCCACCCTCTTGCTCTAATTTTTGGATTGTGGGAGGGACGGGAGAGCTTGATCAAAACTTGATCATATCTTGTTTTGCGTTGACCTTCTAAAGGGGCATGGTGTGTTAAGAATAGGAAGTTATTCCCCTCCTACCCCTAGTCTCTTCATGACATTTTTTTTTTCATAGATTCCATATATATGTGTTAGCATACAGTATTTGTTTTTCTCTTTCTGACTTACTTCACTCTGTATGACAGACCCCAGGTCCTGCTAGAGCATGGACTTGAGGATATGGGGAGGGGGAAGGGTAAGCTGGGACAAAGTGAGAGAGTGGCATGGACATATATACACTACCAAATGTAAAATAGATAGCTAGTGGGAAGCAGCAGCGTGGCACAGGGAGATCAGCTCAGTGCTTTGTGACCACCTAGAGGGGTGTGATAGGGAGGGTGGGAGGGAGGGAAACGCAAAAGGGAAGAGATATGGGAACATATGTATATGTATAACTGATTCACTTTGTTGTAAAGCAGAAACTAACACACCATTGTAAAGCAATTATACTCCAATAAAGATGTTATAAAAAAAAAAAAGAATGGGAAGTTATACAGGGTAGGAAGATGTTAGTAAGTTCATAGCTTTAAAAATTACCTCACAGTATAAGGTATACTACAGCTATCAGTATACATTTTTTTTTCTTCTTTTAGCCCCTCATTTTAAACAGAACAGTAATCCATTGTTTAAAACATAATAATTAACATATTCAATAAATGAATCCATTTTTTTTTTTGCCTTAATGTATCTGTCAGCTATTGCCACAATAATGTTGCATAATAAAGAGCCACACAGTCTCAAAGCCCTACAGCAATACACATTTATTCTCATGCATCTTTGTGTAGGCAGTTGGGTTGATCTAGGCTGGGCTCAACTGGAAAGCTCTGCTTCAGGCTACAAGTCTCTCCGTGTCAATGTCTCCTCTATTCAATGTCTGTTGTCCTCCTTCTGTACTAGTGAACTAGCAGGGACATAGTATTCTAGTAACCATGGGAGACGTACAAGAAGGCAAATACATTTCAAATCTGTACTTGGGTCATATTCGTAAATAGCCCATTGACTGAAACAGTATCATGGGTGAGCCCAAAGTCAAGAGGCAGAGAGAGAAACTCCATCTAAAGGTGGGAGGGACTGTGAAGTTGCTTATAGGGATGGGTGAAGAATTGGAATCAATAATTCAATCTACCATAGCTTGTATCTTTAATATAAATCAAACTGCTTTTCTATTTTTCAGCAGTCTTAATAGAAGCCTTTTCTTTTAAAAAAATCCAGGATCTATTAAGTCAAAAAAAAAAAGTGAAGAAAAATTTGGTGGAATATTTTTATTTGTTTTTCTTATACTACATTTTCCTTTTGATGTGTGTTTACCACATTCAGATGAACAACTGTTGAAAAGTGTACTCCAGGATGCTTTTGCAGGGTGCTTGTTTTGAAGAATAGTATAAAAATTTCCATAAAGTTTCATATGCAACCACAGATATTTTAACTTGATCCTTTATTCTGCATTTACTTTTAGGCGTCCTTAAGAATCTGTTAAAATGCAGAAATTATGCAGTATTGATTTCAGGAAAAGTTGAAGTGGTTACACATGATTGCCTTTGCCTTAAAAGAAATCCTTATTTGGTTCTAATTTGAACAATATTGAAAGCACAACAAAACTAGCTTTTTTATTATGTCACCACACATTTGGTGAGTTATGGAAAGCATTTTATTTCAGGAATGGAGTTAACTGTGTCTTGTCCGCACTTCTAGCCACTCTTGTCATTTCTGGCTACTGTCCAAGCCTGCCTGTGACTCATACATACTTCTTTCCTGGTAAGAAACGCATTGAAATCCCAGGAACATATTGCTGCTGACTGCTAGAAGAGTTTTAGTGGTGAAAGATTAATGTAATTGCTTTTGTTTGAGAAATATAATTGGTCACAGTTACATACATGTAGCTTATATGTAAAATATGTTCTATTTTAAAACTCATGACAGTCATTTTTACTTTGCTTTTAAAAATGATGCTGAAAGGAATCTAAAATGTATATGCTTCCTTCTTTCCTCTTATTCCAGAATAGTTGGAAGGGAAAAAGTGCAAACTTACATGAAATAAATGCACAGATATCTAAATATACACACAGCTTAATTTAAATTTCAGGTATAAAGTTTGAAATGACAAAGAATTTGGTAGCCTAAAATTCCAAAAAGAGGAGTATTCTAATTCCCAAATTAAATGTTGCTAACTCAAATACTATCATTATATCATGTTTCTCTTATTAAAGTGTTTTCTCTTAAAAAATATAGTAAAATAATGTTTAGTATATAAGGTAATATTTTAGTGCTAAATTTCTGTGAAATACATGCTTTTTCTATTTTTTTCTTGTCATTCTGAAGAAACACTGTACCTAAATGCAAAGATTTCCTTTCTGATGATCCCTGAAGCTTCAGTAAAGTTGGGGCCTGCAACAGACCTGTGTTCTCAAGAATTTCTAGTTCATGTATATGTGCAGTAGTGGTGCTATTAATTTTCTCTAATAGGTCAAGTCTAACCCCTACTGGTCTTCCATGGTATGGGATCATAGGTCATTTCTCCATAGTTTGATTTCTCCCATTTTCTTCAAGATTTCAGTTTCAAAAGTTCAGAAATACCATCAAGATGAGACAGTACACTATGATTACAGCTACCACAGACTCGTGTAAATAAAGTTGGTTATACATCATATATAAATAAATACCTCAAAGCATTGTTCACAGAGTACGATTGGACCTTCCACACCTATGCAGTCCAAACAAGACATTCCTGACATTTAGGGACTTTTAGATGTAAACTGTTCTTTGCTAGGGCTCTCTCATAACTAAAGTATGAGTCACTTGCAAACCATAATAGATTTTGGCTCTGCAACATGATGAAGTGTTCTGGATGTAGTGAAACACTTCACCCAGTCTTATGGCAGCAGAATTCCCAGTGGTCACCCAAAATAGGGAAAGAAATGAAGAACAAAATTAAAGGAAATATGCAAACCCTGGCACCATCCCTTCATGGCAATACAGCTCTTTATTCTTGTTGTTAAGAGATGGAAGCACTTGGAGTTTAAACCCATAAATGATGGTACAAGTAGGTGTTGAATTTTCTTGTTCCTAATGACTGAACTTAACCTCATACTTGAAATTTTAAAAAGGGGTAAGATATATGCCCTACCAAATGAAATTATCTGGTTAGTTCTACCAAAAGGCTAATACAGACTGTCAAACTTTCTGCAGAAATGTAATTAGACCTTCTGCTATGTATTCTCAATATATATAGGCTTTGACATAAAAATACTAAATAAAGCCTTGTTATTGGAAGCCAACATAGCATGCAAAATGTGTCAATCCCACTGAATTGGGTGAATCACATAGTATTTGGCCTCATTTGAAGAGAGGGAATGGGAAGTTATTGACAAACATTTAAAATATAAATTCGATTATTTACTTGAGCCATGGTTTCGCTATTTCTATCTTGATGTCTTTGTTTAACGAATGTTGCTCTTGATTCCCAAGTTTAATGTCAAGTCGTAGGATGTTTCTTTGCACACACCACCCTGATGTCCTCCAGCACGAAGCTACTCACTGCATTGCAGGCGGACTCATACTTCACACACAGCCTCGCCTCAGACAGGAAAGGTGGCGTTTTCCTTTCCAGAGCCAAAGGAAGTGACAGCTCAGGCTTGATAGTTGTACTGATCCTGGTGTGGATTTCAGTTTGGTTACTTTGCTTTCAACTTCAACTTCTCACTTGAACCTCCATACAGAAAATTAAATGCTAGATTTCAGCATTTTGTTTCACGCTGATGAAATAAAAATTGTTTTGAGTGTAAGATTAGACTTTATCCTCACTGAATTTCAGTAGCCACCTACACAGTATAAACTAGGGCATCGTTTAGCAAAGTGTTATTGGAGTGACATCATAATGACCTATTAAGGGTAATGCACATTTGAATGACCTCAGTTATTTTTTCAGGTTTATTCATGACTCTTGTGGCATTTAGTGTAGCTGTTTCTGAAGCAGTGATGGGCATTTCATAGGATCTTATACTACAATCTCCCAACTGGGAGATTTCCTGAATTGTTACTGTATATGTTTATACACAAGATATTTTTCCTGAAGCTCTTTTTTTTTTTTTTTTTCGCGGTACGCGGGCCTCTCACTGTTGTGGCCTCTCCGTTGTGGAGCACAGGCTCCGGACGCGCAGGCTCAGCGGCCATGGCTCACGGGCCCAGCCGCTCCGCGGCACGTGGGATCCTCCCGGACCGGGGCACGAACCCGTGTCCCCTGCATCGGCAGGCGGACTCTCAACCACTGCGCCACCAGGGAAGCCCTTCCTGAAGCTCTTTTAAATCATTCTTCTGAGTATAAAGTTATTGAATTATCATCAAATATAATGTCATATCATAAAAATTATACATGATGGCATCACGGACACACAAGAACTAGGAAATCAATGGAAATGGGTTGGTTCTAAATATTATTGCAATATAGGGCAAATTTGATGAATACATTCCTTATATACCAGTAACATATCTAATTTATTAAATTTGCTGAACATGTGACTCTAATAAAATGTAAAAATAACCTGGGTTTGCTTTTAAAACAAATATCTCTGGAGAGAAAGTTACATGCTAGAGATGGATAAGTTGTGAGAATGCAAAAATGAGCAAGACAATTTTTGCCCTCAAAATTCTAGAAGCTACAAATTTGAGCAGTATAAACGATCTGTTAACGTTTGCAACGACCAATTTCTATAATATATAAATGTGTTAAAGACATCAGAACAAAAAATACTTCCCTTGAAATAAATATTTTTTGGCAGAATTATTAATTAAAAAGGTGTGTTTAAATACAGTCTGGTGGCATTATCACAATATCTTTGGAGGTAATACATGTGAACCCTAAGCATTATTTTTGGTGCAATGCTTTGTTACAATTTATGTGGTAATAGTAGTATTTGAAAAACTTGGAGTGTCAGTTTCACAAAAATAAAAAGGCAGTAATGTAAAATTACGTTTGGCACTAAAAAAAGCAACTAATCAAGCACTATTTGCCGTGATATGTCTTCTTTTACTCTTTTATAGTTTATGTACTATATGTCTGTCCCACCAACCATTTAGACTTTAGTCATTTCTGAAAATGAATATTACTGCATCTTTTGAGAAAAAGAAATAGCTTCTTTGTAGACATTTTAAAAGCAGTAACTTTTACTGATATTTACAGAGAATTTGGCTATAGTTTCTTTACTTGTAATGCATATCCACCACCTTTTTGCTGAATGTTTAATAGTCTTCCAGTGACATCGATAAGGCAAACCTTCACAGATTATTTTCCCTTAATGTAAATATATATAAAGGAATTTTAAAATGAGCAAGAATGTGGATAAAATAGTATTTGTAGGGTAGATAATCAAACATTAATTTCTTCAAACATTATTTTCCTGTACACATCAAATGCATATTTTGTTTGAATGATCTCTGTTTTAGTGCAAAGATTAGAGACAGTGGTCTAAGGCATATTATGCTGCTTGCCCCCTAGCCTGGTTCTTTCCACAGATCTCTGCAAAAATCAGTGGACTAGAGTTAAGAGGCTGACAATAGTTTTTCTTAGATAAATCACTTGACATTTCAATGCCTTGCTTTTGATTAGGAGATGAACTTGATGATATCTAAGATTCCTTCTAAGAATTTTAATATTTCTTCTTGCAAATGAATGGATTTCTAAACCTTTGTTATATTATAAATTTTACAATCTTTCAAAAGAAAATAAAAGATTGTTTTTCAGAACATGTTATGTAGGTTGCAGGAAGATTGTGAATTAAAAATATGTTTGGGGGCATATTTCATCCTGATTCACTAAGAACCACTTTATTTAGCTTGCAGAGAGATTGTGTATTTAATAATATGTTTTAAATTGTGGTTGAGATAGTGACCACAATGCAATTATCAGTTTATTAACTGGAGAATGAGCTCATAATGGACCTTGATATATTAGTCAGTTCCTTAGCCTTGAATATAGTGTATTACTTCTGTAATATCAACTTAATTTAGTGAAATACCATATTTTATATTTACACATATGTAATGATTTGATAATTGCTATTGCTAACTAGCAATTGTTCATTTATTATGTAGCTGTATTCTGATTTTTTTACTTAAAAAATTAAAAGTAAATCTCCAAGATATAACATCATCCCTGATGCAGTGCAGAATAAAATGATAAATTGCATATAACAGGAAAAAAATTTTAAAGAGAAAAGCATTGTACTCATTTCATAGCAACTATTTGCACAGTAAGAGTTTTAGTTTTTAAATATCCATTTGGCTATTCAGCAAGTAGAATATCAAGGATTCTATTCCTTCAGCATAAATAAGTTTGGTGACAGTATTTAAAGCCATATTTTTAATTAACTTTTACCTTTACAAAACTGCCAAAAGACAGACCAATTTTTAATGAATTGATCATTAGCTCCTTAATCTCGGTCATGTTTTTGTCTTTAAATATCATCATTTACCAAGGTTTCACTGTCTAGGGATCAGGTGTCTCAGCTTAGAAAGTCATTATTCTGAAGGTACCTAAAAGGTAATGGAGTGATGGCCGTAGACAATACCTATGGTTCAGCCGCTAGCTGTAGCTGATGTTTTTGCTATGGATAAGTCAACCACAAAGCTACCAACTGCCTTTGTAATTGTAGCAGGTGAAACCACATCTGTTCCTTAAGGGTCAAATATCTAAGCACAAAGGTCAACATTTGATAGGCAGGCATAAAATATGCAAGTACCTTATCTTAATGGTGTAATGTTTCTTTCATCTTTGAGGGTCAATTTTCACCAACTTACAGAATTGATACCTTAAAATGTCCCCAGACTTAAGTTATGGAAGCTACTGGCAGTTTGTATTTGTTTTGTTTTCATTTAAAATACAGCCACTTGTGAAGGGAAGCTTCTGAGTTCAAAATGTGATATTTTTTTGGACTTCCCTGCTGGTCCAGTGGTTAAGACTCTGCTCTTCCAATGCAGAGGTCATGGGTTTGATTCCTGGTTGGGGAACTAAGATCCCACATGTGCACAGCTTGGCCTAAAAAATAAGAAATTGTTTTAAAATGTGATAGTTTTTACAAAATAATATTTAAATGCAATTATTTTGCTTATTTCAGATCCTAACAAATATAAAAATAGACGTAAAACACCAAAGGGACAGTGCTGGCACTAAAAGCTTAGCTATGCTGTAGTTTTTGGTGTGTCTTTTAAAAGAATGGAATGTATTTACCAACATATACTTTTTTTTAGTTTAGGAATTATATTTTAGACAGTTTTTAAATCTCAGAATTTTAAAAATAAACCACTAATAGCCATTATCTGTATTATTTAAAGTTATCTAATTTGTACAGAAAGAAAGGACTCTTTAAAAATTATAATGTCTTAATTCTTATTTCCAGATATCTTCTCTAAACTTTTAATGTTTGACTCTTGTGTTTTATACGATAATATTTCAAAACAAATCATACCAAATCTTCGTCCAAAGAGGGGGTAGTAATGGAATAAGACTCTCAGGTTGGTGGCAGATCCCAGACAGTGAGCCAAGTGCATGTTAGGATCTGGACTCATCAAGAGAGATGGTAACTGCCAAGGACAAGATGCAGGGCAGTTCAAAGAATTATCCATGGTGTGGGGGACTACCTTCTCGGAATCAAGATGTCAACAATTTGTTTTCCTGGAGGTAGTTGTAAATGTTCCTATTTGTACATATTTCCATGATCAAACTTCATTTCTTCCCTGCAAGGGATGGTGGCCTGTCTTATTTTCATTCATCTGTTTTTTTTTTTTTTTTTTTTTTTTTGCAATACGCGGGCCTCTCACTGTTGTGGCCTCTCCCGTTGCGGAGCACAGGCTCCGGACGCGCAGGCTCAGCGGCCATGGCTCACGGGCCCAGCTGCTCCGCGGCATGTGGGATCTTCCCGGACCGGGGCACGAACCCGTGTCCCCTGCATCGGCAGGCGGACTCTCAACCACTGCGCCACCAGGGAAGCCCCCATCTGTATTTTTAATGACTAACATATACCCTTTATGTGATAGATCCTAAAATATTACATGAATAAATATTGGAATCAGTGACCACCTCATAGGTAAACAGGGTCCATGATCTTGGAATTCTTGGTAGTAGAAACATGGCACACCGAATCAGAAATGAAGGGATTGCAGGATGACACCTACTTACGCCAATGAGTTCAAATCTCCTCTTCTAGGTAATTCGTACCCCAGGCAATTGAGGGAATCTAGAGGAGTCACGCTGAAAGCTTTTCAGGAATACTTGAGGAAGTGTAAAGTGGAGAAGAGAGACTGGACAGTTAGAGAAAATATGCAGATTTTTCTTTAAAAAGGAATATAAAGTTTCAACTTTTTGATTGTCAAGCTGACACTGATTTGGAAAAAGCATAGTCTGGCTTATTAAATGGATGACCTATTGTATCCTTAACCAAAAATCTAACCTTTGCATATATCAGATCCAATGATGAGATGTTCTAGATCTGTGTCTATAACTGGTTGATTCTAGATACATTCAGAAATGTTTAGTTTTGAACTCATTCATATTTAACTAAATTTATTCTTGCTAATAAAAAAGGAAATACTTTTCTGTACCTGAAGTGATGGAGTTGGCCAAAATTTCATAGAGAATACATGATCACAGACTTTTAGAGCTGTATCTAGGAATCACCTAGTTCATTTTTTTTTTTTTTTTAATTCTGACAAAGATTTATAGGCTGACCCAAGATTATATGGCTAGTTAGTCCATATGTAAGTGTTCCAAATTCCAGACAGGAATAATATGCACATTTGTAAAAATATGTTTATATAGCTGCGACATACTTTTCAGATATGATTCATTATGCCTATCGAACACACACAGAAGCAAGGGAGGTATGTGTGGAGAGAGAGAAAGACAGGTTTGCATTGTAGTGAAGAAAACTTACTGACTTACTAGATCTTAACCTATGTACCTTTGGTTAACTCATTTCTCTAATCGAAGATAACAGTACCTGCCTCATAGGGCTCTTCTGAGGATTTTATATGTATATATGTGCGTACACATACATATAACTTAAAACAGTGTTTGCCATGTGCATGTTAGTTACAACTATTAAAATATAGAAGGGTCTTGTTCAGTTCATGCACTCATAATGAAGAATCTTTCTGTTATACCCAACATGCTTCTAGTGTGTGGTACAGGTCCTGATGTATCTTTGATGTCATGTTTAATTGGTGCCAATCTGGATTTTCTTTACCCTCAATTTAGTGTTCTCCCCCCCCCCACAGACATGCACATATACTTACATAAACACACAGTCATATATGCATATTCTGTCACATATGCAGTCTCTCTCTGTTTCTGAGGAACACCTAGTTCTGTCCTGGTAGTTTGAAAACCAAGATCTACTTTTTATTGAACGCTTCCCTCTGTGCTAGGCATTTTGCCAGCATCATCAAGGTTTAGTCTTCATAAAATGCTCCAAGATAAATGTTATTATCCCAATTTTAAGATAAGGAGACTGAGGCTCAGAGAATTTAAGTGCTCGAGTTTCCCCAGTTAATAAGTGGCAGAGACAGAATCTGAACTCCGGTCTTTCTAATTCGAAAACTCTTGTTGTTTACAACCTTGCAAGGAAGTTGGAAATGATCCTTATAGACTGCTGTTTTAGCCATTGTGGATCTTTTCTAAAGGAAGTGGTGTAGAGAATGATGTCAGCCAAAAGAGAAGTGGCAGACTTCTAACTACTGAGGCTGTCTTAACCACTTCCTAGACTAATTTGAGCCACTAAGTATGATCAAAACTGTCCTGTTAAATGGTGGAACTATAATAATTAGTTAGTACTGAATTTTGTACATTGTTTTCTGGGTTTTTCTTTTTTATCAATTGCTCATCCGTTTACTTGCCTAGCTTTCCTGTATTTCCCACTCACTCCTTGCCAGAGAATAATGATAATCCTACCTATTACTTCTCCCTCCCCCCAAGCCCACCCTCCTCTCTTCCTGGTAAAGAAGAAACCAGAATTCTTTTGCTCTCTCCTAATATTAATACTCATCACTCTTGGATCTGATGAGTTTTTACAGTATAACTATAAAAGATGACATTTCATCCTAGGAGAAAAATGTCCTGGTTATATCTGAGCTAAATGGATGGATGGATTTTTCTCCGAGACTTGATTTTGTGACCCAACTGGGGAAACTTTCAGTTTTATTCGCAGCTGTCTCTCCCCTTTTTTTATCAGATATTCAGCTTTTAGCACCTAGCTTGAACGAGAAAACACATGGTTTGAAGTTATTATTTAAACTTCACAAATTGTTATTTCTAAACAATTTTTCTTAGGTAGGGAAACAAATAACTCTGACAAGGATCTTTCAAACAAAGCTGTTACTATTTGCCATTTATATGAATGCTACATCTGAATGGAATGATTGTTTAGCTTTAGTCACATTAAGATGTGTTGAGAGGAGTGGAAATAGAAAGAAAAGATGTGTGTAGTTTTCTTCCCCCAAAGATTGAGAGTTGACTTTAAAGGGAAAAATGCTGAGTGTTTCTGAAAACAAAATGTGAACTTCTTTATTTCCTTTGGACATTAGTTGCCAATATGTAAACATTTCAGGAAGAAATTTTATACAACCTCATCTGTGTGTCAGGCAACATTTAATGGTTGAAAGACAGACAGTCCTAAGTCTCCACAATTCTTGACTGGTGCACAAATCTGGGGATTAAAATTACAGTTGATCGTGGACCTATTTATTCTATTATAAACTCCAAGTTGATCATTTAAAATCAGTTACGATCAACAAGTCAAATGATCTTCATTTGGCTTTTATATTTTCCTATAAATATTTCACAATTTTCTCCAGGGTATTTTCTGTTTTGGATGTCGTATATGAAGGTTCTGATTCTTTTTGGAAGGACTGTTTGAATAGACTCTTGGTATACAGTTTAATTGGTATCTTGCAGACATATGCAATATTCATACATTGTTTCTTTCTCTCCTTGTAGGTAGAAATAACACTTCAGGATATCAATGACAATCCACCAGTGTTCCCAACCGACATGCTGGATCTCACAGTGGAGGAGAACACCGGAGATGGCTCTAAGATTATGCAACTAACGGCCATGGATGCTGACGAGGTAGTTCAGACGCTCTCTCTGAATTTTTGAAACCTAGTATTCCAGTGATCTATCAAATTTCTATTGTATGTTGACAACATTTATTTCCAAATAACTAAGGTTAAGCGTTGTGTGCTGTTTTCCAAAGAAATTAAGTAATTCTTGAAATGTGATATAGGAATGCTAAAATAAAGACTGTCTAGTCGTAATTTTCCTTTGATCAGCAATTAACAACTCAGTTCATTGCTGGCTACATTTTGGATTTCTTAGCCAAATTATTTTAATTTCTCAAACAGTAAAAAATACCTACAGAAATATCTTATTTTTTAATGCCAGTATCACTCCCATGTGCTATCTTATAGCATATATAGCTAAGAATTTTTTATTTGTAATTGCAAAAAGCAAATTATTTAAAATTAAAAAAAATTAAGGCTACCTTGCAACTTTTCATGTAATCTGCATATATACATATATGCAAATATAAATATATATAATTTAATTATAGTCATATATTTTAAGGCAATTATCTAGGTAGCTAATGAGTTTTCATTTCCATTAATAAACAGAAATGTCTTTCCTAGTGGTAAATTGAAATTTGGGGGCACAATCTAGATTTCTATCTTCTGTATTTATATTTTAAGTGTAGCTAATGCTCCAAGTGGCATGGCAGCTTATATAATTTGTAATTTCCATTTTTCCCATTAAAAAAATAGTATCACTTGTTTTCTCCTTCTTGCTAGGTAAAGGGTTTAATTAATGTTCTAGAGTTTTGGAAAGACAAATAATGTTCTCCTACACTAGTATCCCCTTTCCCTTTAAGCTAAGCCTCAAACAGGTCAGATAATTTAATTTCCTTACCCTCAATTAAAATCCAGAAGTATCTGAAAACTTGATTTTTGGCTTATTTCTTTGACTTTAAAAAGGTAAACAATTCAATAGCAGACTAATATTTAACAGCCAGTACAGAAATATAATGACTTAGTCATTTATACATTTTGCCAAATTTCCTTTTCCTAAGTAAGGAAAAGGAAACAAAATAAAGCAAGGGCATTTAGGTAATTGTAGTCTTCTACTGAAAAAGATTTGGTGTTTCAAGTTTAGTACCTCCTACTCAATTTTATACAGAGAAAAGTTTATTCCCAACTCCAGCTACCATTAAGAGTTGTGTGCAGAATATTTCTATTATTATTGATATATATATGAAATATCTTCAACTATAATTTAGTAAATACTACATTTCCTTAAAGCTCATCATTTATAATATATATTTGGATAGCTCAATTCATAAAATTTCATTCTCTCTTATTTAGCAAAATAGCTAAAAAACAACAGAAAAGAAGCTCATGCAATTGCCATAAGCCTATGCAATGGATACATCAAATAATTGTAATTGTAACAACTGCTCTGTTAGCTATAATCTCTGTAGAAACAGAACAAATAAACCTCATTTATTTCAAGTGATTTATCCAAGGCAGGAAGCAATAATATGTTAATTATAATATATATATATTCTGATGGGATACACTAGTCTCTTAAGAACTGATTGTTTGAAAGAGATGCCAACATTCAACCCTTTTAATACTATTATGTTGATACTGTTATTTTATTTTCCTCTCTACTTTTTCTTTTCACGATATGACAAAGAAGGGTTAATACAAATGCAATGCTGCCTACATGTTTATTTTTCTCTCTTTAACTTCTCTGTGTGTGTGTATGCCCGCACACACTTGCATTGTCTTCAAGTTCATCTTTTGAGATGTGTTTATATTTATGATGAAATTTGAAGAAGGCTGGGAAACTCCTTATGTCTCTAGGTATTTACGTCAACACGGTTTTAGTGTACTATGTTTTATTTCTATTGAGCTTTGTTTTATAAGTTAAAAAAATGCAAGTAACCGTGCTGGTGTTATCTTTAGATGTTCCAGGTTTTCTTTTGTTTTTTTTTTTTTAATTACTAAATGTAAAGTGATGATAGCTAGGACATGCAAGAAGTGCATTTGAGGTGAGATAGGGTGGGGAGTTAAAGGGGCAGAAAGGGGTAAAGTTATAAAGCAGGAATAACTAGGGAAAAGAAAGGAAAATTGTTTGCAATTCAGGGGGCGGTAGGGATGTTGACAATTTGTGCAGGATTTGACTGCACCTGAAGGCATAAAAATCACCACTGAGTATTTTGTAATAGGATCTGTATGCGGGGGCAAGGAGAGGGAAGGTGGAAGGAGGAAAAGGCAGCAGAGGATGAAAGGGAGGAAGTAGTTTCACCTGCAACTTTAAAGAAAAGAAGGGGAGGAGACCTTCAAGATGGTGGAGGAGTAAGAGGTGGAGATCACCTTCCTTCCCACAAATACGTCAGAAATACATGTACGTGTGGAACAACTCCTATAGAACACCCATCGAAAGCTGGCAGAAGACCTCAGACCTCCCAAAAGGCAAGAAATTCCCCACGTACCTGGGGAGGGCAAAAGAAAAAACAGAGACAAAAGAATAGGGATGGGACCTGCACCAGCGGGAGTGAGCTGTGAAGGAGGAAAGGTTTCCACACGCTAGGAAGCCCTTCGTGGGTGGAGCCGCGGAGGAGAGCGCAGCAATAGGGGTGCAGAGGGCAAAGCTGAGAGATTCCCGCACAGAGAATTGGCGCCAACCAGCACTCACCAGCTTGAGAGGCTTGTCCGCTCACGCGCCGGGGCGGGCAGGGGCTGGGAGCTGAGGCTTGGGCTTCGGAGGTCAGACCCCAGGGAGAGGACTAGGGTTGGCTGTGTGAACACAGCCTGAAGGGGGCTAGTGCGCCACAGCGGGCCGGGACGGAGTCCGGGAAAAAGTCTGCAGCTGCCGAAGAGCTAAGAGACCATTGTAAACAAGCTCCAGAGACGAGCGCAAGCTGCGGCTACCAGCGTGGACCCCAGAGACGGGCATGAGACACTAAGGATGCTGCTGCAGCCACCAAGAAACCAGGGTGCAAGCACAGGTCACTATCCACACCTCCCCTCCCAGCAGCCTGTGCAGCCCGCTACTGCCAGGGTCCCATGATCCAGGAACAACTTCCCCGGGAGAACGCACGGCGCGCCTCAGGCTGGTGCAACGTCATGCTGGCCTCTGCCACCACAGGCTCGACCCTCATCCGTACCCCTCCCTCCCCCCAGCCTGAGTGAGCCAGAGCCCCGAATCAGCTGCTCCTTTAACCCTGTACTGTCTGAGCAAAGAACAGACGCCCTCAGGCCACCTACACACAGAAGCGGGGCAAAATCCAAAGCTGAACCCTGGGAGCTGTGCAAACAAAGAAGAGAAAGGGAAATCGCTCCCAGCAGCCTCAGGAGCAGTGGATTAAATCTCCACAATCAACTTGATGTACCCTGCATCTCTGGAATACCTGAATAGACAAAGAATCATCCCAAAATTTAGGCGGTGGACTTTGGGAGCAATGATATATATATATTTTTTCCTTTTTCTCTTTGTGAGTGTGTATATGTATGCATCTTTGTGTAATTTTGACTAGCTTTGCTTTTACCATTTGTCCTAGGGTTCTGTCTGTCCATTTCTTTGTTGTTGTTGTTGCTATTTGCTTTTTTTTTTTTAAGTATAGTTTTAACACTTGTTATCATTGGTGGATTTGTTTTTTGGTATGGTTGCTCTCCTCTTTCTTTGTTTTTTTATTATTTTTATTTTTAATAATTATTTTTTATTTTTTATTTTAATAACTTTAATTTGTTTTATTTTATTTTTTCTTTCTTTCTTTCTTTCATTTTTTCTCCCTTTTTTTCTGAGCTGTGTGACTGACAGGGTCTTGTTGCTCTGGCTGGGTGTCAGGACTGTGCCTCTGAGTTGGGAGAGCCAAGTTCAGGACATTGGTCCACCAGAGACCTCCTGGCTCCAAGTAATATCAAATGGTGAGAGCTCTCCCAGAGATTACAAGAAAATTATAAGACACTGATGAAAGAAATGAAAGATGATACAAACAGGTGGAGAGTTATACCATGTTCTTGGATTGGAATAATCAACATTGTGAAAATGACTATACTACCCAAAGCCATCTACAGATTCAATGCAATCCCTATCAAACTACCACTGGTATTTTTAAGAAAACTAGAACAAAAAATTTCACAATTTGTATGGAAACACAAGACCCTGAATAGCCAAAGCAATCTTGAGAACGAAAAATGGAGCTGGAGGAATCAGGCTCCCTGACTTCAGACTATACTACAAGGCTACAGTAATCAAGACAGTATGGTACTGGCACAAAAACAGAAATATAGATCAATGGAACAGGATAGAAAGCCCAGAGATAAACCCACACACATATGGTCACCTTATGTTTGATAAAGGAGGGAAGGATATACAGTGGAGAAAAGACAGCCTCTTCAATAAGTGGTGCTGGGAAAACTGGACAGCTACATGTAAAAGTATGAAATTAGAACACTCCCTAACACCACACACAAAAATAAACTAAAATGTGCTAAAGACCTAAATGTAAGGCCAGACGCTATCAAATTCTTAGAGGAAAACATAGGCAGAACACTCTATGACATAAATCACAGCAAGATCCTTTTGGACCCGTCTCCTAGAGAAATGGAAATAAAAACAAAAATAAACAAATGGGACCTAATGAAACTTAAAAGCTTTTGCACAGCAAAGGATACCATAAACAAGACCAAAAGACAACCCTCAGAATCGGAGAAAATATTTGCAAATGAAGCAAATGACAAAGGATTAATACCCAAAATTTATAAGCAACTCATGCAGCTCAATAACAAAAAAACAAACAAGCCAATCCAAAAATGGGCAGAAGAACTAAATAGACATTTCTCCAAAGAAGGTATACAGATTGCCAACAAACACATGAAAGAATGCTCAACATCATTAATCATTAGAGAAATGCAAATCAAAACTAAAATGAGATATCTTCTCACACTGGTCAGAATGGCCATCATGAAAAACTCTAGAAACAATAAATGCTGGAGAGGGTGTGGAGAAAAGGGAACACTCTTACACTGCTGGTGGGAATGTAAATTGATACAGCCACTATGGAGAACAGTATGGAGGTTCCTTAAAAAACTACAAATAGAACTACCATACGACCCCGCAATCCCACTACTTTCTCAGGGCATATACCCTGAGAAAACCATAATTCAAAAAGAGTCATGTATCACAATGTTCATTGCAGCTCTATATACAATAGCCGGGACATGGAAGCAACCTAAATGTCCATCGACAGATGAATGGATAAAGAAGATGTGGCACATATATACAATGGAATATTACTCAGCCATAAAAAGAAATGAAACTGAGTTATTTGTAATGAGGTGGATAGACCTGGAGTCTGTCATACAGAGTGAAGTAAGTCAGAAGGAGAAAAACAAATACCATATGCTAACACATATATATGGAATCTAAGAAAAAAAAATGTCCTGAAGAGATTAGTGGTAGGACGGGAATAAAACAGACCTACTAGAGCATGGACTTGAGGATATGGGGAGGGGGAAGGGTAAGCTGTGACAAAGTGAGAGAGTGGCATGGACACATATACACTACCAAATGTAAATTAGATAGCTAGTGGGAAGCTGCTGCATAGCACAGGGAGATCACCTCTGTGACCACCTAGAGGGGTGGGATAGGGAGGTTGGGAGGGAGGGTGATGCAAGAGGGAAGAGATATGGGAACATATGTATATGTATAATAACTGATTCACTATTTTATAAAGCAGAAACTAACACACCATTGTAAAGCAATTATACTCCAATAAAAATGTTTTAAAAAAAAGAAAAGGAAAAGGAGGACACTTTTGGAAAACTGCTTTTGGACTCTTATGTTTGAAAGATTAAGCCCCTGAGGTTGTTTTCTTTCTTGGATATGTTTTCTCTTAAATTTTTTAGTAGCATTTTAATGACTACTGACTATTTCCAATACTGGCTTTAGAAACCAATTTCTTTGGCTGTATGCCATGCATAATGGATACCTAGGCTTCCTACAGCATTCACAATTATTGGCTGTTTCCTTTTATGAGTGGTTTATAATAAATTAATATTAATGCTTTTAGGTAAACCTTCTATCTTATTCTCTATTGTCAGCTCCTTACCTCTTAGTTAAATTTGAAAATATGTATATATATATATATATATATATATATATATATATATGTTTGAAATGTTTTCTCTCTTACCAAATCATGGCTCTGTTTTCTTTCTTCATCTAGTTTTGAGTAGGAATCAATATTGAAAGCAAGGAGTTGCTTTTACTTTGTGACCAGCATTAAATTGTCACACAACTATCCAGTAGATTGATTTTGCAAGATTAATAGAATTCTTTAAAATGCTAAGATTATGTAGGTAATCAGCACATTATGTCCACATATTCTTTAGTTTATACACTTGTTCTTAATTACTAAATTGAACATAAAAATATTAGTATGTTAGAGAAACTAGTAGGTCACTGTAGAGTAATGCCTGGGTAAAGGAATCAGTTTTAGAAAGCAACATATACATGTTGAACGTAATTTAAATATCTTTTGAAACGTGTTGGATCAAGATACACATCTCTCAGAAGCATGTGACTTTGTCAGTCTCTTGTTTCCTTCGATAAACAGAATTATTATGCTTGTAATTGGCCAGGATACTCAAGCTTTGTTCCATGGTACCATATGTGTTTTTGAAAATACTACTTACGTTCATAAAATGCATTTGCAATTTATAGCTATTTACTTTTAGAATTCCTTCCACTTACTTTTGTCTCTGTGGTTCCTCAGGAGAGTGGAGTATTTTTAAACAGCATTATTTCCACTGGGCTACAGCTGAAATACGATATTTGTTTCTTGTAGCATTGCTGATACGGCATATTTGGAATATTAAATAAATAGACTTTTCAAAAGACCTAATTAAATCATTACTCTTGGCTACACATTTTCAGACATTCACTAGAACTACTAATGCATCACATCAGCTGATTTTGAAAGTGAAAAAGGTGGTTTATCGACATAGTCTGATGCCTTTGCTTCTGTTCAGAAGAATTACCATAAGTTTAGGAGTATTCATTATTATAGTCATTTTGCAGACAGGACATTTCTAAATTTCAAACCATTTTTACAATAGCTTGAAATATGTTTTTGTATCTTGGCTTTCTCCTAGTTTCCAAATTCCATTTTAATAGGTCAGAATTGAGTGTAGCTGTATTTCCCTGTACTGTTTTACCAGAATAATCAAATTCCTTGTGAAATAGAACAAATGGTACAGAATGTGGTCAGATTAGAAGTGTAAAATTCTTATTGAATGTTTTTGTTAAACCATACAATTACAATAAATACATTAGATACTCTATGTAAACCTGAATATACAAGATAAATGTGCATAGTATGTTAAACCCAGCTGTTCCAATACTAAATTAAAATGTTCTTTGAGGCATTCACGTTACTAAATGTTAAGATTGGCTTAAGGAATGCAGTACAAATATAGCAAATGCCACTAAACGTAATTTTTGAAAGAGTATTTTTGCCTTCGACTGTTAGAAATCATCCCCTTATGTGTTTGGTCATGAAGATAAAATATATTTAATCTGCGATGCAAAAGATGTATGGAAACTTCAGCTGCTGAAATTTCCCAGCATGTCAGCTTTATAGTCTAAACACCCTAAATTTATGTTCTTCCTAATATCTTCTGGAGAGTTCTTAGCCCGTATATTTTAATAAATACCTTGCTATAGCTTAATATGGTAAAAAAGTATATTTGTTTTATGTGAGTATATATAAATCAAAAAGCAATTTTTGAAGTTGACCATTCCAACACTACTTATACCTCAGTGTCAAGACTCAATACTACATATTAACAGGAAATCAGAAAATATCTTCCCTGGGATATATAGCAACTCTAATCAAATTTTTACTTAAATTATTTATTTGCAAACAACTCAGTCATCAAATACATTTAACTTGTATTCCTTTTATAAGAAAATATTAAAATAGGACTAAAAGTAACAATTAGCATTGTCATACACTTAAAGTTTCTCAAGGATTGTTCTAGGTCCTTTACACGTATAAGCGCCTTTAATCCTCAGAGCAGCCCTATGTGGCAAGTATTATTACCAACCCGATTGTCCAGGTAAGGAAACATTAGCTCAAAGAGGTTAGGTAGTGGCCCAATGACACACAATCAGTATTAGAGCAAATATTCAAGCCCCAAACTGTGACCCCAGAGCATCAGATCGCAACCAGTACAGTGTATAATATTTAACTCAATATTTCAATTATAACATACATATAAGTAAACATATGTAGATCAAACTGCTCATAATTGCAACAATATATAGGTAAGTTTATAAGATATTTTTAAATACTGTAAAGTTAGCATCCCACATCATCAAATCCAGATGGGTGCTTAATTTTTTTAAATTAATTTTTATTTGAGTACAGTTGCTTTACAATGTTGTGTTAGTTTCTGCTGTACAGCAAAGTGAATCATCTATACATATACATATACCCCCTCTTTTTTGGATTTCCTTCCCATTTAGGTTACCACAGAGCACTGAGTTCCCTGAGCTATACAGTAGATTCTCATTAGAAAAATATGGAACACTTCACGAATTTGTGTGTCATCCTTGCGCAGGGACCATGCTAATCTCCTCTGTATCGTTCCAATTTTAGTATGTGTGCTGCCGAAGCGAGCACAGGGTGCTTTAATTTTAATTTCCCTTAATTTCTTTATTTTTTACTCTGCTAAAATCTGTTCTTTCTTGAAACCTTCCCTTTAATCTCTGTGGCAGGCTGTCCTCTGGGTCTCCTAGGTCCCTCCCCCTCTTCCTCCCTTAGTCCCTGCCCCTTTTTCCCACTCTCTAAATGTAGTATTCAATCTTTATGCAGCTGTTCCTTTCCTGATCTATTCTAATTTAAATCCTCAACAAATCTTGTGGCCTCAACTGTGACCTACATATATCGACCTTCAGATAGTTTTATGAAAACCCTTTTCAGATCTCTGACCACACAACCATTTCTATGGTTATGCCCATTGCCACATAACCATTTCTATGAAACTATCCTTCAATTGCTTAACATACTATACATAAAATTATAAAATGTCGCTGCATACTATCTCCTGCGTCAAAGCAGATCCTATCCTGAGATGTCTTCAGCAAGAGTATTCTCCTAATTAACAGCCAAAGTAATTTGAAATTAAATTGTTTTCCTTCTGTTTCACTTTTACACCCATTGCCTAGAGTTGTGAAAAGAAAGAAATGAGACTGAGGGAAGTAAGTCAGACGTAGAAAAAAAAAATCATAATTTTTATATTTGGAAACTGAAAAACGGGTACATATGAACCTACTTACAAAACAGAAGTAGAGTTACAGATGTAGAAAACAAACTTATGGTTACCAGGGGATAAGGGCAGGGGGGAGGGATAAACTGGGAGTTTGGGATTGACATATACACATTACTAGACATGAAATAGATAAGTAATAAGAACCTACTGTACAGCACAGGAAACTCTACTCAATATTCTATAATGGCCTATATGAGAAAAGAATCTAAAAAAAGAGCAGAGTTTTATATATATATATATAACCGATTCACTTTACTGTACACCTGAAACTAACACAACATTGTAAATCAGCTGCAATTTAAAAAAAAAGAAATTAGGGGAATGTTGAACAAATGAGAGATATTGTTATTGTTACTTCTATATCCAATAACCTATCAGATCTTTCTAATTTGTCCTGTGTATTATGTTTGGTACATAATAATTGAGAGTCTTATTTCTAGAGCAAGATAGCCAGGGTTCATATTTCTTTGTCTCAGTTTCTTTATCTTCAAATTTGGAATAATAATAGTACTTACCCAACTGGATTACCTTTAAGTATCTAAACAATTAGTGCCCATGAAGTGATGTGCTCAGAGCAGTGCTTAGCACTTAATCAACACTTAATAAATGTTCTATTTTTCTCAACTTTTCCATTCCTTCTGCCAAATTCCTAGTTCATACCTCAGATTTTGATTGTTACAGCTCTAGGATCTGAGAGAAAACAGGAATGGATCCCTTCTTTCATTTTACAGAACAGGGACTTGGAACCAGAAAATAATACAGATTGTATAGAGTTTCATCTTGAGGAAATAAAGCCCCGGTCTCGTGGGGCCAAACTTTATTCACTATCTCCCTTCTCTGGCCTCTCCTCATTCTGGTCCATCCTACACTATTGAGAGCCTTAAAAGATTGTTTTCAATTAAAACAAGATTAGTGGTTTCTTGGCCATACAATTCAATGTGTGTTACAACTGAGATTCTCCAACATATACCCATAATCTAATACTTTAGCTTGATTTTTCTTCTTTTATTTTAGATTTAAACTCTCCACACTACCAAATTGGTCAAACTAACCCCTGTCTTTGGTTCTTACAGTGCTCATTGCAAGCCTCCATTTAGTGCTTGATTTGTTTAATACCTTTTCATTTTGAACCAGAAGGAACATGAACTCAGAGTCAGGCAGACTAGGGTTTGAAATCCGCGCTCACACTTACTGCATGACTCTGCATAAGTTAACTAGCATCTCGGAACCCTGTGTCTTCATTTGAGAGATAGTATCTCATAGAGCTGTGAATTGAAGCGAGATAATGCATGCTTAGTGCTGTCACTAGGCCTGGCACAGAGCAAGCCATTAGCAAACCTCTGGTTATGTGGTTAATAGTATTAGCATCATTCGTATTCTCCATGTGTACATTTTAAGAATTAAAAAACATATAAATACGAAGGTTGAGATTTGTTGTGTTATTTAATGGAGTGAATGGTATATATAAATACTGAAGGTTGAGGTTCATTGTGTTACATAAATGCTGAAATATACATATAAATACTGAAGGTTGAGATTTGTTGTTATTTAATGGAGTGAATGGTGAAAGACTATGTAATATACTACACTGGCTTGTTACCTTTTGAAATCTTAGTATCATGTGAAATTAAGACCCAAAGCTTCACTTTGTCAAATACGTATTCAGCACAAGGAGTGGTACTCTTAGTGTTCTATTTCTAGCAGTTCAGATACTCATCTTTTTTTCCCTAGGGTGCAAATGCTCTTGTCACATACACAATCATTAGTGGAGCCGATGACAGTTTCCGAATTGACCCTGAATCTGGAGATCTGATAGCTACCAAGAGGTTGGACAGGGAACGCCGTTCCAAATATTCCTTGCTGGTTCGTGCAGATGATGGTCTTCAGTCCTCAGATATGAGAATAAATATCACTGTCAGCGATGTGAATGACCACACACCCAAGTTCTCCAGGCCTGTGTACTCTTTTGACATCCCAGAAGACACTACCCCAGGTAGGTGGCATGCCCAGAAGTGTATTGGCAAGGATCACCTTTGACTACAATTATGGACTATGTTTTGGCTACTCTTAAATTGTGACTAGTTTTTACCATATGCTACTAGGTATAAATGCTGGATTTTGCAATATTTTAATTAACCACCTTCACTACAATTCCCAAACAAATTTCTAGACTTTTGAGAGCAAATGAAGTTAGCCAATCATCTGATTACTAATTACAGATATTTCTGTTTCTGAAAGTATTTGTGACACGTATTGTGGATTTTTCTGGCAACCGTAGTTTTGATAACATTTTTCCACTTTGAAAATGTCTGATGTTCGCTTTGTTATAAAGCAGAAACTAACACACCATTGTAAAGCAATTATACTCCAATAAAGATTTTTTTTTTTTAAAAAGTCTGATGTGATTATGTTGCTGTGCGTAGAAAGAGCAAAGAAAAGCACATGAATACCTGTCAATACTGGTTCTAACAGTTACTAGCTGTGTGAACCAGGGCAGTAGTGTATTCATTTCTCTTAGCTTCAGTTCCTTCTTCTGTATATGGAAACAATTCCTGTTAGAATTCGGGTAAAACATATATGAGTTTGCTAACATGGGGTTTGAGGGTTCGCAGGTGCTCAATAAATGTCAGTAAAATAAGAATCCTGAATTCCCACCTTGTCTATTTGAACATATTATGCTGTGACTGTTGAGTTTGAGTACCCCAAATCCGTGTAATTGGTGTGGGTATGCTTCCTTCCCACTATTGGAAATTCTTACCTAAAACTGAAACTGTATTCTGAATTACATTTGGAGTGAGTTTGGAATAAGGCATATGTTGTAGAAACTCATTTGACAGAGGAGTGAAACATTTATAGAAGCCTACTTCTCGCTACAGTCCCCAAGATGAGTTATGCATGTCCTTCAAGTAATTCCCATTACATTTCTTTCTCGCCTTAATTCTAGCAATGGTCATGATACTGACCAGGGTTCATGGCCTTCCCCAATCAATAGAAATTGACTAGAGGCCAGACAAGAAATTCAGGCTAGGCTTTACTGGGGCCCCTGCCACCGCAGGAAGGAGCAAGAAACAAGTAACAGGTTCCCTTGCTAGCTCAGCAAGCTGGTCCTTGTGGGGTCAGGGTAGGGGTGTGCCCGGGGGTCGGGCCACAGGGGTGGCTTAGGTGTTCTGCCCACCTGTTTGTGGTGCTGAGTGCAGGGGGCATGCGCAGTACCCTGCTTTTGCTCCCAACACCCAGTTTGTGCTCCTGGCTCTTCAGAAGTGGCAGTTGGATTTTTTGGTCTTTTTAAAATCTCTTGGGCCAGAATTTGCCCCAACTGGGCATGCACACAGTTATTTTTAGTCCCATATGGTTTCTCTGTATTTGTTTTGCTTGAGGAGATGTGTGTGTGCAGGTGTAAGCACTGCAGCACTGCAGCAAAGGGCCCCAGGTCCCAGCCTGTCTCCGTCATATGAGCTGTCAAGTGGTATCCCCTCAGCATAAGTTTGTATTATTGCTTTTGGAATCCCCAGTTCCTGACACTAGCAATGGGCCCCAATATATGCTCATTGAATTCATCAATATGTTTATGAATTGGAAGTGCCAGGTAGAAAAATAACGTCCGAAGTAGTGTTCATTCCCCAGGACATTTACATTGCAACATAAGATCTACTGGATATCTAATATGCTATACATTTTGATACTATTTGGGAATGTGGGTGTCGGTGTTAATGTAGAAATGTACAGAATGTTGTGTTCATATTTTCATAGTAATTCTGTAGTTAAAATACTTTACTGCAGAAGTAAAGTTGCTGATATCATAAGTATTCTCTTAGCAATACCCTGTCCCACTAATTTTAGGCTTTTATTTTTTCTGATAGGTTCTTTGGTAGCAGCTATTTTAGCTACAGATGATGACTCTGGTGTGAATGGAGAAATTACATATATTGTAAATGAAGACTATGAAGATGGCACATTTTTCCTGAATCCAGTTACCGGAGTCTTTAATTTGACTCGAATATTAGATTATGAAGCACAGCAATATTATATCCTCACTGTTCGAGCTGAAGATGGTGGGGGACAATTTAATACCATTCGGGTTTATTTCAATATACTAGATGTAAATGATAACCCACCCATTTTCAGCTTGGATTCATACAGCACATCTTTAATGGAGAATCTACCTCTAGGATCTACTGTTCTTGTGTTTAACGTTACTGACGCAGATGATGGTATGTACTTTATTTTATATACTTAAACTTTATTAAAAAATATCATCAGCTTTATCTCATATTTCTTTACTGTGTGCAGCTGTCACAAAATTGCATTTTGTAAGTATAGGTCCAAAGTTGAGGAATATATTATAATTTAACTATAGAGGATGAAAAGATTAAGCATTTTATTAGTTAATTTCTTATTTACAACAGTTACACAGCATGCACTGTTATCACCTTATAAGCTTTTTAAACTTTATCTTTCTTTTTTTCTCCCTAACTGTATGACACTATTGCAGGTTAGCAATGTAGAAGTCATAAAACAGCTTTTTAGTAGGTTTATGTCAGATAACTATTTGCTTACATATATTCTTTTAACATGAAAAGGATAAAATATGGGTGCAAAAGGAAAACCAAAGTCTCAAAAAATACTTAAGAATGCATGATTAGTTTTATATTTCTGACTGAAAATTGCTCAGAGTATTTTAGCAAGCTTTCATGCTTTGTCTCAAAGGAGAGTCTCAGATCTCTTTAATTTATGCTATATAATCCAATTGAGATTTTACATTCAATCTAGACTTTACAATGTTTGATTTTTGCTTGATTTTTATTTATTTATTTGAAAAAGTTCATTTTAAAATAGGACTCCCTTGGTCTTTCTTCTAAGACTAACTTGTATATACAAATATCAGATAATATAGGCTCAGAGATAACATTGTATAGATTATCAGTCTTTAACTAAACTGTTTGGAAAGTTAATACCTTGTTTTCCCTTCCACTGGATGCAGCTAAATGTTCATTCAGTTGAGAAAACCAGGGACATTATTTTAAGAGGAAATGGGTCTCTAGCCCAAGGATATGCCTCATGACATAGGCATATCAACCTTAATTTAGAATTTCCTGGTTCTTGCTGACTTAAATGATTTATGTAATCTCAGAGTACCATTCTATCTCAACATTCTCCTCTATACTAAGTGTCCTTTCAGGAGTGATCAGAATTGCCACTTAGAAAGATACGAGAGGCAAAGAGCACAGTATTTTAATTCACGAGAATGCTTTCTTTAGAATTCATTAAGTACATTTTGAAGTTTCCCCCCCCTTATTTAAGCACAGTTAATATTGGACACATAAAATATACCTAAAATAGAAGTGCCTATAATGTTCGTTCTAGAAAATGCTAATAATATTAGTAACAATAACCAACAATTGTCAAATACAGGTTGTCCCTTGGTATCTGCAGGGGATTGGTTCCAGGACCCCTACTGGTACCAAGATCCAAGATGCTCAAATCCTTTATGTAAAATGGTGTAGTATTTGCATATATTCTATGCACATCCTCCCATATAGATTACTAGATTAGTTATAATACCTAATACAATATAAATGCTATGTAAATAGTTGCCAGTGCATGGAAGATTCAAGTTTTTCTTTTTGGAAAGTTTTGGAATCTTTCTTTCCCAAATATTTTTGATCCATGGTGGTTGAATCTGTGGATGGGGAACCAGCAAATAAGATGGGCCACCTGTCCTTAGTATGTACCCAGTCCTGGCCTAAGAACATTGCTCAGTCTATTTCATGTACATCAGCCCAGCTCTGTAATTGTCTACCATTAGGCTTTATACACAACTGAGGTTAATCTTTATTTTGGATGTTGATTTCTCTATTATTATTGATATACACTTAATTAATTTACCTGATCTCTGGATATGAACTTTTTTTATTGGTTCCAACTTTTCTGTAGTGAAGAATTATCTGCCAGGTTTCATTGTGACTTATTTATTATGTATTAGAGAGAGTCCATTGTATCATAGGATTGTGTGCAGCTCTAAAGTAAATTTCATTTATCCTCACACCTTGATTGTAGGGAACTGGGAAAATAGCAAATAAGACACTTTTTTTGTGAAAGTTGCTGGAATAATCCATGCAAGCATATGCACAGAAATGTGTTAACCATTAACTTCAAGTTACTTTTTATGGATTTTTTTTTGCCTTTAATTGTGTTAGGTAAAAGTTTCAAGCTACATTTTTCCATTGTTTTAGTTTAGAATACTTTTATCAGTGTAATTTCCTGTACTTTGACCTAAAATATAGGACACAGTTTCTAATCTCTCTGAATTACAAGGATCATGATAAGACTGTACAAGGGTAACCTTTGTTTAAAACTGCCAACTCAGTTATACTAAATAGTTCTCAACATATTTCACAAACAATATTATTTAGATTTTTCTAATTAGAAAATTCATTTTAATCTCTGATCAAGAGTTTTCAGATGAGAGAATATTGTCATCTTAAATGAAGGCATTTTATATGGAAATAAATTTAACATTTTCTGTTACTTATATCTAAGTTCTCTAATTTTAACCTAAAATTTTAGATTACATACCATTTAATAAGAATAAAGCAAATATTTTACTGTGTTCACAAGATAAGTAGCACATGTATTAATCTCAAGGCTTTCATGCATACAGTTAAGAAAGTATTATATTGAGGCAAAGTATTATAAGATGGAAGTTTCATGGAAATATTCTGGCTTTGATAAGTATTACATTATCCTAGAAATAAATTCATAAACTCTTCAAAATATTGGGGAGTTGTAGAGTCATAAAGCAATTGTAATTATTGCTGAATAAATTTACTGATATATGCTTGGTACACAATGCAGATCATTTGACCTATAAATGGGTTTCATATTCCAGTAACCTGATGACCTTGTTGGAACTGCTTCATAAAAGTGAATGCTATTTGCAAGAGTTCCATGTGTTACAGCTGTATGATAAGTTGACAAATACTAGTTCATCATAGAAATAATTAGACATCATTTATGGATTGTGAATAAATATACACATTTCATAGCAGAGCTACATACCTTTAGTTATATGCTGTATTTCCTGGAACTAAATTATTCTTAAGATTGAAATAAAAATCAACCAAAAAAAAAAAAAAAAAAAAAAAACAACCCTAACACAACCACACACACAAAAAATATCTGCCAGAAAGAAAGAAAGAGTCATGTAAATAAACTGCTTTCAGAACATTGAACACAAATGGTTAGAAATATGAACTTTTCTAAGCTTAAAAATCTGGTGCTATGAAAGCCCGCTAAATTCAAGTCCCAACACATATGAATAAATTATAGAATGCTAAAATAATATATTTAGTGATTCATGATTGGGATATTTGATGCAAGGAGCAGAGAGAGAAGAATGGCCTGAGCTCTCTATTTTTCAGGATAGTACGAAGGTTCAGGGAGAATTTTGAGTTTCAATATGTCTACAGGTATTTTCTAGATGTAGAGCACATGCCCAGTGTCACTTAGACTTGACAGGAATGAAAAGTCCTTTTCTTTACAGTAAAGTCCATATAGATGGCTTCCATGGCCTGTAATTGCAACCGTAAGGTCTCAGTTCCTGAGCTGAGAGCTGTTTCTTAGATGATGCTGCAATATTTTGTGCAAAACTAGTTGTATTTCTATGTTTATTTTTTCAAAGATAATGATTGTTATCATCAGTTCATTTTTAATGTCATCACCTGATATATTTGTCATTATGAATTTGAATATAAAACCAAATTTTTCTTTTTTCATAATTCTAGCTAAAGTTTAATATTTATTACTTCCACCATCCACCTACTCCACTAAATGTTTTCCCTAAAAAGGAGGCTTTCCTGCTGTTTACAAGGCTATAAAATCTTGGTATCATGTTCTCTTTTTGCCTCTGCAAGTTAATTGTTTACTCCAGGAAGTAGCATACACAGTGGACCAAGGGTGTTCAGATCCTTGATTTAATTACTTGCATTCCAGTTGATTTATGTAGAAATGTTAGGCCATCACTTTGTAGCCATCTGTAATTTTGTAAGTATTTTAAATTTCTTTTGATCTTGGGCATGAAAGGTTTTATATGCTTACATAGAACTAAATCTCTGCTTGTTGGTATTATTTTTATCCAGATGTCTTCATAACTTTTTTCTCAATAATAATTATATATGAATTTGTGCCTCAAAGAATAGGAATTAAATATTTACTGATGGAGTTAGCCATAGGAAATGCAAAAAATTTCCTTAGAGAGTAATTCTATTTAAAAATATATTAAATATATATATATATATAATGTATATGGGTATATATATCTTTAAAATCAAATTACTTTCTAAGTAATATACACATATATTGCACCAGTTAATGAAACTTGTTTTCTTTGCATCAGTTGATAGAACTTTTCTTTCCCCAAACCTGTGGAATTTTAAGTCGAAGAGTTGAAGTAGGCTGTTGACCTTGTTCTATCCAGATCTTAAAATTCTCTGTCTCCTGCTGGTGAATTGAGCTGTGGCCTCTGTTAGCTTTATTTATTCATATTTTCCCTGATTCTCAGACTCCTAAGTACTTTGAACTTTATAACCTCTGCTTTGTTCTCTTGTGAATAGTCTTAAATAAACTACAAAGATTAAAAGCCACAACTCTTAATGAGGTGAAAAATCCTACCTTTTCAAAGATCTACTCAATCCTTGTTTATCCTAGAAATTTTTGTGAATAAGCCAGTTCCCAAAAGTTATCTCCATAAATATTTTTCTCTGCATCAACATATTGACAAAAGATATTAGATAAGGGACTATTAAATCACAGGAAAATAATAATTCTAGCATTTTTTTTAAAAAAGAACAAGCAGACTTTACCTGGTAGAAAAAATCCTGTTACTCAACTAAACTTAACTTTATAAAGATTGTAGTGAGTTTAAAGAAAAGGCGAAAGTGAACTCAAATATTCACAGAATCTTGAGGAAGAGTATTTTTCAAGAAATAAAAGAGGAAAAAGGCTATCAAATTGTTCTAGAAGACTTTTAGCAAAGAGTGGACATCATTTCTGACACCTGAATAGTTAAAATGAACTTCAGAAATATAGGAGCTGTTTGTAAGCAGTTTATGTAACTCAACAGATTTTTCCTAGCAGAAGATCCCAGAGTATAGTATCTTTATTAAGGATGCATTATCTAGATATACAATTATGTTTCTTAGAAATTCTTATCCTATGGTTGCCCAACAGCTTTATGATAAAGTATAAAATTACACATGACATTGTGCACCAGTGAAGAAAATGCTATTCTGGGGCAGAAAATATGATTTTTCTTTCTGTTTGTACTGCTTATCTGTTGTTTACCTTTAAATTATTTACTAAACTAATAGGTTGATCCATTCTTCATATCATCTGTGTTAGAAGAATCTCTGCAATCATTTTATGAAATGTGGATTTATATATAATTTTGTTTTTACTTTTTATTTTATATGGGACTATAGTTGATTAACAATGTTGTGTTAGTTTCAGGTGTACAGCAAAGTGATTCAGTTATACGTATACATGTATCTATTCTTTTTCAAATTCTTTTCCCATTTAGGTTGTTACATAATATTGAGCAGAGTTCCCTGTGCTATACAGCAGGTCCTTGACACATGTTCCTGGGAAAAATAGATAAAATATTATCTAAAAATAGCCCCCAAATAGTGTGAACCTTTATATTTGGAGCCTTTTACTGCTAATATTTCTTTCAAAAATTACTTTTAAAACATGGTACCTACACATAATAAAATTTGAAAGAGAATTATTTTCTCAAAGGCCATTAGCCAGATGCTTAATAGGAATTAAAAAGTATTTATTGGTTCTGACAAGAAATGTAAAAGTAGACTTAAAGCATCCATGACTAATGCCATACATCAGAAAATTTTATTACCCTTCTCTGAAAATTGGTGTCGGCCTCAATAAATTACTAAAGCGATAAATGTTTGGCTAGTAGTATAGTGTGGCACTGTTACTGTTGAACTCTCAGGAATTATGTGACAGAAATAAGTAAATGTATAGAAAAATATCCGCTCTCTGGAATATTTTTTTCCTCTTTATTTTTGTAATTTAGCATTTCAACACCATGGTAAATAGCCCGCAGTATATAGATCATTTGTTCACCAGATTATAAACATCTTTTCAGATCAGACGTGGAGAAGAAAAGGATTATGGGTTATGTATTACTTATAAAGAAAATTAACTGTGGCTAAATCATCTGTAAGGTGTGTTTGGAGGCATCATATATCAAACGTGCAGTTTCATATCATGAAAATTTTGGTGCAGTTTAGTTTGCAATCAGCACATATTTCAGAAAATTGAATTTTTCCCTTCCATTTCAGGCATCAACTCCCAGCTGGCTTACAGCATTGCTTCTGGTGATAGCCTTGGGCAGTTTACAGTTGACAAGCATGGGATACTGAAAGTCCAGAAAGCTTTGGATCGGGAAAGTCAGTCCTTCTACAATCTGGTCGTTCAAGTGCACGACCTGCCACAGCTTCCAGCCTCCAGATTCACAAGCACTGCTCAAGTCTCTATTATTTTGTTGGATGTAAATGATAACCCACCAACATTTCTTTCCCCTAAATTGACATACATCCCAGAAAACACACCTATTGATACCACTGTTTTCAAAGCACAAGCAACTGACCCAGACAGCGGCCCAAATAGCTATATTGAGTACACCCTACTGAACCCTTTGGGAAACAAGTTCAGTATTGGGACCATTGATGGAGAAGTGAGGCTCACTGGAGAACTGGATCGAGAAGAGGTTTCTAATTATACTCTAACAGTGGTGGCTACAGACAAAGGTCAACCATCTCTCTCTTCATCTACAGAGGTTGTCGTTATGGTACTTGACATCAACGATAATAACCCTGTTTTTGCACAGGCTGTGTATAAAGTGGAGATTGATGAAAATACACTTACTGGAACGGATATAATACAAGTATTTGCAGCGGATGGAGATGAAGGTACAAATGGACAGGTCCGCTACGGCATTATTGATGGTAATGCCAATCAGGAATTTCGGATTGACTCAGTCACAGGTGCAATCACTGTGGCTAAGCCCTTGGATAGAGAGAAGACCCCTACTTACTTTTTAACTGTTCAGGCAACAGATCGGGGCAGCACCCCCAGAACTGATACCTCCACTGTCAGCGTTGTTCTACTGGATATTAATGATTTTGTTCCCATATTTGAGCTATCTCCATATTCTGTAAATGTCCCTGAGAATTTGGGGACACTACCCAGAACAATTCTTCAGGTCAGTATATTTAAATAAAACAAATATTGTGTTCATTATAAGACTCTCACTTAATTATAATGTACATGCTTCCCCCTCTCTCTTCCTCTTTCTCATCCAAAAATGCTTACTTGTAGGTATAGCAAATCTTGAAAAGGACAGTTTTATGAAAATTATACCTAAAGACTTATTGATTTCCTTGTAGAGTAAATATTGCATTTCAGTTGTATTCTTTTGTGCTTACTCATGTTGTACATATTTATGCATTTGTGTATTTTTGAATTTTGTTTCACTATAACACTAATATCTGCACATGATAAGAAAATAAAATTATGTAAAAGTTTGAAAACTGTTACAAATGTTGTTCTCCCTTCCCTCTTTACAAATCCAACTACTTGGATGAAACTGCTGTTAAAATTTTTTGTGAAGCCTTCCAGAACTTCACTGTATGGCTTTTATGCCTAGTTTTGCACAAATAATGCATAGTACTCTGTACCATTTTAATTTTTTGCTTGAAACTTACAAACATGTCTTTGAAACCTTTTAATATTGGAACATATGGCTCTACCTCATTATTTTTAATGATACACTTTATTTCATGATATACATTTTGTTAGTTTTACTCTCATTCATGGTGTGTATTATTCTCTCCTATAGGTCGTGGCAAGAGATGACGATCAAGGTCCTAACAGCAAACTCTCGTATGTTCTATTTGGTGGTAATGAAGACAATGTTTTTACTCTCTCATCTAGCGGAGAGCTTCAAGTGACACAGAGTTTGGACCGTGAAACAAAGGAGCATTTTGTCTTGTCGATCACAGCTACAGATTCAGGTAAGTCTGTAATAATCTTGTTCAACTGTGAAGAATTTCTTCATAATATAAATAAATGGAAGTATTTTTGTCTACCATTAATTTAAATATTTGTTGAAATTTACTAATGCTTGGAACTCCAGTTGTATCTACATCATTTATAGAACATATATCACTTTATGAAATTTATATGTAAGTGGTAAGAGCTTAAGCACATTACAAGCAAAGCTCTCTTCCTGTGAAACAAAATGTGTCCTTGCCTGGAAGGATGCCTCAGTACCTCTGGGGGTGACTTGATGCTCTACTACTTGAGTCGCGGGACATTGGAAATATTGGGTTGGCCAAAAAGTTCTTTTAGGTTTTTGCAGAACAAAACCCAAATGAACTTTTTGGCCAACCCAATACTTTAGCTTTGAAAACATCCAAATTGTTCTAATTGGTCATGGAGATAAGAGAGTGGGTCTAGAGTTTTACTTCATTAGTCCTTTAGATTCTGCAAAATTGTAAGTAGCCATAATAAGCATTTGATGAAGCCTCACAGAGCTCCAAAAAGAGCAGTGAGAGCCCCGGGTTCTCACTGAGATAGCAGTGTAATGGACTACCATGGAGAGAAAGAAAAGCAGCATACGTTAGCTTTTAGTGTTTGGAAATAGTCATTACATAAAATTTTATAGCAAGTAGCATAAAATACAATCTATTCAAAAAAAGAATGCTACTGTTTACCACTACATTATTTTGCATATATTGACTCTATTCATAAGTGTTGATCACTTCTAACTAAAAACTGAAACAACTAAACATTTGTTAAAGAACCATTATGCCTTGAAGAAAGTAGGTATAGCTTAAATATTTTTTGAATGAATGAATTAATGAATGGATGAATGAACCATTGATCTACAAAAGTATCAGGGCATTATGAAACATTGTCTTTATGTAACACTCATTTATAAAAATTGTCACAACTTAGTATTTTAAGTATTGAAGAATTTAGTAATGTTGACATATTTTAAAATTTTGTTGAAATTGTTTTAAGCCAAGGCGGATTTGTTTGAACCTCAAAGGACTGACATTTTTTGTATATGTATATTCATGTAAATATGTGGCTCCTGCTATAGAAGAACAATTCTGAATGTTCAAATGAGCTATTTTTACTGTGGTTGAAACATTTTTGATGAATATAATAAATCAATTTTTTTATATATAACAAGTTTCGAAGTATACAATTTCATGTTACCACTTCTCATTAAAAAAGGAGATTTTAAGATGGAGTAATAATAAATTTATGTTAAGTATTCAAATGATAGTGCCATTGCTTAAATCAAGGTGGCTCTGTCTATATATTATTTGCCATTTGCTTTTGGAAGTGTAATCATCTGAGACTATTATTTTATGAAAGAAAGAACTATTCTCTATATTTTTTAATGGGTGTGAATGACCATATTACATTTCATGCAAACTATAAAATCCCAGAGAATGATGAACAGAATGTAGTGTGGTAACCACATAAAACTTAAACAAGTTGATCTGAAACATGTTTCATTATATGTGTAGGCAGTGCTTCTTGGTCAGTAGGTAAGCATTTTCATGTGAAAAATGCAGTCACTGCCACATTGTTCAAATCAATCCAGTATTGATTCAAATTAATCCAAGAGCACCTGGAGGGAAGAGAGGATGAAATGCAGTAGGAACTGGTGGAGGGTCAGATATTTAGAACCAAGGTTTTATTACGAAAATACCCCAGTCTCAGCTCTCCTCTCCAGTTCCTGGATGCGTGCAGTCAATTCCAGGCATGCACAAAAACAGCCTTTGTGGAGGTCAAATGGGGTAGGAGGAACCAGAACCAGGAATCTGGTCACTAAGGCATCAGTCACTATAAAACTTGCTGCACAAGATGGTGTGTCACAAGTAGGTCATCCCAGGGTGAGGAGCAGATTGTGATTGTGAGAATGCAGTGCAGGGCAGGGCACAACCCACAGAAGTTCTCCATCAGAGGATTTGTACTTTGGAACATTCTAAAGTCAAAAGCCATGGTAGAGAAAGAATGTAATCATCTAGACAAGAGTGCCTGTTTTCAATCAAATCATTCTGAGAATTTAAAAATCTTTTTGTGTGCCTACAAAGCCAAGGGGGGACATTGTGAAGGAGAAGGGGATGCTTGTTTTTTTGACATTTGGCTATCTGAGTCATGCAGTTTGTCAGGTTTTACAGATATTAACCCATTTCTACACATTACTTTTCTTTATTATCTCAAAGACTTTGGCACTTTTATTTCCACCTTACTTACAGTAAACTCCAGCTCACAGTGGTTAAATAATTTGCCCAGGATTACACTTCCAAGAAGTAGAAGAGCAGGATTCAGACCCTAAAATATCTGACTTCCAAGTTTAGTGTACATGAAGGTTTTAGTGTGGAGGTAAATTTTGAAAAATATATTCATTTTCAAAATTATTTTATTTGCAAAGTAAACCCAATACTGTTCTATATAATATAATATCATCAAAGCTTTGAATATGAATTGATCTTGATTTGAATTCTGGTTCTGTCATAATTTTCTCCATGATTCAGGCAAAAAGTATCATCTCTCTCAATCTCAGTATCTTTCTCAGTAACATGGGGATAATAGTAATTACAAAATATTTTATTACAAGGTTTAATTGATACAACATATGTTAAATTGCTAAATATGCCTCCCACATCACGTATATAATGATTTTTTAAAAAATTGTGATCTATGCACTTTAAACATTTTAAAATTCTTAGAAATATTTGTCCTGTTCTTTACTACATAAGTATTCTTATTAGAAAATAGGTGAATTGCTTTTAAAAAGCATTTTTTTAAAATTGCAGTTCATATTTTTACATTTTATACATTGCTACATTGAAAATTTTTATTGTGGTATCAGATTTTTTTTCAAACTTCCAAAGAATATATTGCATAGTAAGTGAGTGCTTAACTATTTAAAAACTGTAGTTCAGCCAAATTATGGTTAAGCAAGCCTTTGTGTTAAGCAAGCTGAACTACCACTTGTAATGCTGTTTCTCCATCAATATGACAGCACAGAAGGGACATTTCATTAGGAAAAAAAGAAAGAATGAAAGAGAAAGAAAGAAGGAAGGGAGGGAGGGAGGGAGGGAGGAAGAAAGAGAAAGAAAACTTAAAATGATAGAGTTAAAATTATTCTCTTCTGATACTCATGGGTGAGTCAACCTGTTGGGAAGAACTTTCGCAAGTAGGAGGTTCAATAGAGCCTTGGTCTGAGTGAGCAGACTGCACAAGAATCAAGTCCTGGTTCCAGGAAGCTGAACTGTGTGCATTCCTGATGCCATCAGTCTCGATCCTGGGGAAAATTGGGGATCTAGAATTCTTAATATAAGGACAAATAATGCAAATGCAACTCTAATTTCTATGAAGGACTGTTGCCATTAAGTGAAACATGTGAAGACCAAGTGTGTTTATATTCTACCCAATATTGAGATAGGAGAGTTAGAGTTATAGAGAGTGAAAATTCATATCATCAGTAAAATGAAAGTATCTGGAAGTTTGTCATTCAGACCTTTAAATATGGTGCTAAGGAGCATGGTGGGAGACATAAATGAGATTCAGGGACACTGGTGCCTTGGTCACAGTATTTTGGCAGTCTTGGAAATTAGAGAATTGCTTGAATTTTGCCCCAAAGCACAGATTTTTATGAGTGCTTTTTGGGGGGTTGCCTTGAAATGGACTGGTGTTTATGAGGCCACAGGAGTATAAGTATTCAATTAAGTGTCTGAAAGTCATTTCATACAGATCACATGTAAAGCAATCAGAAATTGTGAAGTAAGTTGACTAGATGCTTTTAAGATTATTAAAACTCATATGTGACCACGATTTTATAGTCAATTCCTTTGTATACTTTTGGTATCATCCATATCCACTTGTATGGAAGAATGCGAGAGTTTCAGATATCGGGCTTCAGAATCTGCAGTTTAATCCTATACTCCAGGAATGAAGTCTTTAACACAGGATTTAGAATACTTATTCACTGCTATGATTTAAAAGTCAAATTGGTAGATGACATGAGAAAATTCAGAAAAATATGGCAGTTTTTAGGTCCCAGACACGATGTTATTCTCAAATTTGCAGTGTTCTAAGAACCAGGGAAATATCAGAGTTCTAAAGAAGGAAAAAAAAATTGACAGTTTTATTCCTTAGCTCACAAATCACTTTTGCTTTGCTGTTTTAAAATTCTTACCTGATGGCAGCCCAAAAATGGGTCAACTTTGGCAATATGGCAGCTATTGAAGCAGCAGCTTACTTTTATCAGCAGATCTCTAAATCTTTGAATATTTTTGGAGAAAATACTAGCATTCCACTATCATCATATTTTTATTTACTGACTGCATGGCTATAGAGTAGGACATCTGGAAACTCTCTGACTACTCCTGTCTACTGCTTAAAATGAGCTGCAACCACGCTATCCTATGTGTGTGGGACCAACTGTTACAATGTTAAGTAACAATACTAGGACAGAGTATAATAATTCTACCTCATTTTTTTCCTATAGGATTTACTTACTAAAGATTAACTTAATGACTACAACTCAAAGGTGATATTTTGTTTAACTGGTGTAATGAAAAGTATGGATATTCTGCCTTCAGTCTGTATTACTCATTGTTACTTCTTCTAGAAATGTGTACCAAGTAGAAACTCCTAGGACATTGAGGCTTCACCTAGGTGTAGTCATGCAGGACCTGCAGAGAACCCAGCTCTGCATGTTTCCTTCTAAGAGGGGAGCTGGCCCTAAAGCAGTTAATGTCCTTAACATGGTTTGGCGTTCTGTCCCCAAGGACCCTTCCTTACAAAAGTTTTCCTTACCATTTTCTCGTAAGTGCAATAAATAAAAGAATATGTTTTAAATATAGGAAATAGCAGGGAATTATCAGGGAACCCAGAGCAGTATACTTTCAAAAGTTAATCCTAAGAATTAGTTACAAAATGGAAATATATCCTAAAGGTAAATACATAACTTTTTAGTTAAAAAGAGGCTCAAATCCCACCTCTGCCACTTTCTAGGTACATGAGCCTGAAGAAGTTACCATTGTGTTCCTATCTATAGAATAGAAACAGTAATTCCCATGTGAAAAACATATTGGCAGGAATAAGTACGGAAATGACTTATTTTAGCTATTAATATTAGTCAACATACTTGCTGGACATCTTAAGCTTAGTAAGGCCAAGTAAAATTTTTTGACTTCTGTCCACCCTAATCTCCATAAATTGTTCTCTGTCCCTGATTTCACAGTTGTTAAAGGCAAACCTTGTTATCACGCTCCATTCCTCTTTCTCTGTACTCCAAATTCAACAGGTCCATTGACAAGTAGACTCAGCCTCGAAAAATGTCCTGAATTTATCCACTTTTCTTCATTTCTACTACCACCACTTTAGTCTAAGCCAGGGCTAATGTGAGAGCTTCCTAATTGCCTTTCTCCCCACAGTACCTTCTCCAACAAGCAACTAATGAACCTTAAAACCATAACTCAAATCGTCATGCCCTGTTGTTTACTTAAAAACCCTTCAGTGATTTCCAAGAAGAAAAACGATATTTCTTACCATTGACCACATGGCATTAAATGACCTGACCTCTGTCCACCTATCTGACCCCTTCTGTCACCAACCCCTGGCTGCCTTTATCATGTGCCACCATTGGCCATTGTCACCTCCTGACTCTGTGTTCACTATCTTCATGTTGGTTTGGCTGAAACTGGCCAGTGAAGGAGTATTCACACCCCAGAAGTCAGCAAACTTACGAATCAGGTGACTTGCTTCTGGAGAGCAGTTGCTAAACTTTTATTGCAAATTGCCAGGGCCTGTTTACCTGGCCCCTTTATAAATGCTAACCTTTTCCTGCCCTTGGCCCTTTGCATTTGCACTTGTTCTCCATTCATGTCTTGGTCATTTTGTCATTACCTCTAGGTAAAATGTCGACTTCTCAGAGAGGACTTATCTCACTACCGATCTATGGTTCTATTTCCCATCTCTCCGATGTCTCTATCTCTTTAGCTTGTTGTGATTTCTTCTTAACACTAGTTGCTATCTAAAATTATATGCTCATATAGAATATAATGTATCTGAGTATGTATAGTTTGTTTACCCCATCAATAGCTGCCATCCTTCCAGTAGCATGTAAGCTTCCTAAGTCTTGTTCAAAACTGAATTCCCAGAAACACTCCGAACAGAACCTGTCACATGGCACTTGCTTGATAACATTTATTGAATGAATGATTTAATGAGTGAAAAGTGATGATAATTAGTTATCAATTAATCACCATCCTGTTATTTTAATATGTAACTATTATTTCATATTTATTTACCATACTTATATTTATTTTGTTATTATGTATTTAATCGCTTGCACATTTTTCAAAGGACCTACCAAAAGGAAAAGTACCAATATTTTTTAACTCATGGCTGAAATTCCAGAAGTTTTTGCTACATTGGTTGTGGTCGTTCAAATTGACCCCTGCTTTGAAAAGCAGTGCAAGTGTTTTAAGGCTGTGTGGTGTTTAGTGTGATGTGATAAATTGCAGTCATATGTAAGGACCCACTGAAGCATTTTATGGCTTTAATTCACTTTCAAATGCTTAAAATACTGCTTGAGCTATATTCTCATGACTCTCCCCTGAACCTTCTGGCTCTCATTCAATTCTGTTATCTTGTAGATGTTTCTAGGTAGGTCTTATCTCTACTTTGTTCTGTGTTGCCTACCTTTTCTTAATCTGGTTCACTAACTCAAAATCTGCATAAACAGACACTGTGCTTTTGAAACGTTTCAGCATTTGGCGATTCTCTTATATCTGGGCTTCCCAAAGGAAAAAATTGTGAGCCTTCCATATCTCCTAAATACCCACCACCTTTTTAGCTACAAAAATATATATCTTATATGTGGTATTTGGCTTCACCTAACTTAATACTAAAGGTCTATGATTCTTCACATTAATGTAATATGAAAACTTTTGCTTGTTTTGAGTTTTGTTATGAAGATTTTGGTATTTAGACAAGCTATTCTAACAGATATGTATCTATATATGTAATTTTCCAGGTCTCTTAGAATTGTTTTTTAACCTTCGATGATCTTCTGCCCTCACCAGTAAATTCAGAGTCTGTGAGCCATTAAAATTTGCTAGTACTCTTACAAGGAACTGAATTATATACAAGAAAGCAGTAAAACAAAATGATGTGACAATAAGGGGTTATTGCAGTTGTAACACAGTATGTAATATGGAAGGATTTTAAAATAGAACTAGAAATGAAAAAATTCTAAGCTAGAAGAATCTGATTTAAAATGATAATTTCATAGCCAGTAGACTTCTTGGAGATGAGCCAGTCCATTTCCTTTATTTTTGAGAAACAGAACTAAGGCCTGTGCTAATTCCGGCAGTTTGCCAGAGCTTTGCACACCCAGAGGGTGGCACAGTCAGGAGCAATATCCAGGACTTCTGCCTTTCCACCGAGTTCTTGCTCACTTATACTGTATCCAAAAAAACAGGATCTTATGACTGTCTGCAAAACGTAGATTTCCAAAAATGCGATTTTAAGATGGCTTTTCTTCTTTGCGTCTTCTATGCTATTCATTGTACTCTAATGAACAAAACGTTCTACGGTTATTTTTCTTTTTCCAAGTACATAAATAAATGTTTCAAAATATTTTAAGTGAAGTCAAGTCAGTTGGAATCAGTAATTTCAATAGTGATTGTCTGAAAATGAGCTTCAGTTTAGGCACTGTTCAAATTAAATTGCTAAGTAGGAGAAGATATAAAAAATTCATTAGACTTTACAGGTAGAAGATGATAATATGGCCAAATATCTCTGCCAATTGTCATTTTGTATGTATTAAAACCAAACTATGATGGTGATTTAATAGACCTTATGAGTGAATTATTATTAGAGTCAGTGAGACTCATATGCTTCTATGGGCTGTATTGATGTGTAAAAAGCATCTTGACAATGTTTTGTCAGAAAATATTTATGGAGCAGTCTCTCCCAGGTATTCTTCTAGGAACTGCAGATACAGTGGTGGAAAAAATGACAGTCTCTGTCTTCACAGAAGTTACAGTCTAGTCAGAAAGATAGACAAGATATAATATGTAGGCCTAGAGTTATATGAGATGCTATGAAGTTAAATGAAGCAGGCTAAGTGGCTAGCAAAATAGGAATTGGAGGTATTATTTTTGATAGCACAGTCAGGACAGTGAAAGGAGAAGAACTGGGTAAACTTGCAGATGAAACAGCCTGGAGACAGAGATCAATTGGCTATATCTAAAGAAGAGCAAGAGGGCGTAGATGGCTGCACCAGATTAAAAGAGAGGAAGAGTCTTGGAAGATGAGGAGGCAGAGGCTGGATCATCTAAACTTTTTAGGGCAGGGTAAGGAGCTTTGATTTTATTCAGAGAGTGAGGCCAAGTCTCATTAAAGCTTTGGACAGGGGAGTGACAGGGGATTTTGGAGAGATCTGGCTTTGTGGAGAAGAGATCTCATTTTGTGGCAGTGGTGAAGACAGCAGTGCGAATAGAGATGGTGAGTTAAAGGCCATGACAGCAATCCCTGAGTGTTTGAAATGAGAGACGGTGTGGAGGTGGTGTGAATGAGCTAAATATTTTATCCATTTTGAAGGTTGAGCCAATAGGACTTGATGATGGAACTGGAGGTACAGGACTTTAGGAAAAGAGACAAATCAAGCATGAGTCCTAGATTATTGGCCAGAGAAATTTGGGGATGTTAAAACATAAGATTTTTTTTTTTTTTTCCCCTCCATGCCACGCGGCCTGTGGGATCTTAGTTCCCTGACAACCAGGGATGGGACCCACGTCCCCTGCATTGGAAACACAGTCTTAACCACTGGGCCACCAGGGAAGTCCCACGAAAGATTTTTAGGGTGGATTATGCTTAATTATTTTTTGGATATATTGTATTTTAGACATTATGAGATCTCCAGTGGAGATGTCAGGTAGATAGATATAAAAGCTTAGTTCCCAGAAAAGACGTCTGAGTACAGATACAACTTGGGCAGTCAAACTTTAGAGGATATTCATTCTGTGCATGCTGAGTGCTTGTATATACCAGAGTTTGTACTATAGTATCTCATTTAATCTCATAACTGCCTTGTAAATTGGATTCCAACATTAGGGATTAAAAGTAAAACAAAAACAAAACTGAGTATTAGAGAAGGTAAGCAACTTGATTTAGGTCTGCAGCTGTTAATCAGTGCAAATAGGGTTTGAAGCCACTAAACCTGATCAAGGAGACCATTTTTTAACCATTACTCAGTTTCCCACAGATTAGCTCATCTACCATATTATGCTTTATGTAAAACATGTTTAAAGAGTTTATTCTCTTTGGGTTAAATATTATTTGTATATTAAAAAGAGCACTGGTTTTTGCACCAAAGGAAAAAAAAAAAGGAAAGAAACAACTTTTGGCTCTCTGCCATTAAGACAGCAAGTAAAATAAGAATATTCATGAATTCAAAATCAAAGGATTGCTGTTCTCATCAAATCAGGAAATGCATATCCAAGGGTTTTATAGAGTGCAAAGCAAATGTTAAATGTTATACTAAGAATATACAGTATGCACAACATACACATACATGCACACACAATAAGTCAATTGGGCTGTATGTGTATTTGAATTTAATTTGGGGGTGGGAGATTAATCTGTGTACCAATTAAATACATTACCTTTATTTATCTGTTCTCAGTCTAATGTACTAAAGGAATACAGAGGTATTCTGGCTATAGATTTGGCCAAAAAGTCTGGTAATGAACTGTCTATGTGTTAGCATAGTTAATAGGTCTGAGGGGAAAAGTTCCGTTATTAACATTCCTAATTAAGGGCATTTATCATCTGACTGTAAGAGGGAATAAACTTCATTCTTATGCAGGGATTGGAAATTACTTTTTGATGGAGGGGATACATGATGCTTTTGCAAAAGTCAATCCTAAAATCTAGAAGGGCTAAACACTATGCTCTATTTTCTTGGTGAGGATATGATGACATTTAAATTGATACTATCTGTCACATTGTTCATCTCAGAGGGTCACAGCATTGCAAATGTCTCTATAATCAAAAGAGAGTTCAGAAATGTGGCGTATCATATTTTAGGTCTGAAGAGAGTTGTTTTTTAACTGTTCCGGAAAGATTGCATTTTGTCAGTGTTATTTGTGGGAAGATGTTGAAGAAGAGATTGCCTTGTCTGTTGTGAAGAACATTTTTAATAATGAAAATTGCTTGAGAACTTTCCATAAGGCACCGATGGTTTCATAAATCAGATTGTGCTAGGGTAATCTTCAATTACCAGAAATCACTTGCATTTCACTTAATTATATATTTGAGTTGAAGAAAGTTTTGGTTATTTCAATTGGAGTTTTGTCTTAGATGAGAATTTTGTTTCCAAGGTTGATAACTGGTTATTGTTTTACTTCCTCTTATTTCTAGTAAGTTTTTGTATAAAATCTGTTAGCAACTAAGTATTATAAATCATTTATTTAAATAATTTTCTTTAAATCAGCTACTCTTTAGTAGGGACAGTTTTTCATACATAGAATTTCATTTGTATATTCATAAAACAAACATACAAAAAGAAAGATGATCTAACTTCCAAAAATCCACTAAATAAGATCTAGAATTGCCATCATGTTGCATAGAATTAGAATTTGATAATTTCAGTCTACTTTTCATTTACTCAATTTAAGCTATTAATCTGAGTAGACAAAGGAAACCCAAGTTTGAAATGGAAACAATTTGAAATAGTAAAGAGAATGTTTATATTACCTAAAGGATAAATATTAAATATAATACAAAATAATGTCAGCTTATTATGAGGAAATTTTTTCTTTTCAAAAATCTTCTAAATTTTGTCTTGTTAAAACTTGATCTTATTTTGTGGCCTATTTTGATAATTACTCCATAAATATATTAATTTGATATTTTCAGTAGGCAAGTAGGCAGGAAGCAGGTTGTATTTCAAATTTGGTGGTAGCTTCTCGTATTTCAGAGTTTCAATGTGTGTTGAGAGGTGGTTTTTAAAAATGTTCTCCAAAAAGTAACTCCTCATGACATGCTTTGTGTGGGGGATAAAATATTTAGTTTCCATTACATTTTACTACTTTATAAACTCTTTTTATAAATAGATCTTTATTGGAGTATAATTGCTTCACGATACTGTGTTAGTTTCTGTTGCACAACAAAGTGAATCAGCCACATGCATACACATGTCCTCATATCTCCTCCCTCTTGAGTCTCCCTCCCACCCTCCCTATCCCACCCCTCTAGGTGGTCACAAAGCACCGAGCTGATCTCCCTGTGCTATGCGGCTGCTTCCCACTAGCTATCTATTTTACACTCGGTAGTGTATATATGTCAACGCTTCTATCATTTCGCCCCAGCTTCCCCCTCCCACCCCGTGTCCTCAACTCCATTCTCTACATCTGCGGCTTTATTCCTGCACTGCCACAAGGTTCATCAGTACCATTTTTCTTTTATTTTTTTCTTAGATTCCATATATATGTGCTAGCATAAGGTATTTGTTTTTCTCTGACTTACTTCACTCTGTATGACAGACTCTAGGTCTATCCACCTCACTACAAATAACTCAATTTCATTTCTTTTTCTTTTGTTTTTTTACATCTTTATTGGAGTATAACTGTTTTACACGATATGTTAGTTTCTGCTTTACAACAAAGTGAATCAGTTATTATACATATACATATGTTCCCATATCTCTTACCTCTTGCGTCACCCTCCCTCCCAACCTCCCTATCCCACCCCTCTAGGTGGTCACAGAGGTGATCTCCCTGTGCTATGCAGCAGCTTCCCACTAGCTATCTAATTTACATTTGGTAGTGTATATATGTCCATGCCACTCTCTCACTTTGTCACAGCTTAACCTTCCCCCTCCCCATATCCTCAAGTCCGTGCTCTAGTAGGTCTGTTTTATTCCCGTCCTACCACTAATCTCTTCAGGACATTTTTTTTTTCTTAGATTCCATATATATGTGTTAGCATATGGTATTTGTTTTTCTCCTTCTGACTTACTTCACTCTGTATGACAGACTCCAGGTCTATCCACCTCATTACAAATAACTCAGTTTCATTTCTTTTTATGGCTGAGTAATATTCCATTGTATATATGTGCCACATCTTCTTTATCCATTCATCTGTCGATGGACACTTAGGTTGCTTCCATGTCCCGGCTATCGTATATAGAGCTGCAATGAACATTTTGGTGCATGACTCTTTTTGAATTATGGTTTTCTCAGGGTATATGCACAGTAGTGGGATTGCTGGGTCGTATGGTAGTTCTATTTGTAGTTTTTTAAGGAATCTCCATACTGTTCTCCATAGTGGCTGTATCAATTTACATTCCCACCAGCAGTGTAAGAGTGTTCCCTTTTCTCCACACCCTCTCCAGCATCTGTTGTTTCTAGAGTTTTTCATGATGGCCATTCTGACCAGTGTGAGAAGATATCTCATTTTAGTTTTGATTTGCATTTCTCTAATGATTAATGATGTTGAGCATTCTTTCATGTGTTTGTTGGCAATCTGTATATCTTCTTTGGAGAAATGTCTATTTAGTTCTTCTGCCCATTTTTGGATTGGCTTGTTTTTTTTTTGTTATTGAGCTGCATGAGTTGCTTATAAATTTTGGATATTAATCCTTTGTCAGTTGCTTCATTTGCAAATATTTTCTCCGATTCTGAGGGTTGTCTTTTGGTCTTGTTTATGGTATCCTTTGCTGTGCAAAAGCTTTTAAGTTTCATTAGGTCCCATTTGTTTATTTTTGTTTTTATTTCCATTTCTCTAGGAGATGGGTCCAAAAGGATCTTGCTGTGATTTATGTCATAGAGTGTTCTGCCTATGTTTTCCTCTAAGAGTTTGATAGTGTCTGGCCTTACATTTAGGTCTTTAGCCCATTTTGAGTTTATTTTTGTGTGTGGTGTTAGGGAGTGTTCTAATTTCATACTTTTATGTGTAGCTGTCCAGTTTTCCCAGCACCACTTATTGAAGAGGCTGTCTTTTCTCCACTGTATATCCTTCCCTCCTTTATCAAAGATAAGGTGACCGTATGTGTGTGGGTTTATCTCTGGGCTTTCCATCCTGCTCCATTGATCTATGTTTCTGTTTTTGTGCCAGTACCATACTGTCTTGATTACTGTAGCCTTGTAGTATAGTCTGAAGTCAGGGAGCCTGATTCCTCCAGCTCCATTTTTCGTTCTCAAGATTGCTTTGGCTATTCGGGGTCTTTTGTGTTGCCATACAAATTGTGAAATTTTTTGTTCTAGTTCTGTAAAAAATGCCAGTGGTAATTTGATAGGGATCGCATTGAATCTGTAGATTGCTTTGGGTAGTAGAGTCATTTTCACAATGTTGATTCTTCCAATCCAAGAACATGGTATATTTCTCCACCTATTTGTATCATCTTTAATTTCTTTCATCAGTGTCTTATAGTTTTCTGCATACAAGTCTTTTGTCTTCTTAGGTAGGTTTATTCCTAGATATTTTATTCTTTTTGTTGCAATGGTAAAAGGGAGCGTTTTCTTAATTTCACTCTCAGATTTTTCATCATTAGTGTATAAGAATGCCAGAGATTTCTGTGCATTAACTTTGTATCCTGCTACTTTACCAAATTCATTGATTAGCTCTAGTAGTTTTCTGGTAGCATCCTTAGGATTCTCTATGTATAGTATCATGTCATCTGCAAACAGTGACAGCTCTACTTCTTTTCCTATTTGGATTCCTTTTTTTTCTTTTTTTTCTCTGACTGCTGTGGCTAGAACTTCCAAAACTATGTTGAATAAGAGTGGTGAGAGTGGGCAACCTTGTCTTGTTCCTGATCCTAGTGGAAATGGTTTCAGTTTTTCACCATTGAGAACAATGCTGGCTGTGGTTTTGTCATATATGGCCTTTATTATGTGAGGAAAGTTCCCCGTATGCCTACTTTCTGCAGGGTTTTTATCATAAATGGGTGTTGAATTTTGTCAAAAGCTTTCTCTGCATCTATTGAGATGATCATATGGTTTTTCTCCTTCAGTTTGTTGATATGGTGTATCAAGTTGATTGATTTGTGTATATTGAAGAATCCTTGCATTCCTGGAATAAACCCCACTTGATCATGGTGTATGATCCTTTTAAAGTGCTGTTGGATTCTGTTTGCTAGTATTTTGTTGAGGATTTTTGCATCTATGTTCATCAGTGATATTGGCCTGTAGTTTTCTTTCTTTGTGACGTCTTTGTCTGGTTTTGGTATCAGGGTGATGGTGGCCTCATAGAATGAGTTTGGGAGTGTTCCTCCCTCTGCTATCTTTTGGAAGAGTTTGAGAAGGATAGGTGTTAGCTCTTCTCTAAATGTTTGATAGAATTCACCTGTGAAGCCATCTGGTCCTGGGCTTTTGTTGGTTGAAAGATTTTTAATCACAGTCTCAATTTCAGTGTGATTCATCTGTTTATATTTTCTATTTCTTCCTGGTTCATTCTCAGAAGGTTGTGCTTTTCTAAGAATTTGTCCATTTCTTCCAGGTTGTCCATTTTATTGGCATATAGGTGCTTGTAGTAATCTCTCATGATCCTTTGTATTTCTTTAGTGTCAGTTGTTACTTCTTTTTCATTTCTAATTCTATAGATTTGAGTCTTCTCTCTTTTTTTCTTGTTGAGTCTGGCTAATGGTTTATCAATTTTGTCTATCTTCTCAAAGAACCAGCTTTTCATTTTATTGATCTTTGCTTTTGTTTCCTTCATTTCTTTTTCATTTATTTCTGATCTGATCTTTATGATTTCGTTCCTTCTGCTAACTTTGGGTTTTTTTGTTCTTCTTTCTCTAATTGCTTTAGGTGTAAGGTTAGGTTGTTTATTCAAGATATTTCCTGTTTCTTAAGGTAGGATTGTATTGCTTTAAACTTGCCTCTTAGAAGTGCTTTTGCTGCATCCCATAGGTCTTGGGTCATCGTGTTTTCATTGTCATTTGTTTCTAGGTATTTTTTTTATTTCTTCTTTAATTTCTTCAATGATCTCTTGGTTATTAAGTAGTGTATTTTTAAGCCTCCATGTGTTTGTATTTTTTACAGATTTTTTTTCCTGTAATTGATATCTAGTCTCGTAGCGTTGTGGTCAGAAAAGATACTCAATATGATTTTAATTTTCTTAAATTTACCAAGGCTTGATTTGTGACCCAAGATATGATCTATCCTGGAGAATGTTCCATGTGCAGTTGAGAAGAAAGTGTATTTGGTGTTTTTGGGTGGAATGATCTATAAATATTAGGTCCATCTTGTTTAATGTATCAGTTAAAGCTTGTGTTTCCTTATTTATTTTCATTTTGGATGATCTGTCCATTGGTGAAAGTGGGGTGTTAAAGTCCCCTACTATGATTGTGTTACTGTCAATTTCCCCTTTTATGGCTGTTAGCATTTGCCTTATGTATTGAGGTGCTCCTCTGTTGGGTGCATAAATGTTTACAATTTTTATGTCTTCTTCTTGGATTGATCCCTTGATCATTATGTAGTGTCCTTCTTTGTCTCTGTAATAGTCTTTATTTTAAAGTCTATTGTGTCTGATATGAGAATTGCTACTCCAGATTTCTTTTGATTTCCATTTGTATGGAATATCTTTTTCCACCCCCTCACTTTGAGTCTGTATGTGTCCCTAGGTCTGAAGTGGGTCTCTTATAGACAGCATATATACAGGTCTTGTTTTTGGATCTGTTCAGCCAGTCTATGTCTCTTGGTTGGAACATTTAATCCATTTACATTGAAGGTAATTATCAATATGTATGTTCCTATTACCATTTTCTTAATTGTTTTGGGTTTGTTATTGTAGGTCATTTCCTTGTCTTGTGTTTGCTGCCTAGAGAAGTCCGTTTACCATTTGTTATAAAGCTGGTTTGGTGATGTTCAATTCTCTTAGCTTTTGCTTGTCTGTAAATGTTTTAATTTCTCCATTGAATCTGCATAAAATCTTTGCTGCATAATCTTGGCTGTAGGTTTTTCCCTTTCATCACTTTAAATATGTCCTGCTACTCCTTTCTGGTAGAGTTTCTGCTGAAAGATCAGCTGTTAACCTTATGGAGATTCCCTTGTATATTATTTGTTGCTTTTCCCTTGCTGCTTTTAATATTTTTCTTTGTATTTTATTTTTGATAGTTTGATTAATATGTATCTTGCTGTGTTTCTCCTTGGATTTATCCTGTATGGGACTCTACATTTCCTGGACTTGATTGACTATTTCCTTTCCCATATTAGGGAAATTTTCAACTATAATCTCTTCACATATATTCTCAGTCCCTTTCTTTTTCTCTTCTTCTGGGACCTCTATAATTCAAATGTTGGTGCATTTAATGTTGGCCCAGAAGTCTGTGAGACTGTCCTCAATTCTTTTCATTCTTTTTTCTTTATTCTGCTCTGCAGTAGTTATTTCCACTATTTTATCTTCCAGGTCACTTACTTGTCCATTCTTCTGCCTCAGTTATTCTGCTATTGATTCCTTCTAGCGAATTTTTAGTTTATTGTGTTGGTCATCATTACTGGTTTGCTCTTTAGTTCTTCTAGGTCCTTGTTAAACATTTCTTGTATTTTCTCCATTCTGTTTCCAAGATTTAGATCATCTTTACTATCATTACTCTGAATTCTTTTTCAAGTAGACTGCCAATTTCCTCTTCAGTTGTTTGGACTGGTGGGTTTTTACCTTGCTCCCTCATCTGCTGTGTGTTTCTCTGTCTTCTCATTTTGCTTAACTTACTCTGTTTGGGGTGTCCTTTTCGCAGGCTGCAGGTTTGTAATTCCTGTTGTTTTTGGTGTCTTTCCCCAGTGGTTAAGGTTGGTTCAGTGGGTTGTGTAGGCTTCCTGGTGCAGGGGACTAGTGCCTGTGTTCTGGTGGATGAGGCTGGATCTTGTCTTTCTGGTGGGCAGGACCCTCTCTGTTGCTGTGTTCTGGGGTGTCTGTGAACTTATTATGATTTTAGGCAGCCTCTCTGCTAATGGGTGGGGTTGTGTTCCTGTCTTGCTAGTTATTTGGCATAGGGTGTCCAGCAGTGTAGCTTGCTGGTCATTGAATGGAGCTGGGTCTTACCGTTGAGATGGTGATCTCTGGGAGAGCTTTCGCTGTTTGATATTACGTGGAGCCTGGAAGTCTCTGCTGAACCAATGTCCTGAACTTGGCTCTCCCACCTCAGAGGCACAGGCCTAACACCTGGCTGGAGTACCATGACTGTGTCAGCCACATGTCTCAGTAGAAAAGGGAGAAAGAAAGAAAGAAGAAAGAAAAAATAAAGTAAAATAAAATAAAGTTTTTGAAATAAAAAATAATTATTAAAAATAAAAAAATTAAAAAGTAATAAAGAAAAAAAAAGAATAAGAAAGAAAGAAAGAAGGGAGTAACCAAGACAAAAAAGAAATCTACCAATGATAACAAGTGCTAAAAACTATACAGAAAAAAAGAAAAAAGAACAAAAAACAAAAATGGACAGACAGAACCCTAGGACAAATGGTAAAAACAAAGCTATACAGACAAAATCACAGAAAGAAACATACACACTCACAAAAAGAGAAAAAGGAAAAAATATATTAAAAAATATTTTTTAAAAAAGAGGAAGAGAACCACCAAATCAATAAACAAATTGACCAATGTTAATAAACTCTAAATAATGAACGAAGATAAACATAAAACCAGAAACCAGTCAGTTGCATACAGCAAACCCCAAGTCTACACTGTCTCCCAAAATCCACTGCCTCTATTTTGGGATGATTCGTTGTCTATTCAGGTATTCCAGAGATGCAGGGTACATCAAGGTGATTGTGGCAATTTAATCCACTGCCACTGAGGCTGCTGGGAGAGATTTCCTTTTCTGTTCTTTGTTCACACATCTCCTGGGGTTCAGCTTTGGATTTGGCCCTGCCTCTGCATGTAGGTCGCCGGAGGGCACCTCTTCCCCACCCAGACAGGACAGAGTTAAAGTAGCAGCTGATTAGGGGGCTCTGGCTCACTCAGGCCAGGGAGAGGGAGGGGTATGGTATGTGGGGCGAGCCTGCGGCTGCAGAGGCTAATGTAACATTGCAACAGCCTGAGCCACACCATTTGTTCTCCCGGGGAAGTTGTCCCTGGATCACAGGACCCTGGCAGTGGTGGGCTCCATAGCTTCCTAGAAGGGGAGGGTGGATAGGGACCTGTGCTTGCACACAGGCTTCTCTGTGGCTGCAGCAGCAGACTTAGTGTCTCATGCCCATCTCTGGGGTCTGCACTGATAACTGCAGCTCATGCCTGTCTGTGGAGCTTGTTTAGGTGGTGCTCTGAATCCACTCTCCTCGCACACCTTGCAACAATGGTCTCTTGCCTCCTAGGCAGTTCTAGACTTTTTCCCGGACTCCCTCCCATCTAGCTGTGGTGCACTAGCCCCCTTGAAGCTGTGTTCACGCAGCCAACCCTAGTCCTCTCCCTGGGTACTGACCTCTGAAGCCTGAGCCTCAGCTCCCAGCCCCCACCTGCCCCGGCGGCCAAGCAGACAATACTCTCGAGCTGGTGAGTGCTGGTGGGCACTGATCCTCTGTGCGGGAATCTCTCTGCTTTGCCATCTGTACCCCTGTTGCTGTGCTCTCCTCCGTGGCTCCGAAGTTTCCCCCCTGCCACCCCTGTCTCTGCCAGTGAAGGGGCTTCCTAGTGTGTGGAGACTTTTCCTCCTTCACAGCTCCCTCCCAGAGGTGCAGGTCCTGTCCCTATTCTTTTGTCTCTGTTTTTTCTTTTTTCTTTTGCCCTCCCCAGGTACGTGAGGGAGTTTCTTGCCTTTTGGGAGGTCTGAGGTCTTCTGCCAGTGTTCAGTAGGTGTTCTGTAGGAGTTGTTCCACATGTAGATGTATTTCTGATGTATTTGTGGGGAGGAAGGTGATCTCCACATCTTTCTCCTCCTCCATCTTGAAGGTCTCCTCTTTTTAAAATCTTAAGTTTCCTTGAACTTTATTTTGATATATTTGATCTTTTTAGGCGACTAGTGTTAAAAGGCAATACCAGTTTAATCATTTCCCAAATAAGTGTATAAAATATGACTCAGACAAAGCTTGGAACTTCCCAATTATAATGGATTATCAGAAGATTAAGCTGTGAACAATCTGTGTGTGTGTGTGTGTGTGCGTGTGCGTGTGTGTGTGTGTGATATGTTTTTGCACATTTAAAAAAATGCTTTTCAGAATCATATGTATTTTTTTTCTATTTCCTTTAAAAATTTCAGAAGGTTCCTATCAATTTACCTATATTTATTTTATTTTTATATATGTATATACATATATACACAGATTATGATGTATGTATACAATACATATAATTTTCACAAAATGAAATTTGAGGTTCATTTTATCATCTGACCTCTAATTGTATTTCAAATGTCCACTGTATCCTCCTAACATCTACAATTATAAATTTCTGAGATCTTGTCCTTTTATTTCATTTGTATCTTCAACCCCTTTCACTGGCTCACTGTCTTCTACCAGCAGCCTGTGTCATTACATCCTACCTCTTCTTTCTGTTTGTATCTGGTTCTCATAAATCAATTCCAGATGAAATCGAGTAATCTTGCCCTAGTATGCCACTACCTATATAATTCATCCTTATCAGATCTATCCAAGCTAAACATTGGCCCCTGGTATTCTGATTCTTCTCATGGGATTCAGGATTAATTGGGACCCTCTGTTATAAGTAGTAGACTATCTCCAAAACTTTTACCTTTGTCGACAGTCTTGTTTTCTGAGCCTGGCCGTAGGCTAAACCTGTATTCCCAGATGTATATTTCTAGAAGTGTTCAGCTTTTTGAACTTTCAGCCATGTAGTCACTAGATCACATTTCCATATATCGAGTCAAAGGAGAAGTTAATAAACATTGAGGACAAGGTCTATTGGTATGCATTATGGTTTTATATAAAGATGAATTAAACAATTATTTCTGCTCTCAGTTTGTAACTTAATAGAGAATATGGCAGAAGTACATTGATAAGAATAATAATATAGAGTAAAAATGTGCAATAAGAATAGCATACTTTTATCTGAGCCTAATGAACTGAGAAAAGATATTTTTTTTAAGAGTCAAAATTGATTTCCTTCTGCCACTATGGCTGAATGTAAATAAGTTGCTCAAATTCTTTGGGTCTAAAGTTCTTTATTTAAAAAATTAAATAGCAATACTTACTTCATGAATCTGTATATTAAATGAGTAATACATATATAAGATACTCATATATATATGTTATCAAATAAATGTTTCAATAATAGGTATCTATAAATATATATGTGTGTATGTATTTGCACATATGTTTTTCAATTTATATATAAATATGTGGGCTAAGTTTACATAGAATAATTAAGACTTGAGTTTTTGACATACCAATATTGAGGATCTGGAACCAGCAGAAAGTTCTGGACCAAAGATAAAGTCATAGTGAACATCATGCAGCACTTCACATGGGCTATAACCAAAAAGATGTTGGGAAACAGGAACGTAAGTACCAGGACCACTTTTTCACATAGTTAAGAGAAAGGGTTCAAACACAAGCAAACAAACACAGAAAAGCAACAAGAACAACAACAAAAACAAGATTTCATCATTCCATTAGGAGATGAGGAAGCACTAAAATCTGTGTGGGCCAAGGACTAGGGAACTTGTGTCCTTCATCTGAGAAGAGGCTTACTCACTTAAAATCCAGGGGCTGTGCTGCTTTTTGTCCCTTGATTTCATCTCCCTGCCTAAAGCTGAGAGGAAGGGCCTTGTGGAGCTCCTGCTATAGTGGACAAGTCTGAGGCTGGAGTGAGGTGTGCGATGGAAAGCCCCACCCCCAAGAATAAATGAAAAATATTGGAGGCAGAGTTCAGAGTAAGTTAAATCTCAGTAAAAGACTTAGAAATGTAGAACGTTGTCTTTGTGAAGTTTCCTTGTAAAACTTTAAAAAGTAAATAAGACCTTCGTGCACATCCCCTGGGGCAACAAGAAAGTGAGGCTGCTGTAGAGATTGTGTTTCACTCTATCAATTCTCCAAGAAAATAGGAAGAGAAGAACCCCAAGTGCTTTGAGAGTGGGCTGTGGCTGCTAATAAGAAGAGAAAAGGGGACTCTGGGCATGGTTCTTGGCTTAAGAAGATGTCCCAAGTGGATATGGGATTACCTATGGGGCCAATTCTCAAGCCAGGCCCATCTGTTGTCACTGGTGTGCTTTTAAGATCTTGTGAAAAAATTATTCTTTGGTATGGAGATTGAACTTGCTGAATATTTTCCTGGGTAAACAATGATTTGTGCTTTTTGCTTACTAATTCAGAAAACACATCAGCAGCAATATTTATGTAGTTTATAGACAAGGAAGGAAATCACATGTTCCTAACCAAATGCGTTAGTCATCATTTTATGAGGTTTTCCATATGTGTGTCATCAGACACTTTAGAATACCAAAGATGGAACCTTTGTTTGGCAGTACTGTGTTATTTCTTAACAAGTTTAAACACTGTTGATTAGAGAGCATATGAGACATATTCAGGTCTTCTTTAAACTCTCCCTGTACATTTTTAGATTTTGCATTTTTAAACTTTCAATTCAACGTCTTCCACAAAGCTGTGAAAGTTTTGAAAGCTAAGTATCTCATATACTTATAACTACAAAAAAATCACTAAAAGAAAAGAATGATTCAAAGTCTTTTCCTGAATAATATTATCATAGGATTGACTTGAAAATTTTGTGGAGGAACAAAAATCCTGAGAACTATGACACAGAAATCTGTAGGGTTAAAAATGGACCTGTTAAAGGTCAATGTTCCATTTTTTTTTGTTTCTAAAACAAGTACAACAACAAAGAGTACTATAGAATACGTTTTAACTACGTACCAGGCACTATCCTAAGCGTGTTACATTCCCCTCAACACCTCTTTTGAGGTAGGTTCTATTTTCATTATTCCCAATTTGCATATAAGGAGACAGACTTAGTGAGTGGAGTACAGTGTCAATGAAAGAGATGAAAGAGCCCTACATGTCCTCTGGGACATTGATTTAGTTATCCCTTCTCTCAGGTCATCAGATGTACAGCTCCCTCCCATGATATCCCCTTCTGTCCACACAAAAGTACAGATATCCTCTAGTTAATTTTTTTAATGCAACCAGTGGGAGAAATACTAACATCATTAACTTCCATTTCATCAAACTGTATGTAATTTAACACATTCAAGAGCTTTAGGCCAAACATTGGCCAAAAATAATAGCCCAGAAAAATTGATCTTGGTTTTAACATGTGCTGTGAACAATTCAAAATTCATGAGCAGTCTGATGTTTCCAAATGCTCCACAAACAGCCTCGACAATAGCTAGGGTCCCTCACAGATGGAGGTGCTTGTGCCTCGTGCTGTTCTCAGGGATCGGCTTGCCCAGGGTCCCAGAGAATCTCACTGAGCAGTACCTGTCCAGCTGCTATAACCCCTTATGGCTTTTTGCCAGTGGTCGGCAGCTCCGCCTTCAAGTCAAACCCCAGCTCCATTCCTCACTAAGTCGGTGGCCCTAGAAACGTTGCTCAGCCTTTCTCTCAGTTTACTTATATATAAAATGGAGATAACAGTTGTACTAACTTATGAAGATTAGACAATGCAAGTCAACTTCTTCAACCAGTACTTGAATACCTAAAGACTCAGTAAATATTTGCAATTATCATTATTAATATGTTGAGTAAGATTTTTAAAGTATTATTTTAATGTGCTTCAGTGTTTATAATACTTCCAGATCTATTCTGGGTGTGAAATGTTTGTAACATCAGCCTACCATTGTTTAAGTGACTAGTAAAAAGGCAATTACAGTATTTTAATATTTGTAGTCGATTATACAAAAAAAGCAAAAAGTGAGAACTAGTTTTCTTTCCTTTAATGTAAAATCAAACACCTAAAAAGTAGGATTTCTGGGCTTCCCTGGTGGCGCAGTGGTTGAGAGTCTGCCTGCCAATGCAGGGGACACGGGTTCGTGTCTCCCGGTCCAGGAAGATCCCACGTGCCGCGGAGCGGCTGGGCCCGTGAGCCGTGGCCGCTGCGCCTGCGCGTCCGGAGCCTGTGCTCTGCAATGGGAGAGGCCACGAGGCCCGCATACTGCAAAAAAAAAAAAAAAAAAAAAAAAAGTAGGATTTCTGCAGTCATGAATTTAAAAATATGTAAATGCAATGCTTAATATAAATTCTGTCACGGAGAAGGATATATATGGCAACAAAGATCAGCTTGTAACCTAAATTTAATTGCATAGGTTTCCTGGAGGTATCATGCCTCATTACACTGCCTAGTTCAAGTGGTCTTACACATTTTTTATCTAACGTAGAATTTGAGCTTCCTTACATAGAGCACAAAAATACCACATCACCAAAACCACTGCATTCCGTAATTTTCTAGTCTGTCGATTTTGGTTCCTATACATTTGAGCATAAAAGCTGATCGGTACTATGCCATCAGTAATAACAATCTAATAGGAAAAAGTTTGAATAGTAGTAAGGAAATACTAGCAAATCACTAGAATATTATTACGCAAAAATAATATTGGAAGGCTGTGAATCTCAACACCATCCTGATACTAAAGAGTTACTCCCTGAACATTTTACAGAGAAACAAATGAGCGAGTGAATGAATGGCTTTATTTACAAAATATTGAGCACTAGAAATAAGTAGAATTTAAACTTCGTTTAACCAGAGATAATTTTATGGGAGAAAGAATAGTATTTTAAACAGAAAGTGAGAGTATCCAGGGCTTTCTTTTATTTTACATAAATACAGTTAAACAGACTTTAATTATTTCTATTTAGAGAAATGAAAGTTTGAAAACTGATTTTGAAAACACAACTAAGGGCAGATGATTTGCCGTTTACCTGTGGGACAACCCACAAAGTCCAATCAAATATGCCATCGGACCTTCACCACAGGGTCTGCTAACCTTGCGTAGTACAGACCGTGTACTCCAAGATTTTGTTAGATGCTGGGTTTCCACTATATGCTGATACTGGAACTGGAACAGGAAATAAAAATGAACTGTTTCACATTTACCTTAAATACATGCAACAAAAATGATTTCAAGTCAGCTCATTGACATAGTGTTATTTCCAGCAAGTGGAAGATTCGAGTTTTGATGTTAACTTGAAGCTTTCTTCTTTAAGTTTTCTGCAAACAAATATTGGTTAGTACAGAAAAGGGGATTTAAAGGCCTCAGAAGCCCACTTGAATTTTGTTGACAATAGCATTGACAGTAACATCTAGGAATACAGTTTTTAACTCTGCCTTGTCAGCTGGCTAGCTATTCCAGGCCCAGGGGTAATCTCCAAATCTGGCTTGAGCTATTTTACTGTAAGTGCCTCTTTTGTGGCATTTAAATGACATTGTTGTGTTCTGCATTGCTGAATCAGCACCTTTAAAATAGAATAAGAAGTTGACGTATTCCTTTTGTGCAGTATCACTAGGAGAGAGTTGGAATACTAGTCCCTAAATAAAAATATTTTTTTCTTGTAACAACACTAAAAATCACTCAATCGCTTGCCTATGTGTTCACAAGTTTTACTTTGGGATGTTTTCTAAATTCTCTTCCGTAGTTCTGTCTACAGCTAATTGTTAAGTTTGCTATTATTTTTGTTATTTATGAACATTAAGACTTGATTTTCTTTTCCTTCTAGGATCCCCTGCCCTGACTGGATCTGGAACTATCAATGTCATAGTGGATGACGTCAATGACAATGTCCCCACTTTTGCCAGTAAAATGTATTTGACAACAATTCCTGAAGATGCCCCAACTGGGACAGATGTTTTATTGGTAAATGCCTCAGATGCTGATGCTTCAACAAATGCAGTTATCAGGTCAGTACATTTTCCTTTGTAAATTTTAATTATTTTTCTCATCATACACTAGTCTTTGGACTAAATGCATACAATGCTTCATTTTGCTGAAATTCCGTAGCATTAACTCATAGCCCAATTGTGGTTCTCTATGGCTGAATAGCCAACTATACCTAAAATGAGGATTAAAACAATAATGATTTTATGTATTGTTCTAAAATTTTATCTTATTAATTTTATTTGTATTTTTATTGTATCTCATTAATTTGTAGTTGAGGAATTAGGGCACGGGTCAGTGAGAGATTCTTCTGCTTCTTGTGGTTGACTAGTGTCACTTATGGTATTTACCTGGTGACTGTGTCCTAGAGGGTCCAAGATGGCTTCACTTGCATACCTGGTGGCTTGGCAGGGATGGCTGGAACTTTAGGCTCAGTTGGACCCCTTCTCTGATCTTGTGGTCTCAGAGCTTCCCAGTGTGGTTCTTCAGCAAGGTACTTAGACTTCTTTATATGGTAGAAGAACCTCTGGGTTACAAGGACCTCAGGTGAAAGCTGCTAATGCTCTTAAAGGCCAGGTCTTGAAACGGCGTGGAATCCCTTCCATAATACTTTCTTTGTCAAAGCAGCCATGGCCAGCCAAGAGTCCCCGGGCTAAAACCCATTGGTGAAAAGTCTTCAAATGACTGTGCCATCATATAGTCAGATATGATAAAAATCCATGCCATTTTTATCTTGCAAAAAACTATTATGTTCACTTTAAATTGACAGACAATTATTACAACTTAAATGAAAAATATTTTCACAGAATAGTAAGTTGTTATGCCAACCTAAATCTTGTTTACTCTGGCTTGATATGTTTTTAATGGAATATATATTTTGGATGTTAATCACTCCTTGCTATTCATGGAATCCTGGAGGAAATCCACTTTTCCCTCTGCTTAACAGAGCTTTTATGTATTAATTTTTATATTGACTATTTAAGTATTACATATTTAAGTCATTTACCCAACTACTGATGGACTCTCTAAAAGCACAACCTTTTATGTGTGATGTTAATTTTCCCATATGGTCTAACATGATCTTTTATACAGCAGCTACCCCAAAAATATTTATCTATATTCTTCTTTCTACCAGTTTGATCAAGTTATGCATTTTAATGGAAGGTATACTTATTTTGAGTTAAACACTTTACATAACTTTTAATATTTTCCCTTGTAGTAAACCAGCCTGCATTAATTACTAGCTTATCTAGTTTATATCTTTATCTAGTTTATATCCTTGTTTCCCAGATACCCATTCCAGAATTTAGCTCTTATAGAAATATATTCCTTTTTTTTCCCCAACTGACCAAATCCGCATTCAAAACCTCACTTTTAATTCTTTTATGTCATAACGTTGGAGAAAGTCACAAAATGGTATCAACAGGGTTGACATTCAAAGGCAAATCCCTTTCTCTGTGCTCTTAATCCCATCCCATTCGATTTCCCTCAAATCATTAATTCAACAGTTACTACATTTTGCTCTTGATCTTCAAGTAATCCTTCTTTCCTCGATCATACCTTTATCCCTATAGAAATGCTCAGAATATCTGGTATTGAGTTCTGGTTCCTTTATTTACTTACATGACTTAGGAAAGTCATTTTAGTGTCTCTAAGGCTCAGTGTATCCATCAGTAAAAGTGGAGTTAAGAATTGCTACTTTCGAAATTTGTGAGAATTAAATATATATTGACCAATTACTAGGTGCCAAGTATCATATATGGAATCAGTTAATACATGCAAATGTCTCTAACACGTTATTGGGACATGAAAGTCACTAAATTTATACTAGTATTTTTTTTCTTTTCATCATTCTAATATCTATTTTATTCCTGATATATTCTTCCTTGAAAAATGTCTACAACATAATAGTGACTGGCACCTAAATAAATGCATTAAATGAATGATTCTAGTATTCTTTACAATGGCTGCTTTTACTCCCATTTTTCACACCACATTTTTGAGAGGGTGGGTTACTGCCTCAGAGTTTTCTCTGGCCATTTATTCTTGAAAATCTCTCAGTCTTTCTCCTCCATTGCTTTACCAAAAAAGACTATTCGAAGATTCTAGTGAAATTTATCAAGTCCAGTGATTTCTGAGTCTTTATTTCCCTTTGCCTTTTGCAGTATTTGCACCACCGGTCAGCCTTTCTTATTGGCATTTCTTTTCTCCTCAGTGTCAGTGTAAATGTTATTTCTTATTTCTCATCCTGCGTCTCTGACCACACCTTCTAATTTGCCTTCTGTATCCCCTCCTTCTATCTCTCCAAAGAAACTTGGACATTCGCCACAGCATTTTTTCTCAGTCCTTTTCTTTCCTTTCTTTATTTTCCCGCACGTGTGTGTATGTGTGTGTTTGTGTGTGTGAGAGAGGGAGAGAAAGAGTAAAAGAGAGAGAGAGTAGAGAATCATCCATTTCCATGGCTGCAGCCATGAGGAAACTTACCCAGAAAACCTCTAAACCTGTTGTATCAACTCTGACACCATCCTGGAGATTCCCATCTGTCTTTAAAACTCTCTAGGAGGCACTTCTACGTAGAGGTAGAAGTCATAAGGACAACATATCAGAAACTCCTAACCTTTTCTGTTTCTCATCTTGGTGTACTGCTCTCTTTTAATGGTGTTGCCTTGCTTTCTTCATCCTTCCATCCTGATGGCCAACATTCATCCTCTCGCCCTATGCTCATTCAGTGGACAAGTTTTCATATTTCTTCTTTCCAAGGCCTCTGGCACTCATTCTTTTCTGTGCACCCCTCCTGCCAAGACCCTAGTTCAGTGCATAATTACATCATGCCTGGACTATTATAATAAAAATTAACTTACTCTCCTGACTGTGGTTTCTAATCCTTCCAATCTGTATACTACACGATCCTGTATAATCTTGGAGCCCTTACAATGTCCCAGATACTTTGTTAAGTTCTGGGGAGTTAAGCACTTCAGTTCTAATAAGAACACTTGACTATAGAAGGTAATTTTGCAATATTACAATTAGCGTGCCTTGTAACAAGTATAGTTTAAACACAGAATGTGTGGAAAGAACAGCATACTCAGTGATACCTGAGGAAATAAGTATAAGCTTCAAGTAATTGATGAATTTTGGAAAGACGGAGGAGTTGCTTATGGACACACAAGGGATGAAAGGCATTCTAGGCAAAGACAGTAACAGGTGCAGAGCCAAAGCTGTGCAAAAACAGAGCATCAGAAAAACAAAGCTCTTCAGTATGGTTGGTGTGGGTTAGGAATGGGCCTTGTATACCATAGGAGAAAATCCACATTTCTTTCTGTGTCTATTGGGAGAAACGACTGAAATGTTTTAAGGTGGGCAACAACATGATTAGTTTTCGTTTTATGATGATTCTTCTCTCAGTGTTGTAGAAAGTGATTTGGATAAAGCAAAGCCTGAGTCAGTGAATGAAAGGAAAATGGCAGTAACATGAAACAGCTAGCTCAGTGGCTCAGCTTGAACAATGATACTCAAAATCTTTCAACTTCCAGTTTGCCTAGGGCACAACGCCCAGTCTGCATATTCCAGCCACTCCGTAAACAGCCCCAGCATCTTTCCAAGCTTATTCTGTTCAAATGTATAGCCAAACTTTCAGCCTCACTGTATCACTTTCTGCGCCTGGGAAAAGGACCTGTGTGCTTTTCCAAGCATATGGCTCTGTTCAAATCCTTCTATATCCTAGACCAGGGTTCTGCAAACAGCAGCCTGCAAGCCAAATTCGACCCAGCGCCTAGTCTTGTAAATAAAGTGTTACTGAAAAATAGCCATGCCCATTCATGTACGTATTGTCTGCGGCTGCTTTTTCATTAAAACAGCAAGTTGAGTGTTGCAACAGAGATCTGATGGCCTAAAGAGCTGAAAATATTTACTAACTGGTCCTTTACAGAAACAACATTTGTTGACTCCTAGCCTAAAATACCTCCATTTTCCCTTTACGATACTATTGTAAGGTGGGTAACCTCTTTAAGACTTAGCCTAAATTTACATTTCTCCAAGAAAGGCTTTTCTATCAAAAGTGATCTCTTTGTCTTCTGAATTCCTGAAACAATGCTTCTGAGCAATTTCATAGCACTTAAACATACTGCCTGCTTTTATATTTACTTTTCCATGTGTCTTTCTTCCATCTAGGGTATAAGCTTGAGCACAGAATGTTTTTACCTACTTATCCATGTCTCCATTAGTTCATCCACTTACCTAAAGATGGATTATAAGAGATTATATATAATAGATTATTATAATTATGTACATATATATACTGTTATGTGTGTAAACCTAAACTTTGAATTCTTGTCACATACTAATTATGCTGCCAGTGCTTTTCAAAAGAAATTACATTTGATGCTCAAAACTACCACATGAAAGGAATACATACATATATGTATAATACTTTATCGATAGAGAAGACTTAGAAAGGCTAAGAAACTTTATGAATTTAAGTACTTGAATGAGATCAAAATGCATGTCCAAGGGAACTGTGTTCCAAAGTCCAGTTTCTAAACTATTACTAAATCACTGTATTCTAGCAGCCCACAGTGCAGTGCCTTATGACCGTAGCAAATCTCAGGAAGAGGTAAAAAAGTTTCAAAAAATCAAATGGGGATATTTCAGCTTTACAAATGCAACAACAGTTGATTGAGATTTTAGATAATAATGATCAGTTTATGCCAGTAATTTCTTGAGTCACACACAAAAATAACACCTTGTTGATTTGCATTGAACTAAATCGTTGTAAACTGATTCTACATCGACAGACCTGAGCGAGAGTCCCTTTTGGCCTTAGCAAGAGCTACAGTGTGCCTTGTATCACCCACATCCCCCCAGGCTATGTCTCACCTTCCACCTACTGTAGGATAATGGAAAAAGTGCATGTTGAAGTCATAAAGGCAGAAGTTCAAAGTCTCCATGTACCATTTATAGATTGCATGTTTCTCTGTGCAACTAGATTAGCCTCCCTTAGACTCAGATTCCTCATCGATAAAAAATGTAGTACAAAACCAGACTGTTAGGATTGTTCTGAGGCTTAAATGGGAGCGTATATGAAATGCCTTGTAGTCTGCTGGGTACACAGTAAGAACACAGTTAAGATACTGCAAAGTTGTAAAGAACAGCATAGGTGTTTAGCTGTTAAGAAGGTAGCACAAGACTTGATCTAAGTTCATAACCTTAAAAGAAATTAATGTGGACCAGAGAAGCAGGAGAGAGATGCATGAAAGGATGAGAAGTGAAACAAGACTCAAATAATACAAGTGGGGAAAACCTGGGCATGTGATCTCAGCAGTCTATCCATTTATACTGTCCCCTATGTTTCTCTTATCTCTTTCTTTTTGTAACTTACAAGAATAAATTTGATTGAAACTGGTATTATAGATATTGTGAGATATTAAAGAATATCTCATATTTAAAATATACTATTGATACACTTTTATTCTTTTTTTTAAAATAATAAATATATTACCTACTTTTAAACAGAAAATCTTACGTGCAATAGCATAAAATAAAGAATAAGAATTTATAGTACCGAGTTCCTCTATGGATTATTTAGTTCCACCTGGGCCAGAAATTACATCATTTGCCTTTCAACACATTGTTCATTCTAATATACCATGGTCTTCTCACATGCAAAGCAACCAAATCAAATTTACATATATTTTGCATCCTTCTTATTTTTATTTGTGAATGCTTAAGGGAACAAATATTTGAGTGAACCCTGACCTTTGCTGTCATAAAGCTGTAAGAAAGCTTGTGGCACCATGAAACACTTGTTCCAACCCCTATTAACTTATTTGGTCATTTCTACACCTACCGATAGAAGCAAAGTTTCCTAAAGTAAAATCACAGAATTCTCATAATCCAGGTGTCTACAGACTTTCTCCAAAAGGTAAGGCAATATGATTATTTCATGAGTCCTGAATTTCTAACTTTGAGAAATTATTTACAAACCTTGTTATTTTTATTTTGATAAAGGGAGTAGATATCTTCTACTGTGTAAGCATAGTCATTACACTTTGTAATGAGTCATTTCTGGTCCAGGAAATATAGTCAGTGCTGTTCTTACTCCTGATCGTGACATGTGGGTGTGTCAAGGGGTGTTCAAATCCGAGTGATACCAAGTACTTTATCAATATTAAAATCATTTCTCAACCAAATTCCTTCTTTATTCTTCTTCTATTTAGCTCTCATTTTATAGAACCTCTATTTTTTTTAAAAAAAATAGCTCCCAACAGTTCATTATGCCTCTAAATAGGATGAAGATGCTGAAATGTTTGTTTTAAATGATGAACTTCATAGGAGAAATGTGCACTGGCTGCAATGCAAGGTTTTTCCTGCTGTTTCTATTAGGCACTTGCTGTTGCTATGTTTTTATGGACACAAACCAAACTATAGAAACACCAGTTAGTTCCAACGAGGGCATTTCTTTGTTGGCATAAAGGAGAAAACTTTGAAATATGTCTAGTATCTCGCTGCCCTCCAACTTAAAAAATTATGGACCATAGCCAGCTTCTGAACCTTCAAGCTTAGCTACTTCTTTCCTAGCTGACCTCTCAGGAATATATACAGACAGCTTTTTTCTTCAGAAAGAAGAGAGAAGCTATTCTCAGTGGAAACTCTTCCCCGCTAACCACTCTGGTTAGCATCAAAATATCCATGAAGATGTCATACCTCTCCTTACAACAAGAAAGCAAAGCAACATGGCCATATGAGGAATAGCAAATGAGAGAATTAGTATCTAGGAATGTCTCTGTATAAATAATCAGTTCTTGAGTTGTTCTGGATAGTCAGTATGTGTCAAATACAGTGTTTGGTCTTTAAAGAAAAAGATCTTCCACTGACCTTTCTGGTATGTTACGGCGGACAGCAGAAAAAATAATTTTTAGATTCATTTAACAGATGTTCATTTGTGATCCTGGCCGCTGACCACAATATTAGAGAAAGACCCTGATTTATGCTCTCAGGCTGGTTTATTTAAAACACAATAGTCTTCTGGGTATATTCTGGGGACTTGCATGATTTAAGAAACCCACAAACCTTGTGAGGACCTGCTTGAGGTCGTGGGATATCTCACAATAAAGATTGTTAATGCGATGTTCACATAAAATTTGAACTCGCCATATCCTTTCATTGTTGTGTGATCTTACTGGTAATGTTTTTCTTGACATTTCTGCCTCGGTCATTAAATTATAGTAAATAGATGTTGCAGCATTAAAACTGGAAGAAATATGCCCATGTCTGCCCTCTGCTTTAGTTATAGGATCATTGGTGGAAATTCTCAGTTCACCATCAACCCATCCACAGGACAAATCATCACCAGTGCTTTGCTAGACAGGGAAACAAGAGAGAATTATACTTTAGTGGTTGTTGCCAGTGATGCTGGATCCCCGGAGCCTCTTTCCAGTTCCACCAGCGTGCTCGTCACGGTGACTGATGTCAACGACAACCCACCAAGGTTTCAGCATCACCCGTACGTCACACACATCCCGTCTCCTACTCTTCCAGGTAACCAAACCAGCTCGGAGGTCTCATAGATAAATAAAAACTATACATTGGACACTTTCTATAATTACATTGCTGTTATTTTTACGTGTGTATTTCTGATATAGCCAAACTTGGCAAATCCTCTAAAATTCAACTCTTGCCTAAATAAACTGAAGGAACATCGAATCTTGCAAATTAATTCTTTCTTCCCAGACCAATTGTATTTAAGGTTTTATAATCGCCACACCTTTCCTAGTGCTGTTTCTTAATTTTACTCAAATATTGTTAAAGATTAGAATAGATTTCACTTTGTAGTCAAGGAGGGTTCTGTCCTGAGATGTAATTTCTGTGTTCCTTGATAGGAGGGACATTATCTCTTTTTCCATGCCATATCCAAGCACCTGAAACATTATCTGGGAAGTAATAGGCCTTCTACTGTATTTCTTAGTAGAAAATGAATATTTTATTCAATGCTTCATAGATAAGTTTTCAAAAGGTTTAATGAAGGAATCCTTCTAGTTAATTATCACTGTAAAATTTTTACTCTAGTTTTGATGAGTGAAGTTTTTCTTCTGTTAGTATGACTATGAAGCTGTTAGTGAACCACTTTCGTATTGACAATATGTATTTATCTTTCTGCATCTCTTTTAAATTTAGTTGGGTTTTGTTTGTTTCTTTGCAAGGAATGGCCTACTCTCTTAGGCACTACACAAATCATCTGCCATTGGTAATTTTTGTTTTTTTAATTGGTAATTTTTGAAATGAATTTTGAAACAGGAAAATATACAAATAAAGGCCATAATTAATTTTCCTTGCTTTAAGATAGTTTTAATAAGAAAAACAAAAACACAGATGCAGGATTTCTCCTCTAGTGATCTTTGATCTTCTATTCATTTGAGAAGGTCTAATTGATACCAATTGCAAGTATAAAATCCATCAATTATTGTGCCAAATTTCTATCAAAAGGAAATGTCAATAGTGAAGTCATAAATCCCTGACGACGGCCTTCAGCTGAAATGATGCTGGCAGGCATGATTCTATCACACCCAATGTGTGGTGATGCAATATAGCATCTCCTGTACAAAGTGAGTAAGGCTTAAGCATTTTTTTCCTCATTAGACATATTATAATTAATCAGAATCACTGGCCTTTTTAAAATTAGAGACTTTTCACTTGTGTCACAAACTCTTCTGTTAAGGGTAGGAGTGCAGGTTTGGGAAAGGTTTCTGAATAAGTTTATCAAAAACACATCCTTATGGCAGCTTTTCAGTGTATCTCCTCTACAATCTGTCCAATTGGCCCTCATCCCAAGCATTGACTTTTGGAATCCAAATTGAGTCCATTCTTCCTCAGTTCTTATTTCTTACTACTTTATAATTGTTTATATATGTGTGTGTGTATGTGTGTGTGTGTGTGTACTTTATAACTGTTCATATGTGGTGTGTGTGTAATTTATAATTGTTCTAATATATATATGTATGCACGCATACATATATGTATATACTTCATCTCCATATGAGAATAGTTCATAGATAAAAGAATTTTGCTATAAAACAGTGGGTATAAGGAATCAACAGTAATTTTTTAAACATATTATTCTTGTTGACATGATTACATAAAAGGTAATTCAATAATATTTTAAGACATAATAGAGCAATTATTTTTTCCCCCATTGGGCATAAACATAGTTCTTAGCAGAGCTCCTGTATTATTGTGTTTGTTGGAAGTTCTGTTATGTACAGATTTTTCTCCTGGGAACTATAATTTGGAAGGATTAGCCATTGCTCTTCCCTGTGCTTCTTGCAAAGGCATACTGAAAATTATTAAATTCAGTAGACTGTATGGGTTTTCGGTAGGTAATGGCAGGTCAGTTCCTGAAGACCATTGTTAGATTTGACTGGGGAACTTCAGAGACAATAGAAGAGGTACTGTTCTCCCCTAGTAATCATGGGGAAATAAAGTTATATCAGGTAGCAATATAGTGTTTTATATATAGTTTTAATATAGTGTTTTAACTTACTATCAAATGTTTTATTGGGGTTCCACGAGATTATAACTGCACACTCCCTCTTTTATAGGTTCCTTCGTCTTTGCGGTTACTGTCACAGATGCTGATTTTGGACCCAATTCTGAACTACATTATTCTCTTTCGGGTAGAAACTCTGAAAAATTTCATATCGATCCACTGAGAGGAGCTATTATGGCAGCCGGACCACTAAATGGCACATCAGAAGTGACGTTTTCTGTACATGTAAAAGACAGTGGCTCATTTCCAAAGACAGATTCTACAACAGTGACTGTTCGATTTGTGAACAAAGCAGATTTCCCTAAAGTCAGAGCCAAAGAACAAACTTTCGTGTTTCCTGAAAATCAACCAGTAGGCACTCTTGTCACTACCATCACAGGGTCCTCCTTGAGAGGAGAACCTCTGTCCTATTATATTGCAAGTGGGAATCTTGGCAACACGTTTCAGACTGATCAGTTATCAGGGCAGGTGTCCATTAGTCAACCTCTGGATTTTGAGAAGATACAAAAATATGTTGTATGGATAGAAGCCAGAGATGGAGGTTTCCCTCCTTTCTCGTCTTATGAGAAACTTGACATAACAGTATTAGATGTCAATGATAATTCCCCAGTCTTTAAGGAAGATCCATTTGTATCTGAAATATTGGAAAACCTTTCTCCTCGAAAAATACTTACTGTTTCTGCAGTGGACAAGGATAGTGGAGCCAATGGACAGTTAGACTATGAAATTGTTAATGGCAACAGAGAACATAGTTTCAGTATCAATCGTGCTACTGGTGAAATTAGAAGCATTCGACCTTTAGACCGGGAAAAAATATCTCGGTATGTGCTTACCATAAAGTCTTCAGACAAAGGCTCCCCTTCTCAGAGTACCTCAGTAAACGTCGTCATTAACATTTTAGATGAAAACGATAATGCCCCCAGGTTTTCGCAAATATTCAGTGCCCACGTTCCTGAAAATTCCCCATTAGGGTACACAGTTACCCGTGTCACAACTTCTGATGAAGATATTGGTGTAAATGCAATTAGTAGATATTCTATAATGGACACCAGTCTTCCATTTATGATTAATCCCAGCACTGGGGATATTGTCATTAGTAGACCTTTAAATAGAGAAGACACTGACCGTTACAGAATCCGAGTTTCTGCCCACGATTCTGGGTGGACTGTAAGTACAGATGTCACAATATTTGTGACAGATGTCAATGACAATGCTCCAAGATTTAGCAGGCCATCCTATTACTTAGATTTTCCTGAACTTACTGAAATTGGCTCCAGAGTGACTCAGGTATCTGCCACAGACCCTGATGACGGATCAAACGGACAAGTGTTTTATTTTATAAAATCTCAGTCAGAGTACTTCAGGATTAATGCCACCACAGGAGAGATTTTCAATAAACAGGTCTTAATATACCAGAACGTCAGTGGCTTCAGTAACGTGAACATCAACAGACATAGTTTCATAGTGACGTCTTCAGATCGAGGGAATCCTGCATTACTTAGTGAGACAACGGTTACCATCAACACGGTTGACAGTAACGACAACGCACCACGATTTCTTACAACTGCATATTTTACTCCAGTCGCCAAACATGTGAAAGTTGGTACAAAGTTAATCAAAGTTACTGCAGTAGATGAGAAGGATTTTGGATTGAATTCTGAAGTGGAGTATTTCATTTCGGATGAAGATCATTGGGGAAAATTTAACTTAGACAATAACACGGGGTGGATTTCGGTAGCAGCTCCCCTGATATCTGACTTGAACCAAAACTTTTTGATCACTGTCACCGCGAAGGATAAGGGAAACCCTCCACTTTCATCCCAAGCAACTGTTCAAATAGTTGTCACTGAGGAAAACTACCACACACCTGAATTCTCTCAAAGCCACGTGAGCGCAACCATCCCGGAGAGCCATAGTGTCGGGGCCATCGTCAGAACCGTTTCTGCGAGAGATAGAGACACAGCTATGAACGGCTTGATTAAGTACAGTATTTCCTCTGGAAATGAAGAAGGCATCTTTGCAATCAATGCCTCCACAGGTGTATTGACACTAGCCCAAGCTCTAGATTATGAGCTATGCCAGAAACACGAAATGACTATTAGTGCTACAGACGGAGGCTGGGTGGCAAGGACCGGTTACTGCAGTGTGACTGTAGATGTGATTGATGTGAATGACAATTCTCCGGTGTTCCTCCCTGATGAATATTTCCCCACTGTTTTGGAAAATGCCCCCAGTGGGACGACAGTCATCTGCCTAAATGCAACGGATGCCGACTCTGGAACCAATGCTGTGGTTGCCTACACTATACAGTCATCCGACAGTGACCTCTTTGTCATTGACCCCAACACAGGAGTCATCACCACGCAAGGCTTCTTGGATTTTGAAACCAAGCAGAGCTACCACCTTACTGTGAAAGCTTTCAACGTCCCCGATGAAGAAAGGTGCAGCTTTGCCACTGTTAATATACAGTTGAAAGGGACAAATGAGTATGTGCCTCGTTTTGTTTCCAAACTTTACTATTTTGAAATCTCAGAAGCAGCTCCTAAAGGTACTATTGTTGGAGAAGTGTTTGCCAGTGACCGTGATTTGGGCACCGATGGGGAAGTGCATTATTTGATTTTTGGTAACAGCAGAAAGAAGGGTTTCCAGATCAACGAGAAGACTGGACAAATTTATGTTTCTGGACTTCTTGACAGAGAAAAAGAAGAAAGGGTATCTTTGAAGGTACTGGCCAAGAATTCTGGCAGCATTAGGGGTGCAGACATCGATGAGGTCACTGTCAATGTCACTGTGCTTGATGCCAACGACCCACCCGTTTTCAGTCTAAACATCTACAGTGTTCAGATCAGCGAAGGGGTCCCAATGGGAACTCATGTGACCTTTGTCAGTGCCTTCGACTCAGACTCTGTTCCCAGCTGGAGTAGGTTTTCCTATTTTATTGGATCGGGGAATAAAAATGGCGCCTTTTCCATTAATCCACAGACAGGACAGATCACCGTGACTGCAGAATTAGATCGAGAAACGCTACCCGTCTATAATCTCACGGTTTTAGCTGTGGATTCGGGGACCCCCTCAGCTACAGGAAGTGCCTCCTTATTAGTCACCCTGGAAGATATAAATGACAACGGGCCTCTGCTGACCATCAGTGAGGGAGAAGTTATGGAAAACAAACGCCCCGGAACTCTGGTGATGACCCTTCAGTCCACGGATCCTGACCTCCCTCCAAATCAAGGCCCCTTTACCTATTACCTGCTGAGCACGGGTCCTGCCACCAGCTATTTTAGTCTGAACACTGCTGGCGTTCTGAGCACGACTAGAGAGATTGACAGAGAGCAAATTGCAGACTTCTATCTGTCCGTGGTCACTAGGGACTCCGGTGTTCCTCAGATGTCTTCCACAGGAACCGTGCATATCACAGTGATAGACCAGAATGACAACCCCTCACAGTCTCGGACGGTGGAGATATTTGTTAATTATTATGGCAACTTGTTTCCTGGTGGGATTTTAGGCTCCGTGAAGCCACAGGATCCCGATGTGTTAGACACCTTCCACTGCTCCCTGACTTCGGGAGTTCCGGGCCTCTTCAGTATTCCAAGGGGCACTTGCAATCTGAGTTCGCAGCCAAGGTCCACGGATGGCACGTTTGATCTGACTGTCCTCAGCAATGATGGCGTCCACAGCACGGTCACGAGCAATATCCGAGTTTTCTTCACCGGATTTTCCAACACGACAGTGGACAACAGCATCCTCCTGCGTCTCAGCGTACCGAGTGTAAAGGACTTCCTGACGAACCACTACCTTCATTTCTTACGCATTTCCAGTTCGCAGCTGACTGGCCTCGGGACCGCTGTGCAGCTGTATGGGGCCTATGAAGGGAACAACAGAACATTTCTCTTGGCAGCTGTGAAGCGAAACCATAATCAGTATGTGAATCCCAGTGGTGTAGCCACCTTCTTCGAAAGCATCAAAGAGATCCTCTCCCGGCAGAGTGGAGTGAAGGTAGAGTCTGTGGATCACGACTCCTGTGCCCCTGGCCCATGTCAGAACGGAGGGAGCTGTGCGAGGAGACTGGCCGTGAGCTTCGAGTTAAAGAGCCACGAGAGCCTGCCGGTCATCATCGTGGCAAACGAACCTTTGCAGCCTTTCTTATGCACGTGTCTGCCAGGCTACACGGGCAGCTGGTGTGAAATCGACATAGACGAATGCCTTCCGTCCCCTTGCCACAATGCTGGGACCTGTCACAATTTAGTGGGAGGCTTTTCATGCAGCTGCCCAGATGGTTTCACTGGCAGGGCCTGTGAGAGAGATATCAACGAGTGCCTGCCTAGTCCCTGCAAGAACAGTGCCGTCTGCCAGAACTTTCCAGGAGGCTTCAACTGCGTTTGCAAAACTGGATACACAGGTATGACAGTGTTTGGCCTTTTTTTCCGCCAAGACTTTAGCCATATCACGTATCATAGAAAGTCATGAACTTTGTCATTTTCAAATGATTTTCCCTAAAGCATGGTCAGAATCACAGCAAATGCTTTAAGCATTTACTATGGGCCAGACACTGTTCTAAGCACTTTATCTGTATTTATTTCACTTACTTCTCACAAGAAACCCACGAGGTAGGGATAGTGATTTTCCAGGTTTTACAGAGGAGGAAGATGATGTAGAGAGAAGTTGAGTTGGTTTTCTAAGGTGACTCAGTTGATTTGCTGTAGAGTCGGGATGTGAGCTCACACAGTTTATTCCAGAGGTTAAGTTCTTGTCTTGTACAAGAGCAAAAAGAGCATCTTCAAAAAAGTGTCCTAATGTTAAAGGACATGGTATATTTAAAGTATAAGACCTGGGCTATTTTATGTCCTGAATACAGTTATCAACTATTGTTGTTGGTTCCTTCATTTTATCATCATCATTTTCATGAGTTTTTATCATAATTATCATTAGGATTATTGAAATTTGACCCACACTGTGAGGAGAATGAAGCAAGAGCTGTGGTTTAGATTGAGATTAAAATGCCTTGTTCTTTGTAGTAGTCGGTTAGAACAAACACATCATAGGCTGATTCCTAAGGTAACTGAGCCACAATGTACCTTGACATTTTAGAAACAGAGTTAAACATATTGAGCAAATTTGTTTGACTAGTCTTTGGCATCCTAATAGGACATGATGTATGTTTATAAATATATCTCTGTTTCTGTCCCTACCTATCTATCACCTTTTTATTTATTAGCTGATCTGTAGCTAGTGCCCCTTCAAATGTGTATACATTTATGCTGTTGATAAGTTTGCGGAGAGACAATTCCTCTGCTGTAATTTGCACAGTATACATTTTTAGAGCATATATATTACATTGGGTTGCCCTGTAGTGTTTATGAACACAATTTAAAGTACAGTGAAATAGGTAAAACCAGGATATATTTTTTTTTAAATTTGGTAGATGTTTTGCAGAATACTATTTTAAAAGAAGTTTTTCAGAAAATATATTTGGATATCATATTTTAAAATGACGCCCATCGTGTGTATACTTATAATTTTATATTTGGAGGATTGAATTGCTTGATGATGATATAAAGCAAGTTTGAATAAGCCAAAGCAGATCTCATAAGCTTTGCCTTCTAACAAAATAATGTCCTTGAAATGTAAAGAAAAAAGGCGCAGCAAACATATGAGTGAAAGAATCCAGGGATTTGACAGAACTTGACTTAGCTATAGCTTTTGGGAAGTCCCCTTAGCTTGCTGACCTTCAACTCCTCCATGTGTAAAATGGGAATAATCATACTTACTTATCTTTTAGGGTTGTTGTAATGAGTAAAAATAATGTTTTTAAAACACCTAGCACAGGGCCCAGCTTTCAATAAGTAGCAATGCTGACTAGTAACGTTGTAGTAGTGTTAGTATAATGGTAGATGTAGAGGTATGCCATAGGATTTCTATAAAAGCAAGCCTCAGTGGCAGAAGCCAAGTGTGAGTCTTACCAGAGATGTACTTGTAGGATCATGAATAGCAGGCTTACACACATGTTATGAGTTCAGGGTTTCTAGAAAACTTTCCTCATTCTTTCCCACCCTTCTCCCCCCACCAACCACACCCCCGTTACTTCCTCTGTTGGGAATTCAACAATAAAGATTATTTATTAGTCCCATTTTGGTGTAATATACTGATTCACACTTAGAGTGAGCTTACGCTTAGTTCTGGAATGAAGGAAGTGTCACTGCATTGGCTAGTAGATGGGGAAGAAGGAAAGTGTGTTAGCAAGGCACCCTATGCTGATCTCAGCATACATGTTACTTACTGCATGAAGGGACACAGAACTAGCCCTTTCGCTTCACTTCTCTGTAGTCTGTTTCTTTATTTGTTTCATTTTATTTAAACATACACCACATCCTTTTCTAAATGTAGTTGTTGAAACCCTTAAGCATACTCTCCTTTCATCATGAAATATTAATAACATTTACCGAGTGACTATTTAAAACTGCTTAAAGCTCCTTGCATCACAGACATTGTTATTCACTTAGTTATTTAGTCAGTTCTTCTCACAACTCTATTAAATGACTATTTTTATCATTCCCATTTAAAAACAAAACAATTTGGATCTTAGAGGGATTGGAGATGAAATAACTTGCCTCCAGCATGGCACAGAAAGTGATCTGAGTTTTGACTAAAAGCTTTACTCGGGACCCTCTGCTCTTTATATGCCTGTCACGTCTCATCACACTTTGATCTGCACTTGCTAGAGAGTATTGCTAGTGGGCCTGTGATAGCTTCTCAGAATTTTTTTCCCATTATTCTACCTAAACCGCACAAAAAGCCTATGAGATAGGTATTGGAAACTTCAAACTGCATAAGAGTGAAGGTCAGGAAAATTCACCCATAACCTCAGCAATAAAGATTTTGCAGGTATTTCCAGAAACCACATGCTTTCACCCTTCAGATATCATTCAACTCTCACCCACTGGCAGAAGCTAAACCTGAGTCCTGCTGGAAGGGAGTCTGGAAAAGTGATAGTTTTCCAACTTCCAGTCCCTGCAATACAGAAGGATGGAATGGAGCTGAGCGTCAACAGAGAATATCTGACATAGAAAGATCCTCCTATTGCTCCTGTTTTATGTTGTAGGAAGCTGAGCCTACACCCTGGTGACTCTAGGCCCAGAGCTGCCAAAAACGAGATCATCACCTCTTTCTCTAAGGGACATCCTTTGAAGTAATGTATTAATTTTACATGTGGTCCCTCCTCAGAGCTCACTTGAGTCCCTGTTTGCATAATTGGAGATAATCCAATTGATCAGGAATGATATAAACACATAATTGAATGCTTCATATAAATCTTACATTTTAAAATTAATGTTATTCTTTGTTTCCGAATTCTATGTGCAAAGTCCATCCAGTAAAACTAGCAGATAATTAAATTCTGATAGTTTTATTTCTTTGTTTTGTTTTGCAGAAAACAGTATATGAAAACCATGCAGACAAATTGTTAACCCACACACTAAATTAGGAATGCATTGTTTAAATGTCTGTAAATGTTTAATGTTCTTTGGAAAGGTAATCCCTCAAGTATCATTTTGAGTTACTTTTTTCCAGCTAGTCTTTAGCAGGTAACCTGACTCAGGAAGGTGGAGCTAATGCACCAAAACATCTTAAAGAACCAATCAGAGCTAATAAGTCATAAGACAAAATTCATACTTAAGCACAAGTGTGCCTCACAGAATGAATTTTTAAATATTCATTCTGGCTAGATTTTACTTCTGTTAACATTAAGTATTAGTGCCTTAGTGAATTCTTCTTCAAAGTCTGTATGTATTGTATTCAGATTTTTTTGGATCATCAGAATTATTTCAAAGCACCTATATTTTATACTCTACTAGTGTGGACTTTCACTGCATTTTTTTTTCAGTGATTTTTAAAGTCGGTGGCATTACAAATTGGAGCTGTTAGAGTTTATCAACTTTCTGATTAAAATAATTCTCAGCCGCTGCCCCCCCATCACACACACACACACACACACACACACACACACACACACACACACACACACTACTGAATATTTCATGTAAAGCTAGAGATTGTGCTACAGATTAGAACAGTGTTTATGAATTGATGCAAGTTGAGAGACTTTATCCTAAGAATACCCCACAGAGAGCGGTTAAATATTAGCTCAACAGGGAATCTTTGTGGAGAACATCCTATAAGGATGCAAGTAGAAAAATGAAAATTATGGAATGATTACAACAAAAAGATATGAAGCGATATAGTTATTATCATATTGCTACCATATTCCTGATATATTTATTTTTTTTAAGTTTATTTTCAAGTTTGTGGCTATAGGGTCACATAATAAATATGGAATAAGAATTTTTTTTATTTAATGACTTTAGAGAAAACTAATTTGTTTGTATAACTTGTATTTTGGGTGGGTTTTTCTTTGTTACTAGAAAAATAACCGAAAAGAAATTGAGAAAAAAATTACTGAGACTTCATTTTCTGTTATAATCACTTCATGTTTCACTGTTAAGAACATTTTCCTATAATTTAATTTTATATTAATAGCACTAAATGAAGCTTTGGTTAGCTATATGTAGAGTATATTAGAAAAGATGAATAAATTTTAATATAGTCTAGAACATGTGCAAACTGAATGTCTAGATTTTCACAGAGTTTAATAGTATAAGAAATTGCATCTACTGTCAATATGCCCCAGTAAATTGAAAGAAAATATCTTCCATATTATTCATGCCTCAGAAGTTCAGGGAACCCTGGAGGAAAACATCAGCCTAATAACTACAAATCTAATATTTCTCTTCCTATACAAATGAAAATTTCTTGCGTTTAATAAAACACTCATTAGAAAGCACAATTATAGTCAGTAACCACACAGCATTTGTCTTCCTCCTCCCAGGTTTTCTGTTTGCAGTACACCCTGCATTAAATCCTTCATAGTACTGAATGGTGTTATAAAGGGCAGCATGTATATGGAACTTATTTCTAAATCCTGGTCTCTCATAGCAGAATTAGTTCATAGCACCTTTAACCTTTCCTGTTCACTTTCACACATCTGGATGCATTTTAGGTGTGGTATTTGTAGTAACGCCAGGAGTGTATTCCCACAAGGAGTTTTCCTGTGCTCTCTAGCAAGTCCCAGTATTTCAGGGAAGGATGAGATTTGTCCATTCATCACTTTTATGTCACTTGACAGTATAAAAAGGCCCGCAAAGTTATTTACAGGTTGTGCATAGTAATTTTACCAAGAAACTTGGCAAACATTTGCTTTCACGAAGATGGGAGTTGTAACTAAGAGTCATTCTTTTAAAATCACAGCAGTCATATATTAATGTTGTCAATGATCATGTGACCAGGAAACCAAAGAATATAAACAAATTTTATTTCCAAGAGTAGAATTACACAGTTTGCCTCAAATGATACATTAACTTATTAAAGCATTAATAACAGGTTCTAGTAGCTTAAAAGCTTCTTATTTCTGTGGAAAATAAGCGTGTATTTGTAAGCTTATCGTAGATATTATGTATATCATTATATATAATCATTTGTAGTCTCATTGAGATCGTATTTGTGTGTTTTAAAATACGAAGGTAAGACCATTTTTGTTTTTTCTTTTTGGTTTAATTACTAGCGACCCTTATTTAAGCATAATATTTCTGCTTTGTTTCCATGTGAAAAACCATAATGCTAATTGATCAGGATATTTAGATGAGCTATCTTCATAGTGCCTTTCATTTACATAGCATGCAAAAAGCAGCTACTTTCTATTAAAATAATAAAAAATCCTATAAGCATAAACATTCAGAATATATAGTGTATATGTATTATGGAAGTATATTTCCTAATAAAATAATCAATTTAGATATAAAATGAACTTTGTTAGTTCCACATGGTCCTCCTTCTCTGCTGTGTATAAACACAAGAGATGCAAAAGTATTACTTGTGGTGATCTAACATATATATATGATCTAAGCCATTAAACTGAAGCCTACACAAACTATGGGGTATCAGAAATCATCATATCCCCATAGGGTGGCTGAATTTAACAGGCAAGAATAAATTTAGCACAATTATACCTAACTTAACATTAAAATGTGCTATTGCAGTGAGTGAAACTTGAATATATATCCTTGTCGAAAAGATCAGAGATGATCACATCAGATTCGATTTATGTTCAACACTTCATCACACCTTCTGCCCCAGAACATGAAGACACATGCTAAATTTCTCCTGTAAGTTTAAACTGTAATCTTGAAAAGTCTGGATTTACCTTGGCCTCCTATTATGCATTCACTTTCATCTTCACCAATTCCCATTCTCCATGTGCTAGGAGCTTACACTTCCGAAAGCACATCTCCTTCTATCTCTAATAAATAATGTATATCAACACCATTAATTGATGAATGTCAAAGCAATGAGATCACTTTATTCCTCTGAACAGCTGCTCTGACAGTTAACATATCTTAATAGAAAAAGGCTCCTTGAGTTCAGGAGACATAAATGCCTTTCTCTGTGCAAGCCCTATCAGCATACTTCCAAGCCTCAAGGCACTGACAAATATTGTTAATTGACTTGCAGCATTAATTAAGTTAATGATGCAAAATTTTGTTTCACGCTGCTCCAACACATCAGATTGTTTGTACCAGAAGCATGTTAGAGTCATTCAAACTGCTGCATTCTCTGATAATCATTATGCCATTAACATAGATGTGTGCAGAACAATACAGAATTTGTTGCTGACTTTTAATTGGGTAATAGAGCATAAACTTTCCAAACCCTAGAAATACGCGTTTAAAGACTTTTTGATTCTAAGTAAAATCATGACATCTTTCCCTCACGTGTAATAAAAAATGTACTTTTAATAATAACTTAAGTTGCAACATTGAGTTTTCAGACTGTATCTTAGAATCTAGTACAGCAACCTCTTTGAAATTTACTAATTATAAAATAAAAATATTAATAAATGGAGTACTCAAACTGAAGTTTTGAATGGTAAATAATTTACATACTCTAACAACAACAAATAAGACTATTTTACCCAAACTCATCAATAAATTCATTTGCATAACCCCTAGAAAATTCATTTCTTAAATTTTTGACAAATATGAAGATAAAACTCTGGCTTAAAATAAAATGTCAAACGAAAGATTGAATTTTCTTTCTCCTTAAAAGAAGTTCATTCTCAAACTAATATTTTCTCAGTTTGTAGCTGCTTCTATTTATGTAGTCACTGTATGTTTTAACACATGAGTAAGTCGTATTTATTTTGGGGTCTCTTTCCGCCTCTTGCTTTGGACTAACTGAAATAGCTCATAGTTTGTATTTGAATTAAATTCAGATGTCTGTGTTAAAATCGTATTTTGTAAGGGGTAAGTAAAATAACCATTTTATATAATTACTTTTTTTAAACCCTAAATTTCTTTGTTGTTATTGCTATAGAAACCAAGATTCAAGGTGGTCTTTTCCAACAAGATTCAAAAAAGTAGAGAGTTGAGATTTACAGGATCAATGATTTGGGTTTTTATAGTCATACATTGTTCTTGGAGAGCACATAGGTCCAAATACTTGAGTAAGTGTACATGACCACACCCGCTAAACTGATTAGCCTTTGTTCCCCATTTCTAGGCTTCAAGAAGTGAAGTTTGGGATTTTGTAACCTATGTATATGTGTTCACAACATGAAGGTTATACTGACCATACCTGTGAAGAATATCAGTCTATATCCTTAATACATGCTACTTTCAACACAACTCTAAAAGAAATTTTCAAAAAAAGAAGGAAAAGAAGAAAATAAAACCTTACTTAGTACAACGGCACATGTGAAAATTACACATAATCTTACAGTGGAAAAAATGGAAGGACTGGGATGTGACTTTCCTGATACTAAGTAAATAATCAATAGTGTAGTCAATAGGTCTTATTTCATTCTCTATTGAGTGGTATCAGTATTGTATCAAGGGAAAAAAAGTACACTTCTCTAGAACAATCTGTCACAAATCCAGTTAGAAAACACCAGAGAAGAGAGTTCTCCCATGGCACAGCAACTCTCTGGTGTGATAGTTTGTATGGGCTTAGAATAAATTTGCCCTGCCTGTTTCTCTAGTATGACTCATTGCTAAAGTACTTAAAACTCAATTTCTGTGCTTCTAGATTGTTAACTTGTTTATTTTCATTATTTCCCCTTAGAATAGAAAGGTATTCTGAAATTGTACTGTTTTGCCTTGTAAGGAAATTCCCAATTTTATTTATAAAGGAAAAAATGTTGTGTTTATGACCCTATGATGTAGAGAATCATGTTCAGTTAGTAGTGTCATGAAATCTGACTCACACTTATAATTTCTAACAAACCAGCAAGTGTGGCTACAAAATCAAGCCACAAAAGCAGAAATAAATTAAACAAAAACTTTGACTGTGTTTCAAGCATAGTTATTATGATGAAATGGATTATCTATGCACAACATGGTCTAGTTGTGCATATAAAATTTACCCCCTTTCATGAGACGTTGAATAAAGGCATTAGTGCAGTCATGCTGGGAAGTAGGTAATAGCTTTACAGAAATAAACTCTCCCTCCTGTCAATGAATGGAAATTAAGAACTCTAAGAAATGTCTTAATTTCTTAGGAAATTAAGAAATATCATTATTTCCTCAAATTAGAAAACTAAAACCAATTCTAACAAATATGTTAAATTATTACAATATTTATTATAGAACAGTGATATTAGAACAAATTTACATTTGTATACAAAACCACACAACATCACAACGATAACAAAACACAGATGGGACTGGCCTTATACCCTAAGTTTTGCCTACTAAGTGATTAATTATTCAGTTATAGCTGTCTGAAACCTGGATATGGGAGCAGAGTTACAGTAGTCTGTACCATAGTTTTATAATTTCTTAGGCAAGAGATTACCCTCCAAAGGCTTCTTCTCCACCATCTGTGAAATATGTTTCCTGTTGTGTGGATCAATTTCCCCCACTAAAGTGGAGACACCATGTAAAGACACTTGTCTGCTTTTTAACTGTCAGACCTTCATCTTCTAGCATGCCTGGCCCATAATAGGCACTCAGTCAATATTAACAGATTCAATTAACAAGATGATGTATGAGAAGTCTTTATACACTGAAATATATGCTTGCTAGGTATTATTGGTTTAGAAGAAAGACAGAGCATACATAATCTATAGTCAAGAATAAATTTTCATAAATATTTGAAAATGTGTTTGATGTGTCTTTTTATTTCTTACTCTACAACAGGTGAGTCAAAGTTAAGGAATATTTCTTGAGAGTAAAAGGATTGTAATTTGGCAAATAAGCTAAATGAGATTCATTATTACCTTTGAGAAATCTGAGTTAAGGAAACCTCGATGGTGAAAATTATACTGCAGAAGTTTCAACTCTCCAGTTATCATACATGAAAAAACTGGCATCGACAAGAGAAAATAAATTCAGTGAAAACATTTAAATATGTTCACCATTTGTGACTTCCCTGAAAACAGTAGTTCCTTCCAAGATGATTATGTAAATTACTTCCTAAATATTATAATGCACATCTTTACAATAGGACAACTGAATAAGACTTTGAACTCGGTTATAATATTCCTATGTCCTCATGTCAAGTAAAATGTTCTTGTATTTCTTTTCTCCAGAGATAGGCTCTCTCAGGATAGACTATTACATATGGTCATGCAGTAATGGTATTAATAAATTTATGTAAGGATTTTTTTAATGAGTTTGATGCTTTTCAGGGAAAATCTGTGAATCTCCAGTCAATTACTGTGAATGCAACCCCTGCTTTAATGGTGGTTCCTGTCAAAGTGGTGTGGAGTCATACTACTGCCATTGTCCATTTGGTGAGTAAAACTTAGTGGTTGATATAAAATATCAATCTATTTTGGTGCACAGTTTAGCAATTTTGTTTTATCGTGTCTTGGAGTGACTAAGAAAATGTTAGTCGTTTTACACAGGAGGTTTTAGCAAAATAAAATCTCAAAGGTTTAATATTTTCTAAGTTAATTATGGAAATTCCATTGAATATATTGTTTTGATCATTACTGGAAAGTAATCAACCAAAGATAATTAAATCTGATGTTGTCTCCTCAGGACATTTCCTCTCAAAAACTTGTGTATGCCTTCTTTTTAGCCTAGAACCTATCAAATGAAAAATCCTTTAAGAACTATTTGACATCACTTTCTACTAAAATCTTTAAGACTAGTCAAAACGTTTTTGTTTTGTTTTGCTTTAGCTTCTTTTGTTTTTTGCATTAATTCAACCACTTCAGTGAGAACGATTTGGTAACTTGACATGCAATTTTCATGTAGGCTTTGTAGATAGTGTCGTGTAACTAATCAAAATTCAGAATGATGTGTTCTGTTAAGGAAGAGAATTGTTAAAAGAATTTTTTCATATGCATGCATATTTATTCATCATAGTGGAATGAATTAAAAGATTCCTTCTAGGTCTCACCCAAATGTTACCCTACTGGGACAGCCAAGAACTATGGGAACAGCTTTGCAGGAAGCTTTTATTTTAACTTGCTTTGTTTCATAGGTTGGTGATTATTCCATTTATTTAAAAGCTGCTTTACTCCACAATATAGTATTCTTCTCCAGAGGCCCTGCAGTAGTTAGAGACTCTGTCTTTCTCCATAAGCAAGAGAGGAGGATTTTTTTCTAGTCTTTCCTTGAATATATTTATTACAGTGCTACATGGACCTGAAAAGTGAATCTCAATGTATAGTAGAGAATAGAACTTAAAAAGAATTTCAGGTTTCTAGTAACCAGTAAATGTAACATTCATTCATTTTCAAGTAATTCTATGACTATCTAGTTTTGTTTTTCTAAAGAGCAATATCAAAAGAATGATAAAGAAAAACAGAATATAAAAATATCTAATTGTGAGCCTTGTATTTTAGCAATGGTTCTGAGGCCCAGAAATTGAGGGCTTTGTCTACAGTCAAACAGTGAAAACAAAACAAACCAACCCCAAAATGATATATTGACTAAAACACAATTTTATTTTCAGTCCAGGATGATATTCACAGCACCTCTCTTTTTTAAAACTTCTTCAGATTCTCACCAACAATACGCTTGAAGCAGTAAAAGTAGATCAAGGTCGAAATAACCACAATGTTAGATCTCCTAAAATGTCTTTCTTTCAATTATCTCTGTTTTATTTTAACTTTTTATTTTATATTGGAGTATAGTTGATTAACAATGTGGTGTTAGTTTCAGGTGTACAGCAAAGTGATTCAGTTACACATATACATGTATCTACTCTTTTTTCAAATTCCTTTCCCATTTAGGTTGTTACATAATATTGAGCAGAGTTTCCTGTTCTATACAGTAGATCCTTGGTTATCCATTTTAAATAAAGGGTGCTGCTTTTGACTGATAACCAAAATCAAGTTTCATGGTTTTAACTTGTGTTTTGGAAGGAAAGATAATGGGATTGGAGTGGAAAAATTATTTGCAAGTGACTGAACCAAAAGTTTTTACATTTTTAGAGATTCTTTTGCATTCCATTTGTACATATGAGGATTTAAGATAGATAGTTGATAACAAATAAGAGCAAATTGTTGCAGCATTGTAGCTGATACAACAGTGATTGCCTGTTGGGTGGAAGTGTTTTGGTGTCCAAATAAACCTTCCCCTCACCATACCAGAGATCCTCAGGGATAGGGGACTAGCACAATAACATAAATTAAAATAGACACAGATCACATGTAGCTGGCGGAGCGCATTTACCTCCCTATTCTTTCCAGTGGCAAAGGCAAAAAGACATTATTTCAACTTAGACATTGTTAGTTGGGAACAGATGCCTTAAAAAGAAAGCAAAACAGAACAAAAAATCTTGAAACAATATAGATTTGAGAAAAGAGAGATAGAATTAAAAGGAAAAAGTATTGTCCTTTACAAATTGAATGTGGGTGAAACATACAAAATAATGGCAGATGGAATGCCTCAGGCAAATAGCTGGAGGTAGTTACACATGCATCCTATAACAGAACATCTTAACTATAATTTTGAAGTTGGAAAAACTTTTACACCGTTTCCCTTTTCATCAGTGAAAGATTTGCTGTTTTGGACTAATTTATTTTTTTAATTTTTAGATTTTTTTTTTAGCTTATGTTTTATAAAAAACATAAAGTGCTTAAGACTTTATAAAGAAGAATCTATATAGCTATAACTTTATATATATGTATAACGTCATATACACACACAAAATATTTCTTATTAAAGTAATTTAAATCATTTATTTTTACCTTTATGTAGATTTATTTCATGGCATTCTATTTGGAAGGCAGTTTTGAAATCCTCATTAAAATTATTTCAAAGACAAAATTTTACATTTCTATAGAAACAATAACAAAAACCCTTAGAAAGATAATATATTCTATAAAAATATTATCATTTTTGAAAGTACAGTGTCAATTTAAATAAAATGTAGAACATATTTCCAGTATATACTTTCTACATATATTTATATTCAAATTTTAAATATATTTTCATAGATTTATTAAAATTTAATCATAAGAGACCTGACAGAACACACAGTAAAAATTTCTCTCTAATAATGTGTTTCAGTTGTATGCTTTATTTTTCCTTTCTATTTAACTTTGATTACTTTTTCTGCATATATAAATAATATATATAATAAAATATGTTTAATATAAACTTGAAAATTTATTATATATAAATATAAGTTTTATATAAAATAGAAATACTATATGATAGATATATTTATGATATATAAACATATGCCATATATAATATATATGATATATAATACATATAATTCCTATAATTTCTTTATCTTTTTGTTAACTTTAGTTAATGATTAAAAATAAATCATATAGATTTCCTACTCATTTATAATGAATATTATCTAACCCTTCACAGAAAAAGGAAAGATAAATGACACAAGGAAATTCTAGGCCATTTTAATTTAAAGAACATTTAGATATAAAATGTGGTGTAGTCCAAACAACTAGACAATCAGTAGATCTGGCCTCAAATTTTGGCTCTGTCTCCCATGGTTCTATGACATTGGACAAGTTTTAAGTATTCTGTAAAATGATGACATTGGTTTCTTCTAGCAGAGCAATTCCCTGCATCTAAATTTAATGCATTTACATGAGATGTACAGCCAAAATGAAGGAATGAAACCTTTGCAAGTTAATAAGAATTATGATGTGTTGGCATGGGTTAATTTTCTGATCATTTGCTACAGGCTACTAATATTTGTGGGAAAAGAATTTTGGCATAGAATTGTAACATCAGTAAAACTCATTTTTCAAGTTTGAAAAAGAACCAGCACAAACAAGTGGGAATGCTAGATTTCAGAAAAACAGAAACCAATTTCAAAGTAGCTGCTGTAAATCATACCCAAAGAGGGTATAAAAGAAGAAAGAGATAAAAACTTAAGACAGTTATTTTCTTCACTAAACGCAGTGTATTCCTTTCTTCAATTTTGTGACTTGAAAATAACTCAAGCACAGGGACTGATTTTTTTTTAGGTCAAAACAAAATGTACCGTCCTTAATTGAATTAAAATTGTTTTCAGGAATTGTTTATTATGAAGGAAATAACTTGGTTGAAAATTACAGTATATTAAACTTTAAAAAGATTGACAAACTCACTTTGAAAATTTTCCCGAAAAGAAACCTCTTCAGACCTACTCCATTCTACTAATTCTAATTTTTTAAAATGAGGCATAGTTAGATATGTTTCCATATTGGCCAAAGAAAAATAATTACACCAGTTTATCATTTCTTATATGCTTTAGAGATCATCATTTTTTTTCTATTTCAAATAAATTTAGACAGCATTCTTTGGAGAGTAATAGAAAGTTGTTAAAAACATGACATTATTGTAACTTAAAATATTTTAATCAAAGTCATTTAATAAAACTTTACTTGAATGTGATGTGTCAGTTTGTCAATTTTCTCATTTACAGGTGTCTTTGGAAAACACTGCGAGTTGAACAGTTATGGATTTGAGGAGTTATCATACATGGAATTTCCAAGCTTGGACCCCAATAACAACTATATTTATGTCAAATTTGCAACTATTAAAAGTCATGCTTTATTGCTTTACAACTATGACAACCAGACAGGGGACCGGGCTGAGTTTTTGGCCCTTGAAATTGCTGAAGAAAGACTGAGGTTCTCTTATAACTTAGGCAGTGGCACCTATAAACTCACCACCATGAAGAAGGTGTCAGATGGACATTTTCACACTGTGATTGCCCGGAGGGCAGGAATGGTAAGATATTCATTCCACATTAAAACTGGTTTTATTGAATATTCAGTCAATCAGGCTGGAAACTTGAAAAGTTAAAGCATGAATTGTGGTGCAAATTGAGTTCAATTATATGTATTCATTATTTGTCCAATTTTGTTATGAACTACAGCACCAAATGGGTAACGTTCTTCGTTTGCTCATGACAGCGTTGTTTGACTCAAAAACAACTCATCTCAAAAACAAAAAGGGAACAAAAGAAAGAAAATATCCTAGTGCATAAACATTCCATTTTATACATTTCTTATATTGAACACATTTTTAAGGTCCTGTCAGAACTGTACTTAAAATGGCTCCTTTGCTTTTCTAAGTATCCTTGCACAAATTGAAGAAATGACTTAAAAACAAACAGGGAAAACTTTTCTACAAATAAATTACTGGTAAAAGATGATACTTAACACAGATTTCCATATAGTAGGTAATAATCTTTATTATACTAGCACTTCAGTATACTGTCATCTGTGAGGTCTATGACATGAAATTGTGTTAGGATGAAGTACTGGTTTTTGACTATTAAAGTATTCTCAGAATTATAACTCAGTAATATCCAAGATTTCCATATTATATTCCATTTCATTATATGGCTCTCATAACAAGCAGGGTACATGTTTAGCACTTGTGTTCATTAAACAAGTATTTTTCTTTATAAAGGGAAATGTGTCATATCTTTTCCATGTTAATGTTTGAAAACATTTGACACAGAATAATAGAATGGAAGGATTTATTTATTTATTCATTTATTTATTCCAACTCTCTCTCCATAGTTCCCTCCACCTTCAACAACTATCAAAGATTTTGGAAAAAGTAATTTGTAATAAAAACTATTTTTAAATATTTTTAGATTTTAACGCTGACCTTTTAAAACCATAACTGCTCTTTAAAATTTTTATTTCACCCTAAAAATGGAATAGAATGGTTAAAGTATTAAACCAACTATTAAAAGAAAAATTAACCAAAGAACAAAATAAATACTCTGAAAATTGTTTTAAATGAAGAAACTGGGATCTAAATGATTATAATTTTACCTCTTGGCTCTATGACAAGCTAGAAAAATATGAAAAATATGGTAATTATATAGTTCTGAGGCAGATGAAATGAATCATATGAGAGAAGTATTTTTGCCACTAAACTTCGGGAATACTTTTTATTGTGGTACTACACGTAAACAACTTGCAGAAACGATATTGAAAATGTTTTTACCATGTTTTTGCTAGCTTTTTCTGTGATCCATAATTAATTTTAAAAGCAAAAATGTTGTGCCTTCTATAATTACCAACTTCATAAAGCTATAAGACAGAAGCTACCTTATAACATTATTTTTTTTTTCTGAAAAATATGAATAACAAGTTATCTCTATCAAAGGACAAAATTCTCCATTCGTTTCCAGGAATACTATAAATCTATGTTGAATTGGCATCAGATACAATGGCTTTTCTCTCCTCCACTCTAATTTATTACATTAAAGAAGATCTAAACAGCTTTAAAATACAGAACTATTTCCAATTATGGAAAAAAAGAGAATAGTGATTAACCCTCAAATGACCAAATGATTGTGTCAGCATGATCAAGGTTAGCTGTTCAGATATTTCATCAGGTACATTCACCACACCCATTGTGTTGCTTTCAGAACCCTACTAGATTATTAGATGTATGCTATTTGAATATAATGAGAGGTGAGAAAACAGAAAAAGGAGTGCAAATTTATGAATTATTTAAATTCTATACTGTCTTCCATTTCCTTATGAACTTGGTGTTAATATCTGTAACTATAACTTTTTTCTAATACATTTAATTTATAAAGTGTTTATAAAATTACCCCAACATTTTGAAAATGAGAATGAAATAAAAATAGCATTTAGTAACAATAATTATAATTAAGGTCATTTAGATTCTAAAAATAATCTATTTAAAAAATCTATTGAAAAGCCCTCATTGGAGGCCTGATTTGATAGTAATTCAGGTGGCTTTGTTAATTGGATAGAAAATCAAAATGTGAAGATAATATCTCCACATTTTTAGCATTATCACAAATAGTAATATAAATTATACCTAAAATTGCATACATTTTGTATGAAAAGGTGCTTAATACATTTAATAGAGGTATAACAAATACATCTTGGAAATAATTTTTCATATTAGTAATAGGTTACTACACTCATTTCTGCCTGAGAGTTTTTACACCAACATAATATGAAACCAGCATGCTTAGAGGACCATCTCTAGGAGAATAGGGATTTAGAAAATTCCAGTGTTCCTGATTATTGATGTACCCAGTCATATTGAATCTGACAAAATTAAGACAAACGTGGAGTCTGGTGTGTATATGTAGATTGGTGCTTGTGTTAGCCATAATGATTTTCTAATACTGAAAGGGAAACCTGAAGGGGTTGGTAGATACCACTCACCGCAACCCTCCAAGCATACATAAGGCAACCATATTGCTAAGATGTTGTCAGTGGGCTCTTATATAGAATAGAAGATTTTACGTGGTGACCTCTAAGGTCCCCTTAAACTTCATGAACATTTGATTTTATCAAAGAAGGGCTTGGGAGCAAGAGGGAAAACAGAGAAAGAGGCACCATGAAATATGCCCAAAGGGAAAGAGAAAGAAGTTATTTCAGTTCATTTGTAATATGTCACCATAGTCATGAGGTTTTGTTTTGTTTTTTTTTTTAACATCTTTATTGGAGTATAATTGTTTTACAATAGTGTGTTAGTTTTTCCTTTACAACAAACTGAATCAGTTATACATATACATATGTTCCCATATCTCTTCCCTCTTGCATCACCCTCTCTCCCACCCTCCCTATCCCACCCCTCTAGGTGGTCACAAAGCACAGAGGTGATCTCCCTGTGCTATGCAGCAGCTTCCCACTAGCTATCTAATTTACATTTAATATTAAATGTGGAAAAAGTGCCCTTGTCATTATTACTTCAGTCAGAGGAAAAATCTCTCCCTATTTCAGAAAACATCCAAAATAAGGCCCTACTGGATTTTGAATCTGTTGTTTTCTACGGTTCAAAAGGATTTTTTGGAAACTGGCAAAATCATTAACTTCTCAGCTTTGAATCATTGCATAGACAGGATAAAAATATCTCAATTTACACTGGTAGTGGTAGAAATATTCAACAGTAAAAGAAGGTACATTTAACTCTGAAGATTAAATTGAATGAGCTATTATTCAAATAAAACTTCCCCACAGGTATTTTTTCCTTTGAGTTGTATCCCTAAGCTTTAAGAAAATAAGAAAAAATATATTAAGTATTAACATTCATGAAAATATGATACCGTTATGCAAGGTTTTTCCCTAATTAAAGCATTCATTAATATCCATGTGATACTCTCTAGCTTGTAATAACTTTAAGTATCTCTAGAATGGATGGATAGTTTACATAGTATACATAGAGATGTGTTAACATTTTGTTTTAGAAGTAAATTGAAAGGAATTGTGCTTAAATTAATAGTCAACATAAACATACATTGTATTATGGAAACCTAATACCACTTTTGAGATTGAATGTCCCTCAATTTTATAGATCACTGGGAAAAAAAAAAAAAAAAAACTACTGAAAGAGTTAACTAAATAGGACCTGAAAGTCTTGATATAGAATTAGAAGTGTAAATGTTCCCTACAAATGTTAGTATTTATTATAATTTCTTTGAGAAGGTGGCAAAAAAAATACATGGCTTATGAGAGTTTGTTGTATGGAGTTTATAATCAGTTATAATAATTAACTTATAGAAATATTTTTAAATAGTTTAGACACTAATATTTGAGGCACAGTAAGTATAAATTGGCCCTATTTATTATTTCTGAAATGTGAGATATTTAAGATATACTCTTACAAATCCTAAATATATATTTTTATGGACAATCCCTTAAAGGCATATGCAATATCAATAAAAAGGTGATATTAAGGAAACCAATCATTTCCATACATAATGAAAGAAGATAGAAAACCTGATACTTTTGCATTTAAGTCAAAGGTAATGTTAACTTGCTTAACTTCCCTGGGCTGTTTCCTACATTTGCCTTGCTTTCATTAAAATTAACCTCAAATGACAATTATTCTCTTTTTATGTTGTTGTTACTGAAGAAACTTTATTCACAGAACAAGTGTGAAAATGTCTTTTTATTGGTACTAAAAGGGAGTTTTAAGGCTGTAATACCAGCTCCTTATTCCTTAAAGGAAAGCAGTTACTATAATGATGTACTTGGAGCCACACAGCTAGTTAGCACCTTCCTTCCCTCTTCATTGGAGAACCATGAAATCTATTATGTTCCCCCAGGAGGGCAGTTTTTAATGAGAAATTGCTATATTTGTAAAGAACATATTGACCATGATGAAAAGATTTTATCCACATCTACACGATGATGATAAAATTGGACATGACTAAAAGGTTTGGGCAGCCCAATTCTCAGGAGCAAAACCTAGAAACAAATGTCATGATACCCATAAAAATGCCTTGATGTGTCACAGGACACCAACCTAAGCCTTTAATTCACATTCCAGTGCAGATGGCCTCGAAGGTGTTTTGGATCAATGGTTTTTAATTTTTTTTTTTTTTTTTTTAGCAGAATAACCCTTTTCTCAAAATTTCACATGGAACCCAAATATGTAAGCATATATATTGCTGGGCCAGTCTAGGTTGAAAATCATAGGATGGCAGTTCTACCCAGCAGTGACCCCTGAGCTTCTCAAAGAATTTTCCAGGCACCATGAGATCTCAAGAGCCCCCACCCCCACCCCGCCCATAAACTCTGATACTAAATTGGAGAAGATCAGGAAAAATGAAGGAGGGGGTATGGCAATAGAAGAGACTGTTCAACTATCCCCCAAAGACTGATCACACTCTAAAGGGATTTTACAATTACTGGATCCTACCAAGTTCTAAACCACATTCGACTTAATAGCGTTAATATTTTTTCCTTCAACCTGGTAAGTGAGGCTCTTGAGGATCCCCAAGACAATTGCCCTCAAGACAATCGTTCTTATAAATGCTTTCATAGTATTTATTTTTCTGCTATACAAATGGACAAAGTTGGATTAGTCTTGTCCTGTGGTATTCAAGTAAATTTAGGTAGAACCTTTGATTTTCTGCATTAGGAGAAACCCTCAGTCCTTCTGAGTTTCTGGATTTGGGGTTAGGCCTCTTCCTATGAATTACTGGCCGTGTTCTGAAATACCACATTCTGAATATCAACTTTATAATCTCACCAATTAAAATAGCCAAAGTTTTGCAGAATTTCACTGCAGTCTGGGAAACAAAGGAGGGGCATCATTACAACCTTGTAGAGCACAGAGTAACTTGGTTATGCAACAACCATGGTCTTAAACTGGACCACAGACATCCCAATGGCCATTGCCCAATATAGAGAGCCCTGACTTCATCATATTCTTGGTCCTGGTGACCCTGACTTGATGACTTTGTTTATTGATCAAATGGAGTGTTAATCTGTCCTACTAAACAGAAGGCTTTGTCTCAGGGGAATATGCATCCCTTAGGATACAAAAACAATTACTGTTAGTTGTGGTTTAAATATTATTGGTGAGTTTCTACTGTATAGCAATATATAATAATTGCATTCAGATTATACATAAATATGCTGTAATATGCATTTATAAACAATGATTCTTATAAATGAAAAGAGCATCTAATCCACTTGTTTATCTCAAACTTTATCTTTAATTCAAGTATTAATGACCTTCATAGTTTGCAGTAATAGTATTTATATTATACTTCCAAAATCTTTTTGTGAATATGACTGAAATATTATTGGAAATAGACTTTTGAAAATTAGGAATCTAATTTTTTTTTTATTTGTTGGAATAGTTGGATAGTAGGATAAACATTTTTCTTAAGATTTTAATCCCAGGAAGCTGTCCCAGACCTAATGTATGATATCCTAAGAGACATTAATAACATTTTTATTCTTTCATCTATAAAGCAAAGGGGCTGGAGATTTTTTAAAGTACCCTCCCACTTCTTACATGCAATAATTTCACAATTTTAGCTTTAGATATATCAAAGAAATATGTACCCCTAATTTGAGCATGTATTATAGTTATATAATATTATACTACATCAAAAATGTATTTCAACTTTAAAATCATGTCCATATAGAAACAAGTCCTGGGTAGTGTTGGCTGAAAAGGACATCAGGGTCAGTAGGATCCAAACTGAACATCTCTTTCTTTTGCTTTATAGGCAGCTTCCTTAACTGTGGACTCTTGTTCTGAGAACCAAGAACCAGGGTACTGCACTGTCAGTAACGTGGCAGTTTCAGATGACTGGTAAGTAAAATTTTTAGTTTGATCTTTATTATAACTTGACATTCAAAATGAAATTACACCTTAACAATCATTTTATTATGCTCAGTATTATATAAAAGTTTAAGATATTTTGTCTTCTCCAAAGGGATTTTCTTACTGTAAAATAAAAAGTTAATAATTAGTCTACGAAATGTGTAAAAAGGGTGTAAAAATGAAGTGGTACAGATGAGGATAAAGTTAGAGAAAGGGAAGATGAACATAGCCTATCCTCTTTGAGAAGCTTCATGAAATAGTTGTACATGACCTGGGTCCTCCAAGAAGGTTAGGATAAGGATCCCACCTCTTTTAAATGTATTTTCTGAAAGTTGTATGTGACAATGATTGGCAGATATTTTTCAATCGCACCTAAAGGTGAAATACAACATTACCTCACCTAAAACATAAGTGATTTTGCTAGAAATAGTAACAAACAGAGAAAAAGAAAGAGTGACCCATCATTCATTTGCATTAATCAACTTATTGGCATTCCTTAGCATCTCTGTAGTGAAGGAAACGCGTAGTCTGACATTAATATTAGAGTTGTCACTTCTACTGCATTTTATTTTCTTTCCGATAGTATGCTCCTTCTCTAAGACTCAACATTCTTATATACATCTCATGTGACTAACTGAACCTATTATTTCCATTAGTTTTGTTATTTTTCATACCCTGAAAATCTAACAATCCTGTAGGTATCTATTTAGAGGACATGCATCCACAGGTAATGTTTCCCATTCAAATATACCATGCTTTACTGTATGCCAGAAAAAGTTATAGTCACCTCTTCTTTTATTTATTTGTTTGTTTGTTTATTTTTTTTGTTGGCTGCATTAGGTCTTAGTTGAGGCACATGGGATCTTTCGTTGTGGCGAGCAGACTCTTCGCCGTGGCGCACGGGCTTCTCTCTAGTTGTGGCAAGCAGGCTCCAGAGCACGTGGGCTCTGTAGTTTGTAGCACGCGGTCTCTGTAGTTGAGGCACGCGTGGGCTCAGAAGTTGTGGCGTGGGGCTTACTCGTCCCGTGGCATGTGGGATCTTAGTTCCCTGACCAGGGATTGAAGCCACGTCCCCTGCACTGGAAGTTGGATTCTTTACCACTGGACCACCAGTGAAGTCCCTAATCACCTCTTCTTAAGCCAAACATTCTACTGAAATCTATTGCATTGGTACTAATTCACGTATCTTTCCTTTCTTATGCAGGACTCTTGACGTTCAGCCAAATCGAGTCACAGTTGGAGGTATCAGATCGCTAGAACCAATCCTTCAGAGGAGAGGACACGTGGAAAGCCACGATTTTGTCGGATGTATAATGGAGTTTGCAGTCAATGGAAGACCTCTGGAACCAAGCCAAGCTCTGGCAGCACAAGGCATCCTAGATCAGTATGGCAACCTTATTTCTTACCATTTTAAAGAAAGACACCAAAAGTGTATGATGATTGAGCATCAAAAGATGAAATTCTTGTGCCCAAAGCCCCCAAAATACCAAATGTATTATGCTGTTTTGAATTTCAATTTTTTACTTATAGCTGTGAAATTTGGGAAAAAAACAAATGGATGTGTGCATATATGTATGCATATACCTTTTACCTTACATAGTTGTGAAGAATATATGAGTTAAGTAAGTAAATCACATAGAAAGGAACCTGGTACATAGTAATATATAAGTGTAAGCAATAATATGTACTAAAACTGTTTGAAGTTAAATAGTTTTACATATAAATGTATGTATTCCCTTGGCCTGGCCCTAGGCTCAAATAAATGGACGAGGCAGATCTGTGCTCTTGAGGGGTTCATAGTCTCTTTAAATTCCTGATTGTTAGCGTCTAGTGCAGCCATAATTATTGCCTGGCAATATTTTATATTCCCGTAGTTTAGTCACTTTTCACTTCCTCAGTAACTATTTCATGCCTGTTTTTTCCATAAACCTCAAACGTCATCTCCTGCATCCTTTTTCCAGCTAATGAATTTGCTTCCTAACTTGCTCAGAAAATTGGGGCAATTGAAACAAAACTCCCCAAAGTTCATTCCCCCACATCTGCCCATGCAGCCTATAGTCTACCCTGTATACTATTATTGAATGAACTGTTCTTGTTCCCGCAAAGACCAACCCCTTTTTATGTGATAGACTCCATCCCCCCAAACCTTCTTAAAACAGTACTCCAGCTTTCTAAAGTGTTTCTTTTCTCATTTCAATTCAGGCTGCTATTTCCCCCACACCACCTTTTTTTAAAAACTTGGTTAATCCCATTTTCACGTTGTTCTGTCTCTGTCAAGTGATCAATAACCACTGTGTTGCTAAAATCAATGGTCAAGTCTCATCTTATTTGAACTTCGGCAACATTGAGAACAACGTTATTAGTTTGTCCACCAGCACACGGTCCGCCCCTGGTTTTCTACTCTGATTCTTCTTCTCATCTCTTTAACCTCTTCTCTTTTGTATCTATATTCATTTTTAAGTCATTTTTTATAGTCCTTGCTTTTAAGTACTATCTCTAAAGCTGATGACTTTGAAATGTTTATCTTAAACTTGACCTCTCCTCTGAACTTTAGACCCTCATATCCAACAGCATACGGAACATCCTGTGTGTATTTCTAACACGTATTTCAAACTTAAGTTTAAAACTGAACTTCTGGCCTTCCTTCCTGACTTCTCCCAAACCCACTCCTTCCAGGTTTTCCCATCTCAGGTAATAATAACTCAGTCTACCCACCTGGTCAGCCACAATTTGTAGACCACCTTTAACTCCTCTCTTTCTGACAAACCACATTCAGTCCACCAGCAAACAGAAGTCATGTCAATCTGCTATATTTAAAATAGATAAGCAACAAGGACCTATTGTAGCACAGGGAACTCTGCTCAGTACTCTGTAATAACCTAAACAGGAAATGAATTTGATAAAGAATAGATACATGCATATGTATAACTGAATCACTTTGCTGTACACCTGAAACTAACATAACATTGTTAAGCAACTATACTCCAATATAAAACAAAAATTTTTTTAAAATAAAAAATAAATAAAATAAAAACAGAGGTCAGTCCTTACCCTAACTTATAAGGCTGACCTCCCTCTTGTCAACCAAATGGACCAGGAACTGTAAAGAGGCATAAAGGCAGTTTACTTGGGGTCTTAGAATTGCAACTCAGGGATCACAGATTCCAGAAACCAAAGTGATGTCCCACCAGAAGAAAATGGGCAGGGTTTTTTTATAGGGAAAAGAGGGAAATTAATGCAGAATTTGGACTGGAGGGTAAAATAATTCTATACATGTGATTGGGTTATGGAGCACATCTCATTTGTTACTGGGAAAGGTGTTTTCTTTAGTCCAGAAAAAGTCCAGTTCTCAGCATTATTCTTTCCTTTTTGCAACTTAACAACTATTCAGCGGTTTTAATGAGTGTTCAGCAGACATCCAGCATGGGTGGCAAACGTGGAGGTCCTTAGGTCATGTCCCAGCCATTTCTTTGTATCTATCTATCTACCTATCTATCTATCTATTTATTTATTTTTGGCTGCATTGGGTCTTCATTGCTGCGCACAGGCTTTCTCTAGTTGAGGCGAGCGGGGGCTACTCTTCGTTGTGGTACGTGGGCTTCTCATTGCGGTGGCTTCTCTTGTTGCGGACCATGGGCTCTAGGCATGTGGGCTTCAGCAGTTGTGGCACGTGGGCTCAGTAGTTGTGGCTTGTGGGCTGTAGAGCACAGGCTCAGTAGTTGTGGTGCACGGGCTTAGGTGCTCTGCGGCATGTGGGATCTTCCCAGACCAGGGCTCAAACCCATGTTGCCTGCATTGGCAGGCAGATTCTTAACCACTGTGCCACCAGGGAAGCCCAAGTCCCAGCCATTTCTGAGATAGTTCTTTCCACACCCTTGACTTCCTCACCATTATCTACCTGCTCTTCTCCTTGTTCATGCTGTTCTGACGATATTGGCCACTTGATGTTCCTCAAACATGCAAAGGACACTTTCACTTCAGGACTTCCTCACTTGGCTCTTTCCTCTCCCTGGAATGATCTTCTATCGGATATACCTTGCACTCTCTCCCTTTGTTTAGGACTTTAAGAAAACAGATCCTTCCTTCACGGCCTAACCTAGAGATCCAGCAATCCCCTCAAAACTCCCAATCCCCTTTCTCTGCCTTAATTTTCCCATAGAACTTCCTTCTGTCTAACATATTACAGAATTATCTATTTTTTTTTGTCTGTGTCCCCCACAAGGAAAAAGAAATATTCCATGAACACATGGATTTTTTTTCATCACTTTATCTCCATGCTTAGAACCGCGCTTGGCAGGTAGTAGCCATTCAATAAACATTAGGTGCGTTAGTTGTCTGGTGGAGGAGATGGGTATTCAGATAAACATGTGGCCCTGAGAGCACGTGAACCAAAGTGTTTATTTGACCAAGAGCCTTTGCTCAATTAAGAATTAAGTTTAAAAAGGAATGATCACCTCTTTTCTTTATTGTGTAAGTTGTTATTTTGTTTAATATTCTCCATTATGAATGAGACTGGGCATGTGTTACAGGACACCTTGTTAGATTAGAAGCTCCAAATATAGTTGTAACCTGAGTTTCAAAGATTTGAGTTCCTGAAAACTAAGCAGGTTAATAAAAGTTTATATCTAATTTTAACAAATTTCCCCCCACCTGATCTTGTGCTTTATGCGTCTTTATTCTGTTTATTTTAGATGCTCTAGACTAGAAGGCGCTTGTACTCACAATCCCTGCCAACATGGTGGCACGTGTACGGATTACTGGTCGTGGCAGCAGTGTCATTGCAGAGAAGGACTGACTGGGAAATATTGTGAAAAATGTATGCAAGCTGTTTCATCTTCCACCAGAAATTATAATAACCACTAAGAGTATAAATATATGCACCTAAATATGTAATTGAAGTAAAAGAATTACGTTTTGATTCTAAATATTGAAAATATTAAATGGGCAATAATTGGTGAAACACAGTGACATTTTTAAATTCATGTTTTAACCTGAGAAAGAGTGAAATTCTTTTAGAATTATTTACTAAATATGTCCTTCATTTCCATTTTATAAATATATCACTTAGTTATTTTTGCTTTACCTATAGGAATGCTAGACAATTTACAAGGCCAGGGGCTATATTCAGGCTTTGGCTTAATATTATCTGCATTTAGGGGATATTTCTCTGGTGAATATGTTGTATTTGGTTGAAAAGTATAATATGAAATCACTAAACACTGAGTTCAAAACATGCAATAGCAATAAAATCTGTTATAGTTCAAGGTGATACTTAAATTTTAAATTGCAATTATTGGAATTGGCTTTGAATATTACTTTTTAAATTCTTTGATTAGTTATTTGTTTCTAAAGCCTAATTTTATTGTTATTAAGACATTAATGATGTTCAAGCCATCATTAGAACATGGCATATTCTCTAATTTCAAGTTTTATATCCTACTAACTAACCCTAATGGAGTCTCTTTTATAAAAATTGCTTTATTTTCAGATAAGTGGTTACTGCTTAAATCATTGCACTTGTCTGATCACTTTTTAAGTAGTCATTTGATTCTATTATAATATGAGAATGAATAGAAATTTATGATTAAATTACATATATACTATAATCGAAAAGATCTTAGTAGCAGAGTATAACTGTGTTTATTTAGGATAAAATCAAAACATGGGAAAAGTACATTGTCACGTGATATTTTTTAAAGTAATGAGTATTTAGTAGGTAGGAACCCAACTATATTTGGAAAATAAAATGTCACTCAGTTGAGCAATGCCTGCAGTTTTTTTTTTTTAGTTGAGATATAATTCACATACTACAAAGTTTACCTTCTTAAAATGTACCATTCATTGCTGAAGCCCTTTTGAGCTCATTTTCTTTATGTCCTTTCTTTAGCTCTATTAGCTATAACACACTTTTATACTTCAGAAGTGTGAACATTTTATCAGATTATGAAAAATTATAATTACATGTGATGTTTATACATGATGACAAATTTGATGTGATTATTACTACTAATAAAGTTACTTACAAATGTGAATGTTTGTACAATTCTTTGTTCAAATTTTCCATGTTAGAGACTTTAAAGATTACAAATCATTATAACTGTGAAAAACATATATGGATTTATTAATTTTAGAAACACAGTGAAACTTATAATCAAATTCTTCAACTGTATATTTTTAACATGTGGCTATCTCTCGAGGTATCCATAATGTATGTAGCATGTATCAAATATTTTAATGAATATTTTCCAAATGAATAATCATCATAGAATGTTTTATATTTCATGGTTCCGAAATGGATTTAAGCATTTGAAATCAACTTACACCATAATTCACAAGTGGGAATTACTTTTTCAGAGGACGATTCGGGGACACTAATTCCAAAAGCTTAATGTTTTCATTGTTCTTGTTTTATAATATTTTTGTCACCAAAGAAGCTCTTTAAGAAATGCCTATTGGATGCATTCATGTTTCCCTTTCTTTGTTGGCTTTCAGCTATGACCCCTGACACGGCCTTATCGTTAGAAGGCAAAGGGCGCTTGGACTACCACATGAGTCAAAATGAGAAGCGGGAGTATTTGTTGAGACAGAGCATCCGAGGTGCCATGTTGGAACCTTTTGGCGTGAACAGTCTGGAAGTAAAATTCAGGACAAGAAGCGAGAATGGCATTTTAATCCATATCCAAGAAAGCAGCAATTACACTACTGTGAAGGTAAGATAAAAGCTAATGGTGACTTCATTTGATTAGACCGCCTGCTGTGTCATGGTTTAAATCACTTCTCCCATAATTTCTATCCTTTTCTTCACAACCCATTAGAGTTCGGACTGAGGCTGGGCGCTATTCCAATATCATCTATCTTAACTATTCCTCAGGCATTGGCCAGCGTAACAAAGAAGTGAATGGTTTGGTTTCTAAACACTTTTGTTTAGAGTAGAGAGCACTGCTGTGTAGGCCAGCAAAGAAAGAATTTGTTGCAATCTATTTTGCCAGATAAAAATTTATATTGTTTTTACCCTGCTTTTAAACAGAGTGAAGCAAGAAGATAATATGTCTTTGAAATGGAAAAATATGTTTTTCCAAGAATTATTCCAAACACTGTTATGTATATGTTCATTGGAATGACTAGAGTAAAAAATTTTTTGAAATTTTCTGGCTTTATTCTGGAACATATATTCAATTCACTGTTAGGTAAATCCTGTGAAATTAAATACCTTTGGAATTTATAGTAAGTAAAATTTCAGTTAACCCCTCCAAATAATTTCTAAATAAATATTTCTGAAACATTATATTTCATGATTGATTTATCCTTAGGCTTTTACACATTTTTTTTCCTCAGCTGTAAATGAGATGCTAAACTGGTGAATAATTTCATTACATACGCATTTCCTGTCAGCTCTTAGCTTTCTTCATTTCTAAAATGGTTATTCTGCTTTCCTTCCCACAAATAAGACTTCATCTTCCAGATCATCATTTTTTTTTTTTTAGTTTAGTTATATCAACTGCTTTTTTATTAATATCATTCAGTCTACTATAAATCTGCTGGTAATTTTTATATGAATTTTAGTTAATTCTTAAGAAAACAAATGCAGATTTCCTGAATTATTTTCACTTATAACTCAGTGTTTTGAAAATTACTGAAAGCTTGGTTCATAAAGAAAAGAGCAATATGCATAGAAAATTACTAAGTTTAATTCACATAAAATACTAAAAATAAAAACAGACATTCCCCTTTAAACTTCAGCTTCTTTATTCTCAAAATGTCTCTCTGTCCAAGCCAACTCGGTTGTTATGTGGCCTGTACATAGCTTTAAATAGTATAAAAAACAATCTTTTTAAAATTCTCATAATCCCCCTAGTCCAGCCATTCTCAGCTGGGGGTGATTTTACCACCCCTCCACAGGGGATATTTGGAAAAGCCTGGGAACGTTTTTATTGTCCTGGTTGTTGGGAGTAAGAAGGGTACTGCTGCCAACATCTAGTGGGTAGAAGTCAAATATGCTGCTAAACACCCTTCAGTGCTCACCACAACACCCCACAAGAAAGAACCATCCAGTCTGAAATGTCAGTGCTGAGGTTGAGAAACTCTGCCCTAATCCAGCTGGAGAATATCTTCAGGTTATAATTTTACCTCCATTGTTGAAACAAAGAGCCCAGATCCAGAATTAATAGAGTAACTGCTGCAAAATGAAACACCTAAGTCACTGTATAACGTTATTATTCAGTGTTTATGGTTTCCATTGAAAGGTGTATTGGAAGTAAAGAAAGTAAGGAAAGAAGTAGACCGCCATATTCTACCAGAAACATTTTTTATATGCATTGAGAGGCTTTGACATTGAGGTCTGTGCGTTATCTGTTAGGCTGCTTCCAAGTCCTCGTGCCATTTAAATGACATATGAAATATTTCTGTATGTTACCTCTGTAAGCCAAGAGATACAAAAACAATGTGCTTGAAGAAATTGGAGACAGAATATTTTTCTTCCTCAAGGAAGAAGCTGAATGTCGACATCCGTTTTTGTCACTATAAAATCTTGCATTTCCAACAGGACAGCAGCATGCAACTTCTCCAGATTTCGTTGCATTGGTAGCAAGCACTTAGAAAGAGATTTCTTTTTCCCTGAAGGGAAAATGAGTAAAAATAATGACTAATGCAGACCAAAATGCACATTTCTTTTGCATGAAAATTTTGAAAGGTGGTTTTTCAGAGATTCAGGGGGTTGGCAAGTGGAGTAAATAGATTAAAAAGAAACAGTGATTAAGAAGAACTGAATAGACAGGAAGAGAGTGACTTTTGTAAGTAAGCAAGTTACTTGGATGACAGGAATCCGATCTGCTTATCCAGGCGAGGAAGCAAGTTAGAATGGACTATTACTTATCAGTTAGCTTATCAGTGACCAAGACCCCTGGTTTTCTTCTGTCTTTCTTTTGGCTCAGTTTCTGACAGTTGCTTTTTCCGTCTCTTTTTTCCCCTTCTTTTCTTTCTTTTTTTATTTTTTTTAAATTCAGATTAAAAAAAAAAGAAACTAAGGAGAGAAAATTTCAGAGAGGAAAACAGAAGAAAAGCATTCTTATGTATAATGGCTTTTGAACTGTATTTAAAGTGTTTCACACATCTCTCTTCTTTCACGGCACATTGGGTATCTCCATATTTGGAAATGTAATAATGCCAGATGATGGGCTTTGTTTCTACTCCAGATCAATTCTGGTTTTTGGTGTATTGTTTGTTTGTTTGTTTTTCTTTTGAAGTGAGGCCAGGTATGCCGTACAGAGTTAGGATGATTCCCAGCTCTATAGAGTCAAAAATAAATAAATGAGCAAATCAGTCTATGAATAAATAAAACCAAGCAAAAAATGAGCATGACGTTTCAAAAGTTAGGGTGGGTAGAAGAGTTAGGTAGAGTATTACTGGGGAGAAGTAGAACATGAAGAATGTTGTAATGGAAACATATATTCTTATTCACCCTACTCCGTGGTATGTTCCAAGGACCCTTTCATCAGAAATTGGTCGAATGAAAGGATGACACGGTGTGATCAATTAGGAGAGAATCACAGAGCTTGTGGAAGGCTCTTCTCAAGGCTTCTTTCCAAAAAGGACTCTGGCTATAACCAAAGAGGAGTTGCTGTTTTCACTGTCTGTTTCATGAGACATTGCCCATTTGATGAAATGTTATTGTCATTTAACCACAATTTTCTTTTTTTTTTTCCCCCCCTGGGTTCAGTACTGGAATATATTACTATCTGGAGAAATTGCTTTAATAAAATATTACATTATGAATAACTTATGTAAATGTGTTAGGCATATTTTCCATAAAGTAAAAATGAACTCATTTTTAATTCTACCAGATGTGTTTGTTGCATGTAGGAAAAGCATTTGATCTGAGTGACAAAATAAACGGATCCATCCTTTCATTCCTGTCATTTGATACGCAGTGCCACTTTATCCCCCGGCCGAGGCACCAGCTCTGTCTGGCGGTAGTGATGGGATTATGCTCTTTTCATCCTGCCTTATAAATTATTTCATTTTCTAAGTGTCTACTTAGAAAACTGGAAACTTGGGAGCTGGAAACTGGAGCAAGAGCATCCTGTTACCCAATGTTCTACTGGGCAAAGTAAAAGAAACCAAATATCCCTTAGATAAATTTTAAAAGACAGCCAAAATAAAGACTTGTCCAGATGCCTCATTATTAAGAACTCACCCTTTATTCATCATAGTGGTCATCTTAATAAATAATAAGCATGATTTTTTAAGATAAAATTCCAGTGTGTAATAGATGACAGGTAAAACAATTTCTTTATGTCTTCACTTTTCCAACTATGCTTCATTTATAGTTAATCATTGATTTCTCTTTTTGGAAATAGTTTTTAAATTTTTTGATAGCTATGGGCCATTTACTAAACAATCTTTTTAAACTTGCAATTGCCATTAAAATATAAGTACTCATAAAAAGGTGTGATTTACCTATCTTAAAATTAGTATTGACCCTATTATTTATCTCAGTTGTGTTCTGGAAAATAAATCTATACATCTTGAAAAATTAGCTATAAATGTAAGAATATATTGAAAACTGTTGAACCTATTATATGTGAAGGTATATATTACCTAAAATTGTAAAGGCGTACTCTAACGCAACCAGACTCCTCACCTGTCCTCTCTGCTTTAAATTGATCAATGTTTTCAGGTTTCTTGACACTTTTATTTTTATTCAAGCATACCATAGTTTAATTGTACACTATTTTTAATATGTTTTACAGATTAAGAATGGCAAAGTACATTTTACATCAGATGCAGGAATTGCTGGGAAAGTGGAGAGAAATATTCCTGAAATCTACGTTGCTGACGGCCACTGGCATACTTTTCTAATTGGAAAAAATGGAACAGCCACAGTATTGTCCATCGACAGAATTTTTAACAGAGATATCATTCACCCTACTCAGGATTTTGGTGGCCTCGATGTGCTCACTATATCTCTTGGAGGAATTCCTCCCAATCAAGCTCATCGAGATACTCAAACAGGTAAATGCTTGTGCTGAGTAGAGGCACACAAGAAAGGTAAAATTGCTCCTCTAAAAGTAGTTGGATATCTGATAATGTCCATTATGAATATTCTAAGAGTATCATAACTACCTTTAGAAAGCTGGTAATAAATTATTGGTCGTCACTTTCTTGAGGCACTTTCTACCAAGTTCATAACTCAGCCCAGGGTGTTTTGATCCTTTCCTTGTGTACCAAATATTTATTTATACATTCATTCATTTATTCATCCATTTGTTCATTCACACAGCATATATTTATAGAGCCCTGCAGGTACTTGGCATGAACTACAATGGTGGGCTCTTTCCATAGAATACCTTGTCCTGTAAGGAAGACAAACATCAATCAAATCGTTACACGAGTAACTATATTATTTTAACCTATGATAAATGATGTGAGGAAGAATATAGAATTCTAAGAGATTGCCAAAAACGTGGAGAAGGGGAAACTTCTCTGGAAATTGACACTTGTACTTAAATCTGAACTATGAAGATGAGGATGGAAAAGTATGAAAGTTAATTTATATTAATGGGAACTAAAGAGAAAGAAGTAGATTAAGTCAGGATCACAGAACCCAGAATATTGGGGACTGATGTCACAGATGAAAGATGAAGCTGGAGAATGAAAGTTCTCCTAGACTATGTGGCAATTTTTATCTCATTCTTGGAACAATGGGAAGTTACTGAAAAATTAGTCACAGAAGTATCAAAATCAGATATACAGTGGCATTAAAGATCTTTCAGGCTACACCGTGGAAAATACATTGGAGAAGGACAAGAGGGGACTTGCATAAATTAGCTGGGAAGATATTGCAGTGATCTACTCAAGGTATTGTGTGAGCTTGGACTAGTTTGGTGGCACAGGAGTTTAAAAGTAGTGGATAGGGAAGAATATTTTAGGAATGAAAATAAGCCAAAGTGTTGATGCTTTTGGTAAAATTCAGGAAGGTTTCTGACATTCCAACTGATGGGTAGTGCCACTAAGAGAGGAAATTGCAGAAGTGTGCAAAAAAAAAAAAAAAATTACATCTATGGGGAACATCAAGATTTTGTTTGGAGCTTTCTGAGTTTGGAGCACCTTTGAGAAAGACCTTTGGGTAGATGGGTTAGAAATCAGGAGCAGACCAGTTGGAAATACTTATTTAGGAGTTATGAGTGTCGAGCAGGTAACTGAAGTACTGGACATGGATACGATAAGCAAATATGAGGGTGTAGAGTAAAAAGAAAGCCCAAGGCCTTACCTTGGGTAATTCTAAGAGCCAATGGTTGTCTAGAGGAGAAAGACAGAAAGGGGACTAAGCCATAGAAAGAAAACCGGGAGAGGAGGAACAAAAGCACATGTCCCAGGAACGCATGGAAAAAGAGTGTATCAGGGATGGAAATGACACTAGGGTGGAACGCTGCACCAAATAAGAGGAAAATTGAAAAAGGTGTTGCAGAGTAAAGGAGTCAAAACGTAAACGTTAAAGCCTAGGTAATAATTAGTTCTTACGTATTTAGCTTGTTTTAGAACATGGATGCTAATTCATTTGGATGTTGTAAGAAAATAAGCCAATGTAAATTATGCCCTTTTCTTAGTGTCAGGATATATTCTTGGGCTTTGTGAGTGGAGCATTAGCAATATTAGCACACAAATATTAGTGTAACAAAGTCTTTCTCAACTTTTTTTTAAATCATCGCCCTCTAAGGAGCTGTATTAGATCTTCTTTTCCAACCCCCGCCATCGCTACCGCATAAAATGTTAATTGAATGAGTATACTCCATTTTTTTTATTGAAGTATAATTAACTTACAATGTTCTATTAGTTTCAGGTATACAGCAAAGTGATTCAGTTATACATATATATGTGCATATATATATATACACATAGATATGCACATACAGATTCTTTTCCCTTATAGGTTATTACAAAATATTGAGTAGAGTTCCCTGTGCTATACAGTAGGTCCTTGTTGGTTATCTATTTTATGCATAGTAGTGTTTATATGTTAATCCCAACCTCCTGATTCATCCACATCCCCGCCCCCCGTGTCCCCACAGCAAGTATACTCTATACCTGCCCTTTGGAGGCCCACAAGTCATGGTAATAGCTAAGATTTTTCTTTTGCTCCTTAAGAAGCTATGTTCAACTCCCCCCTTTGGGAGCAGTATCACCTCCACTGAGAGTGCAAGATCTAAGGCTTGAAGCTTTGGGCCTATTTTAGTTCTTTTTAAGTAGTTTTAAAATAAAATTTATTTCTATGTATGTAATTCTTGGTGCATAGACTATAAAAGTAAAACCAACGGATAATCAAAGGGGGGATAAAACGAAGACGCAGCCTGTTAGAGCCCTTCACGAATGTTCAGAAAGAGCAGGATCCCAGCAAACCGCTGCACGTCCTGTGATGGAAATCTTACTCATCTTGCTAACTTCTGTCGTAAGATGCACAGATTTCTTGCCTTCGAACGGGGCGATGGCGCTGGGACTGTGGTGTCTAAACTCTCGTGATGTGATTGCGAAGCTTCTCTTCTGCGGGTTTGTGCAGCCTCTTAAGCCTTTGGTTTTCCCTAAAACGCCTCACTGCCCCTTCTTGCCCCGGCAGGGTTTGATGGCTGCATCGCTTCTGTGCTGTACGGCGGAGAAAGCCTTCCTTTCAGCGGGAAGCACAGCCTGGCCTCCATTTCGAAGACGGATCCCTCAGTGAAGATGGGCTGCCGTGGCCCGAACATTTGTGCCAGTAACCCGTGCTGGGGAGATCTGCTGTGCATCAATCAGTGGTACGCGTACAAGTGCGTCCTCCCCGGGGACTGCGCCTCCCACCCGTGCCAGAACGGGGGCAGCTGTGAGCCAGGCCTGCACTCCGGCTTCACCTGTAGCTGCCCGGAGTCACACACAGGCAGGGCCTGTGAGACGGTGGTGGCCTGTCTTGGTGTCTTCTGTCCTCCGGGGAGGGTGTGCAAGGCTGGAAGTCCCGGAGGGCACGTGTGTGTTCTGAGTCAGGGCCCCGAGGAGATCTCCCTGCCCCTGTGGGCCGTGCCTGCCATCGTGGGCAGCTGTGCCACCGTCCTGGCCCTCCTGGTCCTGAGCCTGATCCTGTGTAACCAGTGCCGGGGGAGGAAGGCCAAGAATCCCAAAGAGGAGAAGAAACCGAAGGAGAAGAAGAAAAAGGGAAGCGAGAACGTTGCTTTTGACGATCCAGACAACATCCCCCCCTACGGGGAGGACATGACCGTGAGGAAACAGCCCGAAGGGAACCCGAAGCCTGATATCATCGAAAGGGAGAACCCCTACCTCATCTACGATGAGACCGATCTTCCCCACAACTCAGAAACCATCCCCAGTGCCCCTTTGGCTTCCCCGGAGCAAGAGATAGAGCACTATGACATCGACAACGCCAGCAGCATCGCCCCTTCGGACGCAGACATCATCCAACACTACAAGCAGTTCCGCAGCCACACCCCGAAGTTCTCCATCCAGCGGCACAGTCCGCTGGGCTTCGCCAGGCAGTCCCCCATGCCCTTAGGAGCCAGCAGCTTGACTTACCAGCCTTCCTACGGTCAGGGTTTAAGATCCAGCTCCCTGAGCCACTCGGCTTGCCCAACTCCCAACCCCCTGTCTCGACACAGCCCAGCGCCTTTCTCCAAGTCCTCCACTTTCTACAGGAACAGCCCGGCCAGGGAATTGCATCTTCCGATGAGGGATGGAAATACTTTGGAAATGCACGGCGACGTGTGCCAACCCGGCATTTTCAACTACGCCGCGAGGCTGGGAAGGAGAAGCAAGAGTCCTCAGGCCATGGCATCTCACGGTTCTAGGCCGGGGAGTCGCCTGAAGCAGCCAATTGGGCAGATTCCTCTGGAATCTTCTCCACCAGTAGGACTCTCCATTGAGGAGGTGGAGAGGCTAAACACCCCTCGCCCTAGAAACCCAAGTATCTGCAGTGCAGATCACGGGAGGTCTTCTTCAGAAGAGGACTGCAGAAGGCCACTGTCCAGAACCAGGAACCCAGCGGATGGCATCCCGGCTCCAGAATCTTCCTCCGATAGCGACTCTCACGAGTCTTTCACTTGCTCAGAGATGGAATATGACAGGGACAAACCAATGGCTTACACTTCCAGGATGCCCAAGTTATCTCAAGTCAATGAATCTGATGCAGATGACGAAGATAATTATGGAGCCAGACTGAAGCCTAGAAGATACCACGGCCGCAGGGCTGAGGGGGGACCTGTGGGCACACAGGCAGCAGGGCCTGGGGTTGCTGACAACACACTGCCCTTGAAGCTTGGGCAGCAAGCAGGGAATTTCAACTGGGACAACCTTTTGAACTGGGGCCCTGGCTTTGGCCACTATGTAGATGTGTTTAAAGATTTGGCCTCTCTCCCGGAAAAAGCAGCAGCAAATGAAGAAGGCAAAGGTGGGACAACGAAGCCAGCCCCCAAAGATGGGGAAGCAGAACAGTATGTGTGACCTTTGTGTGCTGGCGTTATAAACATATAAAAAAACGAGCAACACTCACACCATTGTAAGGTTGCCGGATACGGTGGGTCACATTTGCAAAACGGGCCAGTATGAACTGGTGATAGAGGAGAACTTAAAAATAATAACCAAAATGCTGCTGAAAACAGACTCAAAACAACTCTTTAATTTAAGTGTTTGGTTGCATTTCTTTTCCTGCATGCATTGTATTTTGTAACTAGTCATGTGGCATGCAGCGTTTGGAAAGGTTTTTCTTATTTACCAATGTTTGATTTGTGACTTTTAAAATTAATACCGTTGCCATTGCCCAAATGAACTTGTGCTTCCACGGTGGGGTATGTGTATTGTTTCCGTTGTATTATTATTGTCATGTTTTGCATTGCAAGATCCTTGAGGTTTAACCCATCTTTGTAAAGTGTAGAAAGAGCCCTTCTATCCTTGAACGAACGACTAAGTATTAACACTTTTCAGAATTATGGATTCCGTATTCGATGTTGCTCAGAGATGTCTGAATATTTGAATATGTTTGTCATGACAGTGGGTACTGAAATTAAGTCATTTTGTTCAGCACTTTAGAACTTTCTTACCAAGTTTTGTTAAAAATTCCAAATCTTTTTTGTAGACAGTTTGGGTCTTCTGACTTTCATTGGGCTTCCACTTGGAACAAAATGTTGTCCCCAAAACCCTGCTGCTCTCCTGCTGTGGAATGATGTCCTAGCAACACTTCTCAGAGACACTTTTAAAAGTTATTTATTGAAAAATGTTCTATGCTTTTAAAATTTTAAAGAATCAGCCTAAAGAAAGCCTATGATTGGACTTCGTTTTCAGCCATTTAACATTTACCCCAAGTACCCAGTTTTTATAATTTATATAAAGTCAAATTTCAACACTTCTTACTTTCTGTCATTTTGTAGACCCTGTTTTTAATACTGTGTGAAAACTTTTTTTTTACACCGAAGCTGTGTTTTTGATACTGATATTTTCCTATGCTGAATGGTTTTCTTACTTTCAGGGAAGGTAAGAAAATACCTTTTTTACATTTGTTACTTATGTAACGTTCATATTTTTCACAGTTTGATATTTGTAACATACTGTATGCTTTCTACTTTTAAATGCCAATGATAGAATTAAAATATTTATTTAAAATACTTTGCATTCATAGTGTACTATTAACTTTTCATTTCCCCATGCTCTTTCCATGCCCAATTGAGAAAAGTCTTTACTTGTCAATAGGGTATGACAAGTTGAATGATAAATGGGCAACATCATTTTCTTTTAAAAAAACATGAGTATGGATAATTGCCAGAACAGATATTTTAAGGTCGTGTTAGTGCATTCCTACCTGTCAGAGTTCTTGGACTTCCCTGGAGCATGATGAGTTTAGACTAGGTTGGACCTTGGGAGACTAACTTTGTTATGAGCCTGGTTTAAGCATTCTGGCAAAAAATGCTTGGAAGCTCCCCCTAGATATGTTCACTAAAGGCCAGCTTTGGACCAGGCTTATAATAATAGGAGTAGCAATGAATTAAAGCCAATTATGGGAAAATGTCTGGGTCTCATTTTCTCCAAGGATGCAGCCCCAAATTTTCTAAATCGAGGCACGGGTAGGAGGACTGACAGTGAAAGGTCTGTAACGCATACCTGTGTTTAATTTATTGATGACTGCTGCATAAATTCTAAACAAAATTTACATACTATCTTTGCCAAGACAAACCCCTGTTTTCACATAGTCACCCACGAGGGAAACGAGACTAGCCCAGAAGAAATCCAGTGGTGTATAAATGGTTATATCTGAAGTAACAGGACTTCTGCAAATTATGTCACAACCTCGGCACTTTTTGCAGTTAAATAGCGGCCCCATACCTAATATTTGCTGAGAATATTATCCTCTACCACTGGTTGCCCCATAATGAATAGAGATTTTAACCGTATGTAAAAGTTCTCAGTACATAAAATATGAAAAAGCTTTTAGTAAATAAAATATTTTAAATTAATAACAACAGATTGAGATCCGTGCCAGAATTATTGATAGAAAATAAAATGTGGGTATAATCTAAATTATAGTATTCATATAACACAATTTAGGGACTGAATGTAAGATGCTAATCTAATTTGGGGGTTTTTTTTGGTCACCTGCAATAAGTCAACATAGTTTTGTATTTCCCTATGAATTTTAGGATTATGAATCTATGCACCAAATATGGGAACATGCTGCTAGCTTTGCATAACTCAAAACAGGATACATTTTTCTTTCTGAGAAACTCCGAAGCATCTCAATGTCCTCAAGAATGTAAACTCTATAATTGAGAACAGAGCTAAAAGTAAAATGATAAGCATGATTATAGCTAAGGGTGAAGGAGAAGGAACCTGATGCCAGGATTCTGTATTCTAATTCTCTAGGAATTCTTTGTGAGATAGATAGAGAATTACTATTCCCTTGATTAATTAATCCCAGTTTCGGCATAAGATAGAATTTTTCTTGGAAAACTTGGAGCCTTTGGTTCTTCTTTAAATCTTTTCCATTGAAGCAAGAACGATACTTATATAGCAAAACAAATCAGAAATGTATGCAATGAAATTTTCACTCAAAATGGAAATTAATCCTTACTGAAACAGCGACATGACATAACGTTACTGTGGTGGAATGGGTATTGAAGACAAACTAACAAGGTAACAATCTCTGCAGATTAATTGCTAGTGGTGACCTGCAGTTTCGCACATAAAATCACGCCTTCAGAATTTTAATCCAGCCCTTGCCAGGGTATGTTGGACTGCCTGGAGTACAGTCGCTCTTCGGGGCTCTTCCTGCGTGTCTGTTGTGGAGGAAACATGACTTTCCTTCAGGTACACGTGGAAAATCCCTTCGTGGGCATGTTGCCATCTTGCGATCACTCAGCCACAAGATCTGTGGGCTTAGATTGGCGACATGGCACAGGACTCCAATCACTCAGCTCTTAAGGAGCCCATGGCTGTTGCTTTCAAGGCCATTTCCAAAATGTTCCAAGTTAGCTGATTTCGTTGACCACTTGTTCAGATATGTTAAAATCATTCGAGGAAAAGAGCATCAGAAGGGAGCGGAGCACCACTTCTGCCTCGCATGTCGCCCTTAAAATGTTTACCCACGAAAAGGGTGATGAAAATGACGACTGACTTAAACTACTGAAGGCTATGTTCTGTATATTTTATTTATAAGAAAAAAATGTACATATATCACCCTGTGACTTTATTACTTCCCGACAACACATCTAAGAAATCACTATTTTCAGGCAAATGCATTTTTATTCACTTGAATTCAACATTATGATAAAATTAATGTGTAACAGGTGAAAATGATTTTTAAATTTTGAATCACTAATTCAGCAATGCACTTTTCCTTTTCTCGTTATTTTATGTCATAGATTCAATTTTAAAAGGACTAACGTTCTAAGGTGACTAAACTTACATTCCCCTTCGGAAAAATAAGCCTAGGAATGAAATGTATTTGGGGATACATTTATTAGAGCTTTCAGTGTGAAATAAAACGTTAAAGTCTGTGATTAATCTCGTACATATTCCTTGAAGGTATTTTGAGTGACATGTCACATTATTAGTAATTTATATGGTTACCATTACTGAGCCAGCCAGCAGTTTCAATGGTTTATCAGTCCAAGAGTTATAGATCAGTATTTTACATGATTCAGTGCTTTCATTTATTGTGAATGAGGCAAAAGGCACTAAGTTGTAATAAATTTTGGTGCATACAAGTTTCATGCATACAGATAAATGTCAGTGATTCAATTCTAACATAACCTGTGCATCTATGATAATCATTGCAAACAAATATATTCTAGACCAAAGTCCATGAAGTACAACATTCTCCATCAACAAAGAAATAAACTGAGATATAAAGAAGTTCAATGTCCTGGGTAAATCCGTTTAATCACAAAGAGTATCAAATGTTCTTTACATGTCAGGCACTCTTCTAGATCATGGGATAAAACAGCGAAGAAAATAGACAAAGACCTTCCTCAAAGGAACTTACATTTTGGTAGAGGAGCTAGACAAGCCATCAATAAGTAACAAATAAAGTAATAACTATGCAGTGTAATATCTAGTGGAGAGAAACCCTTGCAAGCCAACTAAAGCGGTGTGAGTGCTAGATGTTGACTTGGGAGTGTGCCTGCTATTTTATTTTATTTATTTATTTGGCCATGCAGCACGCAGCACGGCTTGTTGGGATCTTAGTTCCCTGACCAGGGATCGAACCCAGGCCCTCAGCAGTGAAAGCACCGAGTCTTAACCACTGCACCACCAGGGAATTCCTCTGTGCTATTTTAGATGAGTTGGTCAGGGAGGGCCTCGCTGGGTAGGTGACATTTGAGCAGAGCACTGAACACTGAATGAGGCAGGAAAACAAGCCACGGACATGCGTGGGTGATGGTGATGGTGTTGCAGGCGGAGGCGGTGGCATGGGGAATCCCCAAGTAGGAGAACATTCCATGTTAGAGGAACAGCCAGAGAGTCAGGGAGGCCAGATCACTGTCGATACACCAGCAAAGACTGCACCACAGAAACCCTAGAGTAGAATGGATGTGAGGATAAAGAGTAAGAATGGTAATTCAGAACAGGCCCAGAAACAGAATTATTGTTGAAGCAAACCTTCACTTATGCATATTCTCTTGCAAAATAAGTGCATCTCCAAATGCAAAGGAAACCCTGAGAATGTGGATATGCGCTCACTCTGCACGGATGTCTAAGATGCCGAAGACAAAAGGAGAGATGTTTTTAACTGAGATGAATGTCTGTGCTAACACTGATTGATTCATGCGACCCGCCCCCCCCCATGACCAATCCAAACCTGTATGTGTATTAATAGGAAGCATGTTAAGATATATAATAGTAAAGCAGTCTGTTTCCTTACTGCTGAGGCATTAATATATCCAAAGTATGTAATTCCTACCTGGTAGGATTTTAATTTTAAAAATTAACTTCTACTTTTAGGAAGTAGATCATTTGCGAGGAAAATTTTTCAAGTGGAATGAGATAGATTAATATTGGTAGGAAATGGTGGCAAACGAGATATCTCTAAGACATGACAATAAATCTATGCCTAAATTTAAGGCAACTAAAACTTGTCCAAATATCTTATAATGAGTCTTTGTAATGAGTGTAGTTAACCTCCATCTTTGCATCACTAATAAACCTTTTTCAAAGTATGTTAGAATTTTAATAAGGATCCAAGTTGAGTGTAGTGAACTAGGATTAAGATACAAAGACAGGGGCTTCCCTGGTGGCACCGTGGTTAAGAATACGCCTGCCAATGCAGGCAACACGGGTTTGAGCCCTGGTCCGGGAAGATCCCACATGCCACAGAGCAACTGGGCCCGTGAGCCACAACTACTGAGCCTGCGCTCTAGAGCACACGAGCCACAACTACTGAGCCCATGTGCCACAACTACTGAAGTCCGCGCCCAGAACCCATGCTCTGCAACAAGAGAAGCCATCGCAATGAGAAGCACGCTCACTCCAACAAAAAGTAGCCCCTGCTCGCTGCGACTAGAGAAAGCCCGCATGCAGCAGTAAAGACCCAACACAGCCAAAAATAAAAAAATAATAATAATTAAGTAAATAATTAATTAAAAAAAGATATAAAGACATACTTTAGGCATTTACCAAGAAAACTCATGGAAGTCTTTTCTTTATGTACATATGACATACATACAATGTATACATGGCAGACCCATAATTATGTTAGAATTCACATAGACAATTCTGACAAATGTGTAACTGACATCATATAGGTAACTTAAGGATTCTTTGTATCTCTTAAAAGAATATGTTAAATGGATGGACAGACTCATCAAATCCTCATATATCATGTGATATATTCAAGGTAGAAATACTGAAAATATTTGTGAGAGAGTCTCCATATCTGCAGATATATAATTAAAATGAAAAGACCCCAGAATGTTTAAAAGCACACTGCATAAAGGCAGAAAATTTCCAGGTGACCCATTTGGATACTTCCAATTTTATTAGTTTTTGAATCAATTTGCCAAAGACCCAAATCAGTTTGCAAAGTACAAAGTGCAGTCATCATGGTATGCTGGCAGAAAGTTGGGATCTTAATGTGTGTACCATTCTAGCCCAAATGCAATAACCAGCAATGTACAAAGTTCTTTGGCAATGTCAATGAGTTCCCCGTTTCCAATGAAAACCATATTGTGTGTGGTACAGATGTTGATCAAAATAAGATTCTGTTATGCCCGAGTCGACCGCTCACTTAAGTCATCCTTTCCTTACTGCATTCAGACAGTCTTAGGCCAGAATGCTGCGGAGGATATAGTTATCAGTACTTGACTTTGATGTCGAAAAGCAAGACATCTAGGGGATTATCTCTGCAGAAAAACAGTATGATTAAGACAATAAGTGCAGCATAACCTACTCCAAAAATGTGTTAATTCTTTTACAGCTATGAGTCTGTAGAAAGAGATGCTGTACTGAAAGAGGGGTAACGCTCATCAGAAAGTCAGATCATGAGATGGGCTCTTTATGAGAAGCTGATACATATGAAAAATGGCTTTGGATAAATAGAAACTGAAAAGATGGCCACCCTCTTTTGCTTTGGGAGAACTGTCATCATGAAACTTGATTTGATGATCTCTGCTAACAGGAAACCATTCATGTCTTTAACATGTTTCTTCTGACTGATGCAAAAAGCTTATGATAGCACGAGCTGCACACACTGATACATGGATCTGGAGAGTGAATCAAAACCAGAATTTTGTTTTTCTTTTAAGTTTTATGGATAGTGATTATAGAATAGTGTTTCCTGAAAGAGGATGGTTTGGGCTGTCAGCATTGTAAGATAGAAAAAGTACATTCACATTTGAAATCGTCTTAATTTATGCAGCTTCAGATCAAGAACAGAATGAGACCAAGAAATATTCAAGAGATTTTGAAGTGGCAAAGTCAATTATCTATAATTTATAGGGAGCTTTCTATCCATATTAAAGCACAATTCCTGGCCACTCTGCATTTAATGGGCCTTTCTAAATAGATACTTGTGGGACATTGAATTAAAGTTTAACTATTCCCTATAAATTAGTCTGGAAGTGAATCTTGGTAATGCATGCTTTTTAAAATTTGCTTAGCCTTGTCTGCCAAGTGCTGGGAAGAACTTGGTGAATGAAGATGACTTTTGCCTTCAAGGGGCTTGTGATTTTGGGTGACTAGACTCTTCCTTTCCTAACATACTTTAAAATTTGCATAGCTCTGTTTTCAGAGAATTATTTCAATATTTCCAAAGACATTTCTCTTTGTACTCATGTGTGCTCCACATGCATTCTTTTGGACAATTGATGTAATCAGTAACTCCTTAAACTTTGGTAATCTACTGAATTTCTAAAGTAACAAAATAGTAGGTTTAGTGAGTTTTAAAGAACACAAGTTCTTGAAGTAAGGCAACTTGGCTAATACTTTTCAGCAGTTCCTTCATAGTGTAATTATGTAAGACTTAGTTAAAATTCCTGGCATTTGAGAGCTTTTGCCCTGAACTAACTATTATCAGCTTTGTCTTATCCTTTACTACTTATTTTGAAACTGATTCATTTGGTTTCAGGATTATACTTTTTCACAGAATTTGGTGTCATCCATCCCCAGCAAAAAAAAATATGTCATCAAGATTCATCATGGTTTGTTGAGTTTGTGAGAAATAAAGCTGAAGTTAAATTTGGGTAAAATTACTGAATAATTACCTCTGACAAGTTGTCTAGCTATCTCAAAGTTCCATTTGCCTTCCAATTCCAGTGATTTTAATTTTCCATTTTAATTTCTCTGGACTCCATTCAAATTGTTATAGGACCCTTTTGTGGCTGTATTCTGTGGAAAGGAAAATTCAAAACTGTGAAGACAAAAAGAATAACCAAATGGTCCATGATTTTTTTCTGACATTTTTGTTTTTCCAACCACATATTTTTCTAATTATTCATGAGAAACTGAATAAAATACCTCTATGTGTCCTGTTTTTTTTTTTCTTTTTCTAAATTTCCCCTGGAGTATTCAATATAAATTCATAGTACATTTTAAGTCTTTCATTTAAGCAGATTACATATCTCCTAAAAGGTACTGCATGAAATACCTGGCAAAAAATAGTTTTATAGGCTCCGTAATCATCATGAGATAACTTGAAAAATATAATCTACTATTGTCAGGGTATAAATGATATTATCACCATTAATGTCACAAAACAAAAGAAATATATCTTTATACGCTGAATTCTACTCTGAATGCATTTTAGATAACAATTCATTGCTGCTTTTTTTATAGTATTAATCAGAAAACTTAGTTTTACTTTATGATTCTACCAACCTTAGTTATATTTTGTTTAATAAGTACTAGTAAAGGCCAATAACAAAGTAAAATACTGTAATAGTTTAACAGTAGCACTCTGTAACAAACACAATATCAGAATAATGAATGAGGCAACCTGATGTAGAAAAACATTTTGTCTATAGTATCAAACACGGCAAAAATTTGTTGAAGTGTTTAAAATATCATCTCTCATAATGTCTCTCATAGTAAAGTCTTTTAATTCTGGGGATAATTGAGAATTTTGGAACAATTTCAGAGATAAGTACAAGAATATTAATTTCTGGTTTCATTAAGCTAAGGTGACCTCTTTAATATTTCCCCTAATATTAAAATTGGTTTTAAAACATCAGCATACAGACAAGATTACTTAATAAAGGAAGTGAAAGATAGCAATAAATCTAACAGTTGAGATACATTTTCTTGTGACTACACTCTTTGATACAGACACATGTTGACACACAGCTTAACAAAGAAAATTGGCACCCTTTTAAAAATCAAAGCTTCCTGGGCATTTTTGCCAATTTGATACTGTTGAGACTTGAGGAAATAGTCTAACTTTCTCAAACAAGGATTTAAAAAGAATGAGTTTGCAGCCAATATACTGAGTGTTCTCTTAATTCTAAAAGGATGCGATGTGGTTAGTAAGTTACAGACAGGGGTGGTCCAGAGCGACTACTGAAGTTAAGGTTTAGACCAGGCGCCTGGCAGGTGAAGAGCTGGACGGAGCATCTCACACAGATGGAAAGGAATGAGCAAAGGCATCGCAGTGCGAGGAGTTGCTGTGTTCCAGGGCTTGAGAAGGGCCAGGGTGTTGCCATGTGCTGAGGGAAGTCTCAAAACGAGGAGTAAGAAGAAGCAGCCTTCAAATCACACAGATCCTGGGGTGACGCATTTGCATCTTATTCTAAACTCTCTTAAACGTTCCCCACAAAACAGTCCAGTTAATCTCATCTATATCTTTGGTTGCTCAAAGTAACTTTTTTTTTTAATCTTAGAAGCTACATATAAGATTTTGTGTGTGTGTGTGTGTGTGTGTGTGTGTGTGTGTGTGTGGTACGCGGGCCTCTCACTGTCGTGGCCTCTCCCGTTGCGGAGCACAGGCTCCGGACGCGCAGCCTCAGCGGCCATGGCTCACGGGCCCAGCCGCTCCGCGGCACGTGGGATCTTCCCGGACCGGGACACGAACCCGTGACCCCTGCATCAGCAGGCGGATTCTCAACCACTGCGCCACCAGGGAAGCCCACTACATATAAGATTTTGATAACAGAGACTGCTGCCATTTGACTTACAAAAAATGGGACAAGCAGGCAATACACGAATCCAAGTTACCCGTGTATATCTTTTTTGAAGCATGAGCGCTAAGGACCCTTATGGGCGAGTATCTTTCTTGCACACACTGGATATTCACTGATCACTTCGTTTGTGTAAGCTACAGATTACCCATCACTTGATTTCTATTACAAAATCTGTGAGACACATGAAATTAAAATGTATCTCTAAATTACAGTTAATTTTAATTTGCCTTTGTAATTCAGTTTTTTTAATAAAAACGTCTTAAAGAATTAATGACAAAACGTAATAATAAGCATAAATAGTAAAACAACGAACATAGAATTACCAAGAACCCGATCCCTATATAACACTGTGTGCAGTCTTACTGTTAAACATGGTCTTATCCAGTGTGATTTAGTTTTGTCAATAGTTGAAATCAATCTCTTCTCAGTAATTGCCATAGGTGTATCCATGTGATAGTTTAAAAAATCATAACTTTCACACACAATTTACCTTAAGATGTTCCTTCCATAAGCAATTGGGAGCCACGGCTCTTCAAGCCTGTCATACTACAGTCATTATCATCATCATCTGTGACCCTGCCTTTTGCATTCGGCATCATTAGGGATTCTTCAGGGTCAAGTGGTGAACTAATGCCTTCCTGCTTCAAACCAGGCCGGCTTGTCAGCTCTTTTTATTTCTCTGAAGTCCATGGCTAAGCCAGTGTTGGATGCTTGCCCTTAACCCGCTGGCAGCCAACCCGTTTTATCCCATCTTATGACAGCTGTCTAGGCCTTACTGTCATCCATTCTCTACACAATTCGAATGCAATGAAATCATGTCATGGTAAACAAATTTCACTCTTTATAATCGTGCTACATAATTAAATCGTCATGGACTACAAAAGAATCCCCCTTTCATTTTTCATTAAGACTCCAGTGAATTTCCTTCCTTTGGAATCAGGAACCTATTAGAATCATGGTAAGCTCTGGCTAAAAGTTTGGAGAAAAATGATCACTATCCTATCAGGGTTTTTTGTTTGTTTGTCTTTTTATGTTTGTTTTGTATTTACTGTAGGTTGTGCTGATCATAGTAGAGCATGGAAGAATGGTATAAAATAATGTCTAAGTGCTTGGGACAAAGTGATTTATTGATAAGACATACTTATGTCAAAAATTACAAAAATTCCACAATATTTAGCAATAGGATTTTCCTTTGACAGTAGAGATTATTCTTCCCAATTTGATTTCTAAATACTGAGTATCAAAGAGGGTAAGTGACCTCTAATCTCCACAAGGATGATAGGGGTCAGAGCGAGAATCTGAACTGGGTTTGAACTAGATTTCAAAGTTCCTTCTTTTTCCACTACTACCTAATACTTGTATATGTCTTTTCAGCTTTTAAAGAGTTTTCAAATGAGTTATCTAATTAGAACATTATATCACACGTGTGGGGTTGATCAGACAAAAATAATGATCACATTTTACTGAGAGGAAAACAGAGACTTAAAGAGACTTGCTCAAAGTCACAGTACAAAGTTAATGCTTATCTCAAAATAGACAGTAGCCCCCTCTGGAATCTTTTTTCCCAGTATATTGTGACAAAATGTGGAGAGAGTGAAACACTGGCATGATATCTTTGATATTAAACTGCAAGTATTTGAGAAACATTGAGCCAGGAATGATCATACTAGAAATAACGGTGTTGGAGTGTGAATCCGGCAATAGTGAATATTATTGGAAATTAGGAACCAATATTAAAGAATCTATAAAGAAAATATGACATCAAAAAGCTAAAAATACAAAGCCATGTATAGAGAAGATCACCAGCACCTATGCACAACATTGTATTCTATTCTATTTAATTTAATTAATTGATTTTACTTAAGTCTCACAACTACCATATGAAGTAGTAATTTCATTCTCTAATTTACGTACAAGGAAGTAGAAGGTTAAGGCTTTGTTCAAAGTCATATAACTGATGAAGAGTAGAACCGGAATTCTTTTTTAGATTCTTTTCAATTATAGGTTATTACAAGGCATTGAGCATAGTTCCCTGTGCTATACAGTAGGTTCTTTGGGATTAAAATATGCATACTACTATAGGGCTTCCCTGGTGGCGCAGGGGTTGAGAGTCCGCCTGCCGATGCAGGAGACACGGATTCGTGCCCTGGTCCGGGAGGATCCCACATGCCGCGGAGCGGCTGAGCCCGTGAGCCATGGCCGCTGAGCCTGTGCGTCCGGAGCCTGTGCTCCGCAACGGGAGAGGCCACAACAGTGAGAGGCCCGCATACCGCAAAAAAAATAAAAAAATAAAAAAAATAAAAAAAAATATGCATACTACTATGTATAAAATAGATAACCAACAACGACCTATTGCCTGCATTTCTTAACATGGTGTGTCTTTGCCCTGTTTTCCACAACAGGGCTTATAATACAATTGAACGTTCCTCCTATTTCTCTTAAGATATTGATCCTGAACCAATGTGATTTGCCATTACTTCCTCTTTGCTATTTCGCTATGTGCATAATGAGGGTGATAATAATACCTACTCATAAGATGGTCTGAGATTAAACGGATTATTTTATGTAAAGTGATTAAACCTTAAAGTGACCCACATGTAATCAGAACTCCATTAGCATTGAGAAGGATGAAACTAATCATTTTTCTCCAAGCTGTTAGTAAGCGCCTACAATGATTTTAATCCTGAAGGTGGAGTTTCTGTCGTCAAACTAGTACAGTCTGATCTGGCTTCTGGTCAAATGAGTAGAAGAGATAACAAACTCATCTAATATTCCTGGTATAAAAGTATAAGCTCTTTACTGCACAGAAGAGGCAAACAGATTTGAAAGATCTTTATGATATTATTATGAGCCTTCAAGTCAGTTCATACAGAAGATTCTAAGTGGACAAGCTTAGGGGTTTGTATCTAGAATACAGTGTGAGTGACTGTGAGATATCGCTAAGTCAGGACAGGCAGACCTTTTTTTACTGAGCTTCTCTCTCTGTTGTGCTTTGCAGATATTGCCTTTTTTTTTTTTTTTTTTTAAACAAATTGAAGGTTTGTAGCAACCCTGAGCTGAGTAAGTCTTATCAGCACTATTTTCCAACATCATTTGCTCACTTCATATCTCGGTGTCACATTTTGGTAATTCTCACAATATTTCAAGCTGTTTCATTATTATTTTATTTGTTATGGTGATCTGTGATCACTGATCTTTGATTTTACTATTGCAAAAAGATTATGACTAGCTGAGAGCTCAGATAATGGTTAGCATTTTTTACCAACAAAGCATTTTTCAATTAAGGTATGTGCACTGTTTTATCAGACATAATGCTACTGCACACTTAGACCACAGTAGAGTATAAACATAAGTTTTATATGCACTGGGAAACCAAAAATTCTTGCTACTCACCTTATTGCTATGCTTGCTTTACTGCAGTGGTCTGGAACTAAACCTTCAATATCTCCAAGGTCTGCCTGACTTTACATTAGACTTGAGGCAATGAGTTCAAATTTTCCAATATTTCTTGTCAAAAAATGTATTCTTTTCAGAAAGCCATTGTAGATGCATTGTTTCACCTTTCTAAATCTAAGGTTTCTCTTATAGTGATATGAAATTGTTTACCCTCACGGTTTGCAACCAGAAAAGTCATACTCCAGGCATAAATAGCAAGCCAGTTCAGTTAACAGAATCATTTCTAGAGCAGCCAATTATCTTTCTCAAGTAATTGAGTTAAAAATCATCACATGGTCCCTGGAAGACTCATTGCTCTTGTGAAGGGGAACCATGTGTGTATAATATTATTGCTTATCAATTTTTATTGTGAAATAATAGAATACTTTAAAAAAGCTTCAAGTGAAATAACTCAGAGAAAGGCAAATACTCTATGATCTCACATGTGTGGAATCTAAAAATACTGAATGCATAGAAACAAAGAACAGATTGGTGGTGGCCAGAGACAGGGGTAGGAGGATGGGGGAAATAAGTGAAGGTGGTCAAAAGGTACAAACTTCCAGTTTCAAGATAAGTTCTGGGAAGGTAATGTGGTGACTAGAGTTAACAATACTGTGTTGCATGCTTGAAAGTTGCTAAGAGAGTAGATAGTAGAAGTTCTCATCATTAGAAGAAAATGTGTTATTATGTAAGATGATATGTATTACTCAACTTTTTGTGGTAATCATTTCACTATATATATATAGTGAGATACCTATATCGAATATATATATCATATATGTATATCAAATTATGATGTTGTACACCTTAGACTAAAATAATGTTATATGTCAGTTATATTTAAATATAACTGGAAAAAATAATATAATGCCTACAAAACCTACAAATGAATCTTCTCTGAAATATAAAGCCCCAAATGGTTTACAGGCCCTTTTCTAGATAATAAAAAACTGTAGAAGAATCAATTACTCATGCATGTATAAATGCTTCACCTTTTCCTTAAGATATTTGATGTGGATGTAGCCATCCCTCAAAAATGTAGTTTTTAATTTAACCCTTAAAATCTAAGAATGCTGATTATTTAAAATGCTGCTATAGGAATACATGATAACAAGGTAGTGTCCGTCTCAAGACAAAAAAGTTTCCTTGAAGTTATTTATAATAATTAGGTAAATAACAAGGCCTTAGAAAAGTTAATTTTAATTTCCCAAACTGGTTTTCCTCTTATGACATTCCAGATTTTACAATCAAGTTCTAAAAAATAAACATGTGCTGAACAAAGAAAGGGAACATTTTCAGGCATATCACAAAAAGAAAAATTAATAAAGATTAAACCTTTTTCACACATTGTTCAAAAGTTCATATTTTGATTTTGTTCTCACTTAAGTAATGCTAAATTATAGTATGAAGCCCACCTTAGTAACTACTCTTCAAAAGCCACATTATACGTAATTACTGGCATTAATTACTAAATTAGCATTCGCTGACTGCTATTGTATATAAATTATTTTTTTCTGTTTCTCTGAGGTCTATGAGTTACATTGTATAATCTCCTTTCTCTCAAGGGACAAACAGTGTTACAGTGAAAATAACTGTGGCCTAGAAACAAACAAACAAAGCTTTAATTTATTATAGAGCATACTTATTTAGGGAACTGTATTGTTATAAAATCCTGAGTTTCCTTGTGCCCAATATCTGCAAATTGAAAATGTCATCGAATACTAATTTCAGTAGAAACTAAGGTTTCTAAATACAAAGCAGCATTTACCTTCCATGAATTCTTATAACACCATTAAAATGTTGTACCGGAATTCTCATTTTTTTCTCCCTTATTTGATCACCTGTGTACTCAGTGTTTCATTTATTTTGTTCTTATTTCCTCCTGAGCCTGGTTTAGTCAACTGATGTTTCACAGTAATTACAACTACACCTGAGTAGCCCACTATGGGGAAGAAAGAAAACAGTTGGTTCAAATGATATTTGAAACACAGTATATAAAACACATGAACAAAAATGCCACAGCTTCTGTTGCTGAAGCTTCTCTCTTGGGTATAGGTGACAGTAGAAGGAGACTTGGGAAGCTTGAGAAATGGGAGGGCTACTCCTTTCACAGTGTCTATTGGACCCCTTTTGCACCCAACACAGCCTCTTATGAGTCCGGGCTATGGAGCAAACCCTTGGCTTGATGTCTGCTCTCATCTCACAGCTTTCTTTAAAAATCTCTTTGCCACTCTACCAAGTTGCTCAAGTTTTCTGAATAATAATGTCTTTAATCGTCCGAATGACTGAGAGACTTCATTAAACAGAATATATTAAAACACAAATGTACACTGTAAAGCAAAATACAAATATATTCAGAGTTGCCTCACAGATACCATACTTTCAACACACCATTCTTGCATGTGTGGATACTTTCTTCTAAAGGTTTCTAAAGACTAGATAAATCATTTCTCAAGGGAAAAGAGAATAATTTAAAATATCTAATTAGAATTTGCTTCAAAGTAAAAAATTATACTTTTCTATTTTGATTTTTGTGTGTGTAAGGAAGAGTCTAATATAGAAAATGTACAATATAATTCTTACTGAATTCTCCCTTTCATGACATAATATGTGGTCCATACATATAAGATGGAGAAGATATTTTGAGATGTAGTTACTGTATTTTTTTCTTTTTGTTTTGACTAAAGAATATAGATGATTAGGGTATAGTGTCCTCAGACAAGAAATAAAGCAGGTGGAGATAGGATAGAAGATTTACTGGGGTATTAAAGTAGCTTTGTTGTACATGATGTGATACTAATTAAGACACTAATAAATGTTCTTCTTCTTCTTGTGAGTTGGAAGACTCAGAAAACGTTGCTCTCAGGCATTGGGAATGAGCTCTTGGGGTCATGCTCTGACTTTAACAACAGCCAATTGCCAATCCCACGTCTTTGGCTTAAAGCTAGTCTTGATTGCTTTGGGTGATTAATCGGTAGACTCTAGGAATGACTTCATAGTTGGAGCAGTATCTTTCTGCTCTGACATTGCTTTGGTATTTAGTAAACTGTGAGCTGTTCTTAAAATATTGCCAATGATTCTAAAGAAGCCCAGTGCTAGGATTAAAATATGGGTTTCATATAAATATTTTTAATAACAATTTCTTTATTTACAGTAACAGGAGAACCAGATCATTGACCCTATTTCCAAAACTTTTCACCCACTGGTACATGATACATAAATTTATTTGTGTATTCATCCATGCATTAAGCCATGTTACTGATTAAATTTCAGACTAGGAAGTGAACTGATTCGGACTGCAATCTTTTCATATTAGCCATATAAATCTGATATAGATCAGATTTGATATAGATCAGAACTACAAGCAGAATCGTCTAATGAAAATACCTATCCCTTTATGGAAGATACTTGTGTCATAATATCAGGTTCTTCTACATTTTAATGGAAATACCTATCCCTTTATGGAAGATACTTGTGTCATAATATCAGGTTCTTCTACATTTTAGCCAGACTTGGAAACATGTAAATAAATGGCAGCATATTTTATAATCAGCTATAATATTTCCTCAGTTTTCTGTCATGTCTATTCTAAATCTTTCTGTCAGAATTAAGAACTTAGTTTCAAGACTGGTGAAAAGTGTTATAAGTTTATTTTAGAAAAAATAATTATAAGACAGATTGTGTTATCATCCAAATTTCTGTTGCATCTTCTTGCAGGGACGATCCCTGCAGGAAAACTTTCTCATCTTACTGACATCAGGCTTGGTCATGTGAGCTCCCTTTGCTGATTAAATGTGAATGGAAATAATGACACTTCTCAGCAAACGTTTTAAAGTAGCCCCTAGATCCACCATCATTCCTTTCTTTCTGCCATGAGAACAGCTCATTCGAGATAGAGGCGGCACCTTCCACCAGGTATTAGAATGGTGGATATATGGAGCAGAGCTGCAATGAGCATTCGTGAGAGAGAGGAGAAAAACAAACCAACAAACAAAACCTTTCTTTGTTGTAGGCCATTGAGATGGGGTGATTTGTTACTGGAGCATAGTGTACTGAAACTGACGGATACAGACAAGCTCATGAAACAAAGACTTGATTAGTTCTGAACTTCGTTTCATAATGTAAGATATTCTTAGAACTAATTGCAATGAGGATATTATGTGGTATAGAAATTGCAGAATAACCCTTTATACTCTTTTATCGCTTAGATTATTATTATGAAATATCTTGGCATATAGGTAATGTAAATATATTGATAGAAAGTCATAGTTCTACTTTTACCTCCCAATACATGAGAGCAAGTGAGAATTAATTTGCCTGCATTTTTCAGAGGTACACAGCCATCTGTTGATTGAATTATTAATACTCCCAATGAATCCGTGTGTTGTTGTTACTTTTCCTTTGATGACAATTAAGAAGCACCAGTTTGTAGATTCTCTTTCTTCCTGTAATATAAGTTTAATTTATTCTCTATCATTAACAATTGTATTGCAGAGGAACATATTAAAATATTCAACAGAGGGTAATTAGCCTTCTATGTTGTATATGCAGTAATAATGCTTGAGACTACTTCAAAATTTAGTAAGTAAACTCAGGCTAGAGCAAAACAAACTTGATTGTCTTAACAGTTAATTCAGACAAACCAAGACACTTACAGTCCCCTATAGACATTTTGTTTTCTCCTCTCATATTGCTCAGTTTTCTAATTAATAACAGAATCAAATTACGGAATTTTCTTTTGCTGAGATAGAAATTTCCCCAGTGGCTCTCAGTGGAGGGTAGAACAATCAGCAATGTTCCAGAAAATCTGATAACAGATATTGCCGTTTTAATAAAACAGAATTTGAAATTGCTAATTAATGTTGTTACTTAAAAGTCAGGGACATTACGGTGTCAAAACTAAAAGGCTCAGAACAAAACTTCTCCAAAAGAGTAACTTCAAAATATTTTGATTAACTGGTCTCTGCCTTCTTTTTATAAAAGAGAATACATGGAGTAAAAGACACAATCCTGTTGCCAGCTGATCTTTTTACCCCCTCATTTAGTGGCAAATTAACCTTCTGACTATTTTATTTCCAAGGCACAAATATAATCTGTCAGCTGAAGTTGTATAGCTTGGCAGCAAACTAGATACATTTTAAATGCATAATTGTACATTTGTTATAATCTTTGAAGGTTTTGGATTCTAGTATCTTACACTCAGCTGGACTTCCTGTAGAGAGATGAAATCTTTCTTCCTCCAAACAATTTACAAAGGCCAAAGGTTTCTAAGGAAAAAGAAAATAAAGCTAAAGAAAACCTGATATTTTGCACAAGACTGGTGGAGCATAGAAAAAAAGTTTAGAACAGAACTGAAAATCCATTAAATGATTTGTGCCCCAGGGGCTAACTATGGCTAGTCTTGAACGCTCAACAAATTTTTCCATTACCATTTTTTGGGATGAGTATTTTATCTTAATAGTAAAATAGTTCTCTGTGTTCCTGTGACTCTCATTAAGCTACTCAAAGAAAACACTTGTTCACTTACCTTTATCTTCCTTAGGTAGAAAAGTCTGGATTTAAGTTTTTTGTTGTCTGTTTGTTTATATTTTTTTTGTTTTATAGTCATTTTCCACGATCAAGAAGTCTTCATAAGTCCCCATGAACTCTTAATAGAATTTTAAAAAAGATTATAGTATCTTGTTTTTAGATGGGGAAATTTCTGGGAAAATATTATTTTTGTAAGACTAGATCAAGCAAAAAAAAAGGATCTGAGATTTTATGATTTCATGAGCTTTCATAAACAATCCTGAAGAAAGCTATTCCTAACTTTTAGTTCATTACTAAGAAATAGTATAGTGTGACTTGAATAAATGTAAAAGATTTTAAAGCTAGCAAAAAATGAATGGTATTTTTGTGAAATTTTAATATAAAAGCATTGCTTTCAAAAAAATAAATATGTTTCATACTTCATTGTGAAAGAAAAAAATCTTAACACTTTTAAACCTGACATAAATATTACTCATGAAAGAAAATAATGTGGCTTCACTATATTCATCCTTTGCTTGAAAATATATTTAACTATTAAATTTGTTTCTTTGCACAAAGTATTGTTCACATTTTTAAAGTAACCAGATTTATCTATAAAATCATAGTTTAAAAAACAACAGCAAATGAAAATTATATGAGAAGATATTTAATAAGAAATAGTCAAGATCCAAAAGTTTGTCTCTTCCTAATGTATTGCATAAAAAAGAATAGCATATACATTTTCATATAGGTACTCATGCTTGGATATGTTAAAATATAGTTTGTAAAATAAGAGAAGCTCAAATTCATCACCTTCTGATTGTGACAGTATACGTTAGCAACGTTTCCAGAAAGAATTTTGTATGAAAACATAATAGAGAAGGCCAATATGTTGTCTGATGGAACTAGCTGAACAACAGGAATTTATTTTATTGGATATAATGTGATTGTAAGAGTAGGTACAAGAGAAGATCCTGGTACAAGTTGGTCAGTTGGTCCTAAAACAATTGGGATTAATTTGTAGCATTTGTGAAAAACATGAAGTAATTTCTCCTTGGAATATTTTCCCTCCTCAAAGGGATATTTGATAGAGTAATGACCAGTCAAATCCTCTGAGAGGTCAGCAGTTAGTGATATCACGGTTAGTAGTAGAGGTGGGTTGCTTGTGTTTGTAGTACGGTAAGTCCCCTACACACGAACCTCCAAGTTGCAAACTTTCAAAGATGCGAACGTGTGTTCGCATGCCCAGTCACGTAAGTTCACATGTCTGGAGTACATTGTCACACGCGTGCATCCTCTACAACTGGTTGTACTTCTGTGTACTTTCTGTACTGTGTTTGTTTTTTATGTATTATCTGTGTGAAAAGTATTATAAACCTCTTACAGTACAGCACTATGTAGCCGATTGTGTTAGTTGGGTACCTAGGCTAACTTTGTTGGACTTACGAACAAATTGGACTAAAGAACGTGCTCTCGGAACGGAACTCGTTCATATGTAGGGGACTTACTGCAATCAGGAGCTTAGTTATCACTTTTGAAGAAAGGTGAGTGATTCGTATCCCATTGCTTTCATCACTTCCTTTCTATATGCTTTCAGTAAAGGGCCGTATGTATGGAACAGAGCAAGGGGAACAAAAGCTGAGAATGTTTCCAGTATACACTGGTTACTTAGTAGTTTCCTGCTTACCCTTTTCTAATGGATCCTGTGTGGAACAAGAAAAATCACACTCCTGAACCAGTTTCCAAGTGTATACATTTACCTTCTGACGTTCTATTTCAGTCATTCGTTTACCTAACACATTTCACTTCAGCACCTTGTTTATGCAGGAGACAAGGATGAAGAAGAGAGAGAGATTTTCTCCTTCATACATCTTAGAGTCCAGAGATGCTGCGAATCCCTGAGTCAAGGAAGGGTTTTGCATATGTGAGAAAATGAAAGAGGGCACTGTGTCTGCATTCATTTCCTATTGCTGCTATAAAAAATAACCACAAACGTAGGGGTCTAAGATAACATAAGTTTATTATCATACATCTACAGAGGCCAGAAGTCCAAAATCAGTTTCCCTGAGCTAAAAATCAAGATGTCAGCAGGCCTGTGTTACTGCTAGAAGTTCTGAGGGTGAATGCATTTCCTTGCCTTTTCCAGCAACTAGTGGCCTAAGAATCCCTGGCTTGTGGCCCCTTCCTCCATCTGTAAAGCCAGTATCATGACATCTTCTCTCCTCTCTGACCCCTGTGTCCACTTGCACATCTTTTCCCTCCGACTTGATTCTCCTGCTTCCCTCGTATAAGGATATATGTGGTTATATTGGACCCAACTGAATCATCCAGAACAATCTCCTATCTCAGGTTCCTTAACTTGATCACATTTGTAGAATTCCTTTTGTATGTAAGGTAATGTACTCACTGGTTCCTGAGATTAGAATGTGGACATCTTGGGGACCACTCTTCAGCTACCACAGTGACCAACGACCTGGGATTGAGGGGTGAACTGTGACACAATCAGAGGCTGATGGCTGAGGCCGGAATCAGGCCTTCTAAATTGTTTGCACTCCTGTATAAAGTTTGGATTTATTATTAACACCATGAGGAACCCTTGAAGTTGTTTCCTTTGTTTTGTTTTGTTTTGTTTGCGGTACGCGGGCTTCTCATTGTTGTGGCCTCTCCCGTTGCGGAGCACAGGCTCCGGACGCGCAGGCTCAGTGGCCATGGCTCACGGGCCCAGCCGCTCTGCGGCACGTGGGATCCTCCCAGACCGGGGCACGAACCCGTGTCCCCTGCATCGGCAGGCGGACTCCCAACCACTGCGCCACCAGGGAAGCCCCCCTTCTCTTTTTAATGAAGAAATTTATATGGCCTAATTTATGTCACATGTTCTGTGAACAATGGACGGGAGTGAAGCAAGAGTAAACATAAATGCTGACTTCTTTTCTATATGTCCATGTATTACTTTGGAAAATGAAATAAGTAACAATTAGGCTGGTATTTGTGAGGTAAAATACTTTATTTTACAATCTTAGCTCACTGTAAAAAGGAGCATTGACTTTTAGCCTCTATACTAGAAGTTATTAACTGTGAAATTTGGGAAATTAAGGCCATACTACACATTAGATTTTACATGAGTTTAGAGTTCAGTGAAAAACGCTCAGAAAATGCATGGGTTGCTGCACACAGTTAATTGAAAAGAAAAAAAAAAAATAGTTCCAGCATCATGTAAGTCAAACCAATTATTCTAAGACACCATAGTCACAGCAGTACTTCTCCACCATCATTTAAACTACCTCTGCAATTTGAATACTGTTCTAGTTCCACTACTTACCTGAATGCTCATAAAATTTTGAAATGGCCTCCGAGTTCTTCTTCACTTGGCTTTGTGATGAAATAGAGTCCTCCTACAGGTTGACAACCCCAGATATCTAGGTCATTAATTTCTTCCTGGGATATATTTGGAAGGTACTTTGCCTGCAATTCAGGCATCCTATGAATCCTTGATATTGTTATCAAAGATTGTCAAATCCAGATCCTTAGAAATAGCACTGCTAGGCAGATTCCGTGTTGCAAACTTGATATGGCTCCTGTCGTTTCAAAGCTGCATGCTCTGCACAGCTGTAACACTTCTCTCCCCTTGCAGCTCTGCCACTAGGTGATTTCTCCCAGGAACAGTTGCGTTCACTTCTAGGGCACTGGCTCAGCTCTGATCTCTGTTGACTAATTTGAACCATGTGAATGAAGGCTGATTGTTGACCGTTTCTTAAAAGAAAATAAAAACTTAGTCGTTTTATTATTTTCTTTTTTTGTGGTATGTGGGCCTCTCACTGTCGTGGCCTCTCCCGTTGCGGAGCGCAGGCTCGGCGGCCATGGCTCACGGGCCCAGCCGCTCCGCGGCACGTGGGATCTTCCCGGACCGGGGCACGAACCCGTGTCCCCTGCATCTGCAGGCGGACCCCCCCAACCACTGCGCCACCAGGGAAGCCCCCAATCTCCCAGAACTGAGTAGTTTTAAAACAGCTTTATGCAACCGAAACTGTAAAAAAAACAAAAACAAGAAAAGGCAGGGCCAGTACTACCATAAAACGCAAATGTGGAGTACAGCTTCACGAGTGTCACATATCTGCCCTCTAAAAATTCATACCGAACTCAGGGCTGGCTGTGCCTGCGTGTCTGATTAAACACTGGAAGGAGCATGGCAACGAAGTCCCTCTTGCCCCTCTTGTTGTGTCTGCAGCGGTATAAACTTAGCGTGATGCACGTGACCTGGTTAACGTGGGCATTCATTCCTGAGTGATTGTGCGTCGACGTATTACATCTATGTCAGTAAGTAGATACCTGCAAATCTAAATAATACTTAGAAATAATTATCATTATAAAAGGAAAGCTAGGCATAAACATGAGGAATTCCAGTGCAGCAGGACAACTGTCCTTTCATCAGCTTTTAAGGAAATCAGAACAACTAGTAAAGAGGCCAACCGGGACACATTCTTTGCCACTTTTAAATTTTCACAAATATTAAGCCCATTAATGTAATTTCTTTTTACCTCTCAAAAAACTTGAGGGAGCTCTTGCAGAAAGAGGGATGGTGAGAATATTGCAGCTTCTCTCGGTCACCAGTCTTTACTTGGTGATTAAATAGTCTGGCTCCAAACCACCCAGCTCATTGTTTTTTTTTTACCCACAGTGTGCAAGAAAAATCATCTTTGTGCTAACCCCACATCATATAAAGCCCTAACAATGTGTTGAGTGCCACTCAAGAGCCCATAAATGCATTTGTCATGAAGGTAAGGAAAATCCATTAAAGAGATTAATTTGTGTTTGGAGGGCCTACCTCTCTACAGCCAAAAATATTTATTCTGTTAACTGTGGTTTGCTGATACCCTGTGATAGTACCGAGACCTAGTGATGGCATTTTATTGTACCATTACATCTTCCACACATGGATCATTTATAAATTATTTAAACAACTATTTCTCAAAGAGTACTACTGATTTGGTGCTAAACTTTCTGTTTTTATTTTTGGTGATTATTACAGTTAAAGGTTAAAAAAAAAAAGGCAATTCTAGGCCTAGTAATTTTTTCAGGAACATTCATGTTGAAGAAAGCTGCTCTTTTACACCCAGGTAACATTTATTTGCTACCACTCTACCAGAACTTTCTGAAAAGAAAATTGTAATGTCTGTAATACATTTTTAAATGATTAGCAACAACATAGATAGAGCCATTTTGATAATCTTGTTGAAGAAATACAATTAAAAGATAGGCTTGAGTTGAATTCTGTAGTTCAGCATTTTGAAATAATAAAATGCAACCTTTATGTTATAAATAATTGAAGTCACACAAACATTACAAGGAGGTATGGTCTGAAGGAAGGGAGCAAAGAGCACAGTTTTATCCTTACAGCACCTCACAGCTCAATTATTTATGTCTTCAGTGATTCTCAGTTTAGCTCCTTGGAATCACCCGAAGCACTCAGAAGATATACATACCTGGGTCCTACCCTTACAGTTTCTGATCTAACTGGTCTGAAGTTAAGCCTGAGGGTCAATTGTTGTCCAAGTTCTCCAGGTGATTCTAATATCCAGCCAAAGTTGAGAACCATTAAGCTAGAGGAAGAATAAATGATCTAAAAGTAGGAGCTCACCGGGTGGCGCAGTGGTTGAGAGTCCGCCTGCCGATGCAGGGGACACGGGTTCGTGCCCCGGTCCGGGAGGATCCCACGTGCCGCGGAGCAGCTGGGCCCGTGAGCCATGGCCGCTGCGCCTGCGCGTCCGGACCCTGTGCTCCGCAACGGGAGAAGCCACAGCAGTGAGAGGCCCGCGTACCGCAAGAAGATCTAGAAGTGGAACGCCCTTGTGAGAAATGGGTAAGAAGAGAAGAAAGAATATCTCCATTGACCAGTCTACTTTTATATTTTCCACTTAGGACTCAGATTCTAACTATAAAGCATTCCTGTTGAATTGTTAACCAGAAACGAAAGCCTCTGAGACATGAGGTCCTCATGCCGTGTAGCTGCTTTCGTCTGCAGATGTAGCTGCTGCCTATGGCGCATGGTGTCTGCTGCGCAGGGACAGACACCCAGTGAGGAAGTCTAGCCTGTGTTCCTTCCCCTCTTCAGGCTACACCCTGATGCACTGAATAGAACTTTTCCTCCCCGAGGAAGGATGACCTTTTTCTAATGCATACAAAGTGTTGCACAGGATAGTGGCGGACCTGGAAGGCGTGGAAGATTCATGTTGGAGATTAGACTATCGGGTTAGCTAGGAGACGGCGCCCCAACCTATAGGCTGTCTCAGAGGGGAAGGAGCAGCCTCAAAGCAAAAAGCAGATCCAGCCTGGCCCTGGGCACCCGTTCAGCAGCCATGCTCTACTGGACCCCAGAGGCCAGAGTAGGAAAAGCAAGAACTGTGCTGTCATGGCAAGAAAAGAAAGGAGCTCGAGAAAACTCCCAGTCTTCTGAGGCAGCATAAGCCGAGCCGTAATTGTATGGGAATACCACTGTAATAATTATTCTTTGATATATGAGTAATACATTTCATGTGTAAGAGATAGGTGTTGGGGATGGCTAATTTTGCTCTGGGTAAACTCGTAAAGAAGAAAGTGATCCTACAGGGTCTTGACAGAAAAGAGTAGGTTAGGGCTTCCCTGGTGGCGCAGTGGTTGAGAATCCGCCTGCCGATGCAGGGGTCACGGGTTCGTGCCCTGGTCCGGGAAGATCCCACATGCCGCGGAGCGGCTGGGCCCGTGAGCCATGGCCGCTGAGCCTGCGCGTCCGGAGCCTGTGCTCCGCAACGGGAGAGGCCACAGCAGTGAGAGGCCCGCATACCGCAAAAAAAAAAAAAAAAAAAGAGTAGGTTAGAACATGGACTACTGTGGGATTTATGGCAACACACACACACAACAACAACAAAACCCACACCCCACATGCAAAAACTACACAACGAGCACACGTTTATTTTATTAGACTTCCTGGCTGGCCCAGGCAGGCTGACCAGGCTGTGTCTGAAACATAGAAAAGGGAGAGAGATAAGAGAAAAGTAGTGCAGGATGTGTGGGGCCTAGAGTCAGATTAAAGAAAATTGTAATTCTGTAAGCCCTTGAGGAATTTACCTAACTTCTTCTACCTACCCCAGTTTTCCTCAGTCCAGTAAAAAGGGTGACAATGGTGACATGGCGTTTGCCGTGAGGGTTAAGTGAGATAAAGCCACAGAAAAAGCCGAGCTCGGAGCTTGGCACGTTATAAATGTCTAATAACAATTAGTTATTATGTTTTTAATTAATCAGTCACAATCTAAGTGTAACAAAAGAGTAAACACCTTGCCATTAATTCTGTGCCAACATATTACAAAAAGCTTCAGAAGTGTCCTCATTACACGGCAGTCTTCTTCCCTGAGGGAGTTTTTCTTTTGTAAAATTTTGCAGTTAAGTAAGATCATGAGCTTGGAGAGAGATAAGTTTCTAAAATATTGGCAGGGAGCCTAGAATTTTTAAAAATAATAATTCTTATCACCCTTTCAATCATCTGAGCCGCTCCAATCACTGCCAAAACACTTCTTTGTTACCATAGAGACCCATAGAGATATTCATATATTAAATAACAAACATTGCTCAACAAGAATAGAAATGAGAATGAGACACTCCTGTTTAGGTTCCTGAATTAGATATCTTTTTGCCAGAAGATGGGCGTGAAGGAGATCTGAACATATGAAGGATTCTGCAAGTTTACTTATAAAGCAAATTTTGGTACTTGAAATACAGGAGAGTCGGTACATTGAATGAGTGGGGCTCACTGATATAATCAGAAATTATATTTTCTTCTATAATGATTCCCCCTACATAGCCATTCTCTATGAGGATAATTCTTGCCCACCTTTCTAGATACAGTGAAGAGATTTTTCTGGATGTTCTCAGAATAAAATACATTTTGGTGACTTTAATCCCCCACTTTATAATATACTTTTATTATGTTCACATGTTTAGTACTGTAAATTTGTCAAAACTCTGTACTCCTTTCAAAGGAAAAATGTCCTGGTCTCTACTAGCTTTGGGTGTGTTTGGTAGGGGTTGGGGTGGGTGTCTGAGACGCATGATAATTTTACTCTAAAGAAACCCTCCCAATTCCCAGCACTCCTGCCTTTTCCATTTTATCCTCTGTTATACTCTAGAAAGGTGACATTAAGAGCCAAGACCCCTAAAGGAGTTCACTCCCTTCCTTTGCGCATCAACCACAGGTGTTCTTGCACGCCTTTTTGGAATTTAGGAGAAGCTGCTGTTTAATGTTTTGAGGGCTTGGTTGAAATTCTTTCCTTCTGAATACTCTTGTGTAAACTGTTTTATTGGAAGATACACCTTCTTAGATAGGACAAGGGCCAGATATTTTAAGGCATTTTTTTTTCCCCGTTCTTGAACTACTGTCATGTTCAGTTTGGCCAAACTAGCTTTGTTTCTGTATTCTCTAGTTACTAAAGTGCAATTTCATATGACACAGCCGTTCTTCACTCGGTGATGTTACCAGAAAACGTGAGATGTCACTAGGAAAATTAATACAGCTTCTCTAAATCCCTGAGTGCTGTAGGATTTTAAATCTTCTACTTCCTCCCCCTTCTCCCTCTCTTTCTCCTTCTTTAACAAAAATAACTAGAACAACTAGTAATTTAAGACTTTCTGTATCTCAGGCAAAGTATCCAGGTACACATAGTATTCCTTGAAATTTGGCTAAGTATAATACTCAACAACATTGAAATATCTCCTTATAATGTATATCCAGAGAGTGAAACCCCAAAATCAAACATTAAACCTTTTGGCCAATACTTCAGAAAACGGATTCCTCTGAAACCACTCCATCAGCACTAGTATTTATCAGATTTTCTGAAGGAATTCTGTGCCAGTCTTGCAAAGTCGCCATGGGTAATTATCATTATTTCAAAAAGAGTAGAAGGCATTTTGTTCTTGTAAATCCAGGAAAAGTTTTTGTTCAACTGAAAATATTCCGTTCTTTCTTTACAAACTGCGACGGCAACACCTCCCACCTGTCAGAGTTATATATACACCAACAAGAGGATTGAATCATGTTCCCAAGCTTGTGTGGTGGGGTCGGGCCCCTCCTCACCCTGTGTACAATGTGGAGGGAAGTCCATATGCATGAGGAAGAGACTCATTAACTCTATGGCAAGCCTGTGGTTCAAAGTATCTATTTTGGGGAGGGTCAAAAAAGGTTATGTAACTCTCATTTTCATCAACATTTCCAAAACGTTAAAGTAGGCTTGTTTTCTTTTTAAAAGGATGGGGTTGGGGGGGGGGGGAAGAAGTAGAGATAATTCCTCTAATAGTATCAAATACACTTACAGACAGACATTTGGGAATAAAAAAATGTTATGTGCAGATTTTCAAGGGCTTAAAGCTTTTCAAATAAATGTATGCACCATTAGCATTCACTCAGCTATAAAGGCTTTGATCCTCCTTTAAAAGAAGCTAGAGGAAAAAAGAAGGAAGGGAAAGAAAGGAGTGAGAAAGCGAAGCTGTCAGCAATTTGAATGCTGTCAATTATTACACCACTTATAAAGAGCTAATTAAACACGATTGCTTCCAAAAAGAATCATCTTTACTCTTTTTGTGTTCTCTTTATATTTATACTGGAAAGAAACTTGATTATTGATAAGACCCACGTTGCAAGCTGAATGGGAATGTCTTTCTACAATAATGGAACCATTTCTTTAGTTTACTCGAGGCCAGTCTGTATGGTATTTCGGGTTTAGGAATTCTATTCTCATGACTTCAGCTTTAAGTTCAGTTTCAACAGTTTGCAAATAAAATGTAAGATTACTGGGTTTCTCTCTGTATCTCTAGTTCTCCCTGTGTATTCATACCAGGACATAAATCTATTTATTAATATTTCTAGCAATTAATAATTATTGTCCAGCCATACACTCAAGGACTACCCATCACTCTAAATAAATCCTTTCTTCTGTCTCATCTTCCCATTTTCAATTAGTCATCAAAGCTTATTTATAACTCCCTCCTAACTATCTCTACAGTGGTTTTCTTCCTCTTTGCGTCTACTTCCACTGTCTTTGTTAGGCCCTCATTCCCTTTCCCAGGTATTAGTGAAATTTGATCTCAATTGCTGGTTCCCTCTTCATTTTTGAAGACACTGCTTCAATAATTATTTTCACACTGGAACCTAAATAATCTTGCTTTTAAGACATTTCCAGTGAATACATGAAATAAAATAACACAGAACAATGTTCAAAACAAAATTGTACAACTTCATGAGTTGTATCACAAAGCCAACATCTGCAGAACCACCACCCAGGTCAAGAAATCAAACATGGCCAGAACCCAGAATTTTCCTCGTGACCCTAACCTCATAAACCCAGTGACTCTCCAAATATTTTGTTCTATTTTCTATGGGCTCATTTGTCTTTTTTGCTTACTTCTAGGAATTCTTTACATATTATGCACATAAGCCCCTTTTCATACACGTAACACATGACTTCTCCCTCTCCTTTGCTTGCTTTTTTATTCTCTTTATACTCTCTTTTAATAAACAGAAATTTAAGATCTTGAATCCAATTTATCAGTCTATTTCTTTATGGCAACTGCTTTTTGGGTCCTGTTTGAGATAGCCTTCCTTACTCTGATAGCATGAAGACATTCTTGTATAGTATATTTTAGAAACTGTACTTTTTTTTTAAGTCACATTGATCTATAATTTACCTCAAATTGATTTTTGTCTATGGTGTGAAGTAGTGGTCAAATTTCTTCCACATGGATTTCCAATTGTGCCATCACATCATCATTTATTGAAAGGTCCATCTTTTCCCCACTGCCGTGTATTGCCAAGTTTATTTTATGCTCTGTCCTTATATCAGTTTAATCTGTGCTTGGGGACTCTATTTTATATACTGTTGTATTATTTGTCTATTCTTATAGTACAATGTCTTAATTAGTATAACTTCATAATAAGTCAAAATCAATTGGAGTAAGTCCTTCCAATTAAAAAAATAAATGTTTTGTTGGTAATTTGTTATATATCATTTTAGATCAACTTACCAAGTATGATGCTTGTTAAATGTTGTTTTACCCTTTATCATAATAAGGAAGTTTCTGTGCATAATGTTTTATAATCTTTTTCTTTATCGTGAGAAGCTGTTGAATTTATCAAATGCTTTTCTGTATCTTTTGTTAATCACATAATTTTCTCATCTGTTATATTACTGTGATGAATTTCACCAATTTTTTCAAATATTAAAATAAGCTTATAATTATGAAGGAAACTCCAAATAGTAAAACAGTATTATCCTTTTAAAATATTTATTGGGTTTGATTTAATATGCTTTCTGTGTAAATGTTATTTTTTTATAATATTTTTCATGTTTTGGTATCAAACCTGACTTCATAAAAACAATGTGGCAAATGTTCTTTCTTCTATTTTCTGGAAGAATTTCTGGGAAGATGGCATTATTTATTTTTTAAGATTTTAGTAGCAATTGTGAGTGAAATCATCTAAGCACATGGTTTCCTTTGTGAAAAGTTAATAATGCTTACAAATTCTTTCACTTTAATGGAAGTGCTCAGATTTTCATTTTTTACCTTGTCAATATTTGTTAGTTTTGTTTTCGAATTGTTCAATTTCATCTAAATTTGCAAATTAACTTAAATAAGATTATCCATATTATTATTATTATGTATTACATATAAGGTATATATCAATGATACAATAATATAATAATTAGTATGATAATATGTTATTATTTTTGTGTGGAGGATTTGTAGTGTTCTCTCCCATTCTTTACTGACATTATTTGTGCCTTTTGCTTTTATTCTACTAGTAATGTCTTAGGGATTTAACATTTTTAAAGTCTTTTCTTGAAAACAACTTCACCTTTGTTGATTATTTAGTATATGATTGTTTTCTATTTCACTAACTCCTGTTCTTATTTTCATTATCTTCTTTCTTTTACATTTTTTTTTAGATTCAAATAGCTGTTTGTTGCTAAATTTCTAATTGATTTTTAGGGTATTTTTCTTTCCTAATACATTCATTTAAGGCAATAATTCTCTTTAAACATGACAAAGTATTGGTATGTAGCATTTTTTGTACTATTAATTATTATTTGTTTATGCATGATTTCCAATATTCAGTATGATTTCCTCTATGACTTCTGAGTTATTTAGGAATGTATTGTTTTCTTTAAGAACATACGATATTCTGTAGTTACATTTTTCTATTGATTTCTTGCCTTATATTGTTGTCAGATTAAATTTTCTGTGTGATTTAAATTTTGATATTTATTGAAAGAAGCTTTAGACATGGCATATGGTTATTGTTTTGTTTATGTTTTATGTGTGCTTGAAAATAATATGCATATTGCACTTTGGGGGATTATGGCTCTTTATATATTCATTAGTTCAAATTTTCTATCCTGTTGTTCAAATGTGCTATTTTTGTAATACTTATATATTTTTAACTTTTTCAATCAGTTATGGATAGAAGTATCTCAAAATCAACCAGTATTCTGAAATTGTCCATTCCCTTTTAGTTATGCCAGACTTTACATGTTTTTAAGTCGTGTTTTTAGGTGCATACAAATTTAAAATTTTTATATCTTTCTGATGAATTTTTTAAAATATGAAATGTCCCTCTTTTATTTCTAGTTATGAGCTTTGCCTGTATATCTTTTTAATTTGTATTAAAATCAAAATTAATTAAATTTTGATTTCTATTGCTGTCTTTTTTAGTATTTTCATGCTATGTCTTTTTCCATTCTTTACCTGTAAGCCTTTCTGTGCATTTGATTTTATATATATGACATAAAAACATTGAACATAGTCGGGTTTTGTGTTTTATCCAGACTAATCAACTCTCCATTTAATGGCAGCATTTCTCCAATTTTTATGTAATAGTTGACATAAACTAAGATCATGTTGCTCAGTTTATGAAATCAAACTCGCCCATAATAGCCTTTAGAATAAAGTTCAAATGTACTATCATAACATAAAATTTATTACCAGGCTCCTTTATATATCTCTGATCTTATCCCCTTTATTTTCACCACCAGGGCAGCATGTCTGTTTGTCACTCCACATGACTCCAAATTCCAATTGTATTCCAATTGTATCTTGAATATAAATATATGCATGTAAATATACATATACATTTATATATATATATTTCTGTGTCTTAATTCTATGCTGATAATATGCATATACATGAATTAATATCGTTCTGTACTATTTGAGATCAGAAGTGGGTTAAAGTTTTCTGCAACATAAAAAGTCAATACAAATTAGAACTTCATAAATTTATACCAATAAGAAAATAAGAACAGCTATAAAAGGTATTTGAAGCCAGAAAGCAAACTGAATAAATACAATAAGTTTATGCCACTGGCCCTTCTGACATACTTAACAAACATATAGACATACATGCACGTATACAGTTATGTATGTAAGCATATAACTACAAAGAATGTTAAGGTGTTTTATATCAATACTTAACATTTGGTCTTTTCTCACACATATTAAAACTGTCTTTTTTTTTTTTATTTTTTTTTTAGAACAAACACAACTAAAATTCAATTCCAGGAGATATTTTTGGAGCTAGAGATAACTAAATGTATGAAAAAGAAAAGATTTACTTATGCATTCCCATTTTATTTACATTATGTAGTGACAAACAGCCAGCATGATGTGGGCAATGAGAAATAGTTCAGACAATGTCTAATTATGATGCAGATTGGAGGGGGATCTCCATTACTTTTTAATACTATAAGCCTCTGCTGAACAAATGGGACTATAGATTTTCTTTAAATAACAAAGAGCAAACAATAAAAATAATCTTATCAGCAGCAATTACTGAGTGCTCATTCTTTGCCAAGCACTATTCCAGGTTCTTTACCAGCATAAACTCATTGCTCCTCTCAACGGCTCATAAGGTAAGTTATTATTATTATTATCTTCCATTACAAATTTAAAAAATAAGTATTAGGTAGCTTACCCAAGTTCACAAAGCTATTAGGTATCTGAGCTGGGGTTAGACTGAAGGCAGATTTGTTTTAAATGTTTCAAAGTCTGGGATGTTGAAGATTATATTATATTGTGTCAAACAGTAAAAACGGTTTGCATTGTATAATTCAGTGGTTCCTAAACTGAAGTCCTGGAGGCACTGGGACCTCAGTGGAAATAATATATATCTCTGAATAACTTTCAGGTTTCTAACTAGTGTGATAATTACTCATATAGTCTCCTGTGATAAAGTGTATCTGTTTAAATATTTCTATGTATGGAACTCTATTCTAGGCCCTTGTAATAAGGCAGTGAAGAAAACAAAATTCCTCCTCTCAAGGAGCTTACATTTTAGCAGAATAAGAGAGATGATAAATAAGTAAATAAATATAAGAGACAGCATGGTGGATATATGATCAATAAGCAAACAAATATAGTAGACAGTACTGGCTCTACCACTTTCCAAATGTGTTTTCTTGGGAAAATTACTTGAATTCTCTCACCTCTTTTACCTGTTCTGTAAAGTGTGGAGAATCATAGTATCTAGCTCCCTGAGATGTTATGAAAACTAAATGAATGAATATTTATAAAGATCTTAGAACTGTGCCTGGTGCCAAAATAAGCAGTACCAAAGTGTATGTTAAATATTTTTTTAAGTATGTTATTAAATGCTTTAAAATAAGAGAGAGTAAAGAAATTACATGTTAGGGTAATTAAGGAGGAAGGAACATGGTATTTTAGGAAAAAATGATCAGGGAAGGTATCTCTAATTAAAGTTCCATGTGAATAGAGACCCGACCAAAAAAATTGCGGTATTTGGTGAAGAACATTCCAGGCCATGGAAATAGCAGACTCAAAGGCCTTGGACTTGTGGTTGAAGGGTTGCTGAAGCAGGCTGGATTCAGAATGTCTGCAGCCCAGGATGAACGGAGTGAATGGTGCAGATGAGACCAGAGAAGATGTTACGGGCCAAATAAAAGAGACCATGGTAAAATGTGCTTTTAAGGTAAGTGAGTTTATTGGCCATGGGAAGGTTTTGAGCAGTAAAAGTGACATAATTTGGCTCACTCTGTATAATTTTCACACTAATTGCCACTAAGAGCTGACAGAATTGATTGTAGGAGGCAAGAACAGAAGGAAAACATTAGTCAGGAATTATTGCAGTAGTCCATGGGGAGGTGATGTGGGCCTGAACTAGCATATTACAGGAGGAGGGCGTGGGAGGTGATTGGATTCTAGCAGACTTCAGTGCTTTAAACTTCGATGCCTCAAACTGAACCCCTCATATGTCTTCCACTGAGCTGCCCTCCTAATTGCTGCTTTACTAATCTTCCCCATCTTGGAAAATGAGGACTCCATTCTTTCAATTGTTTAGTACAAATATCCTGAAATCATCCTTTTTTCTTCTCTTTCTCCAACACCTTGTTTCACACGCACTGACGAATCGCATCAGTCTACGCTTACGTCACCCCTTCCTCTCCCACCCTCCTGATTCCTCTGGAGGCTAAGCTGCCATTACGTTTTTGCCTACATCATTAAAATGACATTTCAATGGTTCTCCCTTCTTTCATCCTTAAATATTTTCTCAGTAGAATGGGCAGAGAGGGGGAGAGGGAGAGAGAGATTGATTGAGAACCCGTTTAGACGCGTCAGATTTTATCAGTCAAAATCCAACCTCCGCTTCTCCTCTCACTGGGAATGGAAGCCGAAGTCCTGCTCAGGGACCCCAAGGCCCTACATGCTCTGCTCATCTCCTACCTGGTCTCCCCTTCCTCTCATTTTCACTAGTCCGGACTCACTGTCTCTTGAATATTCTAGGTACGTAACACCATCGTCTTTGGGATTTCTTTTTGCTCTGCTTAAAATATTCTATCCAAAGAAATTCATATGACTGGATCTCTCACATCCTTTAGGTCCTTACTCAGAACCATCTCCATGAAGTCTTCCCTGGCAAACCAATCTAAAGTTCCACACCTACACACACACACACACACACACACACACACACACACACACACACACACACACACACACTGTTTTCTCCCTTCTCTGCTTTCCTTCTCAGCATTTATCACTTATCATTACTCACTACAGTATGCATTTTGCTTAGTCATGTTGTTTATTGTCTGTATCCTGTGTGAAAATCTAGATTCCATCAGGCCAAAAATTTGTTTGTTTTATTAACTGCTGTCTCCTCAGCATCTAAAACAGTGTCTGGCATATTTTAGATGTCCAATAAATATTTGTTAAATAACAAACAAGTTATTAACAGTGGATCCAACTTCCAAGAATAAAACCATACCCTTTTTTTTTGCTTGTTCCTTTGCTTGTTTGTTTAATCTATAGAGAGTGTGAGGGTTGTGTGTGTGTGTGCCCAGACAATTGATATAATCATAATTCTTATGAAAATAAATATTCTGCTTTTCAGTTTGGGGGAAGGAAATGAGAATTTTTTTTAAAGTATGCATGCATGTATCTATATGTGTATACAACAGAAAAATAATTTAAGGAAGCCAACCTTTATTGAATACTTATATGTCCCAAGTCTTTGTGCTGGGAGGTTGCAGATATAAAAATTAATAAACTATGCTTCTGTACCGAAGTGGTTCAGAATTTGTATTTCTTAAGATGTTATTTGGTGAACATTTCATGCATGCCAAGAATGAAGCTGTTTCGGTTACTTATAATCTCATATTATATTCACAACAGTGTCATGTACTTTGAAAAGCATAGGCTTAAGATGTACCTCTAGTTTTCTCTAGTTTTGTGAATTTGGACATAGTATCTACATTCCTAAATCTCATTTATCTCATTGAAAAACAAAACAGAGTTACTGAGCATATGCAAAATATTAATACATAGAATCTACTTAGCATAGTGGTTGTAAAATAAGAAGCTTTTAATTATATTAATCATTATTTTACATCTATTCTTTAAGTTTACAGTTAACAATCCTGCAAACTAAGTAGTTTCTGAAAACAACTATAATATGAATACATAACCAACTATAATATGAATACATAACTAGAAGATGGTATTTACTGAAAACACACAAAGTTATGCAGTTTGGGCAATGATGTATGGAAACGCCTCCACTGCTGGTGGTAATGGTATTTGCTACAATACCTCAGGATAAATTGGGCCACAGGTATCAAGAGACTTAAAACTGTGGAACATATATATGGGGGTCAGATAAAGTCTAAGAATGGAGAATTTGTTCAGAAAAAAGAATTCAAAATGAATTTTGTGACATAAAATAAACTGATTGGAGGAATAGTTTTAATTGTGATGAAAATCTGTGGTCTTGATCCGCTAGATAATAGAGTTATTAAAATGTTTTTAAAGGCCTATTCTCCTAGGGTTATGTAATCTGTATTAGAAAAAAAGAGACACTGAAGGAACAAAGAGCCTATTAAGAACTTATAGCAACTGTCCAAGTATTTAGTGAAATGGTATTGGGTTAAGGATAATAAAAATGTTTAAAGGTGAAAATTTTGAGAAATATTATAAAAGAAGAATTAACAAAAATTTGAGGTAATTTTTTTTTTACTTTTCAAATTTCAGTATCACTGAGCTTAAAACATTCAGCATCTTTAACTTTTCCCTCTTTACAGAAACTTGGAGTCATCTTTAACTAGAAGGGATTAGAAAGATCAACATTTTCTTAATTAAGGGCATATCATCAAAAGCCTAACAACAAACACCCATAGGTCTTTCAGAAAATTTCATTAATTCAATGTAAATTTGAAAAGTAAAAAAATAGATAAAATAATTAAAAAATTAATACTATATGAAGTATTCAATTGAATCAAAAATTTGATTTTGAGAAACTGAATTGAATTATTGAGTTCACTAATTTAATCCAGAAATGCTTTCCCTGTCATAAAGAAAGTATTTTCCCTTTTTTAATAGCATATGTATTTTGTATAAATTTGCATCCCTTAATATTATGTGTGTGTAAAAATTTTATGATGTTCAAAATATTTTGAAATTTTACTTTTAATTAATGTTTGTTGCCAGTAGCAAGTAATTAAATGTAAAATGTACTTTTGTTTGGGATACTGGTGATATTTTATTATGAATGGAAAAATTTAACAGAAACATAAGTTTCTTCACTCCACTTTTTCAGTTTACTCAAACACAGATGGTTTGTACAAAACTAAAATGTTTATCGTTTTTTTTTGGGGGGAGGGTGTTTATTAGAATCTAAACCAATTGCTTATCAGTTGAGAATCCTCCTTTAAGTATGCATTTGAATAATGAACTATTATAACATAATAGGGACAGATGGATGTTTACACCTAAACTGAATGATATATAATTTTCATGGTCAACATTTTCCCTTTCAAAAGTCTATTTTGGCTTTTTTACAGTTTCCTTCTACTTCATTAGTCCTTCATGAATTGTCCAACATGACAGTTATTTGATTTAACCAATTCAAAGACAACCTACTGAGTGAGTAATCAAGGCCTGCTGATTCAACACTATACTGTGGGGAATAACCGTTTCAAACTATATTATTTCTCAGTGTATAATAAAGAACACTTGGATTTTAAGTTGAATAAAACCTGACAGTTTTTCAACTGAAGATTCCAACTAGATAAAGGTTTATCCACTTATGATTAAAAATCCAAAACCCTAACAATTTGCGTAGGAGACAAGTAAACATCCTGTGTTCATTTTATATTTTAAAATTTTGTGCAACTTGATTTTTTTCAGAAAAAATAATTCTGCATACTCTATCAAACTGCTCTTAAACTCTGAAATAATACCAATATTCAACAACTGTCTTCATAATTAAATTGGTGGGTTTTTTAGTTTGTTATTTTCTTTTTGTTTTGTTGTGTTTTGTTTTGTTTTGCTTGACGTTCTGGGCACTGTTCCACAGCTCTACACAGTTCTAGCAAGATGTAAAAGTTGAGATATTTCCAAAGCAACAACTGTATGCATATTAACGTTTTTGTTTGAAACCAAAAATGATAGAAATGATCTATATATGAATGTACAATCTTTCTACTCAAACCACGTTTCTTAAAAACATTTAAAGCACATCATAGAAATGTTCTTTTCCTTTGTATCAGTTGGTATCCAGCACATGGTATATAATTCCAGCCTTGAGTTCATTGCAGCTATGATCCTCTTGCATCTTAAGCTGTCATTCAAGTCATTGCCCATAGGCTTCATTATCTTCATCAAGAGAAAGGGAATTTAAGAGTATTATGGGGCTTCCCTGGTGGCGCAGTGGTTGAGAATCCGCCTGCCGATGCAGAGAACGCGGGTTCGTGCCCCGGTCTGGGAAGATCCTACATGCCGCGCAGTGGCTGGGCCCGTGAGCCTGTGCGTCCGGAGCCTGGGCTCCGCAACGGGAGAGGCCACAGCAGTGAGAGGCCCGCGTACCGCAAAAAGAGTATTATGGAAGGAGCAACAAGTCTTCCTTTTAGGGTCTGGCTCAGTTTGGAAACTTCTCTTCCAATAAAAAGAAATATTATATTAGCCCTCTTTCCAACACTTTAATAGGTTCAGAAAATAGAGAATAAAAGAATAGGTGGCACCACCAAGAATAATAAGGAATAATATTTCTAGATAATAATCAAAACATGCCTGGCATTTTGAGTACAAAGCTGTAATGAAATGCAGTTAGTATTGAAATCTTAACACAAGAAATAACTATTTCTGATCTATATGACACAAGACTATCCTAACTAAAAGTTTCAACAGAATATAACCAAGAAAAGAAGTGCATTAGAAGTTAATGTGGACAGAGAAAATAATCTGTAGAACATTAAATTTAATTATTCCAGAAAGTATATTTTGTCACTCTCTTTATATCTGCTGTCCTTATAAAAATAAAAGCATAATTTAAAAGAATCTTTTCATCATTGCTAATAAAAATATACTAATGGAATGTGAAATAGCAATTGTAATCAAAGTCAAGTGGTCGGAAAAGACAGCCATATAATTATTACTACTTATTGAAGAATTTTCACCTGATATTGGGTATTATTAAGTTTGCTTTCTCTAAAGATTGCCTCTTCTTATCTATCTGCAATGGAATGAAAGTATTCTTAGCATTAATTATTTAAAAATTTAATGGGATTGTACCAATTTACATTCCCATCAACAGTGCAGGAGGGACCCTTTTCTCCACACCCTCTCCAGCATTGATTGTTTGTAGATATAGTGATGATGACCATTCTGACCAGTGTGAGGTGATACCTCATTGTAGTTTTGATTTGCATTTCTCTAATAATTAGCAATGTTCAGCAGTTTTTCATGTGCTTTTTGGCCATCTGTATGTCTTCTTTGGAGAAATGTCTATTTAGATCTTCTGCCCATTTTTTGATTTAGTTGTTTGTTTTTGTGATATTGAGCTGCATGAGCTGTTCGTATGTTTTGGAGATTAATCCCTTGTCATTCGCTTTATTTACAAATACTTACTCCCATTCTCCCAATCACTGTGGAGAACAGTATGGAGGTTCCTTTAAAAACTAAAAATAGAAATACCATATGGTCCAGCAATCCCACTTCTGGGCTTATAAACAAAGAAAACCATAATTTGAAAAGATATATGCACACTACTGTAGATTGTAGCACTATCTGCAATAGCCAAGACAGAGAAACAATGTAAATTTCTATAGACAGAGGAATGGATATAGAAAATATGGTACATATATATACAGTGGAATATTACTCAGCCATAAAAAGAATGAAATAATGCAATTTGCAGCAACATGGATGGACCTAGAGATTATCATACTAAGTGAAGTAAATCAGAAAGAGAAAGACAAATATCATATGATATCACTTATGTGTGGAATCTAAAAAAAATGATACAAATGAACTTATTTATAAAACAGAAACAGACTCACAGAAAACAAGAAGAATGTATATATGTATATATATATATATATATATATAAAACTGAATCACTTTGCTGCACACCTGAAACTAACACAACATTGTAAATCAACTATACTCCAATATAAAATAAAAATTAAATTTAAAAATCTTTTAAGGGGAAATGCACCTTTGGCATCATAGATTATATTGAAGCTTCCAAATCACTGTTATGTTCCAGATTTCCTTCATTTTTGTTTTTTCTCTTGCCATAACATCCATAAATAGAGCATATCAGGCACATTTTTACCTTATCAGTGCATTTCAGGAAAGGAAGTGTATATATTTGTAAAGTTATTTTCAAAAACATGAATTTAGATACTTGCCTGGAAGTTTATAACCCAGAATGGAGAGGGAATTGAAACATAAGCAAAACGTTCTATTAATTTTACATAAAGAAGATTATGTTCATTTAAAAATATCAGACTGTGGTATCTAAAAATAAAGTTTTGAAACATAAAGAGAAGAAGTAATAATTGACAGAATGATATATAGGACATTGAACTTAAAAACCTTGGTTCTGGGAATCACCTAAGCATTTATCTAAAGAAAATTAGGTGACCACAAAGTTCTAAAGATATGCAAGATATCACACATCAACAACTTGTGATTCATTCTTAAAATTATGGAACTCTTAATCCTTTTGAAAAATAATCATTTCCAACTATTCATTCTTTCTTTCTTTCATTAGGCGATAACATTAGAATTTAACGTTTTCATCTATAGTAAATTTCTTGAAGGCATATTTTCAAATATAGATGTAAAACAAACAAAACTAATAATGTAGAAATTCCACTTCATATCAAGTTTTCCACCAAATATAACTAGAAAATTTATCACCCAAAGCTGTATATATTCTAGGAATGTAGAACTGATTTAATATACAGGTATCTGGGTAAATAATTACATCAATAAAATAAAGGAGAAAAATTATAGGATTTTCCCAACAGATGCTAGGGAAACATCTGATCAAATTCATCATACATTAATTATTAAATAATTAGATAAATAAAGCTTTTGGTAAAACCAGAAATAAAAGAGAACTTCCTTAATATGATAAAGGAAAACTACATTAAAAGTCATACTCAAAGGTAATATACTTACATTTTTCTTATGAATAATGGGTATGAGTTAAGGACATACTCTGTTATATCTTTTATTTAACATTATATATTCCCTACTCAGTTAAAAAATGTAAGACTAAGAAATAAAAGCTTTAAGGGCTGCTTAAAGAAAGAATAAAGTTGCCATTATTTATAGATAATATGATTGAGTACATACAAATCTAAACGGTCTACAGAAAAAATTTTAATATAAATAAATGTTCTTAGCACTGTTTCTGGATAAGAGATTAATATACAAAGAAAGCAATTTTATTTCCTTCTTTATTTCCTTGTAACTATTCTTACAAACAATAATTTGAAAATAAAATTTTAAAGATGATAATCTATATAGGAGCATCATAAACATATTAACTAGGAATAAATATAATAAAATATGTACAAAATATCTACATAAAAATTTATTAAATATTACGGAGAGAAATTTAATAAAAATAAAAAGTATATCATATTCATGGAATATGAAGACTCACTATCTTAAAGATGTCAGTTCTTCAGAAATTTTTGTGTAGATTCTATGCAATTCATAAACTTTCTGAAAGGTTTTATATGAATTCACAAATTAATTCTAATTTGCATATAGAAATTCAAAGAGTCAAAATTACAGAAGATAATTTTTAAGAACTGCTAAATGGGGGCTTCCCTGGTGGCACAGTTGTTGAGAATCTGCCTGCCAATGCAGCGCACACGGGTTCGAGCCCTGGTCTGGGAAGATCTCACATGCCGTGGAGCAACTGGGCCCGTGAGCCACAATTACTGAGCCTGCACGTCTGGAGCCTGTGCTCCGCAACAAGAGAGGGCGCGAGAGTGAGAGGCCTGCGCACCGCAATGAAGAGTGGTCCCCACTTGCCACAACTAGAGAAAGCCCTCGCACAGAAACGAAGACCCAACACAGCCGTAAATACATAAATAAATAAATAAATAAAAGAACTGCTAAATGGCAGAGCTTCCTCTACTGAGTATTACACTTCTCTGGAAGTCTACATGAATTATAACAGTGCAGCATTGGCGTGATGATAGATTAATAGACCAATGAATCAGAATAAAGAGTCCAGAAACTGACCCATTCATAGTTGGATGCTTGAATTTTGACAAAAGTTGTACTGAAAAACAGTGAGAAGAATTATCTTTTCATTAATTCTTCCAGAATGAAGTGTATAGATATAAAAATTAAATTAAAATTAGTCACATCCTTCATACTGTACTCAAAATCATTTCAGTTGAATTAAAGATATAAATGCAGATGGTGCAACAATGAGCTCCTAAAAATTAATAAAGGAGAATATTTTTGTAAACTCTGAGTAGGGAAATATTTCTTAAACCAAATATGAAATGCATTAACATTAAACAAAAGATTGATAAAATGGATTACATTAAAGATAAGGGATTCTGTACATCAAAAGATAGTATTTAAAAATAAAAATAGAATTTAAAATTGCAACATATATAACAACAACAACATTAACAAAACCTCATATAATCTACAAATCAATGAGAAAAACAGTAAATAATGGTCTTTGGACTTGAATAGGCACTTCACTAAAATTATCCACTTGAACAATTAATATAAGAAAAGGTGTTTGACTTCATTAATACTTAGGGAAATGTAACTAAGAACCGAAACAAGATACTATTATATACCTAGAAGAATATCGAAAATTAGAAAGATTGCCTATGACCAAATTTTGTCACCATAGCCAGTGAGGGTGTAAATTGGTACAACTACTTGGGAAATTATTTGGCTGCATCTGTTTTACTTGGACATATATACATATCTTATAATCCATAGGAGAAGCATTACTTTTTTACTCCCAAATAAATGAATGTAAATATGTACATAAGACATGTATAAAAATATTGAGTGTTTAATTATACATTAAGAACACATTAAGACTTGAGAAGAAAAGAAAGAAAAATATGCTTCATAGTATAAAGTACAAGGAGATGAGTTTAGAGCCTTTAGTTCTGTATGCAAATAAAATACCAAACTAGACTCATAAGAAGGAGAGAATTTAAAAGTAGAATTAGTTATATCTACCAAAAGTGTCTAAAACTTAGAACTATAAAAGGATCAACTCTATCTCTCAGCACCTTACTATTTAATCTCTTCATGTGCCAAAGCATCTTTCACATCCTAGTGGAAAAATAATTAGGTATATATTCACATACACTTCATCTTTCACAATTCTGTATGCTTCTTTTAATATTATCTGTTTAAGAAAATATTGCTTTTCTGGTAGTCAAAAGAGTAATATTTTATCCTTAACAGGTCAGCGTGTAATATTGTTTTCCTCAAATATAAAAATGTTGGAATGTAAAGAAACTTCTACAACTTTGTAAAGAGAAAATGCAGAGCTTTTGAAACTGTTTTCTCTTATCCAACTTCAAATTCATAGTGCTGACAAGATCTTCCTTCCTTGCTTTGGTCCCAAGAGTTAACTTGAAACAATAGAGGATAAACATTCAAACTGAAAGGTCTAAAACTCTAGCAGTCTACTTTCCTGCAAAATAAAGATAATCTGTATCCATATTCCAAGATACAGTCAAATAGTAAAGCATCATAAGGTACCAAAGAGATGAAACAAATTTTGTCTCTCATGTGAAGTTATTATCCTAAGAATAGTGAGTTTTCTCCATATATATGCTATTCATGTATGGCTTTAAGGAAGACATGACATTTTGAATTAGTGTATGTTTTCTCTTATGGAAACTTTAAGTACACATGCTGATGAATATTACTCTATGATAAAATATAAAATACACAATTTCCTTCAAGCTTGAAACTGTCTTTGTTTTCTATCTAAAATTACACTGATCATTCTCAAAGTGTATGAAGAGAAGACATAATTAGCTTTAAAGAAGTGAAATTTATTCAGCCAGAGTTATAATAATAAGATGGAGATACTTTTTTCTGACAGTTAGTATTAAAACCTTAATTAAAAAAAAATACTCAACTGATAGCAGTATGGCTGAAATAACAATATAATTCCAGTATAATAATTTATCAAGTTTCTTGGTATGGTTTTAAATGTTTCACAATTTTGGTGAAAACTTTTTAGAAGGGAGATAAAGTGAATTTATTTTCAAGTAAATTTCTCAATACTTTTTTTTTCATCTCCTTCACTTAATCTATCCAAAGTGTTAATGTATAAATTTGTTTCAGACCTCATTTTATAAAGGAAACATCAAGGTAGTCCTTAAAAGTTTTTACTTATTTGAGCAAAAGAGATAGAATATGGTATCCAAAATTTGCCTTTTTAAACTTAATAGATTCTAAGGAATTTAAATGAAGACTGTAGCTAATTAATGTATTCATCTTCTATTCAACATAAAATATTCAGTATGTATCTGGCATTGGTAAGTACCAGAATTATAGTTCCTTGATGTCAAGATGTTAACATGTTTGCTATGATCTGAATGTTTGTGTCTCCCCACCCCCAAATTCATGTTGAAATCCTAACCTCCAAAGGCAATGGTGTTAGTAGGTGAGGCTCCATCGTCAGCAGCGGGATTAATAATCTTATGAAGGAGATCTCACCGAGCTCCCTAGCCCCTTTGGCAATGTCAGTATACGAGTTAAGCACTCATCCGAGCACACTGGCATGCCCTTCTTGGTCTTTCAGCCTCCAGAACTGTGAGAAATAAATTTCTGTTGTCTATAAGCCACCCAGTCGGTGGTACTTTGTGGCAGTAGCCTGAACAGACTAAAACAGTAGTGAATGAGGAAATTCATTCAACTATTTTTAATGAGGTAAATAAAAATAATGATTTTAAAGTGTGTTGGGAACACAGAGAAAGAAGTACTGATTCCAATGAAGTAGAAGAGGTGATAAGAGTCTGCAAATGTGGGAGAATGGGTCTTCCAACAGGGGGTGAGATTTCAATTGATCCTAAAAAATGAATGTTCTACAGGAAAAAATGATATTGAGCTCTGCCAAGCAAGAATCAAACTTGGAGACATGATGGATTGGGTAAGTAATATGCCTCTGCTCACATTCAGATGGTTTAAATCATATCATGGACATCCCTGGATCCCAAAAGATCTGCAAAATACAGCTCATGGCTGCACAACTACTTCTAGCAAAAATGACACACAATTTTGCAGAGTCTATGGAAATTGTTGGACAGCAACAAAAGAAGATAGTTCATTTTTCCATTTGTTTACTGCTGTGTTATGTACCTCACAAACCACAGTGGCATAAATCTAGAATTTGTAATTATTTCTCATGGTACTGAGGTTTGACTAGGGGCAGACAGGTGGTTCTTACTTGGAGTCTCTCAGGGATTACAGTCAATTAGTGGCTGGGGAAGAAATCATCTGAAGGCTCAGCTGGGCTGAATATCTAAGATGAACTCAGGGCTGTCTACTGGGGTGCCTCTACTCAGTGCTTCTGTGTGGCTTCAGATTCTCATACATGGCAACTGGGATCTAAAAGCAAGTCTTTAAAGGATAGGAAGTATATGCTGCTAGTGTCATAAGGACTGAGACCAAAATCTAGCAGTCTCACTTCTGGCTTTTTCTGTTGGTCAAAGTACTCAGAGAGTCCTCCTTCAGTCAAAGGAAGAGGAAGTAAGCCCCATTTCTTGATGACAGAAATCTTAAAGAATGCTTGGCTGTCTTTAATTCACTATGGTTCTCTCTCTAGACACATGTTGATGATATTCTGGCCTCCTTCCCCTAAAAATATACATTCACTCTATCCCAGCATCCTTAAAGTTTCATTCTAATGCAGCATTATTAGCTCAAAGTTCTGGATCTTATTACCTAAGTTAGATCCAGGTGTTTTGATGTTCCTTAGGTATCATTTCATGAGTATGGTTCTTCTCACTCTAAAATTGTATAAACTCAGTTGATAAGTTTTCTACACCGTTTCTCCCTTTCTCACCAAAAAACCTACTACATAGTGATAAGAATGAGACAGGAGAACCACAGTAGGAATTCCTATTCTAAAAGGAAAAAAAAAAAAAAAATCCTTAGGCACATAGCAGCCACTGTTTCACAGAAACTCTGAGATTCAGCCTGGAAAATGTCACCAGATCCTTGATTCGTTCTGAATCCTGCTTTCTGGGAATATGTTCTGTGGCTCTTAATTCTATCCTATTGGCTCTTGGTTTTGCCCTCTGAATTATCCTTCTTGGCACGTGTTTGCAAACACATGGTCTTCTATGCCTGTTTGGAAACTAGGGAGGCATAAGATCTCTTCTCATTTGGTACTTTCTCTGTCCCTTTTAGTCTAAGCTATTGTTGCTTCTGATGATATAATTCTCTTAAAAACATTACAGGTTTTCAATGAAGATTATCAGATCACTAGATTAGATAGATAGACCCTTTCAATCTTGTGAAAGACCCTGTGTAAGGTGTCTGTGAGACAATGTCTTTAGGATTCTTAGAAGCTTTCTGTCTTAGAAGAGAAGATTAATAAAATAATCCCTTTGGCTTTTGACTGGAGGAAAGTGTGTTGCACTGCCACAGATCTTTCTGTGGTCTTAACAAAGAATCTTTCAGCTGCATGCTGGGTTTGATATTTATCCTGACGCCATTTTTTTTCTTTAAAAATGTTTTGCTGGAAGAAAATGTGGATAAGAAACAGATTGGTTTTCTAAACCAGGAAGAGTTTGCTCCTTTATATTTCCTGTATACTATGCTCAAAAGTGAGCAGGTCCTTCTTTAGTTCATATCTGCCTTTCATATTTTCTCATAGGAACGAAGAGAAGTGACCGGCACCTCTTACCTTCTGCTTGAAAATCTCCAGAGCGAGATCGGTTAAGTTAATTAGGTACCCTTTTTATTTTCCACATTCTTGCCAATTTTCTGCTACCCATTACGAAGGTATCATTTTCTCTAACTACCGACTGCAAATTCCTCTCTGTTCTCTCAGCCCTCACCAAAAATCTCATTGAGATGTCTCCAGATTTTATTAAGAAGCTCCTCTAGGGCCATCCAACTTTGCTTACCTCCTGGTCCAAAAGTCAGTGTTATTTCCAGATTCCAAATCCCATCTCTTGTTGCACAACAAATTACCTTCAAAATTAGAGGCTTAAAACTCTAAGAATATTCTTTTATATCATGATTTTGTGGGGCAGAAATTCAAGCAGGAATCATCTGGCCAAATCTTCTTCTCCATGTGGTATTGATTGAGGCCCCTCAATAGTGTCCAGCTGGTGGGTGGGCCAGTCTAGGAGAATCAGAGCGGCTTCACTCACACGCCTCATGCTTTGTCAAAGAGGACAGGAAAGATAGGCTCAGCTTGGACTATTAACCATGTTCTAATGCGTGGACCCCAAGAACGGTTGTCAAGATGGTCAGACTTCTCACATGGTGGATGAGGACTCCTGGAGGGAACATTTCCAGAGGCAGACATGAAAGCTGCCAGTCTGCAAAGACCTGAGCCTGGACTCTGGCACGGTGGCATTTTTCACAGGTGAGGGTAGTCATAGAGTTTACCCAGATTAAAGGTGTGTGTGCATGTTTGTGTGTGTGTGTGTGTGTGTGTGTGTGTGTCGGGAGATTTGTAAAGGAATTAGCACCCCTGTTTAATCCATCATATATGTACTTGGAAAATGAGGCAGGAGAGATTTACACATGATTATTAGGCTTTAAGGAAAGGCACCAATGTGGAAGGAGAAATTGATACGTAAGAATAAAAGCATAATTGACGGGACAAGGTCCTGGGGTGAAACCAGAGGAAATGAGATCACTAGTACAGGCGTTAGGATTAGTCTTGCAAAGAAGTAAGCTTGCTCTTTTCCTGGAGTCCAAAAAATATGGTAACTATGGCTAAAATATTAATAAATTTGAATTGGAATATGTGACGGCTGAAAAAGAGTTCACTTCCTAATTCTTGGATCCTGTGAATGTTGCTTTATGTGGCCAAGACGACTCTTGGCAGATGTGATTAAGGATTTTGAGATGATGAGATTACCCTTGATTATCCAAGTGGGCACTAAATGCAATCAAATGTATCCTTATAAGAGGAAGATACAGGGTGATTTTACTATACCCAGAGGAGTAAACAGTATGAAGACGGAACAGAGAGAGAGAGAGAGATCTGAAGATGCTGGCCTTGAATATTGGAGCCATGAAGCCACAATTCAAGGAAGGCAGATGGACACCGGAAGCTGGAAGAGGCAGGGAAGGATTCTCTCCTAGAGCTTTCAGAGGAAATGCAAGCCTGCCAACACCTTGCTTTTGGTTCTCTGGCCTCCAGAACCCTGACAGGACAAAGTTATGTTGTCTTGAGACTCAAACTTTTTGGTAATTTGTTAAAACAGCCACAAGCAACTGGGACAGAATGGATTAGAATTATACAATTATATTTTGGCATTCTCGCTTTTGAAATCCCTTAGGTAGAGTCCTGTATAGACTTTCATTTACAAATATTCAGAGACACCCTTAGAGTTTGGTTAGGAAAGAAACAATGGCATGGAGTAAAAAGCCAGGCTTTGGAGTCAGAAATCGCTGGGTTCAAACCCTGACTCAGTTATTTATTCACCTAGTGACTGTAGACAAGTTAATTAGCCCTTCTAAATCTTAGGGCTATTTATTTATTTACTTTTTGTCTTGCCTTTTGACCCCCCCTTCACCAGTTTCTCCCAGCCCCACCCCCACAGCCCATCCTCCACCTCTGGCAACCACCAATCTGTTCTCTGTATCTATGAGCTTGTTTTTGGTTTTGCTTTTATTTTATTTATTTTTATTTTTTTTGCGGTACGCGGGCCTCTCACTGTTGTGGCCCCTCCCGTTGCAGAGCACAGGCCCCGGACGCGCAGGCTCAGCGGCCATGGCTCACGGGCCCAGTCGCTCCGCGGCATGTGGGATCTTCCCGGACCGGGGCACGAACCCGCGTCCCCTGCATCGGCCGGCGGATTCTCAACCACTGCACCACCAGGGAAGCCCTGGTTTTGCTTTTAGATTCCACATGTAAGAGAGAGCACATGGTATTTGTCTTTCCCCGTTTGACTATTTCACTTACCATAATGACCTTGATGTCCATCCATGTTGTCTCAAATGGCAAGATTTCATTCTTTGTTATGGCTGAATAAAATTCCATTGTTATCCATTGATCTGCTGATGAACTCAGGTTGTTTCTATATCTTGGATTTTGTAAATGGCGGATATGGGGGTGCAAATGCCATTTTGAGTTAGTGCTTTTTCATTTTTTTTCTGATAAATACCCAGATGTGGAATTTGCTGAGTCATGTGGTAGTTCTAGTCTTAATTGTTTGAGGAACCTCCAAATTGTTTTGCATCTTGGCGGCACTAATTTACATTCCCACCAAAAGTGCACAAGTGTTCCCTTTTCTCCACATCCTTGCCAAAGCTTGTTATTTCTTATCTTTTTGGTGATAGTCATGTTAACCTGTATGAGGTGATATCTCCTCGTGGCTTTGATTTGCATTGCTCTAACGACGGATGATATTGAGCATCTTTTCATGTGCCTATTGGCCATCTGTGTGTCTTCTTTGGGAAAACGTCTATTCAGATCTTCTGGCCATTTTTTAATGGGATTGTTTGTGGGATTTTTTCTGTTGAGTTACGTGACTTCTTCATGTATTTTGGGTGTTAACTCCTTATCGGACATATGATTTGCAATGATTTTTTTTCCCATTCAGTAGGTTACCTTTTTATTTTGTGGATAATTTCCTTTGCTGTGCAGAAGCTTTATAGTTTAATGTATTCCCACGTTTATTTTTGCTTTTGTTGCCTTTGATTTGGGTGTTACATTCAAAAAGTTGTGGCCTATGTCAAGACCTATGTCAAGGAGGTTACCACCTCTGTTTTCATCTAGGAGATTTATGGAGTCAGGTCTTACGTTCAAGTCTTTAATCCATTCTGAGTTGATTTTTGTGTGTGGAGTGAGATAGTGATCCACTTTCATTCTTTTGTAGGTGTCTGTCTGCTTTTCCCAACACTGTTTATCAAAGAGATTATCTTTCCCCATTGTATGTTCTTGGTTTCTTTGTCATAAATTAATTGACCATATATTATGCATGGGTTTATTTCTGGACTCTCTCTTCTGTGATTCTAGACAAATTAATTAATCTTTCTAAATTTTAGGTTTTTAACTGTAAAATGGGAAGAAAATAATACTTATAGTGTTCCTGGGAAGATAAAAATACAATGTATAATATAGTAGAAAGTATAGTGGCAAAAATGTTTTTAAAAACAACTGAATGTGTGTGTGTGTGTGTGTGTGTGTGTGTGTGTGTGTGGTTGTGAAGAACACCATGGTTGATTTGGGGCTTCGGAGTCAAGTTCTCTATGTGCAATTTCTGGGATTACTGCTTTGTGGATTAATAACTTTGGACAAGTTATTGAACTTCCCTGTTCCTCAGTTTTATTCTTTGAAAAATGGTATTTATCATAAAATCTACTTCATGGAATTGTTTTGTTGATAAAGCAATGTATAATTATAATACATTTATAAAATGCTTGGAACTTTGCACAGACCTAACTTATATGCTGATAATTTACTACAGCATAAGGAAGTTCTAAATGTTGTTTAATAATTTCGAAGATTCTCCTTCTCCATTCCAGGATTTTTAATTTTAACTTGAATGATCCTATATCTATATGTCAATTCTATTTGTTCTGGCTCATATGCCAGTTTATGGGTATAGCTCAAGCCTGGGGATTTAATTTTAGGAGACAACTAAAGCAATTGATAGAGCTAATGTGGAACATTAATTCATTATTTTGACATTTTGTACAGTGCAAAAAGGTCTGCATCAAAATTTAAATTACTTCTGTGGATTCTGTGAGCTGAGAGGTAAGAAACCTATGCAAGCGTTAGGTTTTGTGGTTAATTCTTCTGAAATCTGTAGTATTAAATATAAAATTATCCTCATCACTAAGGAAAATTGTTCTCATTTTATCTTCAGTCATATCCATTATGACTGAATGAGCAGGAAACCTTTAAATAACATGTGGGTTTTCTTATATTTTTTTCTATTAAACACCCAGTCAATAAATGGATATATTCTGATAATTGATCACAGCTATTAGCACATAATTTAAAATACCCATGTTACATCTGATATGTGTATATTTGTTCTTAATGAAAACAATGAAACTTCAAATGTTGAGAGTCATGAATTTGTAAAAAACACTACATCTGCAAAATTTCAGCCTCTGGTTTCCATACTTTCCTGCTCGCTGTGGTCACTTTTATGTTTTTATTGAATTATGGCTGATTTACAATGTTATATTAGTCTCAGGAGTACAGCACAGTGATAGCTTTTATGCTTCTGAGCACTTGGTTACCCCATCCGCTGCTGGAAGGGAATGCAAGCTAGTAAGAAACTTGGAGAAAATTATCTCCATTAAACAGTAAATTTATACCTCTCATTTCAGGAAAAAGACAGAATGAGGAAAAGTTATATTTTAAAAAATAGGGCTGAAAGAAGAGTTAGGTTTGAAAATTTGGTAGTAACATAGATAAGTATACATGAATAAGACAGAGAGGGCAAAAATCCCGCATATAAACTTAGTCATTATAATTATTGCAGGTTATTAATTAAGATGGTTGGTGGAAGGCACAGTCCAGTCTTCTAAGCTATGGGGCCTCCCACTGCCAGGGCGAGATGGAAGAAGTTTGTGGAAGGAGGAAACTGGGCTGCCAGAGCCACACAGGAAGCTGGAGCAGTGTGGGTGTGTTGAGGTATAATACACCTGCCCTTTCAAACATCCTGATAAAAGAAAGGACTAAATAAAAGACTTGCAAGCTTCAGGGATCTGATGATGAAGAGCAAAGGTAAAAGGCCAGAAATACAAGCCTTCTATTTCTTAGCCTTCGAGTTATAGTGAAGATATGATTTGTTAAATAAATGCAGAAAGCAAAGTAAGCGTTAGTGTTCATTGCGAAGTGTAGCTAATCACTTAAGCATAATTCTCCAAAAGCGGGGAGAGAAATGGAACAGTACATAGTACACCACCAAAAGCTGGACCCTTAATTTGCCCACTTCTTTGGTTAGAAGACCAAAAAAGCACAGAGGGGTGCTCGGTTCCAACATTCTACTCTTCTAAATGCAAAATGCTACATGCATTTTTAAAGAATAGGATTATGGGAGTGTGAAAATCTCACCCTCTGATCGAAAATGGAAATAAGTTAGTGTCACCAGCTTTGAAAAATATGACTGACTTCCTTCCCAAATTTCCCACTCTATAGCCAGTGTGTTGTTTTAATGCATCATCTTTTCCAAGCAAAAGAAAGTCTCAGAAGTTGTATGTGTGTGACCAGAAGAGATTAATCTGGCAGTTTATCAAGAGCTCATAATACCACTTAGTACTTTTCTCTCTTTTTTACTTTATTTTTCCTTTATGAAATGGTAAGTTTGTCTTTTAGCTAAAAGTTAATGCCAAGTTTGATACTTCTGAGATAAGAGAAGCAGAAATTCAATTTCAAGGACTTTACAATTCCATTTATTTAAGTTTTTTACATTGTGAGCAGCAATTGATTATTTTTTGGAGCATAAATTTTATTTTACATATTTATTTATGTATTCAGAGACTTTATTCTTTCAATAAAAGATAATTCGTGGGCTTCCCTGGTGGCGCAGTGGTTGAGAGTCCGCCTGCGGATGCAGGAGACACGGGTTCGTGCCCTGGTCCGGGAAGATCCCACGTGCCGCGGAGCAACTAGGCCCGTGAGCCATGGCCGCTGAGCCTGTGCGTCCGGAGCCTGTGCTCCGCAACGGGAGAGGCCCGCATACCGCAAAAAAAAAAAAAAAAAAAAAAAAAAAAAAAAAAAAAAAAAAAAAAGATAATTCGTAAGCACCTACTAGATGCCATGTACTCAGCTGGGCTTGGGATTTACAATAAGGCATACACATTTCTCTGTCTCACAGGTTCTATATTCTAGTGGGGGAGAGAGACAAACAAGTAAACAGATACATCAATGAAACAAATAAGATTTTGATACTGTTATGAAGGAGACCTTGTTAAGTGTACAATTTAAAAGTAAGTTAAAAAGAAGAAACAAAAGATGATGAACCAGAGACAGTGTTTTATATTTTTAATGAACTTTGCAAAGCTCATTTAAACAAGATGTTGAGGAAAGCTATTTCACAGATACCTTATTGGTAGATAGTTTTAGGAAATTTAAAGTAGTCATGCTTGTATAATACTTGAGACTGATTGTAGATTAATATAGATATGTATTTTTAAGTCCACATAATAAAGTCCTAAAATATTAAAGAAGTTTGGGTTTCAGAGCATACAGGCACTTCTCAATGTTTGGGAAACACGTATTATTATTTCTATTGCCTTATAATGACTTTTCCTCTGGCAAATGAATTTGCTCTTTCAAAAGTCAAAAACAACCTTAGGTGAATTTTTCTAAACCTCATCTGCTCTCCATAACACTTGTTTTTTGTTTCTCTCTTAGACCCTGAAGCGGGGCATTGGTCAAGTTTTTAATCTATCCTTGTTTTGCTATCTAAATTATCTCCCTCATGGAACCATCTACTGCTATAGCTTTAAGCATTACTAACATTTTAGTTTTCAAAAGTGAATCTGAAAGAATTATGTTCTCTCCAGAATCTGCTCTATCCTGACTCCATCTTTCCCACATCTTAGGCAAGAAAACTCAGAGTAATGAAAGAATCCTCTCTTTGCTTACATGTTCCCACATCTAATTTACTGTCGGATATTACAGATATTAATTCCAGTGTTTCTCACATATATTACATCCATTTTATTGTGACAATCAACAATCTCTTTAAGATAGATTATTATTTACTGCAAGAAATGCCTAACTAGTCTCTCTCTTACTTTCTCCCAATTTTAATTTATGTTATTCAAATCTTATAGATTAATCTTTTCTTAAGTGAATCTCATAGTTCTCCGTTCAAAATGCCCTAACATCTGGCCAATTTTATTGATTGAAACACAAACCCACTGGCCCTGACATTCAAGAAGCTTACAATTATTTTCCTGTTATAATATAGTAAGGACTATGTAAGCATTTACTTACACTTTTTAATTATAGAATAATAGTAATTACTATTATTATTATTGCTATTAATAGCAGTAGTAGTATACTCACTATACTCCCCTTTATTTGTAGTATTTTGGGGTTCAAACAACCCAACTGTAGCATTCCAAATCTGCCTTCTATTTTTAATCAACCATCAAAGTATTCCTTCAATTTTCATTTAACTGCCTGATCATTTGTGTTGAAGTATGGGTAGTGTCCCTATAGTATCCTCTTCTCTCCTTCACACCTTCCTACTTTTTCTAGTAGCCAATATAGATGTGTAGTTTTTAATATACACATATTGAGGCATTTTCTCTGAAGTCTTGAAAGTCCTGATCACAGTTTTAAAACTACTTGTAACATTATGGTCCTCTCTCTTCTAGTGATATTACCCATTTAGATGACATACTTCTTACGGTTAAAGATTGTGTCTCATTTTTTTGTATTATCTTAATGTAATGTAGAATAGCATGTTGCACATAATACACAGTTGATAAATATTATTTAATAATTAATAATTGTTATTAAATAATAATATTTAATAAATATATAAAATATATAATTTGTCATATTGCCATCTTATTTTATAGCAATTTTGTTAGCTAGAAACATGCACTGACAAGTGAAAGGGCAGAGCATAGCTACAGAAATCACTCATTGGTCAAAAATCTATAATTTCTTTACATTGATACGCATTTAAATATCTGGAAATGTCCCTTCTACACATGTGTGGATTTTATGGAGGCCTCTTTCTTCCAGATTAGTTATAAAAATCTGAAATAAAACCAGATTCCGTATACAAGTATGGGAGATATTTGAGGAATACATCTCAAGACAAGTTCTTATTTATTTCTATCCTTTGTTTCAAACAGTTTAATTTTCCATACATGAAAAAGATTTTTTTACTCATAGTTTCACAGAACTTGGTTATATGTTATGTTCATAAAACTCTGTTTAAAAACTGTCTTTTGGGGGAGACCTTCAAGTTAGTGGAGGAGTGAGATGTGGAGATCAACTTCCTCCCCACAAATACATCAGAAATACATCTACATGTGGAACAACTCCTACAGAACACCTACTGAATGCTGGCAGAAGACTTCAGACCTCCCAAAAGGCAAGAAATTCCCCACATACAAGGGTAGGGCAAAAGAAAAAAGAAAAAACAGAGACAAAAGCATAGGGACGGGACCTGCACCAGTGGGAGGGAGCTGTGAAGGAGGAAAGGTTCCCACACACTAGAAGCCCCTTCGCGGGCAGAGACTGCAGGTGGTAGAAGGGGGAAGCTTCGGAGCCGTGGAGGAGAGCACAGCCACCAGGGTGTGGAGGGCAAAGCGGAGAGATTCCCGCAGAGGAATCAAAAAGGATACCCCAAACACAGTAATTTAAGCAAAATGAGAAGACAGAGAAACACACAGCAGATGAAGGAGCAAGGTAAATACACACCAGACCAAACAAATGAAGAGGAAATAGGCAGTCTACCTGAAAAAGAATTCAGAGTAATTAGAATAAAGGTGATCCAAAAACTTGGAAATAAAATAGAGAAAATACAAGAAAGGTTTACCAAGGAACTAGAAGAACTAAAGAGCAAATAGACAATGATGAACAACACAATAAATGAAATTAAAAATTCTCTAGAAGGAATCAACAGCAGAATAACTGAGGCAGAAAAACGGATAAGTGACCTGGAAGATAAAATAGTGAAAATAACTAGTACCGAGCAGAATAAAAAAAAAGAATGAAAAGAATTTAGGAGATTCTCAGAGACCTCTGGGACAACATTAAATGCATCAACATTCAAATTAGAGTGGTCCCAGAAGAAGAAGAGAAAAAGAAAGGGACTGAGAAAGTATTTAAAGAGATTGTAGTTGAAAACTTCCCTAATATGGGAAAGGAAATAGTCAGTCAAGTCCAGGAAGTGAAGAGACCCCATACAGGATAAATCCAAGGAGAAACACGCCAAGACACATATTTATCAAACTATCAAAAATTAAATACAAAGAAAAAATATTAAAAGCAGCAAGGGAAAAAAAAAACCATAACATACAAGGGAATTCCCATAAGGTTAACAGCAGATCTTTCAGCAGAAACTCTGCAAGCGAGAAGGGTGTGGCAGGTCATATTTAAAGTGATGCAAGGGAAAAACATACAACCAAGATTACTCTCCCCAGCAAGGATCTCATTCAGATTCGACGGAGAAATTAAAAGCTTTACAGACAAGCAAAAGCTAAGAGAATTCAGCACCACAAAGCCAGCCTTTCAACAAATGCTAAAGGAACTTCTCTAGGCAGGAAACACAAGACAAGGAAAACACTTACAATAACAAACCCAAAACAATTAAGAAAATTGTAATAAGAACATATATATTGATAATATCTTAAAAGTAAATGGATTAAATGCTCCCCAAAAAAGACATAGTCTGGCTGAATGGACACAGAAACAAGACCCATATATATGCTGTCTACAAGAGACCCACTACAGACCTAGGGAATTATACAGACTGAAAGTGATGGGATGGAAAAAGATATTCTATGCAAATGGAAATCAAAAGAAAGCTGGAGTAGCAATTCTCATATCAGAGAAAATAGACTTAAAATAAAGACTATTACAAGAGACAAAGAAGGACACTACATAATGATCAAGGGATCAATCCAAGAAAAAGATGTAACAATTGTAAATATTTATGCACCCAACACAGGAGCACCTCAATACATAAGGCAAATGTTAACAGCCATAAAAGGGGAAATTGACAGTAACACAATCATAGTAGGGGACCTTAACATCCCACTTTCACCAATGGACAGATCACCCAAAATGAAAATAAATAAGGAAACACAAGCTTTAAATGATACGTTAAACAACATGGACTTGATATTTACAGGACATTCCATCCAAAAACAACAGCATACACTTTCTTCTCAAGAGCTCATGTAATATTCTCCAGGATAGATCATAACTTGGGTCACAAATCAACACTTGGTAAATTTAAGAAAACTGAAGTCATATCAAGTATCTTTTCTGAACACAATGCTATGAGACTAGATATCAATTACAGGAAAATATCTGTAAAAAATACAAACACATGGAGGCTAAAGAATACACTAAATAACCAAGAGATCACTGAAGAAATCAAAGAGGAAATTTTAAAAAAACTAAAAACAAATGACAATGAAAACACAACGTCCCAAAACTTATGGGATGCAATAAAATAGTTCTAAAAGGGAAGTTTATAGCAATACAATGCTACCTCAAGAAACAAGAAACATCTCAAATAAACATCCTAACCTTACACCTACAGCATTTAGAGACAGAAGAACAAAAATCCCCAAAGTTAGCAGAAGGAAAGAAACCATAAAAATCAGATCAGAAATAAATGAAAATGAAATGAAGGAAACAATAACAAAGATCAATAAAACTAAAAGCTGGTTCTTTGAGAAGATAAACAAAATTGATAAACCATTAGCAAGACTCATCGAGAAAAAAGGGAGAGGACACAAATCAATAGACCTAGAAAAGAAAAAGAAGTACAACTGACACTGCAGAAATACAAAGGATCATGAGCGATTACTATGAGCAACTATATGCCAGTAAAATGGACAACCTGGAAGAAAAGGTCAAATTCTGAGAAAAGCACAACCTTCTGAGACTGAACCAGGAAGAAATAGAAAATATGAAGAGACTAATAACTAACACTGAAATTGAAACTGTGATTAAAAATCTTCCAACAAACAGAAGCCCAGGACCAGATGGCTTCACAGGCAAATTCTATCAAACATTTAGAGAAGAGCTAACACCTATCCTTCTCAAACACTTCTAAAATACATCAGAGGGAGGAACACTTGCATACGTATTCTACGAGGCCACCATCACCCTGATACCAAAAGCATTCAAAGATATCACAAAGAAAGAAAACTATAGGCCAATATCACTGATGAACAAAGATGCAAAAATCCTCATCAAAATACTAGCAAACAGAATCCAACAGCACATTAAAAGGATCATATAGTGTGATCAAGTGGGGTTCATCCCAGGAATGCAAGGATTCTTCAATATACACAAATCAATCAATGTGATACACCACATTAACAAAGTAAAGAATAAAAACCATATAATCAACTCAATAGATGCAGAAAAAGCTTTCAACAAAAGTCAACACCCATTTGATATATGATTAAAAACCCTGCAGAAAGTAGGCATAGAGGGAACTTACCTCAACATAATAAAGGCTATATATGACAAACCCACAGCCAACATCATTCTCAATGGTGAAAAATTGAAACCATTTCCTCTAAGATCAGGAACAAGACAAGGTTGTCCACTCTCACCACTATTATTTAACATAGGTTTGGAAGTTTTAGCCACAGTGATCAGAGAAGAAAAAGGAATAAAAGGAATCCAAGTCAGAGAAGAAGAAGTAAAGCTGTCACTCTTTGCAGATGACATGATACTATACATAGAGAATCCTAAAGATGCTACGAGAAAACTTCTGGAGTTAATCAATGAATTTGGTAAAGTAGGAGGGTACAAAATTAATGCATAGAAATCTTTTGCATTCCTACACACTAATGATGAAAAATCTGAAAGAGAAAGTAAGGAATCACTCCCATTTACCATTACAACAAAAAGAAAAAAATACCTAGGAATAAACCTACCTAAGGAGACAAAATAGCTGTATGCAGAAAAATATAAGACACTGATGAAAGAAATTAAAGATGATACAAACAGATGGAGAGATATACCATGTTCTTGGACTGAAAGAATCAACATTGTGAAAATGACTATACTACCCAAAGCCATCTACAGATTCAATGCAATCCCTTTCAAACTACCAATGGCATATTTCACAGAACCAGAGCAAAAAATTTCACAATTTGTATGGAAACACAAAAGACCTTGAACAGCCAAAGCAATCTGGAGAGAGAAAAATAGAGCCAGAGGAATCAGGCTCCCAGACTTCAGACGGTACTACAAAGCTACAGTAATCAAGATAGTATGGTACTGGCACAAAAACAGAAATATAAATCAATGGAACAGGATAGAAAGCCCAGAGATAAACCCACACACATATGGTCACCTTATTTTTGATAAAGAAGGCAAGAATATACGATGGAGAAAAGACAGCCTCTTCAAAAAGTGGTGCTGGGAAACTGGACAGCTACATGTAAAAGAATGAAATGAGGACACTCCCTAATACCATACACAAAAATAAACTCAAAATGGATTAAAGACCTAAATGTAAGGCCAGACACTATCAAACTCTTAGAGAAAAACATAGGCAGAACATTCTATGACATAAATCACAGCAAGATCCTTTTTGACTCACCTCCTAGAGAAATGGAAATAAAAACAAAAAGAAACAAATGGGACCTAATGGAACTTAAAAGCTTTTGCACAGCAAAGGAAACCATAAACAAGATGAAAAGACAACCTTCAGAATGGGAAAAAATATTTGCAAATGAAGCAACTGTCAAAGGATTAATCTCCAAAATTTACAAGCAGCTCATGCAGCTCAATATTCAAGAAACAAACAACCCAATCCAAAAATGGGTAGAAGCCCTAAAAAAACATTTCTCCAAAGAAGATATACAGATTGCCAATAAACACATGAAAGGATGTTCAACATCACTAATCATTAGAGAAATGCAAACCAAAACTGCAATGAGATATCACCTCACACCAGTCAGAATGGCCATCATCAAAAAATCTACAAACTGTAAATGCTGGAGAGGGTGTGGCAAAAAGAGAACTGTCTTGCACTGTTGGTGGGAATGTATATTGATAAACCCACTATGGAGAACAGTATGGAGGTTCCTTAAAAAACTAAAAATAGAACTACCATATGACCCAACAATCCCACTACTGGGCAAATACCCTGAGAAAACCATAATTCAAAAAGAGTCATGTACCACAATGTTCATTGCAGCTCTATTTACAACAGCCAGGGCATGGAAGCAACCTAAGTGTCTATCAACAGATGAATGGATAAAGAAGATGTGGCACACATATACAATGGAGTATTACTCAGCCAGAAAAAGAAACAAAATTGAGTTATTTGTAGTGAGGTGGATGGACCTGGAGTCTGTCATACAGAGTGACATAAGTCAGAAAGAGAAAAATAAATACCATATGCTAACACATATATATGGAATCTAAAAAAAACATGGTTCTGAAGAACCTAGGGTCAGGACAGGAATAAAGATGTAGATGTAGAGAATGGACTTGTGGACACAAGGAGGGGGAAGTGTAAGCTGGGACGAAGTGTGAGAGTGGCATAGACTTATATATACTACCAAATGTAAAATAGATAGCTGGTGGGAAGCAGCCACATAGCACAGGGAGGTCACCTCGGTGCTTTGTGACCACCTAGAGGGGTGGGATAGGGAGGGTGGGAGGGAGGGAGACACAAGAGGGAAGAGATATGGGGACATATCTATATGCATAGCTGATTCACTTTGTTATAAAGCAGAAACTAATACACCATTGTAAAGCAATTATACTCCAATCAAGATGTTAAAAAAAAATGTAGAGGGAACCAGAAAACATCACTTTTTCCATTAGGACTAGATGGGATGCTGTTGTTGCTTAGTGATTATACATATTTCAAAATAATTTTATTGATATGCATAAATTAATTTGGAAAACACATAAATTAATAAAACTAAAAGAAAAATAATTTAAAAAAATTAAAATCTTCTTTGCTAATGGTCTTCAAGAATAGAAATTTGTTGCATTTTTGTTTATACAGTGTGCAGTACCAGATAAAGTTACAATTCAATATCATATTATTTGTGAAATGAAATATAAATTTGAATAACAAGAGTAATTAAGTGACTGTCAGGAGTATATGAAGGAAATTTGTTGTGGGGAAAACCGAGTCTCATTTAAAACATGATTTTCTTATGTAATATTTCAGAGCAGATAATGGCTGATAAAGAATAATTTATTATTTTTACCTTAAATCTACCAGGATAAATCTGAATATTGATGATCATACACCATTATTTATAACCAAAAAAGCTGTAAAAACTAGTTTTCAGTTATTACAGAATGCAAATCTAAACATTCACATTTAGAAAGTATAATTTTTGTGGTTTTCATTTAAAAATTGTATTTTATGTACTTTAGAGACTATTCTAAATGGGAACATTTAGCCCTTTTTTAAAATGATTTTTTGTGAATTTTTTTTTTTTTTTTTTTTTTTAAGCCATGCCATGTGGCTTGCAAGATCCTATTTCCTGACCACAAATTGAACCCGGGGCCATGGCAGTGAAAGCACCGAGTCCTAACCACTGGACCTCCAGGGAAGTCCCTGTGAATCTTTAACAGTCAAAAAGCCAATACTAGTTTTATGATACATATCTTAAATGTTAGTGCTATTACTATTTTGAAATTTTATGGTTTCTATATACACAGAACTTTATTTCTATGTATTGCATGTAAATTAACCCCATATAACTTTTTTGTGACCTTAAGCATTCTACAGTAGACCTCTGTTCCTCAGTTTCTTCCTCTATAATATGTGAATGGTATTACCTACCCCACTGTATCATTGTGAGGAATAGACAAATTAGTACATGTAACATCCTCAAAATGATTCTTGGGACAACATTTTAACAAGTATAAGCTGTTATTACAGATTCTAATGTGAACAGTAGAAAAAAATGTGTCTTCAGACATGCAAAGTGACATTTTGAATGTCTGTACTCTTTGCTGGACAGAAAATATTGAGAAAGAAGTGCCCACATCTATTTAACTCATCCCAGAATCTCCTGGCCTAGCAGAGTATCTGACACAGAGAACTCCTAATGGCCATTCACTGAGTCAATGAATGATTTAAAGACCAAATTTGTTAGACTATGAGAAGACGGTGGGACTTTATATGGAGTTCCCTCCTACTTGTGAATCCATAGCCAAGTAGCCAATATTGTATATTGTTTGATATATAATTGTTATTATATTTAATTAAATTACTTTAAATTGGGAGTTAATAATTCGAGCAGCTTTCTATACTATGATTTAACCTTAAGACAATAAACAACCAAAAATGCAAACTCCATTTCACTGCAGTTTTTTCTCATGCAACTTGATGACAATCTAGAAGACATTTAAATAGTTAGATTCAATGCGTATCTCATATTTTTGTGAATATTTGTATTTTTATTATAAAATATGTGTGAAATGATAAAATATTGTTTGTCTTTTATTTAAAATATGCATTTTGATATATAAAGAATAAGAATTTTAATAAGCTTATGTCTAAGACTTTACATTCATTTTTATCCCCTACTTTAAAAATCTTTTCCTTTGGGGCCTTCCCTGGTGGCGCAGTGGTTGAGAATCCGCCTGCCAATGCAGGGGACACGGGTTCGTGCCCCGGTCCGTGAGGATCCCACATGCCGCGGAGCGGCTGGGCCCGTGAGCCATGGCTGCTGAGCCTGTGTGTCTGGAGCCTGTGCTCCGCAACGGGAGAGGCCACAACAGTGAGAGGCCCGCGTACCACAAAAAATAAAAATAAAAAATTCTTTTTCTTTGCCTTATTGTATGACCAAGTATCTAACTTTTTATAAGATTATAAACCAAAAATAACACTTTTTATGAGCAAAGAGATATTGTTTATCTTATAATTACCAAATGTATGCTTCATTTATCATTTGTGATTATTAATTAATCTTTCAATGTTTGTTCTAGCAATACATTGTTAAAACAAAATACTGTCTTTTAAAGAGCAATTCTTTATGTTGTTATACCTTCAAAATTAATGCATGTCTCATAATCAAAATATTTACACATAATGTCTAAAACCAAGAAAGAATTTTTCATTTTTAGTATCGTCCACATTATGGAAGCCTGTTACACAACATGACACAGTAAATGTGTGTTTGCAAAGTGAAAATCTGCCCAATATTTATGTCACATTATACAGGGTTATCTGATTGTGTAATGGAAAAACCCCATCACAGCACATGACACCAGTGCTAGTTTCGAGTTGTTGTGAGAACCTAACTTCTGAATCTTCTGATTATTGCAGGCTTCAACATCTCAGCCTAATTCTGATAGAACTTTGCTACATTTAGACTTACATGCATGTGATCTGTTAATGGGAGTATGTGTGTATGAATATATAGGTCTGTGTTCGCATACACAGAAAGCCTCAAATACACACACAGGCAGCCCTGCACAGCCATGGAAATCAATGTGTAGATTATCACCAGTAATTGCAGGGAAGATAGTCTTGTAAGGGTCCTTGGATCCTAAAGATAGGTATTAAAGCTAAAATAACATGAGTCAAAGAAAAGAATAGCCTCATATGCTGTTTTTACATATGGAACAGATTAACTTTAGTAAGTTGGCAACAAATGTATTCTTGCATTCAACTGTCAATCTACTAAATTTTTATTAGCTTCATTAGAATTTGGCTTCAATTAGGATCCTCTGAGGGGAAGAGAGCCATAGGCCCCCAAAACTCAATTTTCTATCAAATATTTCAATATGTTCTGAAATTTAAACTAAAAACTATACTTCATTGGTTGAATGTGCCCTTGAATTAGAAACGTAATTTGTGAATCAGAGCCACATGCTGCATTCTCCATCCAGTAACCAGCAAAGTAGCAATAAAGCCTTACAAAATTATATTAAGTAAAATTTCCTTAGGCAAATTTGTCATCATTTAAGTTCCTATTCCTAAATGTCAATATGAATATGGCCTGGTAGGGCAAAGAACTGTATTAGGATTTGGATTTTTATTTTAAATGATTTGCTTATAGAACTGAAAAGCAAAATCTGGGCTGTTAGTCTGAAAAAGTAATAACGTTAAGCTACTTTCTAAAGGAAATGAAATTTGAGTTAGGAAAAAGCAGACTAAAGACCAGGTTTTTCATAAAGCCTTTGTTTACACAGTTTCAACAAACATTTCCTGAGATTCTACTGGGGGTAAGACTGCCCAAATGATGTCAGATCCAGGATAGCCCTCTATAAGAGAAGGGAAGAAGGGAGAGACAGTTCTAAAGGTAGACTGGCCAAAAAAAATGACTTACTCTGGAGACTATGAAGTTGTGATCCTAAAAATCACCAGAGCAATGGTTCTTAAATTTTGATGTGTCTTAGAACCACGTGGGAGACTTATACGCTTACAGAAGACCTAGCCTTGTCCTCTTGAAGAAGCCTGTGTTTCTGTGTTCTTTATTGGCTCTCCAAACAATTTATTACACAACTTTGAAGAACCAGTGCATCTGAATGCCTGCACTGAGTAAAGAGGTGGAGCAAAAAACACCAATACAAATCTAAGAAGCGATTTGACGTTTGAGCTGTCAGCAATGTAGACAGCTCTTTTGATATGGTGGTCAGTGAAAATTCAGAGAGAAAGGGAATAATGTCAGGAAAAGCAGTCCTGTCAAATGGAGAAAGATGGGAATGATGCCATGACCAAACAGTCCAGTCAAAGATGAGTGTACTAGGTCAGGGAAGAGACAATAAAGATGGAGAAGTATTCAAGAAAGAGAAGGATCCAAGGGCTAGAAGAGATAAGAGGTAATTGAATCCAGAACTCCATTTTATTCCCCCTTGAGACAAAAAGGAGAAGATGAGTAAAGACAGCGAGATTGAGATGTTGGGGGAGATAAGGGGAATACGAGTGTGTCAGTTGTTAAAACACAATAGAAGCAAAGATGGTTGGTTTTACAAGAAGTTGCTTAGTGATACAGCAAGAAGACTTACAACATCAAAGTTTGAAGGATCTTATTCTATCACGTTAGTGAGAACATTTTATTAGGCATTTTATACCACATATAAATTTACTGAAATGAAAGACATACTAGATAAATATCAATTTTCTAGTTTGCAAAGGATTGAAATATGTACTTTTCATCTCCATGGTATTTTTGCAATCATCTGAGATTGTTCTTCAGCTCATTAATTTGTATGAATGTCAGGTGCATAAACTTTATAAAATAAGCAAGAAAAGAGAGTATTGGTTAGAATTTTTACACTCCAAATAAATACACATAATGGGAATAACAGTTAAGAATAAAACTATACTTCCTTTTCTTCTTGATTGATATCCTCTCATGTCCTTTGATTATCAAGGCTGATCTAAGCATTTTATTTGCTCAGTAAAGTAGAATGGTCTCACATGGGAAGCGGGGGCAGCTTGGTGTCTCAAAATGACTTTGTAGAGTCCATAAAATGAAAATAGTTTCCAGGTTTCATTGAAAAGATAATGGTGTTTTAATATTACTTGTCTTCTATTTAACATGTCAAAAGCAGGGAAAGAATCCTATTACATGAGAGAGAACTCAGATTTCGATATGAAGGAATACACAAAAATCTAAATGTCCAGTCCAAGGGAATTATAGGGAGAAAAAGGGCACCGAAATGGAGGAAGGAAAGAGAGAGGATAAGCACGTAAACCACAGAATTGGACTCCTGTGTGCCTTCTCATTCGCAGTCTGCAGTCCTAGAGCTGAGACTGGGAAAGTTCTAGGAGTGAGTGAAAAGCAGGGTTTCCCATCTGGGACTCTTGGAGGAGTCTGCCTTGCAGGATTCTCTGTTTATTAACTGGTGTAGGAAAATTTGAGTAAAATTAATAGTTGAGCAGATGGAGAGCATATGATTATTCCCTAACCTCCCCAACTCCAACCCCTACATATACACACACTCTTTTATTTTTTTACATTAATTTATTTTATTTATTCAGTTTTGGCTGCGTTGGGTCTTCGTTGCTGCGTGTGGGCTTTCTCTAATTGCGGTGAGCCGGGGCTACTCTTCGTTACGGTGCGCGGGCTTCTCATTGCGGTGGCTTCTCTTGTTGTGGAGCACGGGCTCTAGGCACTTGGGCTTCGGTAGTTGTGGCTCCCGGGTTCTAGAGCGCAGGCTCAGTAGGTGTGGCTCACAGGATTCGTTGCTCGGCGGCATGTGGGATCTTCCTGGACTAGGGCTCGAACCCGTGTCCCCTGCATTGGCAGGCGGATTCATAACCACTGCGCCATCAGGGAAGCCCACACACTCTTGAGTGGCATGGAAATGTCAGAAGTCCATACATGTCTTGGAGTAATAGCTGACAGTGCTGGACTGGTGAGTCTACCAGGGAGGAGAGAACATCTGGAGTGAAATGATACTGTAACGAAGGTACAAAGCAGCAAAGCAGAAGCACATCTAAACCTCAGGAACAGGAGGTAATTCCATTCAGAATCAAGATGCGGTAAAGTCAATAGGGGTAACTACTGAGTTCTAACCAATCTGGGAGTGGAGATAAATTCATTCATTAAATATTTATTGGCTACCCACCGGATGGCACTCATTGTTCTAAAAATTGGGACTATAGCAGTAAACATATCAATCTTCTCCTAACCATGGAGCTTAGATTCTGGTGGTAGGAAACAGACAATTTTTGACACAAGCAACTGGGAAAGACTGTGATGTGGATATTTTTTTTGAGAAGGTCTGTGTGAAGGTAGGGAATTAAGAGTCCCAATGTATGTTTACTATTTTCTATCAGTAGCTACATATCCTTTGATGCCAATAAGAAGCAAAGCTAACAGGTGTACAGAGATATTTCTATGAAGTTCAAAGGAGTCAGAATATATATACAAACATATTGTCAGGGACTTCCCTGGCAGTCCAGTGGTTAAGACTTCACATTCTAATGCATCGGATATGAGTTTGATCCCTGGTTGGGGAGCTAAGATCCCACATGCCTTGAAGCCCAAAAACCAAAACATAAAACAGAAGCAATATTGTAACAAATTCAATAAAGACTTTAAAAATAGTCCACATCAAAAAAAAAATCTTAAAAAAAACCATATTGTCATAGATCTGAGGGCCTAATTCTTCCTAGACACACAAGGTAAAGTAGACCTGTCCCCCAATCCATTCAGACACCATTTGAAAAAAGCACAGAGGAGAGGAAATTTAAAAGACTGAATACATATCCAAAAAAAGCAAGCTGTTTAAAAGTCTGAAGAATTTATTGGAGTAGTCTGAATTTACCTTTAGAGCGTCAGTAGGAACTTGAATTAAAACATTATATTATATAGTGCAAAAGAAAATTTAGCTTCTGTATTTCCTATATCATATCTCATCTTTCATGTTTCCACTTCAATGGATAGTAGGTAAAATAATTAATTTCTCCCTGTTTATCCAAAATTCTTATGTTATTTTAACTGCTTTGTGTTAATAAGTTAATTGAGCTACATGGCAAAAGCCAGCATTTTTATTTTGACTAGAAAAAAATATAAAACATCAATAAACCCTAATAGTACTTGCTCCAGTGCATGAATTTACACAGATGATAATGACAAGATGAAGAATGAGTAGAGGGGGGAAAAAGAGGAGGAGAAAAAATAAAAGAAGATGGTAGTTTTCTGGGAATAAATTATTTTCATCTTTCATTGATACAAAAATATTGATTGATTGATATTTATTGAGAACGGACCATTTACCATTATAGTTCCAGAGGATCAAATGTGGTGATGGATAACTTAGAGCAACTTACTGCTTTCGTGGCATTTAATATTTTGTCTGTGAGACAGATAGTAAGTAATAAATAAGTAGGCAAATAAAAAATTATAATGTCAGTGATAATTGTTCTGAGAATAGAGTTTAGTAAGGGGATAGAAACTATGGGGCAGGGTGCAAATTCTCTTAGATAAGGTAGTTAGAAAAGGCTTCTCTGATGTGGTGGCATTTGTGAAGAGATATCAAATATGAGACTTTATTAGAGGCCCATGGCTTTATTTCTATTACAGATAGATAAATAAATGATAGAGATAGGTAGATAAAGATTAGAAAAACTAGTTGAAGAAATTTGTTAGCCATAACTGTTCTGGTCTTTCAAAGTATTAGGCCATAGAAATGTGTGTCCTCAAAATTGTGACATATATTTTTGTTTTGTGACATACTTTCAGATTCTAGTTCTATTTGCGAAGAGCTTGGAAGTCACTACGTGGTCCTAACAACTAGTAAAAAACTTAATTTATTTAATTATGTATGCTTTTGTATATATCATAGGTATAGCTATGCTTATATATATATATAAGTGAGATGAATGACAGCAATGATACCAGGGATGGGAGGGAGGAATACTTTTTTTAAGATTTAATTTTTTTAATTAATTAATTTATTTTGGCTGCATTGGGTCTTTGTTGCTGCACAGGCTTTCTCTAGTTGTGGTGAGCGGGGGCCACTCTTCGTCGGGCTTCTCCTTGGGTTGTCTTCTCTTGTTGTGGAGCATGGGCTCCAGGCATGCAAGCTTCAATAGTTGCGGCCCGCAGGCTCAGTGGTTGTGGCTCATGGGCTCTAGAGCACAGGCTCGGTAGATCTGGCGCATGGGCTTAGTTGCTCCGCGGCATGTGGGATCTTCCAGGACCAGGACTCAAACCCGTGTCCCCTGCATCGGCAGGTGGATTCTTATCTGCTGCACCACCAGGGAAGTCCCAAGGATTGCCTTCATGTTATAAGGTACTCATACTCCCCATGAAGTGTCATAGTGTTATTTAGAAGTGGACTTGGATTAGCTGTAAATGTGTATTGCAAACTCCAGGGCTACTACTAAAAATAAGTTTTTTTAAAAAGTAGAACTGATATTATTTTGTGTGTCTTATACTATCTATTTTACTTTATTTTTTTAGGACACTGCTGTCAACTAAAAGAGACTTAATAGTTGTAACAACCAAATGCAATGTGTGGAACTTGTTTGGATCTGATTCAAACCAACTAACTGTAAACAAAATTTCTGAAACAATTGGGGAAATTTGAGTATGGACTGGGTATTATGTGACAAGAAGGCTGTGTTTGATAACTTTGTTTGTTGTGGTGATGGTCCTGGGGTTATATTAGAGAATTTCCATATTTTAAAGTGATAAATAGTAAACATATTAAGGGAGTGGAAAAAAAACAAAAAACAAAAACAAAAAAAGAGAGGGGAGAATCCTTTGATAAATAGAGGTAAAGGAGTTTTAATGGTTTCTAATATCTGAATGAATAAACATATAATTTATCTAAAAAAAAGCACAACTGATATGCAAAGAAAATAGAAAAAAAGGAAACATGAAATTATCATTTATAACCATAAAAAGCAGATAAAGAGTGGAAGGCAAAAATTAAAAGGGGAACAAAGAACAAGGGCAACAGATAGAAAACAGTAGTGAATATGATAGCCATTAATCTGATTATATCAATAATTGCTTTGAACATCAATGGTCTAAATGCACCAACTAAAAGGCAGAGATTGTCACAGTGGATCAAAACCAAGGCACAGCTACCTGTTGTCTACACAAAGCCCACTTTATATAGTAAGACATATAAATTAAAAGTAAATGGATAGAAATTGTTTGAGTGGAGTAAGTTTTGTCAATCTTTAAAAATCTTTCTTATATGAAGCCATAATATATTTTCCTGCTGTTTTAATATCTGATCTATGAACTGACAAATAATCATAAAATTATATTTCTATGAAAAAAGTAAATGGATAGAGAAAAATATACTATGATAACACTAAACAAAAGAAACCAAGAGTAGCCAAATTAATTGCAGAGACAGCAGACTTCACTGAGGAAAGTTATAAGGGATAAAGAAGAGCATTACATAGTGATAAAGGTGCAATTCATCAGCAAGGCATAATAATTCTTAATGTGTGTGTACCTAACAACAGAGCATCAAACTACAAGTGGCAAAAACTGATGGACTTGCAAGGAGAAATAGACAAATTCACTATCATAGTTGGAGACTTCAACACCACTCTCTCGGAAATGGACGTATCTAGCAGGCAGAAAATCAGTAAGGATATAGCTGAACATAACAACACTATCAAGCAATTGGGTAGAATTAACATCTATAGACTATTTCATCCAACAACAGGGGATTACACATTTTTCTCAAGTTGACATGGAATATTTGCCAAGATAGACCACATTGTGGGACATAAAACGCACTCTAACAAATTGAACAGAATTTGTTCTGGAACAGAAATCAGACAGTGTCTGCTCTCAGATCACAATGGAATTAAAGTAGAAATCAATGATAGAAGATAACTGGAAAATCCCCAAATATGTGGAGAATAAGCAACACACTTCTAAATAGCACATAGGTCAAAGAAGAAATCTCATGAGAAATTTAAAAATATTTTGAACTAAATGAGAATGAAAATACTACTTATCAAAATTTGTGGAATGCAATGAAAGCAGTGCTTAGGAGGGAAATTTGTAGCACTGAATGCATACACAGTAGTCCCCCCTTGTTTGTGGGGGATTTGTTCCTCTTGGATCCCCCAGTGGATGTGTGAAACTGTGTATAGTACCAAACCCTATACATACTATATTTTTTCTATATATGCAAGTCTATGACAAAAATTAATTTATAATTTGTGCATAGTAAGAGATTAACAACTAATAATAAAATAGAACAATTATAACAATGTACTGTGATAAAAGTTATGTGAATGTGGCCTCTCTCTCTCTACCCCTTAAAATATCTTATTGTACAAATTTAATGCTTTTTCCATGTTAACTAAGCACTTACCATGCACCGTGGTTGTAATTTTGGGGGTGTGAGTTGCAACAGCAATCCTAGCACAAATTTCTTTCTCCTACTTCACAGTTTTATGGACAGAAGATCCGTTCTTACTGGAGATCATAGCAACTTCGCATATGATATTTTTTTTCCCTCTCCTAATTAAGTTGAGAACTTTCACCTTTTCACTTAAAGGAAGCACTTTATGGCTTCTCTTGGCATATATGAGTTGCTAGCATTATTACTCTTGCACTTTGGGGCCTTTAGAAAGTAAAACAAAGATTACTTGAACACAAGCACTGTGATACCTGGACAGCTGAAAAGGCTACTAAATGACTAAGGGGTGGGATATGCTGGACAATGGGATGATTCACATCCTGGGTGGGATGGAGCAGGGCAGTGTGGAAAAGTTTGAGATCTCTCCACACTACTCAGAATTTAAAATTTTTGTATTGTCTATTTATGGATTTTCCCACTTAATATTTCCTGACCACTTAATATTTTCTGATCATTGTTGACATCAGGTAACTGAAACCATGGAAAGTGAAATTGAGGAGGGGAGGGGATAGTATTAGAAAAGAAGAAAAGTCTAAAATTAATTATCTAAGTTTCCACCTTGGAAAACTAGGAACAGAAGAGTAAATTAAATCAAACTAAGCCAATGAAAAGTAAGAATAATTAGAACAGAAATCAATGAAATTGAGAATAGGAAATCATAGAGAAAATCAATAAAACCAAAAAGTGGTTATTTGAAAAGATCAATAAATCAATAAGCCTCTGGCCAGGGTAACTAAGAAAAAAAGAATGAGGGCACAAATTCCTAATATCAGAGTGAATAATGGACACCACTACAGATCCTATGGGCATTAAAAGGATAAAAATGGAATACTATGAATAACTCTATGCCCACAAATTTGACAATCTAGATGAAATGGACTAATTCTTTGAAAGACACAATCTGTCTAAACTCATATCAGAAAAAATTTAAAAAGGTCTGAATAGGCCTCTATCTGTTAAAGAAATCAGATTGATAATTAGTAACCTTCCAAAACAGAAAGCAACAAATTCAGATGAGTTCACTGGTGAATTCTACCAAATATTGAAGAAAAATATATACCAACTCACTACAATCTCTTTCAGAGGTTAAAAGCAGAGAGAATACTTCTTAATTCATTCCATGAGGCCAGTATTACCTTAATACCAAATCCAGACAAAGACATCACAAGACAACTACAGAACAATATTTCTCATGAACATGGATATCAAAATGCTCAACAAAATATTAGTAAATCAAATCTAAAAATATATCATGACCAAGTGGAATTTATCCCAAGTATGCAAGGCTGTTTCAACATTCAAAAATCAATCACTGTAACTTATGACATCAACAGACTAAAAAAGAAAAATTACATGATTATACCAATAGATGCCAAGAAAGAATTTGACAAAATCCAACACCCCTGGACTTCCCTGTTGGCACAGTGGTTAAGAATCCACATGCTAATGCAGAGGAATGGGTTCAAGCCCTGGTCCAGGAAGATCCCACATACCACGGAGCAACTAAGCCCATGTGCCACAACTACTGAGCCTGTGCTCTAGAGCCCATGAGCCACAACTATTGAAGGCCGTGTGCCACTACTACCGAAGACCGTGTGCCTAGAGCCCATGATCTGCAACAAGAGGAGCCACTGCAATGAGAAGCCCACCCACCGCAAGGAAGAGTAGTCCCTGCTTGCCGCAACTAGAGAAAGCCAGCGCACAGCAATGAAGACCCAACGCAGCCAAAAATAAAATTAATTAATTAATTTAAAAAACCCAACACCTCTTCATGATAAAGATTCTCAGTAAAATAGGAATTGGGGGAACCTTTCTCAACTTGATAAAGTCTATCTACAAAAGACCTACAGCTAACATCATACTTAGTGGTGAGAAACTCGAAACTTTCACACTAAGATCAGGTGCAAGGCAAGAATGTGTATCCTCACCACTCATTTTCAGCATAGTACTGAAGGATACATGTCATTATATATTTGTCCAAACCCACAGATTGCACCGAGAGTAAGCCCTAAGGTAAACTATGGACTTTGGGTGATGATGATGTGTCAATGTAGGTTCATCTTTGGTAACAAATGTACCATTCTGTTCTGGTGAGTGATATTGATAATGGAGGAGACTATACATGTTCGGGGTAGGGGGCATATGGGAAATCTCTGTACCTTCCTCTAAATTTTGTTGCTCTAAAAAAATCTTTTAAAAGAAACAAGCAAAAAAAAGTGTCCTCAATGGCCATAACTGGAATAAAATCTTTTTATTAGTGATTTTTTCAAAATCAGTTTGTTTTTTCTTTGGTCATTGAGAGAAAGATTTTCTAAACCTTGTTCACAAATAGAACAAATGCCGGATGTTTGAATTCCAAACAAATAGATATCATAAATTAATAAAGTTTATTTTCATTTAAAATAACTTTGGATTATTACTCATTAATTTAAAACACTGAAATTATTTAATTCATAAAAGCTAGGTTTTATTCATGACCATTTGTTTATAATCTAGTTTATCTAGGCCATGTTTGGGAAACACAATGACAATAATTGGTATAAGTAAGTGATTATACAGTTTATTGTCATAACTGTGATTCTGTTGATAAACAAAGCACTAATATCACACTGAGAGAACAGGTAATAATCAGGGTGGTCATGTACTTTTCATAGCATGGTCAATCTAGCTATAACCGTTTGAGTGTTCAGACTGAATATATTAAAAGATCTGTAGTTGAAAAGCGTGTATATTTTGTGTCAAGTGTTAAGTAACTGTTATATAAATCTTTCTCATTCTGAAAAAAACCATTAAAAATTCTTTAGAATGTAAATTCTTGTGAATACATATATAAAATAAGAGTTATATGTCCTCATATAAGGATGTCCTTGTCTCTAAAACCTTAGAAACATAATTTATCTCTTTGATAGTATTGTGGCTATTGATTAATTATAATTTCTATGCTTAATTGCCTATTATGTTTCAGAATAATGACTGAGTTCCAAGAAGCACATTTCTAGTTCTAAATCTCTAAAACTGTATTTATATTATGTAGAAATCTTTTTTTTGTTTTCTGGAATAGACATCTCAAAGAGTTTCAGCCTCTTTCACACCTTCTAAATGGCAAGATGGAGATTCAATAGATATGCTAGAACATAGCTTTAATGGTATAATCAGCAATCATTGTGTTTCTGGCTTATTAGAAAAGTAAGGCTGTTACAGATGGAATACAAGTTTTTCTTTATGAAACCAGATTGGGGGAAATGAAATTTGGCTGATAATCAGAACTAGTGGAAGAAGAGTTTTTATTAATTAGACCAGATGGAGACCATCAATAGCAATAATGTGAAAAGAGTTAAGTTAAACTGATATCTATTAATTAGCATAATTAAATGTTTCTGAGATTAGAAACTTCTAAAAAGTTTACTTCTTGAAGTAAACTTCCTTAACTTTGTTCTTAGATTTTTTTTTTCCTTTAGTGTAGTGATATTATCCAACACAGTTTGCTCAAAGTATGTGGTAACCATGATGAAGTGAATCCTTCATTAAAAAATAAATTTAAAAATACTGATTAAACATGTACTGGGTGCCGGGTAACAACTAGGAACAATGTTAACTGAAATTTCTTGCAGGAGGTCAGGAACTTAGGTCACAGTAAATTTCAGGAGGCAGAGAATTTAGGATATTAAGAAGAAAATAAGTTATTTTTAATACATGACAAAACTATCTATATAAAATACACATATATTAATTTGCCCAAGATATGGCTTGGTGTACATAGCAAAAGTACCTGTGCAAGTCTAATTTGTGGTTCAGTAAGTTTTAAGTCTCTTCCTTCCCTTTTTGCTCCCTTCCTTTTCTCTTCCTAATTTATTTTTCTGAAGGAAATCAAGTGCCTGCAAAATGAAGGAAAATTTTCTTGAAGTCATTAGACTTACAACCAGGGTTCTTTGAGAAACATAAGATAGCAAGTCTGGCAAGAAGGGTTTTATTTGACTGAGAGCTACAGGTCACATGGGAGGAATTTGGATGGTAATTTTGGAAGGAATAAATCTAGTTCTCTGATACCAGGAATAAGTTAGGTAAACCAAAGAGAAAAACTGATGGCTGTCACCTTAGTTCTGAGAAGATGTACCTGGATGTAACAGAGGGTTGAAAGAGATGCACTGCTTTCAGAGGCAGGCCTGGAGTAGTTAGGGGCATCTAGCAATGCTGCACATATCGGTGCCACCTAGCAGAGGGGACTGCAGAATAAAATAAGTATAATTATTTGGAGGTTAGGCCAGCCAAGCTTAGCTGGAGATCTTGGCCTAAAAGAAATGTTGCTGTCATTGGTCAAACCAACCATAGTCGGTTTGACTTCAGTAGTTAAGCAGAGCAAAGATTTGTAGGCTGTGTTGTGATAATGATTTTGTCCAGATTCACAACAGAAAAATCAGGATTTTTAATAAACACAAAGAGTTAAATAAATAATAAATTATAGACAAGTAAAATATTTTTGATACTCAGAATCAATAAATGATAAAGATTATCAATTAGGCAGTATTTACAACAAACACATGAAAGAATGCTCAACATCATTAATCATTAGAGAAATGCAAATCAAAACTACACTGAGAGGGTTTCCCTGGTGGCACAGTGGTTGAGAATCTGCCTGCCGATGCAGGGGACACAGGTTCGTGCCCCGTTCCGGGAAGATCCCACGTGCCGCAGAGCAGCTGGGCCCGTGAGGCATGGCCGGTGAGCCTGCGCATCCGGAGCCTGTGCTCCGCAACGGGAGAGGCCACAGCAGTGAGAGGCCCGCGTACCACAAAAAAAAAAAAAAAAAAAAAAACCTACAATGAGACATCATGAGACATCATCTCACACCAGTCAGAATGGTCATCATCAAAAAATCTAGAAACAATAAATGCTGGAGAGGGTGTGGAGAAAAGGGAACACTCTTGCACTGTTGGTGGGAATGTAAATTGATACAGCCACTATGGAGAACAGTTTGGAGGTTCCTTAAAAAACTACAAATAGAACTATCATATGACCCCACAATCCCACTACCGGGCATATACCCTGAGCAAACCATAATTCAAAATAGTCATGTACCAAAATGTTCACTGCAGCTCTATTTACAATAGCCAGGACATGGAAGCAACCTAAGTGTCCATCAGCAGATGAATGGATAAAGAAGATGTGGCACATATATACAATGGAATATTACTCAGCCATAAAAAGAAATGAAACTGAGTTATTTGTAATGAGGTGAATAGACCTGGAGTCTGTCATACAGAGTGAAGTAAGTCAGAAGGAGAAAAACAAATACCATATGCTAACACATATATATGGAATCTAAGAAAAAAAAAAGTCATGAAGAGACTAAGGGTAGGATGGGAATAAAACACACACCTACTAGAGCATGGACTTGAGGATATGGGGAGGGGGAAGGGTAAGCTGTGACGAAGTGAGAGAGTGCCATGGACATATATACACTACCAAACGTAGGTTGGATAGCTAGTGGGAAGCAGCCGCATAGCACAGGGAGATCAGCTCGGTGCTTTGTGACCACCTAGAATGGCGGGATAGGGAGGGTGGGAGGGAGGGAGATGCAAGAGGGAAGAGATATGGGAACATATGTATATGTATAACTGATTCACTTTGTTGTAAAGCAGAAACTAACACACCATTGTAAAACAGCTATACTCCAATAATGATGTTAAAAAAAAAATAGGCAGTATTTAAAATTCAGTGGGACAAATATACAAACAGTAATAAACTCATGGGTAAAGAAAATCATGGAAAGAAGAAACAAAAGAGTAATCTTCTTCATTAAAGGGTTTTAACAAATCATTAGGGAAAGGTTTATAACCCATTCGAACAATAGGCAAAGATATTAACAGCTGTTCAGAAAGTTGTCTGTTCACCCCTCGACTAAAAATTTTCAACTTAAAATAATGAGGTAGAAGATCGACTTCAAGCAAGACAGCGTGGGAAGCTCTACGGTGAAACTGGTAAAAATTATTTTAAAAACTCAACCATTTAAACCCTGTGGAAATGGCCCTAAAAGGAAACAACAAATGAAGAAAATCCGTTTGGGAAAATGCAGTCAGAAGGGCAAGAGACCGTGCTATTTGAACCAAAGTGACTCTGCTTCCCCACTCCCAGCTCAGCAAGGCAGACACGCCACTCTTAGTGACTGCAGCTAAAAGACACCAGGCTCCCCCTCCTTTGAGCTCCCAGTCAATGAGAGGAGGAGGCACCCTTCATTGGTCCAGATCCTACTCATGAAATGGAGTCTCAACCTCAGGCATGGTGCACTGAGAATCCTGGGGTCTCCATGGCTGTTGCCCTGGCCCAAGTCTAATTTATTGGTCCCCAAGACCTATCAGAGTGTCTCACACATAGTTGGTGCTCAATAAATATTTGGTAGAAAGAAAGGATTTAGAGAAGAAGGAAAAACAGAGACATAAAGAGAAGAGGCATACAGTGAACATGTGAGTAGCAACCAGAAAGTTTATAAGCCATATGTCAACATCAGTAGGATATTATATATAGATGATGTTTGAATCCAATTTAAAATTTGTTCTGGAAGAAAGGGCCAACTGGATAGGAAACTACGGTTTATTTTTTCAACACTGTGACAGAATTGATGGTCTAGTGAGCCTTTAAAACACCACTTTCACAATAAAACTAGTTCTTGGCTTTTCTTTTATTGTATACAATTTTGATTTACTGAGCTGAATTGTGCAGTTCTAAATTGAAAGCTTTATGAACAGAACTATTCTTTTTGGCATTTACATTCTCTTCTGGTAACAGGTGCTTTTATTTCATTTCAAAAGAACAGACTTTTCCCTGTAAAACAATATTGCATTTCGTCTTTCTTCATTACAGTGTCAGCTTCTAGCTTTATTACATTCTGTTAGATTACACTCAGTACGGGTGCTGAACATATTTATAATATTGGCAGATCAGTTCACAGCATTTGTTTATTTTTTTTTCCTTAATGAGACAAGTACAATGCATATTCTTTTCTAAAACTGACAGGAAAAGTAATTTTAAGTGACTTATCAAAGGGCTCACATCTTTAACAAGTTATTGGTTTTATCTAAGAGAAGCAGCTTCTTCTTATATGCAACTTGTGCATTTACTTAACTCACTACATATCTTTGTAAAACTAATTTGCCATCTTTATGGAAAATGAGAGAGGTAGTTTGGGTATGACATAGCTGGTTTAATTGCTTCAGAGACAGTCTATTCAAGATTAATTAAATCATGCTTTACATGTTGCAGGAGTAACTGTGAAGTTCTTGAAAAACGCCCTTACTCTTCAATACATTAATACTGTGAGGTTGAATCAGAAGAAACCTTAATACCAAATGGTAGAACTGGGAAATAAAATTTCCAGCCTCAGAAATTAGATAGTTGTGCACTTTTATTTCATAATAATGAAAAGCTGAGATTTACAGATTGTAATATGATGCATGTATGCCTCTGGGCTTTGGAGGGCACAGCAATACTTCATGTAACTTATTATAAACTATTGTTTTATCATTTCTAAATAATATTCTGTTTGGAAAATTCAGTTACTAAAAAAAGATCCCTATTTGACAAAGCCACATTGTTGTAATATTTATAATGATGTGAACTAAAGAAGACATTTGCAACGCAAGACATGCTATCTCCATCAGTGACGCTGCCTAGTGCTCCAAATATCCTTCACAGTCTACCTAGAACGTGATAGTATTACTTGCAGGGCACATATGGTAAACTGACAAATCTGCCGCTGGAAGGGAAGGAAGCTGCTGGCTGCTGAGAGGAACCTACTCAGCATGGGTGAGACCCTCTGCTCCCTAAAATATATGTTCTCAAATATAACTACGATTTTTAGGCAATTCTCCCCAAAAATTTATAGGCAAAGAGTATTTGTTACATATGTCAAATCAATACAGAATAAGTATACCTAATTTTCACAAGCCATTTGACTTCCTGTAGAATTACTACCATTATGATGTCATTTCCTTGTTCTAGAATTCACAGTCACTATCAAGTTCTTCTCATAGTCATTACTATCCTTCCTTTTTACAATATAAAAAGTCTCTAGTATCCCTATATTCCGTGAACTCAAGAGAAGCATTTTTGTTTCTAATTATGTAAACTTTTGAAAAATGTACTGTTTCTTTTATTAGTATTTTAACACAACTCCCTGAAGCAGGCTTGATGTAGACTTTGGGATAATGGAACAGTAGGTAAAGGTTATTGCTTTCTTCTTCACAGAGTCATGATCATAATCCGTGCGGCATTGAGAAGATCTAGGTAGAGAAGACCTGTTCTCTAGGGTCAAGGATGACTTAGTTAAGAGAGCTGATTTAGAATCCTCTAAATATGGGAGCACAGACTATATAAATCCAGGCAACGAAACACAGGGACAATGATTTAGGAGCAAGAGTCTCTGTTCTCTCAACAGGAGTTTGAGATCTTAATATCAAAATGGGGAATGAATAGTAGAGAGTTACGGCAGCTAAAATCAGTAGTCAATTCAAGAAGAAAGTAGGCTTTAAGGGCAGTCTAAATCTAAATAGTATGAACCTGAGCCTCAAGAAAAGGAATCTTAGTCAGTGGGTGATTGATGTCCCGAAATCAAAGCAGCACCAGTATCAAGGATGACCCAATTCTGATGTGGAAGGCTAATGAATGACATTCCACATGTTAAGTTGTGACAGGCCCAAAGTTTGGTGACAGCACTGAGTGAATTAGTGGGTGAGTAAAAGCTTACTTGAAAATGTCAGGCAGATAGAGACCAGAGACTCACGTCGGGAATTACACAATTACCTGGTTTGTGATTTAGAGCAGTACAAGGGAGGCATGTTGACCTGGCTTGGCCTTTGAAACTCCACTGAAGAAAGAAAGGATGGGTAAGATTGTTCCTTCATTTGTTTCTCCCTGCAGCCACTAGCTATTTAAAAACACCTTCCTGGTTATTGAATACAGAATGTTTTGCCAATTTGTACATGAGAAATCGATATCCCAAATTTTAACTTAAACTACTTAGAAAAAGAAAATAGGTTTTCTTACTTCCATTTATGAGGTATAAATAGTATATTAAATATCAACAGATAAAAATGTACAAAAAAGAAGAGTAAGTGATTTTCAAGTTCATGACCCATGGCATATATCTATTACTATTTCTATTTGATCATCTACCTACCTATGGGTCAGCATTTCCAATCAAGAGAATCTCTATCCACCACTAAAATTTACATGTTTTGACAGATTAACAAAAGGAGTAGAGAACATGAAAAATAAACTTACTAAGATTTTAGAGTATTTTTAAACTTTTTAAAAAGAAGACTGATGATTGGTTTTAGACAATAAAATCATCATGCATATAAAATGCATTAAGAAACATCCTCAATCTTTTGTGCAGGGTACTTTTTTACTTAATAAATAACTAAAAATTCGTTAATTATTCAAAGCTTAGCATGTGAAAAATTCAATCTCAAGAGAAATCACCCCCAAAGTTTCTAAGTATAAAAAAATTGCCTTTCATATTTAGCCCTAATGATTAGATTGTCTTAATAAGTTTTCATATTCTTCTCTCCATTTTCTTCTCCCTCTCTCTGTGTCTGTTTCCATTTGTCTCTCTGTCCCTCTCCACAATATTTATGTACGTGTATATATGAGTGCATGTTTGTGTGAGTTTGTGCATACATACATATGCACATATTTTTATCTCCCCTGGAACTGTACATTAAATTAAAATATAATTACTCTGTTACTCCAGTCAGTGTATTTATAATATTACAGAGTTCTGAGAAAATATATGCCATGATATCCTATATCCTAAGATATATTCTTAGAGCAAAAATGGTGGAAATTTAGCAGATATAAAATTGTTTGTCCATCGCTTCAAACATTATCATCATCTTAAAGCAAACGTGCATTTTTTATTATTTTTATTCTAATTATAAATTCATAATGAAATAAGTGCCATAATGTGAATATTTTGTGAATAAGTTTTTTTTTTTAATAATCAGATCACTCACATACATGCGGGGGTTTTGTCTGTACATTTTGAAAAACATAGAAAGCTTTAATTTTTTCCTCAAATTGTTTTCACTTATATTTAGTTTTAATAATTTTATGTAGGAAAAGATGCAGCATGGCAACATATTGTAAAAGGGGTATTAGTTTCTTCTGATTGGACTTGATAGGGTGGTGGCCTGAGAATAGATCAAGAATGAAATGGATGGCCAAGGACATTAAGGTTGGGGTCAAATCACAGAGTCACTGAGGACTGGAAAAATGTCAGGGTCATTCATTTGATGTAGCAGGCTCTCCTTCTGCCTTTCCAACACATATGTATACCTCCTGGAAGATGAGTATTGATAATAACGTTTGAATAAGCAATCCTGTCTCTCTTGGGTTTGGAGCCAGTAGATCTTGGTGGATTCTAGAAATGTAGGACAAACTGAGAAAAGCCAGAAAAAGGATGGGGGTGGAAGTGGAGAGGAGGCAAAATGTACTGCAGATGTTGGCAGCTGGAAGGGAGGAGGCCATGCTGCATAGACCACATGTACATTGCACTGAAGATGAGCAGGTGAAGAATTATGTCCTATAATCAGGCAACTAGTGTAGGGACCCAGAAACAGCCAAAGAAAAGGAGGTGGAAAAACCAGGTGCATAAGAGTTGGATATTCCTATTGAAAACACAAGCCCCAAGCAGGCTGGGCCAAACAGCAAGCCCAGGCTACCAGGAAGAGTAAGGAGGGTTTTTGCCAGAGTGTCCCAGATACTCTGTCTGCCACTTACACAGTCCTTGCTTATTCTTTCTAGACTGCTCTAGAAATCCTCTAGACTGGACTGGGAAATCAGACACACCTGGCAGCTTCCATTCCTCTCCAACTGTCCTAAACTCCTATCCTCCGAAAAATGTTGGAGACCTGAAAAAATGAAACCTGATGTACTCTACTCTAGCTGAGTTCTGATTTCCAAGATATAGGGTGACAGTAAAATGTTATTGATAATGGTGACGATGATGATGATAAATAAAAGACGAGAAAATCTTAGTATTGCAAGACTACTTGAAGCTAAAATTGTACAACTTTTCACTCCATATACTACATCCTTAGTGACAAGATTTTCCAAAACAAGTTTGAGGGAATGTGTTAGCTAAGCAACATACTATGGAAAATAATGTACTATGGGAATAAGCTTAGTTTCTGAAGATTTCAATCAGGATGTGACATCTATTTCAGTTAGAATTTATCGCTTTAGATTTCATTCTAAAGCATCTTAAAAGGATCATGTGGTTTTTGCTATAAAGCAGAGATCACATATACAACAACCCTAAACAGTTTATCAAGAATTTGCCAAAATTTAACTCATTTCACTTTAGCACAGACGAAGTTTTTTATTTGGTTGAGGAGAAATCCACGTATGTATAGCCTCTATCCACCAGTTCTATGTCTCTCTTCTGCAGTTAGAATAAGTCCAAATGATATCCATTCAAATATTTTAAACTTTCTTCTTACCAAGGCTACTATAGGATACTTTATTCCCTCATAACAGCTTACATACACACACACATACACATATACATAGTTTTCTTCAAGCTACACAAGGCAGAGTCTCCAAACTGTTCATCATCTTGTTCAATTGCCTTTAACTGTTCTTGAAGTCCCCAATATTTCACTAAACATATTTTTATGTTACCCAGAATGTAACACAATATGATCAGGAGACTGTGACTTCTCTGAGCTTTACATAGTCATGTTATACTATTGTCATATCAAGCTTATAGTCAACTAATCCTTTTTTTCTGTCCTCCATTCTTTCCTCTGCATAAAAGGTTTTTCTCAGCCATATGCAACATCTCTTTAGGGACTTGCCTGAATAACCTAGTGTAAACTTTACCTTATATCTCCTTATGACATTCTTGGTTCTTTTTACTGTTTACCTTGTGGTTCAATCTCCATCTATGACATCTTATAAATAAATGTTAGTTATAGTTTTGTTTTTTCCTTTAAGCTTGATTCTGTGTTTCTTTCCTGGCATAACTGACTTGTTTGGCTGAAAAAAAAAAAAAAATCCTAAAGATGAGCTGGTTCTCTGGACTGTTTAAGCTTGACTGTTGTGCCCCCCAAATCATGGTAGAAGAGTCCTATTGGTAAGAACAGACTCCAAATTCTTTTAATTAAAATATTCCCATGCTGTACTGGCACATTTAAGGCTGTAATGTGCCTCTAGACTTAAGAACACAACATCACCCTATCAACCGGAAGTAGTCTTAGGAGGAATAAAACAAAAACAAGAACTAATTCTGATTAAGCCAGTAGACACAAATACAAGTATAAAAGTAATAAAATAGGGAGAAAAAATGCTATTTTGTACAACAAAATCCAGATAGTGAGACACTCTAAATGACAAATACATTTCAAGATAAAAAGATATTGGTAGCTAATCTATACATTAAAAGTTGAAAACCTTTACTTCATTTATTTTTAAATTAAAAATTTGAACAAAATTGAATGTTTGATGATGTGATGAAATTATTGTTTTTAATCATGGTAATGGCATGGTGGTTACATTTTTAAAAAAGAGATCTTGCCTTTTAGAGCTTATAAAGAAATATTTACAGATGAAAAGATATAACTTCTGAAATTGGCTTCAAAATAATCCTTGAAGGGAGAATTGTGTGGGTAGAAATGAAACAAGATTAGAAATGAACCGACAATTGTTCAAGCTGATTGATAGTTATTTGGGAGTTCATTGTATTATTCTGTGTATTTTTTGTATATGTTGATGTTTCCCACCAAAAATTTTATACATGAGAGATGTTTTCTAAAGCATCTTATTAGCTAAATGCTGAGGTAAAACACACACACACACACACAAATATACATAAGGGATCATATAAGAATCATTTTTTTAAAATTTAGGGTTCCATTTCTATGTCTAGTGGGTTCAGGCAATATTGAGAAAAATAACTTTGCAATTAAAATGCAATATGAAATGCAAAATGAAATAAATGTTAGAGAGTCTAAAGTGTGAATTACTGTGCATGAGGCTCTTGTCTCTGACAAACTAATGGTATAATGAAAGAAGCAGATAAGCAAGTAACCGAAAAACAATGTGTTTAATGTTCTAATATATGCAAATCAACTGAGCTGTGGAAACAAAGGAAAACTATGACTAACTCTGCCTACTTAAATAGAAGAAATACTTGGAAGGAAAGATAGACCAAGATGACAAAATAGTAGGTTGATACTTGATTTTGAAAATTTCTAAATAATGTGCCAAAAATGTTGAAAGTTAATCATGCAGGGGAGTCTTAGAGTTCTGTATTACACAAATTACCTTAAAAATAAAGAAAATAGTTAAAATATTCTGATGATTTTATGGAGTATGACTAGGAAAGGGATGGATGATGACAAGAGGCTTGGTTGAAAAACTATTCTGAGTCCACACAGGCACGCGCACACACACAACATATATGTATTACTGGATCTCTCTATTTTTCTTTTTGGTCTTGGTATAGTGCTCTACATAATAAATGCTGCATAATTCATGTCTGTCAAAAGTTGTAAGGATAAGATAAACACCACTGTATTGAAACTTCTCTGTAGAGTAATGGATTTGAAATTGAGAATTGTTCTACTTATGTGTTAGTGTAATCGTAACTACTCAGATTTGACTAATATGTGACTTGAATACTTTTCTTAGCCTTCTAAAAAAGTATATATATATAAATACATAACATTTTGAAAGATTGGGCTTAATAATTTTGCCAAACAAATTTGTATCTATTTTAGAACTAATAACAAGTTTCATTTTCTAAGAAAAATTCTCTTAAAGGAGAATGACTAGTAATTTATATTAGTTGATTACAGCCCCACCAGGAAAGATATTCCAAATTTCAGTGGGTTATGCATGATGGAAGTTTATTCTCTCTCATATAACAATTCAATGGTAGGCAGGCATCAGAGCTGGTAAGTGGCTCTGCCAGGGTCTTTACATGGCTAAAGTGGGGGCCAATATGGCTGTTCCAGTTCTGGAATCTCCAAGTTAGTGAAAAGAGGGTGAGAAACTTGGGGAGCGATGCCTAATTGTTTTAGAGCAAGACCTGAAAATAGTGTATGTTTTTAAACAAAACTCATGTTCTCTCTCTTCCTAAAATGTAAATTGTGCTTATCATGTACGAGATATTATTTTAAGCCTTTATAAGATTTGACAGCTGAGAACATCTCATGACTAATCACATAGGAAGCTGGGAAATATAGCCTTTAGTTTGGCGACCATATACACAACTAAAAGAAAGCCTATTACTGTGGAAGAAGGGGAGAACAAATATGAGGAATCTCTAAGAGTTTGCTGTAAAGACTATAAAAAATTACATAAAAAAGAAAAAAAAAGAATACTGAAGTTGAAGAAATGCCTTAGTTAATCAAAGAAAGAAAATACAGCATCCAACACATGTGGTGATAGTTTACCAAATTCCTTCCTGTTCTTTTAAAATTTACTCCTGGAGTGTTTTGTTTCATAAATAGAATATTGTTTGGCTGACCTATAAAAGGAGAAAAATAGATGGAAGACAGATAATTATTTTTCTCTATAATGCTCATTTTTTCTCCTTTAACAGAGAAGGAAAAATTTAAGATATTTAATTCTATTCCTTTAAAAAATACATGCATATTAATTGCTTAATTTCTTCTTCCAAATATTTTGATAGGACTAAAGTATAACAAAGCATGTATTTTTCTTATTCTAGAATTCAGTCAGATTCAGTGTCATGAATTACTGTGAAAAAAGACCCTCAAGAAAACTTCTCACATGGTCTTGTCAAACTGTATAGTATAAAAGAAAATTACCTTGACCACAGTGAACATAAAGGTACAAAATCTTTAAAATTTTTAAAAATCTTATAGTGTTTGCCTATAGTATACAGCATTTGAGACTAAATGTAAAACTCATTTGATTGACTATGCCTGTGGCTAGAAGCAGATAGACCAAGAGGAGGAAAGGAGAGCTATCAAATTGCACATAACTGCCAGCCTTATGGCAGTGTCTGGTGAGAAGTTCTTTCTTAATCACCATCCCCTACCCTGACATTGAGTGTACAAATTACTCAAAATATTCAACTACTTCTGCCTTTCAGTTAAATAGATATGAAACATATAGAAATGGAAACAAGACAGACTTTGAACTTTTGATACTTCATGTGAACTTCCATTTCAAATACACATTTCTCAGCTGTTAGTTCTCACTTCAGTTTCAGAACAATATTTTTGACCTAACCTCCCTATTAGTTCTGTTATATGAAGCGAGTAAGTGTATTCTCCCCTGGGATCCTCAAAAAATGACTTAATTTGACAAAGAAATAATCTCTCTCTCTCTTTCTCTCTCGTTCTCTTCATCTTTTTTTTTTTTTGACCATATGCCAATGTTAAACCTGAAAAATGATACTCTACCCTTATATCAGCAGACTTCCCAAAGCTAAATAACTAGAAAAGGCTTGCTAAATAAATTATTTAAGGATACTCTAAGATTCCTTTATGGTACTTTTAGCTGTCTAATTAGGCAGGTACAGTAAATCCTGCTGTACAATGACAAGTAGCTATAATAATACAGATGTTTATTGTTTGGCTCATAAAATTAAGGAAAAAACATAAACTCTTTGTTGTTTTTAAAATGCAACAAAAGCTGAAATTTTAACCTTATATAAATCTTAAATCAGTCTGACATCATTGCACAGAGTAAAATGCCAGTTTTCAGCTATAATATCTGCTTGCCTATGAAAGAAAACAAAAGCAAAAATAACAGAAATGTTTGGTGTCTGATTATTCTTTTCATTTACTTTTATCTGTTACCAATAATTTAATGACAAATGATTATTTGTTCTTAAATTAAAAGTGGCAAGAATAAATGTTTGGAAAAACTTCATTGTCATGAGGTTTCTGAATTTGTAGTTTTATCGGTTCAGAGTATTTCCACCTTGTGAATAAAATGGACCTAACGTTGATCTTTCTTCTTTTCAGCTTTCTAATCTATGAGAACATAATTGTCCAGTTGCAGAAAATAGATGTGTGTACAATAAATACTAGTAAAATTTCCAAATATTGTGATTAAGGCATTTTTACTTTCTATATTTAAATTTTTTCTTGGTTTCTCTTGTAAGAAACATGTCAAACAACTGTTTTATTCTTAATTGACAATATCTTTTTCTGGGAGGTCAAATTGGGTATAGGAAGTACTGATAGAGGAAAAAATGTTTTGCAGTTAATCTATTTGCTGTTTATGTAGTAGGACATTTGTTTTAATCTCTTCTTATATGATTTACACACATCTCACCTCTGATTATCTTCCATTAGGATTCAAAAGCATCATATGGGCAGCAGGGAAAGTCAACAGAACCTCAAACTCGAATCCAGTGATTTTTGGATTTTCTTTTTTTTTTTTGAGTGCCACAAATCCTTAGAGGTAATAAACTAAATTTAACAGGTTGTGAATGATATTTTTAACAAAATAAAATCAAAAAGTAAAAAAAAAAAAAAAAGTGCATCACATGTGATAAAAGTAAATAGGGTTTCAGGAAACTTTGTTTGAGTTTGTGTATGTGTGTGTACTGGGTAAAATGTACTACTTACTTTAAGGCATGGTCAAAGGCTTGACAAAACCAAACTAGGTGAAGTTCAGAGGTCCTTCAGTACACTCAAGTTGCCTTCTGATCCTAGCTAGTCCCTTTCCAGTTCACCAAGGAAAGTTGAAAACCTCATACCTAAATAACTGGTAACTGGACAAAAATAAAGACTACAATTTCCCCCCAGGAGAATTACAGACCCAGCTTCTAAACAGCCTGTTGCTGTAACTGTTGCAGGATTCATACCTAAATTTTAAAGACATAATAAATAATCAACAGCCTTGTTTCTTTTTATGATTGAAAACCACAGTTTCTACTAACTTTCCCTCAGAATACCTAGGAATAAAATGGAAAAGTCAGAAATGACATCAATATCAGAAACTGAGTCTATTAAATAAAGTAACGCTGGAATCTGGGAGAGCTCTCTATTAACTATAAAGCAGATGGAGTCAGACGTTTCAGAAAAAAAAATTGTCTTAGGTTTCAACGTAAAAGAAGGTAGAAATTCTCTTTATAATTTGCCCCATTTTTCAAGGAACTTCAATTTTAACCAGAAAATTTGGCTTCCATTTTGATACTCTTTCTTACTGAGTCCTGACATTTTTAATAGTGGCATGTTTTTCTTTACACAAATTAGTATCACCTGCTTTTTGTCAATGAGGAAACTGGGAAAGAATTAAGTAACATGGCTAAAGTCACATCGCTGTGATGTGATGGAGGCAAAATTTGACCCCAGCATTCTGACCCCTAGTCTGCATGTCAAATCATCACAGTACACTGCCACTGAATATTACTCTAAAATTCATTTATTTTAGAACCTAAGGTAAGTATCAAGAAATGTTTTAATATATTCAATAGACTTCAAGAATCCTATGAAATGTAATCTGTTGACTAAAACCAGTCTTTGAGTCTTCAGAAGAACAAGGGTATTATATAAAATATCTTCAACAAACTAATAATTATGGCATTTCAAAAGTTGTAATGGGAGAATATGAGACAAAAAGTCAATAGGTTGAGATGAAAAGGGAAATTAATAAGCAAAAAAAGTATTCAAAAAACCTAAAACAAAGAAAATAGAATAAAATTATATATTGATGGATATAAAAGCAAGACTAATTGAGAAACCTGAAATACAGAAAAAAATCTAAAGTAGATTAAACAATAAGATAGGATTTGATACATTTGGAGGAAAAAGAATGGAGATACCTGATGTTCTTGAAAGTATAGAAGCAAGGCAGCCTGAAATACTAGAAGAAAATCTTTCTTTTGCTGACAAAAAACAATGTATCAACAAACAAGTTATGCCAGAATTCAAGAAAAGCTAAGATGGAAAGACCCTTAATAAGATAAATACTGGCAAGATATTTTTCCCCAACAAGGAATAAGAAGATTATCCAGGCATATAAGCAGAAGAGTTCCATTGCAAATGAACAAGCTTTCAATGTGTACTTTTACTTTGCAACTGTAAATAACAAAGTGCAATCAACACACCTGCATCTAGAGAATGTTGTGGTAAAAAAATGTGTGCACTCAAAATTTTATATCATGCATTTAATGCATATGTATGAATGCAAATACATGAATCCTTAGCTAAGCAAAGTAAGAAAAGTGTCACATATGTTATCTTTAAAAATTACTTTCTAAAAAATTTACTATTTCTTAAGAACTACATTATCCCTTTAATCAGAAAAAATTATACATAGATATAAATATAAACTATATCTATTAAACCTAATATGAAATGACATGAAATATATTTACTTTTAAAATCAGCATTTAATAATATGGATAATTTATCGATAATAATAATAATATAATAATACATAATATAATGATAATACGGATATGTCAGTAAATTACATTTATATAAAGTTTAAATCAGTATTCATTTAAATAATATTATATAAATACAACTACACTTTAAAAGAACACAGGAAGAGGTGCCCTAAAACATCAAAAGCATTTGTCTGTTGTAGTAAGTGTATGGATCTATGGATAATTTTTTCTTTTTTTTTTTTTTTTTTTTTCTTTCTTCTTTTGGGTATTCTAAACATTCTGATTGGGAATCATTTACTATTTCCAAGCATGAGGAATTAAAGCATATCAATAAATAGAAAGAAAGCCCTCCTTGTCCCACCCACCGTCCAGAAGGAGTATTGTGAGACAGCTGAACAACAGTCTTAGGTGCCTACTAACAGTCCAAGAAGGCCAAACATTGGAATCCTCACTCCCTTGTTTTTAATCCCAGTTAACAATTAGTCCTGAATTTCCCTGCAAGACTTCTTGGAAGAGAGCATAAAGAGCGTAAAGAAGATGCAGCTATCCTTTCTTTTTATCTTTGTTTCTGTTTTTATTTTTTATGTTGTGCTCAGTTTACCTGGCTTTAGGTGCCTTAGGTTGCCTGGTTCAAAAATCTTCTAACAACTAGGAACTTTTAAACTATTCAGCCCAAGTGAGTTATCTAGTCCTGATGGTATTAGAAAATAGGCAAACTTGAAATCATATAACCTCAAGTTCCAAAAGTTGAATGATTACACTTTCTTTGACCTTTAACTATATTGTGACACACCCTTATGTTGCCTGAAAAATCCTCCTCTGACATGTGGCAGAAAGAGATTTAAATGACCTTCTTTAGCTAACGTTTCTCCTGGGCTTTGTTTACAATAATCCTAGTTTCAACAGAAAACAAATTACCTCATGTACAAGGCTTTGGACCCAATTTTTTTATCCAGCCCCCTATGTATAACTTTAGTAGATAAAAGGTGAGCAAGCCACAGTGATATCCAAAGAAATGAGAAAATTTCTGAGACAGCAAACTTGTTAAATGTGTGTTAACTGAATGAAATTGTAATTCCTGGTAAGACAATCATTTTTGTAAAGTGCATCTAGAACCATAAATTGGAGGGTCTACCTTGACAGCTTTTAAAATGTTATGTAATCACTCATTAGCAAATAAATTACTGGACCTTGAATGATGGAATAGTTCTATTGACAAAAGATATATCTGAATAAAATAAGAAATAATTGGCTATACCAATTTATATTCTAAACTATACTGTTAAATTTCACTTTTAGGGAAATATTGAGATGTAGTTATAATCATTAACAATTGAGTAACATGAATTATTATCTAATAAAAAGTTATGTTTCATATTTAAATTTTCAGGTTATGTGTCTTAAACTTCATTAAAAGTAATTTGCTTCCCTTTCCACTTACCTTATTCTGCCAATATTTCTATTTGTGAGTTTTGCATAAAAATACAATAAGCCAAAAAAAGATGTTGAAAGCCTTTGTGCCTTTTGATAAAGGCAGTGCTAGTGGAGGTGGGGATGGGGGGTGGGAAGGAGAGTAGATGAACAACTTCTAACAGGAACAAGAACATTCGCTTTGCTGTTGATGTTTGGTTGAAGGTTTATATCATTTCAATGGAAAAACTAGAAAAAAGGGTGAGATTATGTTGGTAGAAAGAAATAGTAATATAGTAGGAAGGGAGCTAAGGAAAATGTTTCCTTGCTAGAATCTTCCTCCATACTGGGCATTCTTAAATGACAATGACTGATTTGTGAGAACTGTGTACATAGATACATAACTGAACACCTGCTGGTTTGGGGTCCTGGAAATCTGGAATAGGAACAATGCTAACGCTCTCTGGGATAATGAATGTGAATGAAGTTAATAGATGTTTTAAATACTTACTACAAGTGATCTCTTATCTCCACTGATAAACACAGAACATACTTACATGTCACACACATATTTAGTGAATTATATTTTAAAATATTCATCTTTGTGCTTTTCTTTCCACACTCACCAGTCTTCCACACTGAATCAAGAACAATTAGGATTTATATAGCAGAAAAGGTATAAGAAAGAATCAAATGTTTTGAATATCAAAATAGTATCTTGAGAATTAAAAAGAATGCCTGAAACCACTAGTATTTCGGGTTTAAAAAATATTATTTAGTAATAATTATTTAGTGTTGACTATTTAGTAAATTATAAAAGGAATAGATAGCCAGATTACCACGCTGTGCCCTTTGGCTATGAGGAAATAATAGAAGAAACCCTGGATAAATCTGTGCCATGAACTGAGACAAATAGATGTGGAGGACCATGTGGAGAGGAGGGAAATCAGTATGAGGAGACTTCCAAGCTCCTCGTATAGCCAGCACTGGAAATTTTCATGGAAAAGTATTTCAAGTATCTATTGCTTTATAACAAATCATCCCACAATTTAATGGATTAAAATAAGAAAAATGATTTGTTACCTCTCATTGTTTCTACGGGTCATCAATTTGGATAGGGTATCTCTGCTCTGTGATTTTTGGGGTCTTATTTGCAAGACTTGAAGTCTGGAAGCTGTCATCTTCTAAAGACATCTTCTAAAGACATCTTCACTCATGTCTTGCTCGCTATCAGCTCAGACCTTATTTGGGGCTGTTAATAGGAATACATACACATCATCTCTCCATGTCATCTGGTATTCCTTACAACATGGTAGCTGGGTTCCACAGGTGAGTATCTTAAGAGAGAAAAAAAAGAATGAGAGCACCAAGCAAAAGGTATTTTATTTATCCAAGATAACTGAAACCAGAATTTTGAAGAGATATTAACACTCCCATGTTCATTACTGCACTACTTACAATAGCTAAGATGTGGAAACAATATAAATGTCTATCAATGGATGAATGGTTAAAGAAAATGTGGTATATACATACAATGGAATATTGTACAGTGGTAAAAGAGAAGGAAATTCTACATATGTGATAACATGGGTAAACCTTGAGGTCATTACACCAGGTGAAATAAGCCAGTCACAGAAGAACAAATTCCACTTTATATGAGGTATCTAAAATAGTCAAATTCATAGAATCAAAAAGTGGTTGCCAGAGGTCAAGGGAAAGTGGGAATGGGGGGTAACTAGTCAATGGACATAAAGTTTCAGTTAAGCAAGATGAGTTAGTTCTAGAGGTCTGCTGCACATTAGTTAGCAATACTGCATTTTACACTTAAGAATTTGTTGAGAGTAGATCTCATGTCAAGATTTCTTACCACAATAAAATAATTCTTTTAAAGAAACAACAAAGAAAGTCACATAGCATCACTTCCATAGTACACCAATGGTCAGAGCAATTATAAGTACCTGCCCAGGTTCAAGAGAGGGAACAAGTCCCATCAATTTATATACATATTGCTATTTTTGGAAAATACAATCTGCCAAACTGAAGTGATAGCAAACCACCCCAACAACCAAAACGAGTACATAATGATATCTGTGGGGAAAAGCCACAACAGGTGTGCTCTTGTTCACAGTTTGAATAAGAGCATCCTTTGATAGTGGCTACATAGAATTTTCTGAGGAAGGTGAACGCTTATACATCAGGACCTTGATGCACCTCACCCAAAAGCCCCCTATAGCACTGGATACCCTCAGCTCCATGAAACTCCAGGTCAAGTCTTAGTCACCAAAGGGGTGTTTAGAGTTTGGAAGGAAACACCCAAGTAATTGACCAATTACAGTAAAGAAAATTGTGTCAAGGATGCTGCTGCTAGAAAATGCTTCCACATCCTACCTCTAGTCACTTGATTTGTGCTGGGATTTTACAACTCATTGTCACCGAGTCCCAGGACAGCCTTCATATCCAGAGTTCCACAGTTGTCCTTAAATGAAACCATCAACATCAGTTTTTAAAAATTCCTCTCCTCACAGAGACCTCTGCTATGGGAAAGATGTTACTGCTATGGGAAAGATGTTACTCCATTCCTCTCATTGTGTCTCTCACCCACTCATCTAATAAAATCTGTTTCTTTTCCAATTACAAAATAATGCTACTAAGTAAATAGAGATATATGTCAATGGGTTAGAAGATTCAATGCTGTTAAAATGTCAACTTTATAAAAATTGATCAGAATGGTTTAAGACAATCCCAATCAAAATTACAATGGATTTTTGTTGTTAGAGATCAACAAGCTGATTTTAATGTTTGTATAAAAATGCAAAGAACCTAGAATAGCCAAAATTGCTTTGAAAAGGAAGGTTGAAGTTGAAGGATATACATGACTTAATTACAAGACTTAGTAAAATGCTATAGTAATTGAGCCAACATGGCACTGAGTAAAAGATAGATTTGTACATAAAAGGAAAAAAATTGAGCAACTAGAAGTAGATCCACGCATACATAGTAAATGGATTTTCCACAAAGATGTCAAGGTATTTGACTATGAAAAATTCTTTTCAACAAGCGATGCTGGAACAACTGAATATCCTCATACAAAATTAAATGAATTCAACCTTGACTCTTACATCATACCATATACACAGATTAACTCAGAATTGATCATAGACCTAAAGGTTAGATCCAAAATTAGAAAATTTCTTAGAAGAAAATATAGGAGAAAAATTCTTGTGATCTTGGGTTCTGGATAGATTTTTCGGAAAGCACACAAAAATCATAAATCCTAAAAAACTTGATAAATTGGACTTGATATATATTAAAACCTTTTAATCCTCCAAAAATACTGTTTTAAAAAATGAGAAGACAATCCAGAGTCTGGGAAAAGAATATTTGCAAAATATAACTAAGTAGTTGTACCCAGAATATATAGAGGATTTTTACAACTTAAGAAGACATGAAACAACTTGACAAAAAGTTGGTATAATGTTGACATCAAAGGAGCTAGAGAAACATTTTAGAGTGATGGACATGTTCTACATCACAATTATGGAGATGGCTACAAAAGTATATGCCTTAGACAAAAGAAATCAAAATTTAAATTGAAAATGGCTAAATTGGGGCTTCCCTGGTGGCGCAGTGGTTGAGAGTCCGCCTGCTGATGCGGGGGACGCGGGTTCGTGCCCTGGTCCAGGAAGATCCCACATGCTGCGGACCAGCTGGGCCCATGAGCCATGGCCGCTGAGCCTGCACGTCCGGAGCCTGTGCTCCACAACGGGAGAGGCCACGACAGTGAGAGGCCGGCATATTGCAAAAAAAAAAAAAAAAAAAACGGCTAAATATTATTATATGTATATTATAACTGATTTAATTGTTAAGAGAAAAATATTACCCATGGGTTGTTGTTGAAGCTGGTGGTGATGGATACAGAAGGCTGAATCATACTATTCTCTCTACAAGTTTCCATACTGAGAAGTTAAAAATTATATGTGGTTAAATGCTAGACAGGAAAGTTACATGGTTCTCTCCAAATATATGACAGAACAAATCAAATCTAACCCGAAGGGGATGGTGATGCTTAAGGAAAGACTGATGTGAAGGATGAACTGGAGTTAACTAGGTGAAAAAGCATTCTGGGTTTTGGGAGAAGAAATTCTCTCAGCACAGAAACAGCTTTGTAGCTGGGTTGAGAATAGCATAATTGAGAGACAGAAAAGGAGACCAGCATGGCTAAAGTTCTGAAAATAGATTTTATTACAAAGTTCCAAATGCAACAGATTTGATCATTAAAACAGTCAAGGCACAAATTTCAGTTGGCATTTCATGATGCCAAGAGCAGAGATGAAGCCAGTCTCTCCAGTCTGAGGAGAATGTAAAATTGATGACTTTGGTCTTGTCTCATCTAAATTTGATAAGGTAAAAAAAAAAATTTTAATTTTAAAATAACATATTACCTGTAAGAGTTTGATAGTGTTTTCTTCTAAGAGTTTGAGAGTGTCAGACACTCTCAAACTCTTAGAGAAAAACATAGGCAGAACACTCTATGACATAAATCACAGCAAGATCCTTTTCCACTCACCTCCTAGAGAAATGGAAATAAAAACAAAAAGAAACAAATGGGACCTAATGAAACTTAACAGCTTTTGCACAACAAAGGAAACCATAAACAAGTAAAAAGACCACCCTTAGAATGGGAGAAAATATTTGCAAATGAAGCAACTGACAAAAGATTAATCTCCAAAATTTACAAGCACCTCATGCAGCTTGATATCAAAAAAACAAACAAGCCAATCCAAAAATGGGCAGAGGACTTAAATAGACATTTGTCCAAAGAAGATATACAGATTGCCAACAAACACATGAAAGAATGCTCAACATCATTAATCATTAGAGAAATGCAAATCAAAACTAAAATGAGATATCATCTCACACCGGTCAGAATGGCCATCATCAAAAAATTCTACAAACAATAAATGCTGGAGAGGGTGTGGAGAAAAGGGAACCCTCTTGCACTGTTGGTGGGCATGTAAATTGATACAGCCACTATGGAGAACAGTATGGAGGTTCCTTAAAAAACTACAAATAGAACTACCATATGACCCAGCAATCCCACTACTGGGCATATATCCTGAGAAAACCATAATTCAAAAACATTCATGTACCACAATGTTCATTGCAGCTCTATTTACAATAGCCAGAACATGGAAGCAACCTAAGTGTCCATCAACGGATGAATGGATAAAGAAGATGTGGCACATATATACAATGGAATATTACTCAGTCATAAAAAGTAACAAAATTGAGTTATTTGTAGTGAAGTGGATGGACCTAGAATCTGTCATTCAAACTGAAGTCAGAAAGAGAAAAACAAATACCGTATGCTAACACATATATATGGAATCTAAAAAAAAAAAAAAAATGGTCATGAAGAACCTAGGGGCAAGATGGGAATAAAGACACAGACCTACTAGAGAATGGAGTTCAGGATATGGGGAGGGGGAAGAGTAAGCTGGGATAAAGCGAGAGAGTGGCATGGACATACATACACTACCAAATGTACATTAGATAGCTAGTGGGAAGCAGCCACATAGCACAGGGAGATCAGCTTGCTGCTTTGTGACTGCCTAGAGGGGTGGGATAGGGAAGGTGGGAGGGAGACACGCAAGAGGGAAGAGATATGGGGATATATGTAGATGTATAGCTGATTCACTTTGTTATAAAGCAGAAACTAACACAGCATTGTAAAGCAATTATACTCCAATAAAGATGTTAAAAAAAAAAAAAAAACCAAAAATAAGATATTAGATAAATTCTTTGCCCATCTGAAGATAATTCAAGAGCTGGCAATATTCCAGTTCTAAATTACAAATTTTTAAAGCATGCAAGGATTAATATCTTTAACTTGTATCTAGATCAAGTGTGAAGTTGAAGCTACTTTTTAAGGAAGATAACAGAAGTAAAATTCTTCAAATGGAACTTTATTAAGGAGAGTGGAAATAATTTCCAACTTTCTCATTTTAGAGGTTTGATAAAACTTCTTTTCAGGCAAATATCAAGCCAGCAGCTAATATCAGCTAATAATCCACACTTTGGGCTTTTAAAGGGTTTCTGCTTTGCACATTGAGGGAGAAAATGAAAACAGACCTTTTTTAACTAGTTGTAGCCAGTTCCTCACCAGGAAATCAGCAAAGACAAAGAGGCCAAGACAGTTTCCTCTCGTTCCCCATGTGGTAATTAATGCACCACTGTACCAAATTCAGTCAGGGACCTCTACTTTGCTTTAGGTACTAGTTTCTTCCTAGTAGCTCAGACACTGAGGGAAATAATCCAATATTATCTCTCTCTCTCTCTTTTTTTTTTTGGTCTATTTTCCCCTCTTGTATCTCCAGTGCCTGAAAGAGTAGCTGACACGTATTAGGCTCCAACGAATATTTATTAAATGAGTGAACAAAATCCTTAACCTGAACAAATTATTGCATTTAACTGAGTGTAAGGAAGAGACTTAGCCACGTGGGACTTTTTTTCTCTCATTGTATTGTTGCTTTAAAATACCTCATCCTCTGCTCAGCGGCATTTGTTCTTAAACTGAATTACTATTAATATGACTCACTACTAAATAAAGTTCTATTTGAATTATTTTATACATTCTTGAAGGAAAGTGCCTCAGATCTCAATTTCCAATGCACTGATATGATTTACTCAAATGAGTGTTTCTATTGTACAATATTGCATTCTGTATTTTTCTTTAAAAAAAAAAGTTAATGTATTTCAACTAAAAAAATTTCCAGCCAATACATATCAATTAGTAGCTATTTGTTTCAGTATAAAAAAGGCAGTTTGCAGAATCATGTAAATTACTCAGCTAATAAGTTATAAAGTATATAAGAATGTTAAAGTTTTACTTTATTTTGAACATTCACATATGTCTTAGTATGACTGGAATGATTAAAAATGTTGGAGGAAGAAAGAAATAGCTTTGAGCACTGTATAAAAATATCAGTCTGAGATAAAAATATTACAAGATAGATCCCTTGCAAATCAAAATGGATTGTGATTTAGGGAACTTTCTCATTTTTATAATTTTTTGGCATCAGGAGCTAATGTAATAACTGTTACCAACTACAAAGTCCAGACTACTGGCTTGACATCTGAGCCAGCAGGCATTATTCTTCTGTATCATGTCGTCTAAATCTTTGGGACTAGGAAATCCTGAGGCTTTTTCCCTGTTGTTGAAGGAAGTCTGTGTGCGGTCTGAAAATTGCCCGCTTTTCTGTAAGCTTTACCCCTCCTCCCTTTTCTCCCCTCCAGGCCACCCTCAGGCTATTTTTTCTTAACTTTATGTTTTCCTGTCTTTAGCCTCACTGCCAATACCACTGCCTTCCCTCTTGTCATACAGGGCACGAAGCAGAGCATTCACAAACTGTTGTTTTCTGCAAAAGATAAAACACCAGCAGATCTGGATAATAAACGAAGTCATTTCTGAGTGATCTTTTAATTCACTTATACTCATTTCACTTGATAAAAGAAACTCCCACCCTTTACTTCTGGAACAAGTCTTTCATCCTTTATCTCTGAATTCTCTAAGGCTAGATAAACTATACATACCACTGCAGTCCATTTCATTTCCTTCCTTTAATTTCCTCATCATTAATTTCTTCAAAAGTTTGACACTGGTCAGTACTATAAAAAAGAATAAAAACAGCATTATAATTATGTATCTACCCACAGAACATCTCAGGACATGATTTCCTGCTACTCTATTTTCCATGAAAGGGCTAATATAAAATCTGCCCCCTGGGTCATTAGAGGAGCATCTGTGCTTCCAGGGCTGCTGCTGGGACTGTAGGTGCGTCCAACAGATGCAAAGTACTGGGTGGGTGCTATGGGGTGGGGGGATCATGCAGTTGGATACCAGTCCCACAGAAATTTCATAAGTCCAATCATTCAAATTTTTAAACATAAAACATGACTTTTTACTAAATTAGAAATCTGGAACACCCAGGATTCATAAAAAATGTCATATGTGACTGGGTATTCTCTGCTCAAAAACTAAAAATAAATTCATTTGTAGCAGAAACATGGGAAGTTTAAAAATGGTTCTCTAGTGTTAAAGATGTAGGACCAGTGGTGAATTGCTAAACATGTAACAGCGGCTCTCAAGGGAGGGGGAAGCCCCGACGTACAGCATTTGCTGCTTTCTATGGGCTAAATACTCCCACTAGGGCCAATTTTGAGCTACCTGGATGACATCAGTAAACATGGGAAGAAAAGTGTGTAATTGGTTCCTGGGAGCAAGTCTGAGCAGTCTCCAACGTCCCACTGTGAGATGAAAAAATAGTGTATTTGAATCTGGCCTTAGATATTAGTTTGAAATCAGTGCCTTAGAAAACATACATACCAAGTATTACATGTTTTCGCTACTAAAAGAAAAACATTGCGTGTTTTAGGGTGAAGCATTTCAAATCAAACAAATGAACGAACTTGAAAGAGAAGTTTGGATTAAGGAAAGCATTGTTTCTGTTTCTGGCACAGGTTTAAATTCAGTTCCTATAAGTAATGCTACCTGTTTGTAGTTTCTATCCCTCATTCTCTTTTTCTGTCCTCCATTCTTTTGTGGTGCTGGAAATGAATGTCAATCAATTTGTGATCAAGTCTTTTTCTTAGGAAGCACACAATATTAAGGAAGCTTATGACATAATAAGGCATTAGTAGTGACACGTCATCATCAGTGCCATTTGTCCTCTTTGGTATCTGTCGAGATAGCTATAGAACATTCTGGAATTCAGTTCTTGATCCATGCTGTAGAAATGTCCCAATTTCCAGTTGTATGGCTTCTAGGTCTGCCCACTTTTACCCATTATACTTCTCGGCATTGTGGAAACCTAGAAGTGGATCTGTTTTTCCAACATCTCTCTGTTGTGATGTCAGGTAAGGCTGTATCTGTCTATAGACAACATGTAAACACCTCTATCTGAGAATGATTCAGTATTCCCCTCTACTCTCAGTACCCACAAACCTATGCATTTCGCTATTTTCTAAGGGCTTCATTTAAGCACTCAGGTACAGGGTCTCTCCCTCCTTGAGACCCACCTTTATCTACATAATTAAAATTTCTCTTCCAACTATCCCCCTCCTTTACCAATTCCAGCTTTGGGCACCTGTCCTCCTAGGTTAAGTGGTGGGACAGGGAAGCCTTGGCCGAATTCATCGTGTTTTCTTTCACGTCTTTTTCCAAGTTGTGTGCACTCTGTCTTCCCTTAAGGATTTTACCATTTGGAGCTCTAGAGTTGGGGAGAAACCCTCTTTTCCCTTTAATAGTGTTACTTTCCTAACTCTTTAAGTAAAAGAGTGCTAAATGCTCTAGCATTTCAATTTAAGAAGAGAGAGGAGCAGGGAAATAAAATAGAGGGGAAAAAAAACCCCTCACCTTTCTTAATAAAACAGCAATATCATACAACACTGCATAATTGGAGCAATAATTCTTGTATTTTTTCTGTTTCTGCAAAGCATAGAAGAGCTAGTGGCATACTTTCAAAGAAATTTTTTCTTCAATATTAGATTTTAAGAAACACTAAAATCCTAAATAAAAATTAAAATTTGAAGAACCCACGGGAAGAAGACTTAAATGACTGAGGAAATTCAGATGGGTTTAATGCTACAACAGCCAACAGCATAATGGACTGAGCTAATACAAACTGCTGTGCCCAAGTACAAATACCTAGAAAGTTTGCATTTTTAACAAACACAAAATCTCAGAAGTCCCCAGAAGCCAAAGATGAAGAGGAAACTTAAAATTAGAACCATAAACTTGCAATAAGCTTGCAATATGCTCTTAAACTGATACCCTGATGGCTGAAAGGATATCAGAGCAGAGATGGGACCTAAGTGGTAGGGCTTGAGATGGTAATGCCCATTCTAGAACAGAAGACACTGTCTCAGCAGTGAAAGCCAGACTGAGATCATTACATAAAGCTGGGGCATGCCACCATCCCAGGAGAATTTTTTTAAAAAGTAAGCCAATTCCTGGGAGAAGAAAAAAATACATATATGTGTGTGTGCATAATCTCTATTTATGTGTTATATATGTATGCGTTATATATATATACACATATATAATATACATGAAATATACACATGTAATATATACACATTTTTATATAAGTATATTTCATGAAAACTCTGGAACCCAGTGCTACTGTGCCACATGTGGTATGAAATGTGAATTAACATTTTCTGTATGCATGCCATGGAAATCTCTAAGCCAAGGATTTAACACAAATTTGAGACTGGTTAGAAGATATTCCTTTTAAATAACACTTTTCTTCCCCTCGTGTTGCACTATTTAACCTGTATAATTTTTTTTTCCCTAAATAATATTATGTAATACATTTGAGACATCATCCATACAAAGTTAGCTATACTTTATTTATTTTTAAATTTCATTTACTTAATTATTTTTGGCCGCACTACGCGGCATGCAGGATCTTAGTTCCCCGACCAGGGATCGAGCTTGCACCCCCTGCAGTGGAAGCGAGGAGTCCTAACCACTGGACTGCCAGGGAAGTCCCAGCTTTACTTTAAAAACTTAGGACCATAATATAAACCAGTAAAAGACAGGCCTGACTGAGCCTCAGGTAATCCTCAGGAACAGGTCCCTTGGTGTGGCCCTGGCCCAGCTTGGTGTGGAGTGAGACAGAGGGTGGTGGCGGGACCTTGTCAGAGCCAGAATGATGAGGCAGAACACTGACTCAAAGGGAGGGCCACCAGGGGCTTGGAGGTTACAGCCTCTGCTAAGAACAAGCAAAGGCTCTTGGCTTCCTGGTCTAGCTGTGTCTCCTTGCTCCTTCTCTGTCCCAGGCCATGGCTAAAGGCTCTACCATTATATTAGGTCAGGGAGCATTATGGGCAGGTTCACCAGGCCACTGATGAATTCAGGGAGTGGGTTCAAAGGGCAGATGGGGAGAAGAAATAGGAAGGTGGCCTTGGGAAGGAAAGGGTGGGGACCTGATGCAAATCCCAGCATGTCCCCAGTAAGGGCATGCTAACAGTAATGAGGTGCTAGGAGTTCACCTTCATAGCAACTTCTGCGAACTGATACATGGTTTGCTTTATGTTTATGTATTTTCTGTCTCTTCCACTACCCATAATATCGTAGAAGTCAGAGATTTGTTTTACCCTCACCTCCTAGAGAAGAATGCCTGGAACTGGGCAAAAATATGATCAGTAAGCTTTCGGTCCCTTGGTATAGAAGCTGCTGTTGACACAGTCCACTAAGAGGACAGTCAGCAAACTGCACAGGATTCGCATTCCAAAAAGTTGTAATAATGATGAGATTTTAAATTAGATTTTTGAAAAGAGTCTCTTTTAGAAGGATCAACTCTTAATAAATAAAAGCAGATATGAAAATAATTAGATAAAAGTTCTAAAAATGACTTGCACACACACACACCAAAACACATGCTTGTTTAAATTTTTAAAAACTATATAAATTGAAAGTAAAAAACCTATGCTCCATCTCTTTGAAATCATAGATGGGAAGAAATGGGAATTCTGAAGCAGTTATATATTAAGGGGTAAGAAGGTGGGCTCTGGAATCATACTCCAGAGGTTCAAGTGAGCAAGTGTTTTCACATGTTACGAGGGAGAGACGAAAGAGAGGCAAGTAGAAAGAGGGAGAGAGAGAAGGAAGGAATGGAGGAAGGGAGGGAGGCAATGATAGAAAAAAAAATTTTGCCCAGTTCCAGGCTCTCTTCTCTAAGAGGTGAGGATAAAACAATTCTCTGACTTCTAGGACATTACATGTAGTGGAAGAGACAGAAAATACATAAACATAAAACAAACTGTGTGTCAGTTGGCAGCAGTTGCTATGATGGTGAAATCCTAGCACCTCATTACTGTTAGCATGCCCTTACTGGGGACACACTGGGATTTCCATCAGGTCCCCACGCTTTCCTCCCCAAGGATGAGAGTGAGTCAAGGAGGCCAGTGGTTTTTAAAGTTCCCAATAGCAGAGAAGAGGATTCAATTTGACCAGCATGCTTTGTTTTCAGACATTTTTGACATTCCCAGTTCTAACTTACCCTACACTTGCCAATAATTTCTGCCAGTGCCATCTCCTAAATCCTATCCTTTAGGACACTGTTACATACTCTCCATTGTGGAGTTCCTATTGAAATGCACCTTCATGCTAAAGGTAAGTGTTGCTGGGCATGTGTGAGTCTGTGTGAGTGTGTGTGTGTGTGTGTGTGTGTGTGAGTCTACTGGTTCCCTGAAGACAAGGAAACAGAAGAAAATTGAATGACAGATCTCTTCTTCTTTTTCTTAAGTTTTAAATGACTGTGTGCATAACTTCATATAATCTCCTACCCATTAACTTTGGAAAGAGATAGGCCATAAATATACACTCTTAGTGTACCTTTATTCCAAAATACTTTTTAGATTATTGTCTGACTTACCTACCAAAGAGACTGTGATTGTTTACAGAATGTGGTTGTGCCTTTAGCAAAATGGGGATGAAGAGTGTGGTTTGTGTCTTCAGCAGAAAAGCATATTTATTTAATTCATTAATCTAACTCTTCTCTATGTACTTAATCCCAAGATAATTTATTTGGTTAAGTATGGGATCTCCATGGATTTGAATTTTGAAAATAGAAAAGGTTTCGTGAGCTTTAACCTTGGTACAAGATGTAAGATAATTAAACTCTGAATAAAATTGTGCATGGAGTCAATTTCCATCAAATAGAACCTCTTAAAAAGGAACAAGATAATATTTAAAGAAGTATTTTAGAATATGGCAAAGAAATGTAAATAATAGAACAATGTATGATATTATACAGGATTTAGTTTGAAACTGCTAAAAACATTATATATATGCACATATGTGTATATTTGATTTTATCATTTGTTAAACTTGTACATTAGGATAGTTATATAAATATTTAAAAGTAGAAAGAACAATGAAATATAAATGATGAATAAGCATAAACAATGCTTGAAAGAGTACTTCCCAAACTTCCACTGCCAGTGTCCTTGTTCCCGTGGTGAGCCACAGCCATTCCCCTGCCTCTGCAGGACACCTTCCAAAACTAGCAGCCATGTGGCTGACAGGGTCTTGGTGCTCTGGCTAGGTGTCAGGCCTGAGTCTCTGAGGTGGGAGAGATGAGTTCAGGACATTGGTCCACCAGACACCTCCTGGCCCTGCATAATATCAGTCGGTGACAGCTCTCACAGAGATCTCCATCTCAATGCTAAGACCCAGCTCCACTCAACGACCAGCAAGCTCCAGTGCTGGACACCCCATGCCAAACAACTAGCAAGGCAGGAACACAACCGCACTCATTAGCAGAGAGGATGCCTAAAATAATACTAAGGTCACAGACTCCCCAAAACACAACACTGGACATGGTGCTACCCACCAGAAAGACAAGATCCAACCTCATCCACCAGAACATAGGCACCAGTCTCCTCCACCAGGAAACCTACACAACCCACTGAACCAACCTTATCCACTGGGGAAGACACCAAAAAACAATGGGAACTATGAACTTGCAGCCTGTGAAAAGGAGACCCCCAAACACAGTAAGGTAAACAAACTGAGAAGACAGAGAAATACACAGCAGATGAAGGAGCAAGGTAAAAACCTACCAGACCAGACAAATGAAGAGGAAATAGGCAGTCTACCTGAAAAGGAATTCAGAGTAATGATAGTAAACATGATCCAAAAATCTTTGAAATAGAATGGAGAAAATGCAAGAAATTTTAACAAGGACCTAGAAGAACTAAAGAGCAAACAGACAATGATGAACAACACAATAAATGAAATTAAAAATTCTCTAGAAGGAATCAATAGCAGTATAACTGAGGCAGAAGAACGGATAAGTGACCTGGAAGATAAAGTAGTGGAAATAACTACTACAGAGGAGAATAAAGAAAAAAGAATGAAAAGAATTGAGGACAGTCTCAGACACCTCTGGGACAAGATTAAACGTACCAATATTCGAATTATAGGAGTCCCAGAAAGAAGAAAAGAAAAAGAAAGGAACTGAGAAAATATTTGAAAAGATTATAGTTGAAAACTTCCCTAATATGGGAAAGGAAAGAGTCAATCAAGTCCAGGAAGCGTAGAGCCCCATACAGGATAAATCGAGGGAGAAATATCCCAAGACACATATTAATCAAGCTATCAAAAATTAAATACAAAGAAAAAATATTAAAAGCAGCTGGGGAAAAGCAACACATAACGTTCAAGGGAATCCCTATAAGTCTCACAACTGATCTTTCAGCAGAAACTACAAGCCAGAAGGATGTGGCAGGACATATTTAAAGTGATGCAAGGGAAAAACCTACAAACAAGATTACTCTACCCAGAAAGGATCTCATTCAGATTCGACAGAGAAATTAAAACCTTTACAGACAAGCAAAAGCAAAGAGAATTCAGCACCACTAAACCAGTTTTACAACAAATGCTAAAGGAACTTCTCTAGGCAGGAAACTCAAGAGAAGGAAAAGACCTACAATAACAAACCCAAAACAATTAAGAAAATGATAATAGGAACATACATATCCATAACTACCTTAAATGTAAATGGATTAAATGCTTCAACCAAAAGACACAGACTGGCTGAATGGATACAAAAACAAGACCCACATTTATTATGTCTACAACAGACCCACTTCAGACCTAAGAACACATAAGGACAGAAAGTGAGGGGATGGAAAAAGAAATTCCATGCAAGCGGAAATCAAAAGAAAGCTGGAGAAGCAATTCTCATATAAGACAAAATAGACTTTAAGATAAAGACGATTACAAGAGACAAAGGACACTAAGTAATGACCAAGGGATCAATCCAAGCAGAGGATATAACAATTGTAAATATTTATGCACCCAACATGGGAGCATCTCAATACATAAGGCAAATGCTAACACCTGTAAAGGGGAAATCAACAGTAACACAATAAGAGCGGAGGACTTTAACACCATATTTTCAACAATGGACAGATTATCCAAAATGAAAGTAAATAAGGAAACAGAAGCTTTAAAAGACACATTAAACAAGATGGACTTAATTGATATTTATAGGATATCCCATCCAAAAACAACAGAATACACTTTCTTCTCAAGTGCTTATGGAGCATTCTCCAAGATAGATGATATCTTGTGTCACAAATCAATTCTTGGTAAATTTAAGAAAACTGAAATAATTATCAAGTATCTTTTCCAACCACAATGCTATGAGACTAGATATCAATTACAGAAAAAATCAGTAAAAAATACAAACACATGGAGGCTAAACAATACACTACTAAATAACCAAGAGATCACTGAAGAAATCAAAGAGGAAATCAAAAAAAAGAAGAAACAAATGACAATGAAATCATGGTGACCCAAAACCTTTGGGATGCAGCACAAGCAGTTCTAAGAGGGAAGTTTATAGCAATACAATCCTACCTCAAGAAACATCTCAAATAAAAAACGTAATCTTACACCTAAAGCAATTAGAGAAAGAAGAACAAAATAACCCCGAAGTTAGCAGAAGGAAAGAAATCATAAAGATCAGATCAGAAATAAATGAAAAAGAAATGAAGGAAACCATAGCACAGATCAATAAAACTAAAAGCTGGTTCTTTGAGAAGATAAACAAAATTGGCAAACCATTAGCCAGACTCATCAAGAAAAAAAGGGAGAAGACTCAAAGCAAAAGAATTAGAAATGAAAAAGGAGAAGTAACAACTGACACTGCAGAAAAACAAAGGATCATGAGAGATTATTACAAGCAACTATATGCCAATAAAATGGACAACCTGGAAAAAATAGACATATTCTTAGAAATGCACAATCTTCTGAGACTGAACCAGGAAGAAATAGAAAACATAAACAGACCAATCACAAAAACTGAAATCGAAACCGTGATTAAAAAAATTCCAACAAACAAAAGCCCAGCAACAGATGGCTTCACAGGTGAATTCTATCAAACATTTAGAGAAGAGCTAACAACTATTCTTCTCAAACTCTTCCAAAATATAGCAGAGTGATAAACACTCCCAAACTCAGTCTACGAGGCAACCATCACCCTGACACCAAAACCAGACAAAGATATCACAAAGAAAGAAAACTACATGCCAATATCACTGATGAACATTGATGCAAAAATCCTCAACAAAATACTAGCAAACAGAACACAACAGCACATTAAAGGGATCATACACCATGATCAAGTGGGGGTCATCCCAGGAATGCAAAAAGTCTTCAATATACACAAATTAATCAATGTGATACACCATATTAACAAATTGAAGAATAAAAACCATATGATTATCTCAATAGATGCAGAAAAAGCTATCGACAAAATTCAACAGCCATTTATGATAAAAACCCTCCACAAGGTAGGCATAGAGGAAACTTACCTCAACATAATAAAGGCAATATATGACAAACCCACAGCCAACATTGTTCTCAATGGTGAAAGACTGAAACTGTTTCCTCTAAAATCAGGAACAAGACAAGGTTTTCCATTCTCACCACTCTTATTCAACATAGTTTTGGAAGTTTTAGCCACAGCATCAGAGAAGAAAAAGAAATAAAAGGAATCCAAATCAGAAAAGAAGTAAAGCTGTCACTGTTTACAGATGACATGATACTATACATAGATAATCCTAATGATTCTACCAGAAAACTACTAGTGCTAATCAATGAAATTGGTAGAGTAGCAGAATACAAAATTAATGCACAGAAATCTCTTGCATTCCTATACACTAATGATGAAAAATTTGAAAGAGAAATTAAGGAAACTCTCCTGTTTACCATTGCAACAAAAAGAATAAAATACCTAGGAATAAACCTACCTAAGGATCCAAAAGACCTGTATGCAGAAAACTATAAGACACTGATGAAAGAAATTAAAGATGTTACAAACAGATGGAGAGATATATCATGTGCTTGGATTGGAAAAGTCAACATTGTGAAAATGACTCTATTACCCAAAGCAATCTACAGATTCAGTGCAATCCCTATCAAACTACCAATGGCATTTTTCACAGAACTAGAACCAAAAATTTCACAATTTGTATGGAAACACAAAAGATCCCGAACAGCCAAAGCAATCTGGAGAAAGAAAAAAGGAGCTGGAGGAATCAGGCTCCTGGACTTCAGACTATACTACTAATCTACAGTAATTAAGACAGTATGGTACTGACACAAAAACAAAAATATAGATCAATGGAATAGCATAGAAAACCCAGAGATAATCCCATGCACATATAGCCACCTTTCTTTGATAAAGGAGGCAAGAATATACAATTGAGAAAAGATTACCTTTCAATAAGTTGTGCTGGGAAAACTGGACAGCTACATGTAAAAGAATGAAATTAGAACACTCCCTAACTCCATGCACATAAATAAACTCAAAATGGATTAAAGACCTAAATGTAAGGCCAGACACTGTCAAACTCTTAGAGGAAAACATAGGCAGAACACTCTATGACATACATCACAGCAATATCCTTTTTGACCCACCTCCTAGGGAAATGGAAATAAAAACAAAAACAAACAAATGGGACCTAATGAAACTTAACAGCTTTTGCACAGCAAAGGAAACCATAAACAAGATGAAAAGAAAACCCTCAGAATGGGAGAAAATTTTTGCAAATGAAGCAACTGACAAAGGATTAATCTCAAAAGTATACAAGCAGCCCATGTAGCTCAATATCAGAAAAACAAACAACCCAATCCAAAAATGGGCAGAAGACCTAAAAAGATATTTCTCCAAAGAAGATATACAGATTGCCAACAAACACATGAAAGGATGCTCAACATCACTAATCATTAGAGAAAAACAAATCAAAACAACAATGAGATATAATCTCACACCTGTCAGAATGGCCATCATCAAAAAGTCTACAAACAATAAATGCTGGAGAGGGTGTGGAGAAAAGGGAACGCTCTTGCCCTGTTGGTGGGAATGTAAATTGATACAGCCACTATGGAGAACAGTATGAAGCTTCCTTAAAAAACTAAAAATCAAACTACCATACAACCCAGCAATGCCACTACTGGGCATATACCCTAGGAAAACCATAATTCAAAAAGAGTCATGTACCACAATATTCACTGCAGCTTTATTTACAATAGCCAGACATGGAATCTACCTAAGTGTCCACTGACAGAAGAATGCATAAAGAAGATGTGGCACGCATTTACAGTGGAATATTACTCAGCCATAAAATGAAATGAAATTGAGTTATTTGTAGTGAGGTGGATAGACCTAAGAGTCTGTCATACAGAGTGAGGTAAGTCAGAAGAGAAAAACAAATACCGTATGCTAACACATATATATGAAATCTAAAAAAAAAAAGTGGTTCTGAAGAACCTAGGGGCAGGACAGCAATAAAGATGCAGATGTAGAGAATGGACTTGAGGAAACAAGAAGGGGGAAGGGGAAGCTGGGATGAAGTGAGAGTGGCATGGACATATATACACTACCAAATGTACAATAGATAGCTAGTTGGAAGCAGCTGCATAGCACAGGGAGATCAGCTTGCTGCTTTGTGTCCATCTAGAGGGGTGGGATAGGGAGGGAGGGAGGGAGATGCAAGAGGGAGAGGACATGGAGATATATGTATACGTATCGTTCATTTTGCTATACAGCAGAAACTAACACACCAATGTAAAGCAATTATATGCCAATAAAGATGTTTTAAAAAAAGAATAAATAATGCTTTCATATTCTTCAAAATGATAGTTTTTAATTATCAAGCAATGAATAATTTAAAACAAAAATAGATATTTGAAATATTAATAGTTAAAGACTATTCTGAAATATATTTCCATGATAATTTGAAAACTTAAGCTGATACAACCTTCCTAACATGCTGAGCTTTCTCTAGACTTTAGAAGTAGTTATTTATAGCTATCCAATCTGAACTGTAGTTATTCTTTGGTTTTATCAGTGTGTTATATTCCCTCATTTAAATTTTTCATCTCATAAATGCTGGTAGCTATCAATTAGGTAAATAGCCAAAGAAATAGTCAAGGGATGTGTCTAAGCCATTAAAAAAATAAGATTGTCACCATGTGTCCAGATGGTTCATATATATTGAAGAACTTTCCATAATGACCCATGAATTTATAATTAATGGTTTATGGATTAGAACCTACAGGATAAGATGCAAAACTTCTGGCTAAGTGTCCATTAATTAGGAAGGACCATGAATGGAAGAGTGTATTGAGGGCACCACTAGTATGTTTTCCAAAAATTGAATTATTGACATAGACTTTGAAGTTAGAGGGTTATAGTAGTTTCCTAGATGTGGGGTTAGAAGGAAGAACATTTAAAGCTGTTGTAAAATAAATGTCTTTGTTTAATATTTGTAAGGAGTTTTTCCCCGAGTGCCTAGAAAGGCTATTTTCTTCTCCTTTTTGTTCTCCAAAATTTAATATTTCAGTTAATTAGTATGAGCAGACACATTAAACTAGTTTTCTGGCTTCTTAATATCAGTTTAAACAGAGGCTAAATCATTTGTTTTTCAGTGAATCTTCTCAAAGGAAGATTTTTTTAACTGAAAGTTGGAAATTGCCTCAGGACACTCATTCATTCATTCAATTACTTAATGAGTTGTTTATCACACATGATGTTGTCTGCTAGGCTGAGGGCTAATATTTAAGGAAACAGTGATGGCCAGCAGAGGATTTCTAACTCTAAGAATGTCTCCTGATAGAAAAACATGCTAGCTAATCTTGTTCCTTTGTGTTTTAATGTAGATGCATTGGAAACTTACTCAAATATGCAAGTTTAATTTTTTTCCTGCCATAAGTCACAAACCAGGATTACAATCACCAAAGTCAACGTATTTTAGAAGGTATTTCACAGAAAATGAGAAGAATAAGTTCAGAAGAACAAATTAGAATTTTACCCAAAGTACACATGAAGAAAGAAGACAGCTTCAGAAATACTTGATTAATGACAGCCATTTCTAAAATAAAAGCTAAGTAACACATGAAATTGGAGGCAGAACACAAAGGAATAAAGTAACCAAAAAAGAATTTCTTAATTATTGATGTAAATAAAACAGGAAATTGTCCTCAGACCTTTTAGTCTGGAAAGAAAACTTGGACTATATACTGGGCTGAAACTTTTACTTTTCAGATGGAAAGTACAGATAAGAGAGCTAAAAATTTAAGAAATTCTTGAAAAATGGCAGGCCTGGATATAGAATAATTTATTTAAATTTTCTGAGTCTGCCCCCACTGAATTCAAATGCTTTAATCAAATGACAGCTGACCTGCCAGAGTTGGTGAGGAAGGACTTCTTTGTCAGGTCTTGAGAGGAGAGCCCTTCAATTTTCTTCGCAGATAAGTCTTCTGTGGTTTTCATGGGAGAGCAGGGAGGATATTGGCCTTGAACTTCACTGTAAGGAGCTCATCCCTCTTCGGCTACACTTGACACTGATAAGTGCTGGTCTTGCACAGTTTCCGTTTCTCAGTTGAAACTGTAGCTCCTTTCAAATGGGCCTAATGTCTAGAGCTGTACTACAACCATCCAGCCATGCCTTCCCATCCAAGGTACTGCATGTAGGAGGTTCCTCTTGCATGCAATACCTCGCAGATACCTGTCTCTGCTGTCTCTCTGGAAGTTGCCTTCTGAAACAGGCCCAGCAGCTGCTTCTCATGAAGCTCCAGTCCAGCCTCCTCTCCCAGCAATCTACTTCTTTGTCAAGAGCCTAGGTCTTGGAAAACATAAGCTTCAACTCTCTCCCACAGGAAGAATATCCTCAGGCCTCCTGGAGCTAAGCCCTGCTGGCCCTCTCTAAAGGGGAAAGAGTAAAATGTATCTCATTCTTTCTTATTTGGAAAACACAGTTAAGTTCTCTTCCCATTGGGTTGTGTGACAGATGTACTTAACATAATTGCTCCCTCTCAGGCAACACAATTTTTTGCAATAAAAGCTAAAAATAAATATCAAATTCTCAATACTAGCAGGGAAATTAAAGCTGTGTTATGGCTTTGGGATATAAAAGTTATACAAAACAGCAAACAAAAACAAGTAAACAGTAATAAAAACAAGTAATAAAAATGCCTTTGGAATGTTTTTGTTCAGATACATATAATTATGGAATTCAGTTTCCAAGGATGGTTTTCTGGACAGAAGTTTTACACAGAGTATAATCCTTATGGGCTCTTTGTTTGGTTTCAATAGATTTCAACGTCAAAGTGCTGTTGCTGTTTCATTCCAATGCCACATGATTTTACTGAGAAGAGTATGTATCAAGTCACTGAGTGAGTGACTAGGATTCATGTGTTGACCATTTCTCAATAGATTTAGAAGTTTTACTCTTCATTTTAAGAGGAAAAAAAATCTGTTGAAATCAAAGAGGTCACAGTCAAAAGACCATATTATTCATTATTTCTGTTCCCTTAGGAAGTTGTAAGGAATAATTCTGCTGACCATATTGTTTTGTTCAAATGAGATGTTTTGTTTTTTTTGAACAGACAAGTGTCAAGTTGAAAATGTTCTTTTTCTTTTCTTTATCACTTTGAAAGGATCATTAAACCAAATCAAGCAATTGAAAACAATGGCACTTTTTTATGTGAACTAAAACTTCTTCACATACCCAGAAACAAATGCTAAATTCCACTTTGATCAGGCCAGATCAATTACACAGAATGGATTACTATCACAATGATCTCTGAGAGTCCTGATACTTTGATTCTGTTATAAACTTTGTAAGGCTGTTGCCCTGTATTCTGTTATTAAATTTCACATAGGGCTTCCCTGGTGGAGCAGTGGTTGAGAATCCGCCTGCCGATGCAGGGGACACGGGTTCGTGCCCCTGTCCGGGAAGATCCCACATGCTGTGGAGCGGCTGGGCCCATGAGCCATGGCCCCTGAGCCTGTGCGTCCGGAGCCTGTGCTCCACAACGGGAGAGGCCACAACAGTGAGAGGCCCGCGTACCACCAAAAAAAAAAAAAAAAAAAAATTTCACATAGTATGATCTTCTAAATCAGCACAATCACAGTTTAAAAGAGGAAACCAATTTTAAAAAGCACAGATAAGTGTTACTTCATCTATGTAATTTTTTTTTTTTTGGTACTTAAACCAAAAGAAGTCCAGGAAAGAATGGCTCCCAAAGGATGCTAGTTGGCCAACATGTTTTGAGTTGTGAGGTGCAGATCTTGTCTAGATAAGTGTAGCCTTGCCTTCAAGGATAAAATATCTATTTTTGTCTTTGCCTCTACTGGTTTTTGCAACATTTCTTTCCTAATCCATTACATTGAATGATTCCCACTTTTATGACTAGACTTCATGATTGAAAGTAGAGATAAGTAAACTAAATATCTTCCTTATCCACACTTCATCTTCCCATATAAAAATTTATTTCCTAGCAATATGCTGATGTATTAGAAATAGTTTAATGGATCGTTTTTACATATTTATACTAGAAGTGTAGAATATATCTTAAAATATGACTTTCCCTGGATATACATCTATTTACAGTCTGGAATTTAATCATCCATTAATAAGCATATTTTAAATTTATTCATTATAAATAGATGCCTCTTAAAGTCTGCAATATTAGGGATTGTGAAGGGAATGTGTTCTATGTGACTCCAGGGTCCAAACTCCTAATCATTGTGACATATGTCATTGGATTCAACAAGAGCCAATAGCTAGTTAGAGAAGCTGGTCTGGGAGATGTTTGGGAACTCTGTACACAACAGGGATGCTTAATAGCCCAGGGAAGCTGTGGCATGAAATTACATAGAAATCTATCTCTTCTAGTGCCCAGCCCCCAACATCTATATGGAGCTCATATCTCCTCTAGAACTTTGATGAATTGCCATTAATAGTTCTGGGCATCTGGAGACAATAATCTGGCACAGATACTGATGTTTTCTTAAGAGACATTGTTAGCAATATCAGTGTAGACGTTTGATTTGTGGGCAGTACTTGTGAAATTGGCACGAGAGAGGGAAAACATAATGAGTGCCTTGGGATGACTGTGGCTAAATGGAGATTCTTCATATGGAGCCTCTGTAGATTAAGATACCATGAGCACTCTATCAAGATCAAGTGGATCCAGTGATATAAAAAAGTTATTTATACTAATGTAAATTTATTTGTTCCACATATTAGGAAGATCCAGTAGACACACGCAACCTACTTCTATGTGAATATGAGATGATCTCCCATATATAACTAATTTTTCAGATAACTACAAATCATATGACTTTACTGACTGCATACGTATAATATATATAATATGGATCTCTTTTCAGTTTATCTAAGACCTTGTCAGAGAGTTCAATATTGAATCGGATACATATTGGTTTCTATCACAAGCTTGACTGATTCAATTTTCAGAGAAAGCTTAAGTTAACTCCTTTCTAGACCAATCTTCTACTAGAATGTCACCTCTATGAGAGCTGTATCTGGTCTATACTATTCACCACTCCCATATCCTTAGTACATAGAACAAAACTAGGCAGAAGCATTAATTAAATATTTTTGAATTAATGGATTTCCTTTGACCTTAGATGGCCCATGCTTTACTGCAGTACAAAGGGACATAGCCTTGTGTCTAAATATTTTTTGCTCCTCACTCACAAGATCTTGTCCTCCATCCTGACATACCCGTGTACTCCCATCATATTCTCTAATCTATATCTCCTCCAAAAGCTCAGTTTCCGACATCTGCTTTCCATCTACTAACTCTTAATCTTCAAATTTACCTTTTCCAGTAATTTTGTTGACTTGGTAAAGACCTCCCAATTGATTCCCACCATCTCTCCCTGTCCATCATGACCTTCATCTCTTTACTCTCCATTTACAACTGCTCCATAGCATCTGTCTTCTTCTCTCTTGCCCCTCTCTCCCTTTGCAAAACTCCAATCCTCCTTAAATCCACAACTTAATTCAAGCTTTTGAATGTTCTGGGAATAAAGACATGCAACAATGCTGATTGGATATCTTTATATTTTTTACCACTCTTGGAAGCAATATGTTTTTCCTATTCTTGATGTTTCTTTCCAAATGAGTATAATTCAATTAGCTTAACTCCAGATCTCCCTGATTGCCTTATAAGAATTAAATGAGAACAAAATGACATTATTTCAAATTAGATTCTAAGAGAAGAAAGAGGAAGGGAGGAAAGTTATGAGCTAATTTCACTACTTATCATAAGTAGAAAAATGAAAAGATAAAGTCAATATCCCCCCCAAAAGGGGATGTCTAAGGATATTATATAAAGGTATTAGAATAATTGTAACTGTGTTAGGTCGCAAAAATGACCTCCTGTTCTTCGTTCCTCTCACTTGCCCTCCTCTATGATTCTGGGCTTCATCATATTATTTCCTTTGGCCCATGAGAAGTTAATGAATATATTTCAAACAGAGGTTTGAAAAAGTACTTGCCTGTTGCTTCTTAGGCTTTTGTAACTCTGCCTTTGTCATAAGAAGTCTGGTCTTGCCTGCGGGAAGAATGTAAGAAGAATGTAAGATACAGAGCTAAATTGTCCCAGTCAATAGCCAGCATAGACCCAGAAATGAAAATAAATCTAGCTTAAACCAGAGCCACCACCCAGCTGAAATCACTGACCCATACACTCATGAACTCGGTTGATGCTTATTGCTCTAAACATTGAGTTCGGGGTGTTTTTATGTTTTTTGTAATCCAGCATAATGGTAGAAATACAACAAATACTGTAACCATTTAGAAAAATGTAAACCTTTATAAATACCAAAAGGTATACTGATACACACACACAGAGAAAGAGAATATATAAAACTAGTTATGTAATGAAATTTGATGTGGGTGTGTATATCATACAATAACATAAAAGAACAAAGACCAAAGTTATTATTCATATTGACAGTTGTGTAACAGCTTAAATTATGTATTGATAGAAAAAAAGAAGTTCAAATTGCCTAGCAAAGCAAAATTCAATACTCTGTGCTACATTCACAAGAAAGATCTGAAACAAATATTCTGAATGGGTAAAAAGTAAAGAACAAGCAATATTATACCAGGAAAATGCAGATAAAAAGAAAGTAGGTAGACATCTGACAGGTAGAATTTAGACCAAAAAACGCTGAAAGAAGAACACAAAAGGACACTTTATAAGGCCATAGATTAAAATTCAAAATGAAGATATAGAATATATTAATATTTGTGCACTGATAATTCAGCAATACTAGTCATACAAGCCAAATTAAATACGTAAATAAATAAATCTAATCATGATTTTTAGAAGAAAAGTTTTTGAAAAAGAACACTATTGAAAAATAGCTAGCTAACTCAATTAAAAAGTGGTGGCAGTGAGGGAATTGAGGTGGGGGGAGATAAAGCACAATGCTCAAAGTTAGAAAGAACAAGGGTAAAATATCATCAAAATTGAGGAAATTATAAATAATAATTAAGAGACTTATTTCGTACAATAATGCAAATTAATTTTTTTTTAAATGAAAACTTGGATAATTTTCTCTCTCTACCAAAGGGCTGTGGGAGAGGAGGAGAAGATGGACTACATAGATCAATTACCATTGAAGAAATAAAGGAAGTACTTGAAAAGAGTGGGTGTTTTGGTACGCGGGCCTCCCACCGCGGAACACAGGCTCCGGACGCGCAGGCCCAGCGGCCATGGCTCACGGGCCCACCCGCTCCGCGGCATGTGGGATCTTCCCGGACCGGGGCACGAACCCGTGTCCCCTGCATCGGCAGGCGGACTCTCAACCGCTGCGCCACCAGGGAAGCCCCAGTGTTTGTTTTTAATTGTTGACTGAAGTGTTCTTTGTAGGTCAGTGAGGTTAAATTGGTTAACAGTTGTTCAAATCTTCTGCAAGTTGTTGAGATTTTCACATAAGATTTTCGACACTTCTTTTTCTCCTTTAAATCTGTCATATGTACTGTTTGTATTTCAAAGCTCTATTATTGTATACACACTGATTTTGGATTCTTGTATCTTTCTGTAGAATTAGTTCTTTTATCATTTTGAAATGTCTTTTTCTCTAGTAGTACACCTTGTCTTAAGTCTTCTTTGCCTAATATTAATAAACATGTAATAGCTGTCTTTTGGTTTGTGTATGCATAATATATATTTTTTTCATCCTTTCGATTCTCTCTTTATCATTATACTCAAGTGTATCTCTAGTAAACAACATCGAATTGGTTTTGATATCTTTATCCAGTTAGACAAATGTGGCCTTTTAATGGGATTTCAATCAATTTACGTTATCACAATTCCTGATATATCTGTATTTAATGAACATATTGTTATTATCCCATGTATTCATTTATTTTTTATGCATTTTTAGATTAATCAAGTTTTAAAAATTCTAGGTAGGGTTTTTTTGTTATATATTCTTACACAATTCTTCTAGTATTTCTCTAAAAATGGCATCCTTGATTTCTATTTTTTAAATATTATTTTTCTTTTACTTATGGAAAGATAGCTAGTACACCTTCATGTATGCCAGATGAATTTCAGAAAGGAGGAAGAGAAAGGATCATACCAACCATCAGTCTATTTTTATTTTGGGGGGAACTTGATTGAGGAATATTTTATATATAATAAGTAACACCTGTTTAAGTGTACAATTTGATAAGTTTTTACATATGTATACATGCACCCATGAAACTATTACCACAATTGAGATAATGAGCTTATCCACTGTCCCCAAAAGTCCCTCTTGCTCCTCTGTGATCCTTTCTTCTTGCCTACTCATCAGTACCCAGACAGTCACTGATCTTCTTTTTATTACTGTAGATGAGTTTTCACTTCTAGAATTTCATATAAACAAAAATATATATTATATACTTTTTTGTACTGGCTCAAGCATATTTATTTTGAGATAAATCTAAATTGTTCCATGATTCAATATTCATTCCTCTTTATTGCTGAACAGTATTTTACTGCATTACATACCACAATTTATTTATCTGATTCACCTATAGATGGATAGTTGGATTTTTTTTCCTAATTTGAGTCTATTACAAATTAAGCCTTCAAAAAACATTCAGGTGCAATTCTTTATAAGGACGTGTGCTTTCATTTCTTTTTGCTAAATACTTAGAAATGGAATGGCTAGTCATGTGCTAGGTATATGTTCAATGTTTTTACATGAAGTTCAGAAACATGCAAAAGCATGACAAAGATTGTCACAGCAGAGTACCACAGACATTTTTTCCTCACAATTCTGGAGGCTGGAAGTCTGAGACCAAGGTGTCAGCAGGACTGGTTTCTTCTGAGGTCTCCTCTTGGCTTGCAGGTGGCCTTCTCCCTGTGTTTTCACACGTGTCCTCTCTCTGTTTCTACATCCAAATTTCCTCTTCTTATAAGGAAACAAGTTATATTGGAGTAGGGCCTAGACTAATGACTTCATTTTAACTTCATTTCTTCTTTGAAGACTCTAGCTCCAAATACAGCCACATTCTGAGGTACTGGAGGCTATGACTTTAACATATGGACTTGTGGGGAACAGAATTCAGCCCATAATAGTGGTACTTGTCAATAATGCCATTTAAGTTCAGAAAACTATATAGGACTGATGGAATTCCAGATCATCAGTAAATGGTAGTGTCTTTTCCAGGTTTGATGAATAACGTAGGGTCATATGGTGCATATCTAGGGAGTCCCATGTGTATCTGTGGTCGAGAGGCTGAAGCTTTGGAGGCTCAGCATGCCTGGGCTGCTGGGACAGACGATGAATGTTATTTTCCTCTCAGTCCTTCAAGTAAGTCTAAGTCCCTCTTCAAAGATTAGTACACACACACACACACTCACACATACACATACACACACAAACACATGTATTTTCTGCAAAAGCAGTTGGTCCCCTGGGGACAACGATAGACATATCCACTACCGGTAAGCGGAGAGATTTCATTGTATTAAAAGTGCTTTAGGTTGAAAAATGAAGTGGAAGCTCTTCAGCTGTTCCTCAGTGGAGGACTGTGCATGCTCTTGGGAAAAGGAGCGTTGACTTTAGAAGGAATATACACCGGCTTGCCCATAAGAAGTTGCATTCATTCATTTCTGCCCCTGAGTATCACTGCATTTGGGCTGCACACATTTTCCTTTAATGGCATTGCAAAGAGTCGAATATGAAGGTTCTGGGACCTGAACCTCAAATCTTGATATTTGAGATACAGGATGGGAGCCGAGGGGCCTTGTGAGTTTGGAGGTTGCAGGAAAGTTACAGAAAGCTCATCAGAGAATGCTTTGTGGCCATGTAGAGTGGAAGATGAGATTAAGATGATCCAAGAAGTTGCTGATTTACTCCAAGAGTCTTTCAAACAAGCTCCAGAGTTTGGGCTGTAGAAAGCCTCGTGAGTGCTAGTATAAGATCTGCCTACCTTTGGAGCAAGCATGAAGCCTATAGTTTGTGTGTTTTTATCTTAAAAAATGTTTTGGTTGTTGAGCTACAGTTGATGTACAATATTACATGGGTTTCAGGTGTGCGATTCACAATTTTTGAAGGTTATGTGTCATTTATACTTATTGTAGAATGTTGGCTATACTCCCCCTACTACACACACACAAAAGCTATGACAGAGATGAGAAGAATGGTTAATTTGGAGGTACACTAATGGGAAAGGAGCACAAGGAGGCTGCTTGGATGATGGAAATGTATATATCTTGATCTGGATCATGTTTAGACAGGTAAATTCTTGTATAAAATACATCAATCTGTGTATTTAAGATTTGTGTACCTTACTGTAAGTTATAGTTCAATTTAAAAAAGAGTAATAATAATAAAAACAAAATCTGCCAAAAACATTTAGGAGATGTTGGGAGAAATTAGAACACACATAGGGTAGTTAATGGTATTAATGAATAACAAATATCACTGAGATGTAATAAGAGTATTTGCAGTTTTATATAAAGTATCCATATCTTTTAGAGATGCATATCGAAGTACTGTACTTACTGCTGAAAAGATATAATCCCTGAGATCCTTTTAAAATAAACTAACAGGTGTTGGTATAACTCAAACAAGACTGGTAATATTTGATAATTATTGAATCTAGGATGATGAGTACATTGGTTTAATTATATAATTCTCTCTACTTATGTCGATATACATTTTCAATAATAAAAGTTTATTTTTTAAGGGACTGTTTAGTTCAGATTTCCATGCTCAGAATATTAATTTCTGGGCTTTTTCCCAAAATGGATTGGTGCAGTCTCTCCACCTTCCATGCTGTGCCTCTCTAGTTAGTAGTAGTAACAGTTGTCGTTTATTGACTCTTAGCAATCACCAGGCTCCAATATAAATGAATCTATATTATATATATATCATATATATAATAAAGTTTAAATTAATAAATACATAAATTAAGTTCCTGTCTCTCTTTTTCAAAGTAGCTAAAAGGAAGTCAGACTTTATATAAAAAAAAAAAAAAATCTGAATCTTGTGAGGGTTGACGCAGTGGGATTGGGAGCATTGAAAGCATCCAAAAGCTATTTGATTGATTTAATGGTTAAAAGTCAGGGCTTACCCCCGGAAAAACTGGAAAAGTTGGGAGAGAAGGGTAGGAAAAACTAGAGCCAGCAGTAGCCAGTGGATTCAAGGCAGAGAATTGTAGAGTCTGGGAAAGAAGACAGGAATTGGGGCCAACCAGCCTGCTGCGCTATGTGAGAGGGACTGGGGAAAACGTTTCTAAAAAAAAATTTGTTCTGTGTCATGAATAAAACCTCTCTCGAGCTTTGCTTTGCCCTGCAGTAGATTTTAAAATTTGCTTTGGAGGAAGAAAAGAAAAGTGTTGGTCCATACACAATATATTTATTTATTTACATTTCCAAGCAAGTATATTAAAGTCTCTGAGAAGTCCTAATAGAAAACAACACTCAAAAATTTTAACCCAGAAATTCAGAATTATTTGTCCACCCATCCCTGAACACCCACACTCATTTTTGGCCCCTATGATCATCTTCTAAGTCTAGCACTTGGAACGCTATTTGGAAGTGTTTCCTCAGATTTACTATTCAATTCATGTGTGCTTTGGTTCAAAACCTCCCTCTGCCTTTGCCAGGACTCTGCCTGATCTGCAGCTAGCCTGTGACTATCCAAGTCCTGCTTATAAAGCAAACTTTTCTCTTACATTTTTTTTTTTTTTTTTTTTGTGGTATGCGGGCCTCTCACTGCTGTGGCCTCTCCCGTTGCGGAGCACAGGCTCCAGACGCGCAGGCCCAGCGGCCATGGCTCACGGGCTCAGCTGCTCCGCGGCATGTGGGATCCTCCCGGACCAGGGCACGAACCCGTGACCCCCGCATCGGCAGGCGGACTCCCAACCACTGCGCCACCAGGGAAGCCCTCTCTTACATTTTTAACAGTCATATTTTCAAATATCCTCTTTTATGTTCTTAGTTTTATTTTGTATCAGTACATATTCCAATTAAATTACCTTTCTGGTGAGTTTCAATTCTGAAATCCTATGTTATTTTTTTTTTTTGATTTTGTGGAAAAGAGTTGTTTCATAGGAGAAAAATGACGTAGGAGGAGAATGCTCCAGGGGAATAATATTTCTAAGGGAGAATTGGAAGTCTTTCCTTTTATAGAATAAAAAATATACTATTACAATAGATTTATAACTCAAGTAATTGTGGGTTTGCCCTACTCTAGATCACTTTAGTAAATTATTTTTAAAATAGCACTAAGAAAGCTGGTACTATGTCATTCAGGAAGCTGGATTAACACTTCGGGGACTTAAGGGCCTCTGCTCAACCACACAGATGCCCCGATCACGAACAATATTTGGTGGCAAAGGTCCACAGTCACAGGAATCACGCTAATCCTTTCATAGTTTCAGGGTGATTGCTGTTCTGTAAGCTCAACTTACCTGGATATTTAAGTTAGGCCATTTTTTACAAGACTCCATGGAAAGATTTAATAATAGGAAAATGTAGAGAGTGAACATATTTTACTAAACTGGAAAAGGACAGAAAACTGCCTTTAAAGAATTCCTTAATATAAAAAAATGGAGAGAAAGACAAATATATGATATCACTTATATGTGGAATCTAAAAAAATGATATAAATGAGCTTATTTACAAAACAGAAATAGAGTCCCAGATGTAGAAAACAAACTTATGGTTACAGGGGGTAGGGAGTGGGGCGGGAGGGATAATTGGGAGATTGCGATTGACAGGTACACACGACTATATATAAAATGGATAACTAATAAGGACATACTGTACAGCACAGGGAACTCTAATCAATACTCTGAAATGACTTATGTGGGAAAAGAATTTTTAAAAGGGTGGATATAGGTATATGTATAACTGATTCACTTTGCTGTATGTCTGAAACTAACACCACATAGTAAATCAACTGTACTCCACTAGAAATTTTCTTTTAAATAGAGAAAAGTATTTTAGAACCACAGAATTGACCCATTCACTTAGACTTTATTTTCTGCCTTGTATTAGTATTTATATTTTTACACATGGTTTTTCAGTTTCTTATTAAACTGTAATAACCTGAGACTAGGAACCATATTTGATATGGCTTTGCATCCATTGAATTGTCCAAAGCAGGGTGCAGTTACCTTGAAACACATAGTTAATGTCTGGGAGAATGAAGAGTTTCAAAAGTCAAGAAAAATCAGCGGTGTACCTAATGGCCAAGGAATTATAAGACAGATATCAGGCAAAAGGTGCACTAGGAGGAATATAATGAAGAGGCTAAAAGACAGGAAAGTGACTGTAAAGCACTAAAAGAGAGGCTTTGGGTTGGAACAAAAGAGTATAGTGGCTTCAATAAAAGTAGTTTAACTGGAGTTGGGAAATAAAAAATATACACTCAAGTTCGAGATCAGGATAATGTGACAGGGAGAAAACAGATGATTATTCAAGAATTTTTATCAGAAAAAAATACAATACAGGTTAATAAAATGAGATTATTGGATATGATACTGAGAAAGTAAGTATGTCAGAACCTGAATACTTGGTGCTATTTAGAAGAAAAGGGGAAGAAACTGATGAGATAATTTTGAAGTTATTATAAGAACAATTTTGATCATTGGAGATTACAAATAAAATGCAGAATGTATTGAAGTTTAAATTCAGCAGTGGATAGTCTATCTTTCTGAGTCTTGCAAAGGAGAGAGGTGTAGTTATCGTTTGGAGTAGAAATTTGAGTTTTTTGGAATAATAAACTTATACCAAACTTCAATCTAAAAACAGCATTGACAGTCACATTGCATTTTGAGGTAATTAAAACCAGCCATTCCCACAAAATTCTTCTTTTTTTTTTTTTTTTTTTTTTTTTTTTTGTTTTTTTTTTTTGCGGTACGCGGGCCTCTCACTGTTGTGGCCTCTCCCTTTGCGGAGCACAGGCTCCGGACGCGCAGGCTCAGCGGCCATGGCTCACGGGCCCAGCCGCTCCACAGTACATGGGATCCTCCCGGACCGGGGCACGAACCCGCGTCCCCTGCATCGGCAGGCGGACTCTCAACCACTGCGCCACCAGGGAAGCCCCTCACAAAATTCTTTATACATTATCCCATTATATAATTGACTTTTTCCTTAACTTAGCTTGAAATTCTTAACATTAGAGTCACTTCTTCAAATAAGACAAGAAAACTAGAGAAAATTTTTGAGAGCTTCATTGACAAAGCACATAATTTACAAGGGCACAATGCTTTCTCTGAATTTCCTCCAAATGTATTTATGCAAGATATCTATTATTTTCTTTGCTAATCTTGAAATATTAATTATATATACTCTTCTCTTTCTAAAAATAATTTTGACTAAAGTTGATATTGAAGTCTAGAAAGAAAGTAGAATGAGAAAAGATGAGAGTTGAGATATTTGAGTTATTGATTAATTCATCTTGGTTGAACTAGAGATAGCTTTAGAATTGAATATAAGGCTTAGAGTAGGGGGGTGATTTGCAAGAAAAAACAAAAATAATTGAACATAAGATTATGGCATGAATAGAAGGAATCTATATTGGATTCAGCAAAAATCGTACTGACAAACTTATCTAACAACAGTTAACATTACAATGACATGCAAAGTCTACCTCCTGGAAGTGATGCCAGGAAAGCATTTTCCTTACCATCAAACAGTAGGACTCTTTTTTTTTTTTTTTTAACATCCTTATTGGAGTATAATTGCTTTACAATGGTGTGTTAGTTTCTGCTTTATAACAAAGTGAATCAGTTATACATATACATATATCCCCGTATCTCTTCCTTCTTACGTCTCCCTCCCACCCTCCCTATCCCACCCCTCTAGGTGGTCACTAGGACTTGGTTTTGACAAACGTGACACCACCACGTTTCTGCACTCAGTCTGAAGGAAGCGTCTGATCGATCGTTCTTCTTTCTTCTAGAATGATATACTTGTGCCTGGACAGAGCTAGTATTTCTATAAGGAATTTTAGGAATGGATGTGAAAAGAAAGAAAAGGAAAAAATACAACAACGATTTTAGAAAATAACACAGAATTCCATATTCTAGTATCATTTGTATCTTTTTATACTTATATTAGAATTTTTTTTACTTCTTACACAATAATAGGATTATCTTGTTACGTTCAGTTATTAATAGTTACTTGAGCTATTAAAATATAACTTTGCCTCCCCCCCTTGGTGTCCATACGTTTGTTCTCTACATCTGTGTCTCAATTTCTGCCCTGCAAAGCGGTTCATCTGTACCATTTTTCTAGGTTCCACATATATACGTTAATATACGGTATTTGTTTTTCTCTTTCTGATTTACTTCACTCTCTATGACAGTCTCTAGATCCATCCACGTCTCTACAAATGACCCAATTTCATCAGCTGGGGTGGGGGGCTGGTGTGATGAATTGGGAGATTGGGATTGACATATATACACTAATATGTATAAAATGGATAACTAGTAAGAACCTGCTGTATAAATAAATAAAATAAAAATTTTTAAAAAGTATAACTTTGTTCACTTATTTCTCTATTGTAAATTAATGAAACCACTAACATTTCTGATTAAAATGCAACATTTTTGGAGGGACATTCGCTGTATACATTGACTGAGTAGTCTTTGGATAATTTTACAGAATTAGTCTTTGGATATTTTACAGTAGTCATAATTAAACAATTTAGTTACTTAGGAATGTGTTTCTTATAATTAAATACAACACATTCAGTAAAGTTTAATAAACGTTAACAATTTTGAATTTTCATTTTCTTTTCATTGCCAAGATTTTAAACCTCTATTCTTGAAACAAGTTATTAGTGTTGGATATTAATTAAATATCACTCTTTGATAGAATATTAAGAAAACTATTATGAATAACCAGCTCATTTTACATAGTTATTGCACAAAAATAAGGTATTTCACTTTAAGGAGGTATTTGCCAAAATTTATAGTATAGTCACATGTCTTTTAAAAATTCCAATAAGTAGCACTTGCATTTGAAATGTATCACTTGGTCCAAAGATTAACATTTCATCCAACTTAAGTGAAACAGAGGCTTGAAAAATAGAGACCTGAATGTACCAATAGGTTTCTTGTTTTCTTCAGCTCTGCCCTCTAGGCTTCTTTCTCACTGTGGCCCTAGGCTCAGGCCCAGTCCTTTTGCCATCAGCCTCAGTAACTACACCTCTTCCCACAGCCCTGATACAACAGTTCAACATCATTAGCTTAAATCCTACCTTCGGTGTGCTGTCCTGTGTGTTCGTTCAACTAACCAGGACACATATAAAATGGCTAAAATTCAACTAATTACCTTCCTCCTGAAGACACAAATAAGTCTTGCCTCTGCTTAAATGTCTAAAAAAAAAAAAAATTCCAATAAATATTTATAAAGTCTTGCTACTTTGGTGCAAGTTGTGGCAAAGTAAGGCACATAACTATGTGCAAAAAACTATGGCTTGAAGGAAATGAAAGCCTACCCCCAGGAAGCTGAGGTTGTGTTGGATGGTTTACCCAGGGGAAATAAAGGAACACCACAGTTTTCAGGTAAATATTACAACTACCACTTTATTTTTATTTAAAAGAATGGCAACGGAGTCTATAAAAAGTTGCTAAAGGCACTATTTCCATGGTAGGAAAATTATATATAAATAATTTCTCCATGGAAGGAGATTCTAAATAAGCAGCCAAAAATTAACAAAATACTATGTTTCTATTTTCAAAGTATTTCATGTCAGGAAAGTCCCAAACTGTCACTCTTCAGGATTATCTACTTTTTAAATTGTCGTTTACTAGCAAAGAAATGCCTTTTGTGGGTTCTTGGTTTTAGGAAGATATCTTATAACCAATCCTTCTCCAGAAACACCCTCACATCCAGAGCCATGTAAATGTTCTAACAGAGTATCCTTTCAAAATAGAGATACAAATATTTATAGCTTAATCCAAACATAGAACCACAGATTACAAACATAACTACATATTTTTATGTGATTTGAGGAGGCATTTTTCTTCCAGTGAAGAAGATATAAAAGTATGAATTAATCTGTTTTAAGAAAACTCAAAATAATTTATTTTCTTGAATAAAAAATTCATATTAGATCTTACAAATAAACACAAACTCTGCTACCTAATTTCCTAATATTTTCCTTGTCAATCTCATTGTGAAATCATTCAAGGATTTGGAGATCCTTCTATCTAAAGTATAGAGATGCCAGCAGTGTGAGAGTCATCTGGATGCTTATTACAAAAGCAGAATCTCAGGTCTCAACTCAGAGAGACTGAATTAGACTTTGCTTTTAACAAGATCCTCTGGAGATCAGAATGAACTTTAAGCCTGAGAAGTGATGATGTAGATCATCGTGGTAGTAGTAAGAAAGAATAAATCTGGTTGGGATAATTTAAAAACTTGATTAGGAAAGTGGATTTTAGACAAAATTGTTGGACATAAGTCATTTCTTGGAGATACATCATTTAATTTTGGCTTAAGTCTTATAACTTAACTGCCTTCACAATGTTACCATACTATCTATCTTGTAAATATTTCCTACATTATTTGGCTTTCATTTTTTTCATATGGGAGGTTGGAAAAACACAAATTACCTTTCAAGCATTTCTACACTATATTGTGCTGAAGTATTGTGAAGAATATCAGGAATCTTAGATAAAAGTGGTCTTAAATTTTTTGTTTGTTAGCCTTCAGTAATCAGGTAAGACAGTTGTACCATTAGAGCATTGTGGAAAGGCACTAACTGGGAGAAATGTGTGTTATCACCTCCTTTATTTTTATTATGTTCAATTTCACCCTTGCCCTTCAGCCTCCACTCTGAAGAATATACACAATTCCTCCAAAAGATGAACTATTAGTATTGTCCTTTGTTAACACATTTTTCTAGTTACAGACTTGGAGTTACGTACACATCGGTAGGAGACCTATTAAATAAGTGTTCACCTCAAACCCTTTCCTAGACTCAAATGCACAGCACTGCAATGTACTGCAATGTAATGTAATTTCCAACTCTTTGATCAGTTCTGTGTAATCCCAAGAAAAAATTGCTTTCTCAGCTTTGGATATCCTGACTTTAAAATCTCCTTCAGTCTCTTGCCAGTTCAAAACGGGAATAGGTTTGAGTGTGAGTGACATGAGTGAGAGGTGACTGATCTCTGCCACCCATCATTTTGAAGGTTGCAAAATTAACTCACTTTCACTTTATCAGTGTACATGGAAAGAATGAGAGTAAGTCACAAAAATATGCATTATTTCATTATATAGTTTGTTAATTACGCTCACCTTTATTTTCTATTTGTAAAGATATCTGATAGCCATTTCTGTTAAGAACAGTCCCAGTTTTCATTAGTGAGTTTTGCAGCTGCTTGGAGTTCCTGGCAGGCAACACCATTTAAGGCTGTGTAAGTCTAAAATGTTTTCCCTAACGTTTCAGTTCATATTGAAAACAGACACACACTCTTGAATGTTTAAAGCAGAATTGTTTCTGGCCAAATTTTCAGTGTCAACACAAAATGCTGTAGAAAAAAATTACATTTTAGTTTCTTTCTTTTTTTTTCCTTTCTGAGGATTTAAAAAATCAAGAGAAAAATAGAGGAAGAAAGAGATGAAGGAAAAAGAGAAGAAAGAAAAGAAAACCCACTATGTATTTTAATCCAAGTTTAATAGATTGATTTTAAGGAAATAATAAAAATCTTTTAAGTTTTCCCAAGGAACTTAATAGAAATTGAACGCTTAAAGAGACTTGCTTCTAAGAATGTGGAACAAACACAACTTTTAGAGAGACAAGTTAATCCTTCAATAACATAATTCATTCTCTAGTGTCTAAGTGATTAATCAAAGAATATCATTTCAATGATTTTCTTCATAGAAAAATTAGAATGGATTGACTATCGAGAACAGCAGAAAAAAACAACTGCTCTTAAAACTACCTCACTATTGCCTGTATCATTGTACAACTGATCCTTAAACAATGTGAGTGTTGGAGATGCCAACCCTCTGTGCAGTGGAAAATCCAAGTAACTTAGAGTCGGCTCTCCATATACATGGTTCCTTCATAACGGGGGTTTCATGTCTTGGATCCAACCAATGACAGATGTAGTACTACAGTATTTATTGAATAAAAAAAGAAATCCATGTATAAGTGGACCCCCGCAGTTCAAACCCATGTTATTCAAAGGCCAACTGTCTGCAACTAAATTATGATGGGAACACTTTAGTTTTTAAGACTAGTTTTAAGATGATAATAGAATAGGTTTTTTGAGGTGAAGTTATATTTGTATACATCATGCATCTTAATAAAATTACCTTGGAATGAAGGAATTTAATTGTTTAAAGGTATGGAGATGCATATTCAGGAAAGAACAGAAGAGAAGAGTGTTTTACAAAGAGGAAAAAACATTATTCTTAAAGACAAATACAATTTCTAAAAATTTTATATTTGAAATTTGTTTGCACTATACTCAAAAAGATTTGTGTCATAAAGCTTGTTAATATTTCATAATAAAATGATTCCCTTTAAAGAACATTAGTAATATCCCAAACCATGTAGTAAAAGGGTCTCTCCTTAGTATCAGAAAATATAAAATCTTGTTTATATAGGCAGTTGGCTTTTGGAAACCAGAGTTAATCTTTCCTATTGTTTTAAAAATGTATCTTTTTAATTGTTTTAATAGAATGATGTAGTTGGCAATTTAGAAGATACACTTTTTCTTTTAAAACATAAAGTGATAATTTGTTATGAAAATGTAATGAATATGAAATGACAAGGCAAATGAAGAACAGAGATGGTACAAGTGATACCCAGTTACGCCCATGAAAATGGCCAAACTTACATCTGATGGATGTAAAAATGATGAAAGACATTGAGTAATGGTCACATGCACATTTGGATTCCAGGACTTAAATATGTGGATGTTGGTGGGGGAAAGAGAAGCTGATCAGTAACAAACTATAAAGCTAGAATGGGTAAGAATGTTACACCTTCAGTAAAAGGGCAGCAAGAAAATATCTGTCTGTTGTCAAAATGAGACCAAAAGAAGCCCTGTTTTCTCTGTTGTGCTCTGAGTGGAACGCTCTGTTGTTGCAATCATCATTATCATCATCATTATTACCATTTATCAGCAAGCTCCAAATTTTGTCATCATAGGCCTGCTCCCAGAGAGACCAGGAACTCTAATGTATATTATCCCCACACACACCTCCACATTTTGGGAAAACCCAAACCAAGAAATACTACTGAAGTGTTTCTAGGTTTGCAGTGTCCCATGATTCTAGAAAGAAACAAACCTAAGATTTGCCTGAGGAAAGTGTGCTCAGCTGTGGTCCCTTGAGATTGCCACATTTTAAGTTCTCGATATTTAAAATTTAGAACAATTACATATGAACAGAAAAAATTAAAAAAAATATATATATATATAAATGGACCACCATGAGAGAAAATCAATAGAAGCAGAAGAAGAAGCTTATTTAAACCATCCTAAGGAGAAAGTGAAATTATGAGATACAGGATACAAAGTAAATCTACTTAAAGAGATAAAATATGAAGTCAATTTAAAGAGATAAAATATGAAGTCAATAAGCACTGTAGAGGGACAACCTAAATGACCAGGGACGTTAGAAAATAAGTCAAAAAGAATTTCTAGGAAAAAAAAAAAATCTTGCTAAGAATGGGAGAAAGGACATATGATGTACAGCTGAAGAGAGAATTAATAACCTAAAAATTAAGGCTGAAGAAATTCCCCAGTATTCAACACAGAAAACTAAAGAAACAGAAAACAGTGCTTCCCTGGTAGCGCAGTGGTTGAGAGTCCACCTGCTGATGCAGGGGATACGGGTTCGTGCCCCGGTCCGGGAAGATCCCACCGGCTGGGCCCGTGAGCCATGACCGCTGAGCCTGCGCGACCAGAGCCGGTGCCCTGCAACGGGAGAGGCCACAGCAGTGAGAGGTCCGCGTACCGCAAAAACAACAACAACAACAACAAACAAACCAGAAAACATAAAATAGATGTTGAGACATGGAATATAGAATGAGAAGGTCTACTGGGATACTGTGATATAATAACAACTATATATTCGATCTTCGTCCCTGGTTCCTGGCACAGAGCTCCTAAAACCTTTGTACTTTCTTGAGTGATAAGGGGAACAGAAGCATCAATTGTTATAATATTTTGTCTTAGTCCCCAGCTCCTGACACAAGAGGTTCTAAGACCCTTGGAATCATCCAGTGTCTTTTTTGTGTGCTAATGAAATGACTGGTGGCTGAGGACCCCCTAGATGATTTCAGGATTGAGTCCAGAAAGACTAACCATGTGATTAGAGGTCGGTGATTTCAGCCCCTCCTGCAACGTCTAGGGAGGAAAGAGGGGCTGGAGATTGAATTAATCACCAATAGCCAATGATTTAGATGATCATGCCTTAATGATTAAGCCTCCATAAAAACCCTAAACAATAGGGTTTGGAGAGCCTTTGGGTTGGTGAACACATCTACATACTAGAAGGATGGCACACCTCAACTCCAGGGGACAGAGCTCCTGCACTTGGGACGCTTCCAGATTTCACCCTATGTACCTCTTCATCTGGCTGTTCATCTGCGTCCTTTGCAGTATTCTTTATGATAACCTGATAAATGGAAATAAATGATTCTCTGAATCTTGTGAGCCATTCCAGCAAATTATTAAGCTGGGAGAGTTGTGGGAACCCCCAACTTTGTAGCGAAGTTGGACAGAAGTGTGAGTACTCCAGGGACCTGTTTATTTGGAACTGGCATCTGAAGAGGGGGGCAGTCTTGTGGGAACCAGCCTTTAAGCTGTGGGGTCTGCACTAACTCTAGGTAGTTAGCGTCAGAATTGAATTAAACCGTTGGATACCCAGTTGGTATCTTCAGAGAACTGGAGAATTGGTTGGTGTGGGAAAAACAAAACAAAATAAGCATCTGGTGTCAGAAGTGTTATGAGTATAGGAAATAGGTTTCTTTTATCTACATAACTGTAGTGGGACTCACAGAAGGAGAAAAGAGACAAACAGACAAATAGAGAATACTTGCAAATAGACAATATTTGCAAAATTAATGGCTGAAAAGTTTCCAAAATTAAAAACAAAAATTTGGTCCCAGAGATAATGCAACACAGTAAGATATCTAAAGAATAATAATCCAAAAGAAATCCATGTCTAAGCTCATCATAGTGAAACTACAGAATGTCAAGGGAAGAGACAAGAAGAGCCTGGAAAAAACAGGGCATATCACCTAAAATAAATGAAATCCATGTTGTTGGAAGTTTTCTCACCAGTAACAACGAAACAGAGACTTCAAAAATATATCTACCTGGACATTTGTATCCCAGAAAAGTAGTCTTTCAATCGAAATTGCAAATTAAAAACATTTTTACAAAAACTAAAATAGAGAGTTTACACTGAACCAAACCTCGGTAAAGAAACTTATATTTATCTAGTCTCAAGGGAAGGAAAATGATCCCATGAGGAATATCTATAGTCAGAAACAAATGGTGAAAAAAGACATGGGTAGATAAAGAATAATGTACCAAACTTTGTCTGAATAAAAAATAAATAATAATGTTCAATCTGTGAGGTTAGAGTAATACAGGATGAATGAAAATCTGGACAAACATAACATTTTTAGCTGGAATTTACAGTTCAAGTATCCTAAGATCTGTTATTTGTGAAGAGAATATATGAGTATTAAATTCAACGGTAGACTTTGTAAGATATGCTTGGCAAAATTCAAATTTAACCACTGGAAAAAACACACAGAGTATATATTTTACAAACTAGTAAGACAATGTGAACTTTACCAAAACAATCATAACAAATCAAGGCAAGGAATAAGTAGCGGAACATTAGAAAAATGGGAAAGCACCAAATATATCAGAAATATATCAAAATATATTGATAATCACAATAAATTTAAATTGGTAAATATACTATTTTAAAAGGATTAGATAATACCTTTTAAACATCTATATAAAATTCTGTAAACAATTCAGATATATGCTATTTATGAGGCACACTTAAAATATGGGAATTTTGAAAATAAATTGAAGACATATGTTAAAAATAAATGCTTTCAAAAATACCAGAAACATATTTACAAAAAGAAAGCTGAGGAGAGTTGTGTTAATATAAAAAAGGTAGACTTTGACAAAAAAAACAGTTATTAGGAGAAAAAGTCATTATAAAATGATACATTTAAAAAAAAGAGTTAATTATAATTCAAAATTTGAGTATATCAAATTAAATAGCCTTAAAGTATTTGAGAAAACTTCAAAGAGAAATTAAAATGTCCAGGATCAGTATTATTAATGTGATTAATTTATAATATAATCACATTATAATATAGAAGATAGACTATTTCAGTGTTTCTCAAATTTTAACGTTCATATGAGAACCAATTCAAGATCATGTTAAAACGCAGATTCTGATGGAGTAGAACTAGTTATGGGGACTGCAATTCTGAAGCTCTAAGAAGCCCTCTCCTTATGCTGATGCTGTTAGTTGGTGGATTACAATTCGACAAGCAAGGACAGCAGAGAAGGCAAATCATTCTATAAGTAGAGTTTCAAGAAGTCCACTTACTCATTAGTTTTGCATCAGTACACATGGATTCCTGAAGGCTGGCAAAATGAAAGGCTGATTGTGTCCAAAAGGAGGAAAATTGGTGACAAGGAGATCTTGGAGAGAGGTGTGTAGATAGATCCACTTGAATGGACATAAAATGCGTCAAGTGAGTGCCACCAGAAAGCCACCACTGCAGAGAAGGCATTTAACAAACAGGTGGAAAATGTAACTTACCTGGTGGGTGTCAGCAAGTCTCTGTTTCTGAGCCCCTGAGAGTTTGCACAAAGGGTCTATGAACAGAGTGGCCATAGAGGTGGAGGATAGGCATGGTACAGCCACATGGGTTCTCTCTCGATAAGGCCAATCTAACTAGTGCCACTTCAGAATAACTAACCTGCTAGTAGCAAAAAGTGATGTCAAGCCCTTGATGTGGAACCACTTCACAAGGAGACTAGGTAATTCCTTAGCAACAAGTCATGTGACTAGGACTTCCTTCTACCCTGAAGGCAGCAGCAATGTGAACTCCAGATATAAATGTTCTTTCCTAGTCTGCAGTGCTTCTGCTAGCAGTATCATCTAAAGTTTAGGAAAAGCTTGATTTATTAACAGGTGATCAATAACTCATAACATCACCTCAGTGGAAGGACATATTACACAGTAAACTACGTACTTCAAAGGGTGTATGACCAAATACCAATTAGAGTGCTGTAATGGCCCACTGAAAGTTCAATTACAACAGGGATTGACAAACATTTTCTCTAAATGGTCACAGAGTCAATACTTTAGGCTTCACGTGCCACAGGGTCCATGTTACACTTAATTCTGCCGTAATAGTGGGAAAGCAGCTAGAGACAACGCATAAAATAACTGTAGTATCTGTACTCCAATAAAACTTTATTTACAAAAGCAGGTGGTGGGTCAGATTTAGTTTGTTGATCTTTGAGCTTCAGAATCATGTTGGGAATGACCCTCTATCATTTGGGCATTGACCTTTAGAATAGGCTAAATGAAACTCAACCAACAGCTATGTATCTAATAATATGTCACCCAGGGACCAAGGGGTGAAAATATGATTGATACTTCTCCCCTTTATCCAAACGACTTACCTGCAGCATTCATGCTTCCAATCCTCGCAAGCTTAGATACGGCTGAGTTTAAGGTGTTGCTTCTCCAGGTGGTGAACACTGCCAGCTGTGGAGCACAATAATTGAAGCTATGGTTATTATCTGATCGCTTTGGCCTCCTCATGCAACCCTTGGTTAAGGGACACGGTAGCTGATGTGTGGTCCCACTTTTAGGCAGGTACTTCACACAGGCTTTCTGTACTGTTCTCAGGAGGTTCTAGCAGAATTGTGCCCCTATAATCTACCGTGGTGATTTGGATCATTTCTACTTACATTGACATTTCTGCTACCCCTGTATCAGTCTCCCTGATTGTTCAACCCTGCTGTTTGGGCTGACCTCCAAAATAAACTACCTGAATAAACATTTTACCTCGGCTTCTACTTAGTAAAAAACCTAAGCTAAGAAAACTAATATACTAATAATGCCGAGAGTTTAATGTAAAAGTGTTTACAAAGATAATGAGAAAAGACATAAACAAATTATAACATGAAATTTGGAAACTTATAAGACATACATTCTTAAAAACCTAAAGAAGAAATTGACCTCCTGATCTTTTATACCTGGGAAAGGATTGATTGAATTATTCATTTAAAATTCTTCCATGAGAGGAAAAACAAAAGCAAAACAGAAACAGCCTGTCTGGGTCTGTCAAAATATTAAGAATATTTTTGAAGAGTCTGTCAAAATATTAAGAAGGAAGTAGAAAGAAAACAAAGAAAGGGTATATTTTTCAAATTTGTTAAACAAGTTGGTAAAACCCTGACAGCAAAACCATACCAAGTTCTCTTAATCAGTTTCTTTTAACCACGTACTCTGATTAGTATAACTTTCCATACCAGCATATTAAGGAGAAAAAAAAAATCTCGTGCTTATTTCAGTAGATTCAGCAAAAGCATTGATAAATTTCAATGCCTATTCACCACAGAGAGTTGAGATAAGATTACAAATTAAAGGGAAACTTCTTGAACTTATAAAGGATAATTACTGAAAACCTAAAGAAAATATAACACTCAATTGAATTGATAAAACATTTAAAGCATTGTCTTTAAAGTCAGAAATATGTGTGCCCACTACCCCCAATTTTATTCAACGTAGTACTTTAGGTTTCAGCGAACATAACAGGCACAAAAAAGATACAAAATAAATGGGTATAGATAAAGAAACAAATATTTTTAATTGATGTGATATATTTAGAAAGCCAAAATAGTCCCCCAAAACATCAGATTTTTTTTTTTTTTTTTTTTTTTCAGTACGCGGGACTCTCACTTTTGTGGCCTCTCCCTTTGCGGAGCACAGGCTCCGGACGCACAGGCTCAGCGGCCATGGCTCAGGGGCCCAGCCGCTCTGCGGCACGTGGGATCTTCCCGGACCGGGGCACGAACCCGTGTCGCCTGAATCGGCAGGCAGACTCTCAACCACTGCGCTTCCAGGGAAGCCCTAAAACATCAGATTTAATACTATATTTTAGCCAGTATATTTATTATGTTTATTATTGTAAATTATTATCAATGATTCTGCATTTTACATTTAATCTTATTAAAATGTATAATATTAGTCAATGTCATCCAGAATATAATTGCTTTCCAGAACTTATATTTATGTTGTGAATAAAAATAAAATATTATATAATGCCTTTCATCATTTTAGCATGTACACATGTTATTTGTCTGAAAAAAATCAAGTCTTTTTCTGCCACTGCCTTAAGGATTCTTCTTATAAAACAAGGATTTAGAGTGTTGAAAGAGAAAAGAGGTTATTCATCGTATTGAATAGTAATTATGAATATCAAAGAGAGGAGAGTAACCAATGAGCCTTTTAAGAATCATAGCAAGATTCAATAATTTTTTAAATGTATCATAAGTAAAACTAATTTCATATAATGAAAATTCATCACTGTTATAAATTCTGATGTGATAGTTCTACTAACAATATTTCATAGTATTAAACACAATCAGACATTTTGTTGTCAGGAGTAAAAATAACACCTCTGCGAATAAGATGCTTGTATTTTGACAATAGTAGGTTATTATATAACAATATCACTAAAACTTAAAATATATTTATGACTGCTCTAACGTTCTTTTTAATAACTATTATTTTCCTCCTTTATAAAATATATTTAGCATCCATACTTGTACTGAAAAAGTAAATGATGGATTATGCCAGGCATTTTCTCTTACCTTTCAAATGATGAACTATTTTACAAAATCAAGTTTTTTTTTTTTTTTTTTTTTTGCAGATATTTTGTAGATAATTGATAGGAAAGGATAGTGAGTAAAAGTGAAAACTAAGATTTGGAAGAAAAATGTAAACACAAAAATGCGACATGAAAGTATTAGAGGAAGAAATTGTGTTGTGTGTTAGAAACGCTGTTTTCTCCTCTCCACTCGATGCGTCTTCTAGCAAGCACATCTTCCAAATGGCCTTAGGGATAAACTTCTGGATGTAAATTACATTCACTTGTGCAAGAACTTGGCAGATGAAAGTGGGACAGAGGCCATCTTGTGGCAGCCAGCTCACAGAGACCCTGGACTGTGGCCGACTGGGCGCGCTGCAGCTAATGTTGTCACCAGAAGCATGGGGTGAGGGGCAATTGTGGTCTCAGTTGTAGTGACAGCAGCAGCAGTGAGCTGAACACTGAATTGCAAATAGGGTTCTGTGGACCTTTAACTCAATAATCTAATGGTTATCTCAGCCTCTGATCCTCCAGAAGCTTTCAATGTATTTCTATACACTTACTTTCCTTGTTATATCTGGAGCTGGTATCCATTTCCTCTGCTAATTCCTGGCTGAGTTAGGGAGAGGGTGACATCCTTCTGGTTGCTTAATTTCTCTTCGTGTTAAGTACTCATGGCTCATCTACTCTCCCACTGAAACTGGGGCACCCTTTTTTAATTGAGGATGGTCTTTCTCAATAATGTAATGTATTTATTTATTGGAGAATGCTTCAGCTAATGCTGAATTCTACACTTCTGCAGCTTCCTAAAATTATAACTTTGCTGTTCTTATGTAAATGCAACTAAATACAAAGCCCAATTTAGGTAAAAAGGAAGGCAGTAATATCTCAGGCATCAAATCATCTCTTGGTTTGGTGATATGCCAGACTTCAGCACATGTCTGCCAACTATTCATCTCTCTGTGTGCCATGGCTAATGCATTTGCCAAACGATCCAGGTGTCAATTGCTTTACTTATGCTTTGTTGGAAAGGATAAAAAGAAACACACTAGGAAACATTGCCAATTAAGAAAAATAACTTTTTTAATGGGGACGTATAATTTTCTCCTTAAATTCCACTGGGTACTTAGCTTTCGGAATTTCATATGTTTTGCAGATTCAGAGATGATTTTCCAGTTTGGCATGTGCATAGTTTGGCCACATTTGAATATGTGCATAAGAAAATAAATTTACTGGGCAGATCAGTCTTGGTTTCTGCCATATAGTTGTCTCCCTATGGGAAACTGTTCCATCTCCACCACTGGCTGAGGAAAGCCATGGAGTGGCCCCGGTCAGTACCTCATAATCCACCCCAAGAGCCAGATGTAGTAGGTCAGCTGTGCTGACCCAATGACAGATAACACAGAGCATTACCAAGGATCTATAAGCTGTCTGGTACTTAATGATCTATCCAAACAAGGATTATGATGATTAGCTTGGCAAACCAGATATTCTTTCTTAAGAATTGAACTAGTCCAGTCCATTAGTCGTTGGAAAACTGAGAAGACCAACAAATCGAAGCAGAGGAAGTTGAAGAACTAAGCTTGTTCGATTTTTCTTTTTAAATTTTTGATGGTATGATTTGAAAATGGCTCTTAAAACCACTTAAACAATATAGATTACCAATGAATCACATACTGAATATAGACACTGAAAAATATTATTTCATTTGAAATAGGCTTAAGATATTACACTTGAATTCAGGATTCCAAAAAACCCTTGTGATTTGGTTCACAAAAGTCATAGTACAATTTAAATTGCTTCAATTGATTGGCATAAGATCATAATTCCGTACCTTGAATCCATCATATCCCCTCAATTACTCATCTGGATGGTGCACACTAATATAGCATTTTGAATCATATGCATAAAGTTTACTTATGAGAAACCATATTTACATATGTGAAGATATTAAATATAATTTGCATGTATTTTACATAAAATGTATACATGTGTGTATACACAGGCACACAAGAAATGAGCCGGTTTCTGCATTGCTTTTGGTTGTGCCTTGTCTTCATATCATGCCCATAACTCTTAGTACCTTGCAGGATACACATTCAATAGAGCTCACATTCAAGTTAATTATAGGTTGTGGCATCATTATTATTCACATAAAATATACTTTCTGGAAGTATATACTTTTTTTTCCTCTCTGAAAAATATGCCTATTCATTTAAGTGTGCACAACAAAGAGTTATGTGGAAGCCACAGGATTCCTGCCTAGGCTGCCAGATCAGCTTAATCAACCCTGGAAGGAAACGGAGTGACAGTTGTCCAAGCTAGATCACACTTACATTCTCATCAAGTCAGTTAATCCTCTTTAACCAACTGTTATTGTGAAGAGGAGAAAGGATCCTACCTTCTGGCAGCTCGCAGTAGGGTTTGAAAAACAAAAACAGATATAAAGAAATATAACCCAATACATGCTATGATAAGAATCAAAATAGAATTACAGACAAATTGCAAAGGCAGAACAAGGGAAGAAAAGATTATTTTTGACTGGCAATATAGGCCAGAGGCTTGGAAGACATGTGACTTGAATTTGAGTTTAAAGGACATGGAAGACTTCATTGTTTTAAACTTTGCAAGCGGATTATGTATTTTAACTCTGCTGACATACACTATTTCAGTCTTCACTTAACTTTTTTCTAGTTGGCCTCTCTCCTATACCTTTCGTATATTTATAGATAATCCAAAATTTTACAGCATATCTGTTTTTCACCATATTTCTCCCATTACTAATTATCAAATGAATCCCTCTTCATCTGATAATTAGTTTGTAAACTCCGAAAAGAGTTCTAAGACATTTATACCCTGCTTCTTTCATAGTTTTTCATGGTTCACTTCATGTTTTTGGTAGAAAACATTATTCTAATTTCCTCTAATTTACTATTAATAAAAAGACCCATATATCAAGCAAGTTGTACGTAGCTTTCAGTCCCAACTTTGATAAGTTTTATTTGATTCACAATTTCTAGACCTCCTTCATGTATGTTCTATACATTTTTTTTTGCATTGTTTTAGTTCAGTATGTTGTTATGAGTCAAGAATTTTATACTGCTGTAACCCATGCTTATCTGTGGCAAAAAGGAAAAAGAATAGATGCAAAGCAAAAACCGAGATCATTCCAGGCAGTATACTACCTTCACCTATTTGATATTTCAGTCAAAAGAGATATAGACCTGAATTTCTCAGATAATTTCCTAAATGAAGCAAAATGTCACACTCTAATATGTGCAGAGAGTCTGTCACTCTTTGTCTAATTTACTAGATGCCCAATAATAGCATTAGTTCTTCCAAGGCATAATGATGTCATTTAGCTCATTATTGTTGCAGTACATCAGGAACAATCATAGAATTATCCTAAACTACATTGAATTGAGTTTTAAATTAAACTATGCTGCAAGTTTTATCAAATGCTTGAACTTTAAGAACAGTTTCTACCATATTTTTTAACAATAACTTCAGTTTTATTCATGTACATTCTTTGCATTTCAGTAAACAGCTCATTGAATAAATGAGCTGCTTTGGTGTGGAAAGTTAAATATCCACATTTTGAGGGGTTAGTGGAAATGGCTCTGTGCTAACCTTGGTTTGTCAGGACTTGAAATGCTCCTCAGATACAGATAAGGTCAGAAAATAAACAGGGTTCTGACCATAATCTGACTCACATATAGGTCCAATGAGACTCCAAACTATCCTGATATTATTATCCCCATTTCTGAGTATAATTGAATTTTCTCAGCTACAGCAGAATCCTTATACAAACTCCCTAAGTGGAGCCACTGCTAAGTCTGCCACCATAAGAAAATTATAAATAAAAAATAAATGAAATAGTCTACATAGAAAATGAGAGTAAAACAAAAAAGAAATAAAGACTATGATTTTAAAAAATCCCAAAGTATAAAAATACGACATAAGATAAAATATATTATTTTATGGCTATACTATATATAATCTTACAATAATAGTGTTATACTTATGATACTGAGACTTTATAAGTTTTTTTTTTAATTGTTGTTGCACACGCTTTTAAGACAAGAAAAAAAATTCCTGGAAAGAATCTAAAAGTTTAATAGAACGTAGGTTAAAACTTAAAAAAAAATAAATAAATAAGAGCGTTCTGTAATAGCTCTATTAAAATTTAGAAAAACTCAGAGGGGATATTTGTGTTTTGTTGAAATTGTACATAACGTTACACAATGTGAGAAATGATAGGGACCTCGGAGTTCATATAGACATTTTTAAGGCTTTCAGTGATAGAGGAAAGACTAGCATTATATCTTCTAAATCCCATCCCAATTTTCTTCCCTCACATTATAATGCTCTTCAGGGAGAAAGTATAAGGTAGGTCAAAGTTAAAGATATAGAAACAAAATACATATATACATGTATAGGTATCTGTTTACACATGTACACACTATTGAAATGGTTGTATATAATAGCAGTGGAATGGAAGCAATTCTATGTGATTAATGGTTAGCAATAGATAATACTAAGCTGACACCCTGGAAATCCATTCATTCTCCCAAGAGTCATTAAAGCCATTGTAAATGTGAGTGTGTGTATGTGTTTAAGGCAATTTGTGTTGTTTTATTTTACTCACTGGATGCATGGTTGATAATTGCCCACATACAAAAGGGCTCAATTATCATGTAATTGCTGATATTTCTATTGAATAGAAGTGATAAAACATATATGAGGGTATATATTTATTTCTAAAATTAATTATGACGTTTTGATTTTCCTTATTCATAGATGACTTCCTAGCAAACCAGTTATCACAGTAAATTGATAGGACAAAGAATGTGGACTGGACAACAGAAGATAATTCTCCTCCAGGCAGTGGTTACTGCTAGTCATTCAATTTCTTTCAACTGTCAGAACATATTCATGTGCACCAATATTGTAAACTTCTAAGAAAGGAAACGACTTTTGACAGTTCTGCTGACATATCTCATCTGATTTAACCAAATATATCAGAATAACCAAGTCACTACCTAATTTTTATTTATTTCATTGACATGAAAACTCTTTTATAAATTATATAAATGACTAAACCTATTGAGACTATCCTGGAAAACAAGACTGACAATATAGCATTACACTGTTTTGATCAATAGGTGATGATGTTTGGAAATAATACCTTCCTTGTTGAATTTCCTATAAATCTAACATGCGGCATAACTTTTTTGTTCCTAAGATGTAACTTCCTTCCAAAACATAGGACCCAAATTATATTACATATTTCACCCAATTTTATATTCTATATTTATCCTTTTCTTTAGAACAAGCTCGTTACTGAAAATAAGAAGTAAAATAATTGAAATACATTTGTAGATTTATTTTCTCCTCATGAATTAAACATTTTTCAATAAATATTTTATGATTTTCGCTTTTATTTCTACTTTGTAATTCTTTAGTGATAAAATATGCCTTTTTTGTAAAGAAAGAATGTTTTTTTCTAAATGTAAATTACAAAGCTAAATCATACATTCTTTGTTTAAGTTTATCCATTTTGATCAGTAAGTGATGATGTTTAGAACAATGGTATCGTCTTTGTCGAGTCCCTCTATATATATGTGAAATAACTTGAATGTTCCCATGGAGTTTCTTTTCAGCTCATAAAATAACACAAGGGCTTCCCTGGTGGCGCAGTGGTTGGGAGTCCGTCTGCCGATGCAGGGGACACGGGTTCGTGCCCCGGTCCGGGAGGATCCCACGTGCCGCGGAGCGGCTGGGCCCGTGAGCCATGGCCGTTGAGCCTGCGTGTCCGGAGCCTGTGCTCCGCAACGCAATAGGCCACAACGGTGAGAGGCCCGCGTACCGCAAAAAAAAAAAAAAAAAAGAAAAAAAGAAATTACCTGAAATGAAGTCTGTTAACTTCAGGCTGTCCCTCCACAGCAGGGCTCTTTCTAACCTCAGCAGGATCAACATTTTGGATCAGATAGTTCTTTGGTGTAGAGAGGAGCTGTCCCGAGCATTGTTTAACAGCATCCCTGATCTCCACCCACCAGATGCCATAGTACCCGCCATGTTGTGACAACCAAAAATGTCTTCAGACCTCGTCAGCTGTCCCTTGGGGATAGAGAACAATAGTTCCGGAGCCTTAAAGAGATCCTTTCATTGTCTTTATTCAAATGTGCTCAGTTCTGCCTGTGCCTGAGGTTTTTCTTGACTGCAATTTAGATATTTTAGAGGGCCATAGACATTTGCAGAACACAGGTAGTCTCTTCCTAATCTGGAGCTCTATGTAGCCAGCTTCTGCATTTCCATGCAGTTATTAAATAAGAGACAATAATAATAAACTAACCTGTTTTAGTTGCCATTGTTACCTACCTCGGAAAAGTAGGCATAGAGAGAAAGAGAAAATATATTTTTGTCTCTCTCCTTCTCCTAAGCTATGTTACTCAGACCTGTGTGGACCTCAACAGTGACACCCATCCATCTACACTTGCCCTGAGAAAGCTCAGAATTCAGTCCTCTGTATATAGGAAATCACTCAATACTAATATTCTTTCTAGGTTTAAATAGGAAAATTTTGGAGTTTCACTCATTCACAGAATGAGGCATTTTTAAAGGAGGTCATATTTAAGAGAATTATATTAATGTGGTTATCATACATATATGTATGCATATATATACATAAATATACATACAACTAGCATTCAAATAATGTTTATTGTTTTACATATTTTTCATATATAAGCTTATTTATTTATCCCTCATAATGAATCTATAAAGATATTATCATTTTTCCCATTCTATAAATGAGAAAACTGAAGCATAAGAGACTAACCAGTGGCACCGATTCAAACCCGGACATTCTGGCTTTAGAACCAATGTGCAATGAACCCTCCATTCAGCCTTTCACTGGCTATGCTTCTTCTCAATAGAGAATCTTGATGCCAAACATTGTATCGCCTTTTTTAATCCTCACCAAAACTGCACAAGGTAAGTATTGTTATTTTCTAAGTATCTGCAGCTGAGGAAATAAAAGCACAAGGAATTATCTCTTTTGCTAGTCATATATTTAATAAATGGTGAAGCTCAGGACTCAAAGCTAGGTCTTGATGATTTCAAACCCATTTAACATCTATGGTTCTTAATTTTCTCTAAATTCAGGAAATTTGATTAGATTACATTTAAGACTTGGTCCAGCTCTAGAGATCTGGGTATCAATATCCTAGATTGTTCTTTGCTGAAATTTCAACCTAAAGTTTAGGATTCATATATAAAACAGTATTTCATGTAAAAGTGATTTTGCAGATCAAGCCAGGATATTAGCCTATAATCTATCAGACACTAATTTTTAATACTCTCTCACAGCTACCACATTTCACCTTACTAATGCCAACAGGAAACCCACAATTAAGTGACACAAAATTAGGCCCCAAAGGAGAGGAGATCTAAACTACTAATTAAGTCAGTTTCTATGAGAAATGGAACAGAGAAACGGGGCATAATAACATGAGAATGGATTTGCTGAATGTTAATTGCACAAGTGTATGGATTCCTTTTACTTCCCTGTGATAATTTCTTGATCAGGAATATCATGAGATGGGTTCTGTTCGTAAAATAACTGTAGTTAGCATTGCTTATATTAGTAATGACACAGATAATATTGAGGAGCAGATGGAATCTCATAGATGTAATATTCCATGCTCGAAGAACACATCTAATATATTGTAGCTTTTGGCTTATAATAGAAAAAGGAATTCACCATCAACTTAAATTATTACTAATCTGATCACTGAGTGTCTTATTGGAAAGGCAGGGACATACAGGACTAGAATGGAAAAGATTTGGGGTACGATTATATGATGAATGGTTAAAGAAAGAGGGAATTCCTAAGCCAAAGAGAATCCTTAGCCTGCCCAAAAGCAACTTGACAGCAGAGGTATTTAAAGAAATGGGTTGGAGCAGTCAGTATTGAGTACAAGCAATAATAAGATATAGAGTTGATAGAGGATTTGAAAACGATAATAAAACTAACTAAAAAGTGGTCTTAAGTTTTATTTTCATCACGCACTTGCAAGCCCAAACATATCAATAATAAAATGTTCTTCCCCAACGAAATTTTGTTAGTCTAAATTCTAACCCATCCTTGGCGTTCTTCATGAGTTTTGATATATACATGTGTCAAATTTTCTTATTTTTATTACTTATTCTTTAATAAACACTGGATACTACACCAAAGTTAATTTTGAAAATTCCCAGTTCTAGCATCTTCCTGAAAAGTGCAGACTCAGCAAAAATGCTCTTTTTGAAAATAATTTCTTAAGGATTCAGAATCATTGGATATCGCATCCCACAAAGCTTGTGTCTCCAATCACCATGTCACACACAGTCTTGCTTTTAAAGAGTAATTTTTTATAAGCAGTGATGGCACACTAATTTAAAACTGGGAAACAGAAGTTGAGTTACTTCAAATCTGTAATTCCATGTGACAACATAGAGTTTCTATTTGCATTAAAAGTTTTGGACATTTGAAAGCTGCTAACATGAAACCTGAAGAACAGAAGCACGGACAGTATTTTAATGTTTAAATTGATCACGCAATTAGATTTCCAAGAATCTCTGCCAAAATTATCCTTATATTTAAAACTGTTCCTAAGTATTCATACACTTAAGGCTTCATGCAAAAGGGACTTTTCAAACTTGAAATTAATAAAAAGTATTATTTTACTCCTGTGAGTGATGATAGATTGCAAATTTGTCCGTACTGTCTACTGCACCTGAATATGTGAAGATCAACTTTAAAGATAGAGTGACAAACTGACCAATGTCAAGGCTAAAAACAGAAGCTGTATGGCTTTCTTTCATTGGTACAACAGACCTACATATGTATTTCCCTCTAATCAAAACACACATTAATGTAATTAAAATATATTAGACAAATACTTTTTTTTTCTTTTTTAATGCTGTAATATTTTAATTTTCATATAATTCCATATATGAATTAAACAAAATAAATGTTTCAATAACTGCATTTCTTTTCTGGCCATTATTCCTTTTTGTCACTTGACTGCTACTGAGTATAATTTTGTTATATAAAAACAGGGTATTAAAAGCGATCCACTCTGGGTGTCAAATACATTAGATATGCCACAGCTGGGGGAAAAAAAAGGCTGACTTCTCATATTTTTTGGAGACACACTTAGACTCAATTATTTTAAAAATGCAGCCAATAGCAAGTAGGCAAAAGACACGTTTATCCTGTAAGAAGAGCATTTCTTCTTTCTGATGAGTTCAGGAGGGGTTTATGATTACTTCAGTGAGTTAGCATAGAGGATTCATACACAAAGAATCTGAACTAAATGGTCTTTCAATTCTATGTTTCAACTCCTAAAGCAAAACATCAAGTAAGAGAAAATATAATTTTTGTGTCTAATATAAAGGGGGTAGACGTCTTGTCAGGTAAATCTTGCTCTGTTTACTCTAGTTTCATTGACATAAAATACATAGGTGTATCTCTCAGAAGAAATATAATGAGACCAACACAAGGGTATCTAAAAAAGTAATATTGCAATTCCATTCTAATCCAAAGTAGTAAGGGACAAAAGCAAAATTTGGTTGATTGTTTGAACCAAAAATCAACAAGTTCTACAACAGAGTATTTGCTTTAGCTGTAGTTTTCCTAGTCTGTGTTGCTGCTATTCATATCCCACAGAGGTTTCTGCAAACACCAATTTAATTATAATACCTTTTCACCTACTGTCTCTGATTTTGGTTTCAGTATATTTTTTTAAACAAGTATATTATTAAAAGAGTATAATGTAAGGTCTGCACTTGAGGCCCAATATTATGTGCTGTTTTGACATGTGGTGCCATTGGGAAGGCCTCACCTGGCCTAAGTCAAGTTTTCTTCCTCACCCTCCTCCTGCAGATAATGTCCCCTCAGCACTCAACCCTTCTTATCAGGAGACCAGGCCCAATCCCTGCTTATCCATGAGTGACATGGAATTGCTCAAATGAACCAATCACATCTTCCTGCAGGAATCTGGGGCACTCTCCACCCTTCTTTTTTTTTTTTTTTAATTAATTTTCACTGGAGTATAGTTGCTTTACAATGTTGTATTCGTTTCTGCTGTACAGCAAAGTGAATCACTTTTACATGTGCATATGTCCCCTGTTTTTTAGATTCTTTTCCTATATAAGTCATTACAGAGTATTGAGTAGAGTTCCCTGCGCTGTACAGTAGGTCTTTATTAGTCATCTATTTTATATACACTAGTTTGTATATGTCAATCCCAATCTCCCAGTTTATCCCTCCCCCTGCTTTCCCCTCTGATAACTGTAAGTTTGTTTTCTACATCTGTGACTCTACTTCTGTTTTGTAAGTAGGTTCAGTGTACCATTGTTTTAAATCCCACAGATAAGCCTTATCACGTGATATCTGTCTTTCTCTGTCTTTCTCTGACTTCACCCTCCTGAGACTATAAACCTTGCCCCTCACAGCCCTTGGTGTGCCCTCTGTTCCACAGCACAACCCCCACGTGGCCCTCTGTGCAGTGCGGGGTTCTCCTCCCTTAGGCGATGCGTATAGTGGCTAATAAACTGTGGTCCAGCTTAATGTCCTGTCCAGTGGTAGGTGTCCTGTGTTCTAGTCACCCCAGACCCTAGAGTGGGAAGCCCTCCTCACCAAAGGAGTGAATAGGAGGTAGTTACACAAAAAGAAACTACCATAACGTATACAGATACATATGTCTCTTTCTGATTGGATAGTTGTGTATAGACATTTCAGTGTATTTATAATTGAGTTATTCTTAATCTTTTTAAAGAATTGAATCTTACCAAATCCTTCAAAGATATGCCAGTTACCTTTTTAGGTTTTGCAAAAAGTACTCTCTTATTGTGGAAGTAGTATATATTTTATCCTGAATAACAGAAAAAAGAAAGAAAATATGCCTTCTTCATGGTTAAAAAAAAAAAGCGCCACATTTCAATGGCCATCATTGTTAGGGAACAAAATTAAGAAAAGAATGTCTGTCTGTGTGTGTGTGTATATGTGTGTGTGTGTGTGTGTGTGTATCTATCCATTTCCTCTTTGTTTTTACTTTCTTCATTTTCTGTATCAACTAAATAACATTGATTCATGTTTCCTTACTTACATTACTACTTTATAATCTTATTCTGTCCTACTGATACATAATTTACAATATATCTGCCCTAAGTATTGAGATTTTCTTTAAAATTTATTTTTTAAGCAGATACACTGTTAAGACTAGATATATGTATATGTTTGTGATGTGTACAAGTGTATATATATATTTAAATTGGTTCTAATATTTTTTTAAGTTTAGGGTATTGGGGGGCAGCAAATAATTCTTAATTCTTATTTTTCTACATTAGCCATACATTTCACATAAAAAGACAAACTTCTGTAAACTTTGTGAGTCAATCTGTGTTCTAGGCTGAGTGCTACTTGTTTTATTATGTGTGACATGATCAGAGGCAAAATAATTTGTGGCACCTCAGTCATGTGCAATAACCATTTCACATCAAAAAGCAAATAACCAATCTGACTTTTACTATTACACGGTTCATAAGAAATGTGGTTACTAGACCTGAAGCAGCAAGTGAGCATGAAATGCAATATTGTTTAACACTGGATGTAAAAATTATTTGTGAGAAAAAAATAAGAAAAAATCTTAAAAGGAAAGGGGGTGGAAATTTGGTACAAAGGGAAACCCTGGAGAAATAGTCTCTGAGAAATTACATTGCTGCTGGCAGGTCCTGCTGGTGATTGCCTGAGATCCTGGTGCATGGAATTGAGCAAATAGTAATTAATAGACTAAAGACGGTAACTCTGCTGGCCATCCAGTTTTCTTCCAAACAGCGTGTGGAAGCTTTGATGTGAGAGAATCTCTTTCATTAGGTGGGAGTCGAGAATATACAAACACTGTACTTTGATCAAGTTTCTCCAAGGACCATAAATATCTTCTGACTTGAAAATTAAAGAGATTTGAAATTGTATAAAATCTTTGAGAAGAATAAAATTTTATATTACCTAACCCACTGACGGAATATACAAGACAGAGAATTAGAATAGGAAACTGTAACGAAGAGAGCCTCTGATACTTTGTAAAGAAACCAGATAAATAAAGTCAGCAAAAGATTTTCCTTTCTCTCTAAAGGTTTTAAAGTGCTTGAACATAGAACATTTTTTTCCTAGGAGGATTGGGTGAAAGAGAAGAGAGACGTCTATGAAGTGAAAAGAAACATATTCAAATAATTTGCTGCATGAGTTTTTGTGGTTTTTTTAAGTGGCAGTTCAACTATTACAGATGAAGTTAAGAGTTCTTTCCAAGGTGAAACCTGCCAATTCTGAAGTAAATTATTTTTGATGACTATAATCAATTCATAACAGATAAATAAGCTAGATGAGTATGTATAAGTATGAAGCTATTTCCAAAACTATAATTTTTTTAATAAATAAGGCATGCACATTTTTTTGTATAAGAGTTAAGCTTAAAATTGCATTGTTTTCTATTAAGCTGCATAATATTTTTAATTCAATGAATATTTATTGCACAACTTCTAATATCAAGATGCAGTTATCTTTGGTTGTCTGATAGAGCTCTGGGAGTTTAATATTTGTAAAAAAAAATCATAAAATAATTACAATAAAAAACAAATGTTAACTGCCATTAAAAATACAAATTAATTCATGTAGGATGGCAAAGGAGGGAAACAGTAGGTGTATAACAGAATTTTTAAAACTTTAGGAAGGATGGTGCCTCTGGACAGCAATTTGAGGATTAGCTACAACAGACATGGTATTGCTCTGAGTGGTGCAGGGTGACTGAAAGACCTCGAGGGTAGGGAGTCAGGTTTGTTTGCACTGGGTCCAGACTTACAAGAGGTTGTGCTTCTTGTCAAGATATGGGAAAAAGTAAACGTTGAAGATGTTAAGTATAATGGGAGATGATGAGCTCCAGGTTGAATATTGTATTAAAATTTTAGGCAACAGCAAACCGCTGAAAGCTTAAGTAGAAGGATTTGTGAAGTGCTGATGCTCTGAGGAGATTATTTTTTGACTCAACGTTTCCTAATTAAGGGGCTTCCATCTCGTCTAGAATTGCACGTATTTGTGTGTATTTATGGGAGTGTTCACAGTGGTTTGGGGTTAATACCTAAGAGTTTTCTAAACTAGATTCTCCCACTAGGGACTTCTGATGGGAATCGCAGAGTTAGAGCCTGATCTTTGGAAATTCCTTCTCGAAAAAAATATTAATTTTGTCACTTCACACGCCCAGCTCATTCATCAAGCTACTTTTAGCCATTTAGAATACACAATGGATCTGGCTTGATTTTTTTTTCCCTTATTATTACCAGTATTATTTGTATTATTCCTTTATTACTTACTTAGTCATCCAGTTTACAATCAGATTATAATATCTTTAATTGAGGTCTCTGTTGTGTCTGTATATGCATCTATTATCTTTTCACATTTTACTTCATTTCAGATTGAAACAACATTAGGGATTATCTTTGTCACAAACCCTGGAAGATGGGTGAAGAATTTTCTCCTAGCTTGTTTCCATTAAGGCCTTTCATCCTCTCTGGAGTGATCAGTTTCACTCACCAGATAGTCTTCTGTCCCTAAAAATAGCCCTCTAGGAATGATTTTCAGTTTCTCACATGAAAGAATTGCTTTGGCAACTCAGAATTGGGAAGCAAAATCCTATTTTTCTTGTTTTCTTCCTCAGTGGAGTAGAATGTTGATAGTTAAAGAAGGCTCAGTAGTAACTGGGAAATACTGATCTTTCTAGATGAGCAATGTTCAGTAAAAAATAGAATGTGAACTTTAGATGAGATTTAAAATTTTCTAGTAGCCACATTAAAAAAAAGAAATAGGTGAAATTAATTTTAATAATATATTTTGTTTAACCGTATACCTAAGATATTGTCATTTAATATGCAGTTGATAATAAAAATTATTAATGAAGTAGTTTACATTCTTTTGTTCACACTGTGTAATCAGGTCTGCATTTTAAACTTACTGCACATTCTACTTCATATTAGTGCTTGACGGCCATACACGGCTCACGACTATTGTACTGGATAGTGGGGCTTTAGGTCACGGTTTTCATTTCCCGGAAGAATAAAAGCTCATGTAATGGTTTAGGTATCAGTGAATTTTCAGTCCATACATGAGAAAGTTATTGAATTAATAAGCCTGATTTTAAATCTACACAATAGGACAGTTATCCTGAAAGGAATCTCTATGCTATAATCCCTCTACAGATTTAATTCCAATAAAAATCCAAGTGCCTGTGACCCTTTTGAAAAGACTCTAGAAGGAGACATAATTAAGCTATAAAGTCCTCTTTTTTTCTGGTCTCTTTGTAGAAAAGGAATGGTGCAAATTATTCACCTTCCATCAAGGGAACCTGTCTATTGTTTTTGCTTCATAACTTTAGCCAAAAAGAAGCTTGCTATGCTAGAAAGATCTTATTGGATGAGTGTTGATAAATTCATACCCTGAAAGCATCTCAATTAAATCTCACATAGAATTGTGTTCTTTCCAATTCTTTCTTCTTCACACACGCCTATCCTTGGTTCATGCGTAGATCATTTTCATTTCTTGAGTTAGCCAGTCAGTTATTTCTAATAATGTAATAATGATTCAGGAACCCACCTCCTCACATTAAAATCTAGAATCCTGACAATAACCTATAGGTAACCATACAGTCCCACCTCTTATCTTCCCTAAAGTTATGTGTCTTATCCCAGTCTAGTTAACTATGATATTGAATCTCTTGTTCCTAATTTCATCACTTTCTCTTTTTGTATAGTTTTATTAAGCCCATAAAAAGTTCTGAAATACATTTTTTAGTTGTTTCAAGTTTATAGTATAGTATGTTGTACATAATAGTTTGGGAATACTCTTTATTATTATATTGCTAAGATTTGTTCATGTTGTGTAGCTTTACAGTTCATTTGTTTCAAATGCTATATATATTTCATTATGTAACTCTTTTTTTTTTTTTTTTTTTTTTTTTTTTTTTTTTTTTTTTTTTTTTGCGGTATGCGGGCCTCTCACTGTTGTGGCCTCTCCCGTTGCGGAGCACAGGCTCCGGACGCGCAGGCTCAGCGGCCACGGCTCATGGACTTAGTTGCTCCGCGGCATGTGGGATCTTCCCGGACCAGGGCACGAACCCGTGTCTCCTGCATCGGCAGGCGGATTCTCAACCACTGCGCCACCAGGGAAGCCCTCATTATGTAACTCTTCACAGTTTTATTTATCCACTCTCCCATTGATACATGCTGATGTCGTTTCCAGGTTTGTGCTATTGTGAATAATGCTGCTACAGACATTCTTGTATATTTCCTGCTGTGCATATATACCTTATTCCTTTTCATTTAATCACTCAACACACTTAAGTCACCCCCACCCCGAGCCATGCATCAAGAACATTTGTCTGCTATCTTTTTTGACCAAGGACATGACTCTCAATCTCCTCCTTGACAAGTAGGATGTGCTTAGAATTTCAGTGCTCCTCAAAAATATATAATTTTTCATTGTTGACTCTGCTAATACTTAGTTTTCCTATGAATTTATTTAATACTAAGAAACAGTGGCAAGCAGTTTTTGCCCTGTTTGGAAAACTTCTTAAGAACAAACTACAATTTTTCGTGAGGAGGAATAATACTTTTTAAATATAGTGAACAATATATGTGACCAAGATTCTTAGTGTCGATTCTTCTAACTTACTATTTCTGATAATCTAAAATCTCAATTAATCTCTCTTTCATTTATCATTTAACATTTATCATTTATCATTTATCATTATCATTTATCATTTATCTCTAACTCTGACTTTATTCAGTGTTACACCCTGAGAGATTGAAAACACAACTCATCTTATCTCTCCATGAGATTTTCTTTCAAATCTTCCTTCTACTAATACTTTAGTTGCTCTGGTTAATTTTTGCATAAGTCCTTTAAAGATTCTTATTCATAAGCAGAATGAAATAATCCTGACATCACTGAATTTGGGACAGAAAGACCAGATCTGTGTCACGTTTGGGGGAAAATATTTAACTTTTACACACCATCCATGCCTCTAATTCTAGGCAGAGATTCAGGGCATTTAGCAATTGTAAATGGTCAAGGAGTAGTTTTGGGGGGGCCTGGAGTTTAGATAAGCATTCTTTCTCTGGGCAATCAGGACAGTGAGATCCGGCGAAATAACACTTTAAAGTTAGTTGAGGAAAGCCAAGTAAGGTAAGAATGAAATGAAGGTGAAAGCAAACTGGGAATAAGCAAATTGGGGCATTACAAAATGCAATGGTGGGTTTTTGCCACCCCTTTAGGCATGGATGCAAGCATTACAGCCACCATGATATCTGCAAGGACAAACAGAAACAGGTCTTAACAAAAAGAATATATTCTCACCAACTAATTAAGCATACATTCAGAAGCTAGAGGATAGGCTAAAATACTCTTAACTTTCCTCTCTGGAAATGACTCCAAAGGGGTTCATTCAGCAATTGCTTTTTTCCTTGTTTGGACTCTTCCACCTTCTTATGGTTCCAAAGTATTATTCACTACCACCCTAAGGACCCGGCTCCAACCTAGGGTCACATAACTGATTCAAGTCTAGGATGACTCTACCCTGGAAGGGAGATTGTAGCTTGTGGACATTGGCCTATGAGCGCTTACAGATATAAAATTAAATAAAATAGATATCTTTCTATCTTTGAAATAAAAAAGATCTTTCTCTGTAATATCAAAAAAAGGCGGGGGGGCGCTTACCCATCTAAGTAAGAATATACAAGGACAAAGATGATAAATGTGACCAAGAAACCTCCTTCTGCTTTATGTGCATTCATTTGTCTTTAAGGACAGCAAATAGGACAGATACAAGTTTTATTCAAGTCATACAGCTCCTTTAAATATGAGTATTATAATTTATAAAAACACTGAAATGCAATTATTTATAAACATAGAGCTAAATATCATATTATTTACATATATGAAAGTAAATAGAAAAAGAAATGGTGGAAAGAGTTGAAACTGATTACTGAGGAAAGGGATTTTTGCAAGGAAGTTGTGGGGAAAATGACTGCCATTTTTAGATGTCTTTTGTTTTGTTTTTTAATTACATGTTACCAAAAATAAAAGTTAAATAAAAATAAAGTAATTAGTATATTTGGTAAAATGTATATAAGCAAAACATTGTCAAATCTTTACTGTGATACTTACAAAGGAAAAACTGACCTAATGAAACCAATTTGGAACAATTTTACATAAAGCTTTTATGAAGATGGAATATTTTTTCACTGTTAGAAAAGTGGTCCTGAATAGATAGACTCGATGTAGTTCTCTCTGAAAAATTAATTTTCAATGGAAATTCACCAAGACTTGTAAAAAAAAAAAATTCTGAGGGAAATAATTATATGTGTAAATACATAATGAAAATGTCTATTGAGTCAAATGATTTCACATAAACAAAAGAGAACACATCTTCTACTCACTTAGTGACTGTTTAATGGAGGAGATATGATTTAAGGTGGTTCTCAGGCTGACTTAGAGAAAAAGTTCAACATTTTAAACAGAAAGAAAGGTCACTGGCAGAAACAGAAGCTAGAAAATACAAAACTCAAGATGGGAACTGGGCTTAGATGATTTTCATATTACAGAATTTGTGTCATGAATTATTGTATGATAAAAGTAAAAAGAGTGATTAATTGTTGAAATAATATTGTGTTGTTTCTCGAAAATTGGGCTCTAGCGTGTTCTCATATAATCAACCCACTGCAACATTACAGAAATCCTGATATATACTCAGCATAGGCAATAGTGTCACTTCATCTCAATAACTAATTTAAGAAGAGCAACACCGCAGGTTTCCATTTGTTATTCGAGTCCAGAAGGTTCAGATAAATTACACACAAAAAATGTTAATCTACAGGCTTGGTAAAGGAACTTTTGGCTTTATCTCTGGTGATAGTCCACCCAGCCTTCTCCAAAGGTGAAGAAGTTATGTCATTCAGAATCAGTTGTGTTAATAAATATACTAAAAGAATATAACTGATTTTGTATTCAAATTTGGTGGATCCAAGTTCTGGGTAGAATGCAGTTAATAAACAACATAGCCCAACTGATAAATCTCAAGTTGTTCAGATGAATTAGAAAGATATTTAAGAGCTTGAATAAAAATAGCTGAAAGGGTTACCTTAACAAGGTGTTAACTTGAGGGATTTTTTTCTGGTGGCAAATTCACCATTCATTAGAAAGAATTGATTTTTTACAGAGGAGGATATATCATTTAAGCAAAGAGCATGATAGTCTATGTTTATCATCATCTGGGCAGAAAAAGTCAAATTGTTTTAAAGGAGATACAGAAATGATTAGCTCACCCAGTCAGAAAGAAAAAAAAAAAAAGGTGAATTTATTTTTGATGATTTCATATATCAAATACTTTTAAGTTGATACTGTGAATAAACCAAATGCACTGGAAATTTAGAGATAATTTTGTTTAGGCTAATGCAATAGGGAGAACATTGGTTAATGATGAACATCTCAAAGAAAAGGAAGAGGCAACAAACAAGGGGTCATCAGCTTATCTAATGGGATCTTGGAGATTATGTTCAAGTTGACATACTGCAAAACAAAGTAATTATTTAAATAAAGTTTGCAGAATAATTATTCAATTTTATTTACACAAATTTATATTTTTAATAATCTTAAGTATTTAGACCAATGAATGCTAGCTTATTCAATTAGTAAACCCATATAAGTTTAGGAAGAATATACTCATAGAAAATAAAAATCCACATTTATATTATATTTAATATTTAATAATATTGTCAGAGCAGCTATTTTTATTAAACCAGAAATATTGAACTAATTTTGTTTGCCAAAGTAGTACCTAAATTATGTGACTGTCAATTCTTAAAATCTTTTTGAGTTAGATTCTATAAGAATATACTTTTTAGCACATTGAAAATATTAGAAGTCCAATTTTCTTATTTTCTATTTTTTTTAAAGAATATTCAATTTATATAAGCACTTCTTTGTCTCTAAGGCAATCAGAATAGATCTCTTTTAAGAGATTTCATAATCTACCAGTCCCGGGTGCCTGAAGGACAAAGCAGATCAAGTTACTGGGAACAAAAGACCAAATATATACTTTTCTATGTGGTGTCTTTGAGTACTTGTGCTTGCTTTATTTTGAGAAGATTGCTGTACTTTAGATGCTCCTACACTATCAGGCCTGTCCACATCCCCACCATTCCTCCCAAGTTTACTCTGGAAAGGGCAATTTGTCTATGTGCAGAGAAAGCAACTTCTAGGATTTGGACACTGTTATTATGAATACCCATAAAATAGTTGGGCAATTGCATAATTTTCAGTTTACTGTAGATCATGCATTTCTAAGTCAGAGAGGAACCAGTTGGGGAAAGAGACAGGTTCTCTCTATGCAATTTTATATAGGCTCATACTCTTGGTACCAGCATAATGGGATAGTATATATAACTTCTTCTGGTATAGCATAATGTAACTAGTCAATTGGAATTAACTGAACTTATTTTATTCATTTTTGTCAGCCTTGCTGTTGAATTATTTTCTAGATTATGAAATTTGGTTGATTGTTGGTCCTAATTTTCTCTGTGTGTGGGTGTGTGTCTGTGTGTGTGTGTTTGTTTACTCTGTCTTGGTTTATTTTGGTGGAATCTAGAAAAGAGAGCCAGTAGATGTTGGCCAGATGCCATTTTAAGCTTGAATTTCCAGACATCAGGCTTTAAAGCCCAGAGTATCTATTGCCAAATTGTTTTTTCCAAATAGTTCCCAACCATACACTATGTTAAAGGGACTGATATTGTCATTGTTTGTTTTTGCTAATTTTATCTATGAAAATGGTAATTTATTTTTAAATTTTTCATACATGTATGTGATTAGACTACTGGAATTGGACACTGTAACAATATTGCAATAATTAGTATTTTTACTTATTATATATAAGGGATAGCAACTGGTGATGTATAATAAAATGACACAGTTTTTGAGAATTTCTTAGGGAGAATATGCTCAGACACCTAGCTCAATGTTGTCTATACTGTATTCTATGAATCCCATAAATGAAGTACAAGGAGAGATTAGAGGAGGTAGAAATATATTTTGGGCTGTTAGGGATGACTTCATAAAGACATAATGTCAGAATAAGGCATTGGAGGAGTGATAGGATAATAAAAGGAGTTGTGAGGGGTACACCAAGGGGAAAAATTGGGATAATCAACCTTCCAGAGTTGGGATAGTGCAAGACATTCTTATGACTTTGGCATGCTGGGTTTGTGTAAAGGGGATACAGATGATGCTTAGAAATGTGCATAGTATTTTGGGAGTAGATAATTTGTATTGGGGAAATAATAGGAGACAAATCTGGATATAAAGATACTGGGTAGATTTTGGAAGATATTTAATGATATTTGAACTTTGTTGTAGACAATATACCATGTAAAGTGTTCAATCAAATGATATAACCAAAGCTTTAAAAATGTAATTCTGGAATGAGTGTAATGGGTCAGTTACTTGGGACCAAATAAGAACAAATAAGCTATTGGAAGGTTATTCCAGGACAAAGGTAAAGTGTTTAAAAAAAAAAAAATAAAAGCACCTAAATTAAGATAACTGGAGTGGGAAGAAAAAAGTAAATACAAGAGTCATTTTTAAGTAAAAAGCAACACGATATGGAACATCACTAGATGTAGCAAAAATATAACAATAGGCTATTAATTATAATTCTAAGCCTTCAAATGTAAATATTTTGAAATGTGGTGATGCCATTAGTAAAATAACTTTTAAAAAGGAAGTTTATGAGAAAAACTGATTTGCATTTTATGAATAATAAATTTTTCTATTATTGTGATGGGAAAGAAATTAATTTAGCTAAATTAAGAAATTTTCAATGAAACTAATTTTTGAAGAGACAACGTGAACATTGTCTTAAATGTTTCCTTTACCTATATATGGAAATAAACATATAGTGATGATGGTGTAACATTTAAAGTTGCCATTTGCTTGCTGGAGAGGGTGTGGAGAAAAGGGAACCCTCGTACACTGTTCGTGGGAATGTATATTGGTCAACCATTATGGAGAACAGTAGGGAGGTTCCTCAAAAAACTAAAAATAGAGTTGCCATATGATCCAGCAATCCCACTCCTGGTCATATACCCAGACAAAACTATAATTCAAAAAGATACACGCACCCCTATTTTCACAGAAGCACTATTTACAATAGCCAAGACATGGAAACAATCTAAATGCCCATTGACAGATGAATGGATAAAGAAGATGTGGTATATATATATACAATGGAATATTACTCAGCCATAAAAAGAATAAAATAATGCCATTTGCAGCAACATGGATAGGCCTAGAGATTATTATACTAAGCAAAGTCAGAAGGAGAAAGACAATACCACACAATACCACTTATAAGTGGAATCTAAAATACGATTTCTATTAATCTAAATTAATTAACAGATTAATTAATCTGTTTTGTAGATATGTTCTTTTGAACATATCTACAAAACAGAAACAGAATCACAGACATAGAAAACAGACTTGTGGCTTCCAAGGGGGAGGGTATGGGGGAGGGAAGGATTGGGAGTTTGGGATTAGCAGATGCAAGCTATTGTATATATGATGGATAAACAACAAGATCCTACTGTATAGCATAGGGAACTATATTCAATATCCTGTGATAAACCATAATGGAAAAGAATATGAAAAAAGTATTTATACATGTATAACTGACTGACTATGCTATACAGCAGAATTTAACACAACATTGTAAATCAACTGTATTTCAATAAAATTTTTTAAGTTACATTTCTAGAAGAATAAAGTTGTCATTTGCTAATCATCATGATGTGTTTTAAATATTTTATAATTTTATCAATTATACTTCAGTAAAGCTGAAAATTTTTTAAATAAAGTTATTTGTTAAATGACTGAGTTGTGGGCATAAATATTTGTTCATTACAGTATGATACATATTTTTAATATTCTGTTCTGTTGGCACTCCAAATTATGTAAAGTGAAATGGAATTTTATTTAAGACAGAAGGAATAATTTCTTATTCTCAGGTCCCAGGAAATGCTAGGAGCTGTGTTCCATGTTAATTATTTCAGTGAGAAAAGTAAAAATAAACAGGCCACCCTTTTAACACTATGTTTTATTATAGTAAATAGAATTATCTGCAACATTTGCCAGTTTCTTTTTTCTTCTTTGACTTTTCCATCTGTTATTTTTTATGCTTCACACTTGCAGAATCTGTGAAAACTAGAGAAATCAACTTTTTTTGCAAAGATGGATTGCTTTGTTCTGAAACTAATAAGATCCGAATATGATACTTAAGATTTTGTGTGGTAGAAACCATCTCAGTAAAGTAAACTAAATTACTTATCTTGACTGAAATATAGTAATTTGATAAGGCTATTAGCATGCATATATTAGTTGATTCACTTTATAATTTTTTGTTATGAGTAACATGGGCAAATGCATATATTCACCTTTATAAATTGCATTTAATTTTTTGATATAAGAATATTATGTTAAACTTTACTGTTCAACTGTGAATAACTGCTCCTCTGAGTTCTGTGAGCCTCTAGCAAATTACTGGAACCCAAGGAGAGGCTTGTGGCAATCTCTGATTTATAGCCAGTCAGTCAAAAGTACATGTAGCCACCTGGACTTGCAACTGGTGTCTGAAGTCCAAGAAAGGGGTCATGGGGAACTCCAATCTATAGCCAGTTGAACAGAAGCACAGGGGACAACCTGGACTTGCAACTGACATCTGAATTTGGAGGGAGGGTGCTCAGTCTTGTGAGACTGAACCCTTAACCTGTGGAATCTGATGCTATCTTCAGGTAGAGAGTGTCAGGATTGAGTTGAATTGTAGAACACCTGGCTGGTGTCTCGATTTTTGGTGTGGGGGAAACTCTACCACAGATATATATACTTGTGTATACACATCAGAATTGGGTCCCAGAACCTTTAACTAATTAATATAGTAAGTGATTCACTAGTGGGGTGAGACACAAAGGAATTGAGGCAGAAGGGAGGAGTTTGATAACAGAACCATGGTGATTTTCTGTTTCAAAGCCATTCAAAGTAATTGAAGCACAGAGTACAGGAAATGGATTATCGTGTGTGTGTGTGTGTGTGTGTGTGTGTGTGTGTGTGTGTGTGTGTGTCTTAAAACAACAGAAATCTCTTCTCTCATGGTTCCAGAGGCTAGGAGTTCAAAATCAACGTACCGGCTGAGTTATCTTTCTGCAGGCTCTAGGGGCAAATCTGTTTCATATCTTTCTTTCAGCTTCTCACGTTTCCAGCAAGACTTGGTGTTCCTTCCTGTTATAGATACATTATAAATGATTTCATATACCTTCATAATGAGTTTAGGCCTTGTTATGTGCTGTGGTCTGAATGTTTGCCCCCTACTCCCCACCAAATTCATATGTTGAAATCCTAATGCCCCATGTAATGGTATTAAGAGGTGGGCCTAAGGGAGGTGCTAAGGCATGAATGGGATTAGTGCCATTTTAAGAAGAGGCTAGAGAGCATACTTCCTCCTTCTGCCATGTGAGGACTCAGGTGAGAAGGCACTGGCTATAAACCAGGAAGAGGGCCCTTACTAGAGAACACAGCCATGCTGGCACCTTGATCTTAGACTTCCCAGCCTCCAGAGCTGTGAGAAATAAATTTCTGTTGGTTATAAAATACAGTGCAGAGTATTTTGTTATAATAACATGAATGGACTAAAACATCATGAAAGAAAATTGGAGCCAGCAGATTTTTAAATGGGGCATGGAGTGGAGGGGCAATGTCAAATTGATTTCATCCTTTCTTTTTCATCTTTCTCCTTTCCCCTATCCTCTCCCCTTACTTTATTTAAAGCTATCTCTGAGGTAGAATTAGCAAGACATTGTGACTGAATAGAAATGCAGGATGAAAAAGGCAAGAGTCAAATATTAGTACACATTTTCTAGTTTAGGATGATCAACACCATAAACTGAAATAAGAAAAACTAGGACAAATTTTATTTTTGCAAGAGGAAAGAGAGTAGAGATGAGGACATTTGATTTGTAATACCTGTCGCACATTTGGGAAGAGATTGCCAAATAAGATAAAGGTCAGAAAAGAATTTGACACCAAAATATGAGATTATCCATGAACACTGTATTTTTTTGATACACTGATCTAATTTATGGACTATCTTGCCATGAAAAATAAACACCATAATCAGTGTTCATAGTCTCTATAAGATAATTTAATATGGACTCAAGTTAAGTTTAAAAAACAACTGAAAACATGAAGAAAAATAATACGAAAACACATATGAATAGTCTCTAAGAAGCCAAGAAATAGAAGGAAAACACAGGATTGCTAACATTGTCAGATGCTGCAGAAAGGCTGCATAAGAAGAGAGTTAAAACACATTAGGTTAGTATCTTAGAAAATCTTTCTTTCTTTTTTTTGCAATATACCATACTAGCTCTTAAATAATATTCTACAAGCGATCTGAATATTGGCGTGGAGGCTACAGTGTGATGAGTGATGACTAAGAACTGAGTATCAGTAAGAGACCGTCTTTTCCGGATTATCTTTGAAGACAGACAAAAAGACAAATGGATTAAGAAATATAATTTAGCGGCAGTGTAGTGATTAATAATAGAGAGGAAAGGCATCATGGAAACAAGGTCTTGGAGGACTTTGGAGAGGACGTGCTCAAGTTCACAAGTAGAGGGTAAATCTTGCAGGAATGTTAAAGATATATACTGGCACAAGGGGTAGGAAAACTTCGAGGAAAGTGCTGGTAAGCACATCTGATGGGCTTGGTTTCCTCTGCAAAGAAGAAGCTCATTATTCTGGTTTTGTATACAGAAGATCAAATCCAATACAATTTTTCTAGTCAGCATTTCACTCCCAATATAAATGTATTTGCTTTTAAAGTCATGAGTGTCAATTGTAAGAAGAGATCTCCACACCATCTGTATTTCCAAATCCTCAAATTCCTTCCGTGTCACAAAAGATGTATTTCAGATGTATTCTGGCAGTATATACCATAAAGGAACTTAGTAGGTGTTGGGATTGATAAATCTTACAGTTTCCTTTGTCTTTGTTTGGGCTGCTATAATGAAGTGCCATTGACTGGACGGTTTATCAACAACAGAAATTTACTTCTCATAGTTCTGGAGGCTGTAAGTTCAAGATGAGGCTGCCAGCATGGTCTGGTTCTGTTGAGAACCCACTTCCAGGCTTGGACTGCTGACTTCTTACGGTATCCTCACATAGCTGAAAGAGAGTGAGCTTGCTCTGTGGCCACTTCTTATAAAGACACAAATCCTATTCAGGAGGACACCACCTGGCTACCTAATTACCTCTCAAAGGCCCCACATTGAAGATTAAATATCATCATATACATTTTGGGGAGACACAAACATTCAGTCCTTAACACCTTGTCATAAGTAGCTGTTCTGGGAGAGTACCGAAGATCCTAATTAATCATATCAGGTCTATGTATGGTATCAAAGATAAACAAAACCAGGCACTAGTTAAGGAGATAAGGACAGATTTTAATCAGCAATCTACTATTGTCATAGGGAAAAGAGTCCAGCTTGATTTGAGCTAAACTTCAATTTGTACAGAGGGGACTCAGAGTTTTAAAGGGAGAATGGAAGAATATGGAAGGGAGTCAGCAGGGACTCAAGAGTCAGAGAAGCAAAAAATTACAAAAAAAATGGGCAGTGGGGGAGTTGGGCCATGTGAAACCTGTATGGCTTTGTTTTGTTAACTGATGCTTGTCAAAGTTAGGCTCCTCTGCTCCCACAAAGCCTGGGAGACAGCGGCTCTTATCTTCAGGTGTGTTGGCTGGAACAAACAGTAAATTCTTTTTGCAGCCTTGAGATTTCTCAGACACTTTACAGTAGTGGTGTTGGGGGTGGGGTAGGGTTATCCTAGGGACGTGGCCTTGAGTTGTTAGAAACTACGTTACTGTTTTGTTCAAGTATTTACAAGCCAAGAAAGGGCTGTGATGGAGCCTCACTAGAGTTGGGTCAAAGAGAGAATCTTTGTCAGTGGTTATTCTTGATTTCTATCAGTGAAAAACAACCTTTATCAATATCTATGTTTTTCTTTCAATGCCAATAGCAGGATATCCATACTGGCTAGCCAAAATATTCAGTGTTTGTTTCTTTCAAAAATCCTGTACTATCTCGTTTCTCATCTTTATAGTCTTAGAATTAAATCTTCAATATCTGATTGGACCGCCTCTTGTTACTTTACAGACTTTTTATCTTAATTTTTTTTGGAAATGTCTTGAAGCTCTTTATTCATTTTAATAGGACAAAAGGTATGGCCAGTTTGCATGTGTAGCAAAATAATTGGAGATGACCACGAACCGGAAGAGAAATATACTCCTAGGAGGTCACAGAGAGAGACGAGGAGGTAACTAGTGTCCACTGAGTATCAACAACGTACTAGGTGCTGTGCAAACTGCTTTAAAAAGTTTTCCTTTGTTTCTAATAACAGTTTAATATCACAAAGAAACTAACACTCAGAAAGATATGTCAAAAATTACATAATTCATAAACAACAAAGGTTTAATTTTAATCTGTGTTATAAAAATAGAATCCAACTTGTACTAACTCCCAAATAGCATTCTACAGCCTGCTTTAGTTTCCAGGTTCCATTTGTCTGCAACAGACTGAAGTATATTATATTTGCCTGATATACTGAGAGAGGCAATGTGTTATAGTAAGTGAAGTGCTTGGATTTCTTCTTTATAATCAAGTTCAGATCCTTCATCTGGAAAGGAAGGATCGGTAGTCGTAAGACAGACACTCCCCCCAATCTTTTCTCAATAGCAAATGTACAAAGATACCTACCAGTATGTTCTATTATCTAACATATTTCTAAACATTTAACTTTGATTTCATCATGTAATTATGCTGTATTTTTCCCCATCACCATGGTATTAAGATTAAAAAGAAAATATAAAATACAACAGAATTTATATCCAGGACTTGCTCCACATTCTACACTTAAAATAGGCTACTACTTCCAAACTATCGGGTTTTCAGCTTGCTAAAAGTTAAAGTGCGTGTATGATTCTCATCTGTATAGGGAAAATTTTAAAGTATTCCCTTTTATTATCCTTAGGAATAAGCCTAAGTAGTTCTTAGACTGAATAATAGCTGCAGAACTGTTTGTTTTGGAATTCAGCTTAATTCAACAAATATTTATTGAATACCTATATCTGGAAGGCAGAGTGATTACCACTTAGAAGGTGGTGGTCCATTCTGAAATGTCATTTGAAGTTCTCTGATTTATAGTTCTATCACTTATTTCAAAGCTTACATAGGAGCAGCTTGATATACAAATTGAGAATCACCTTTTATCTCTGTCAGGGTTTTAAGAGACAAAAGATCTCTCATCGCATTTGAGAATTGCATGGCAACATCTGTGTGTTGGTATAGCAAGGGTGCAGTGAGTGCTTGTTATATTGTATTCTAACCTAAGCACCCGCTCAACAGTGTCTGCCACAAATGGGAAGGATACATTGGCATCCACCTCTCCCTAGTGTTTGGGTTTCTTCTTTGGCTACTTATGTGTTTTCCATGTAACTCAGCTGCCAAGTCTCACACCTAAAGGGTCAATCCTTCACTGTATGTAGTTTAAGTAAAATTCCACAACTACTTCCAAACTGATGCCTATACCAAGGGATTTCCAGCCATTAGGAAAAAGAGCTAGGGGGTAGACATATCATTTGGTACTGTCTCACTTACAAATTACTCATGCAGACTTGGGGAGACTTCCTCCACTTGCTAATGACCAGGGCAGATCTTCTCAACTGCCTGTCACAAGTTTTTCATTCATTATATGATCTGTGTTAATGACTGCAGTATTTGTGAAAAAGGAACACAAGTCTCCGAAACTAGAATTTTTTTTCCCAGCATTGCTAGATTTTTATATAGGGACAATTTCCTGCTGTCAGTATGGTGAATTGTTAGAAAAACGATACCAAGTAAAAATAGCTTCCATAGTCAATGCAAATCCACAGAGCTACCTAGCACTGACTTTGCCTCAGTCCCCTGAAAGAAATAACAGGGGAGATGTAAATCCAGTACCAATGTAATGGTAAGCAAAGTGAGCTAAAAAGGAAAAGACTTACCTTGCACTTTATTACTGTTATGTTTTCAGAGCGTTTGTGAAAAGATGTAGGTCAGGCGGTCCAATCTTGAGTTTCATTACACATTTTAGCAAGTTCAATGATTTGTGTGTGGCAGTGACCTATTTTAGTTGTAAATGTTTCTGTTTATCAAAAAAAAAAAAAAAAAAATATATATATATATATATATAAGTTGCCCCATCAAATAATAGAGAATCTAATAGGAGACCTGTTACAAAAAAATAATGAATAATAATTAGAAACTCCACTCACATTGTCTTTGTAACCTTTTTAGGGGTTGATAAAATTTCTAAACCAAACCCCTGAGATATATTCAAGGTATTGGGCTGAATACAAAAAGAATAACAGAAATAATTTTTAAGAAATAAATTAAAGATTAATGGTGGTTAAGCACCTACAACATGCCAGGAGACCGTGTTGTGTATTTGACAGGCATTATCTCTTACAGGCATAGATACTAGAAACTTATGAATTGCTTCTAGCTGATATATGTATAACATGTGAGTGTCTGGGAAAACTAACAATTACATTTGATTCACTTAGGTACAGCAGTTAGAGATAGGCACAGGGAAGTTCAAAAGGATGAAAGCCTACGAAGGCTAATGACTCATTTCCTTACGCCATACATTTTAAAATTACTTTGCTGATCAACCTATACTATCGAGGGGCGGAGCTAAGTGCTTACTCTCATGCAGTCCTTGGCTTTGCTGTATGGTTGGTTATGTTGCCTCATAATGAGATGGAGACACCTGGTCAGTCTAAATGCTGTTGTTTTGTTTTGGTTTTTGTTTCGGTTTTGGTTGTTGGTTTTGTCTTATATATTTTTTAACTGATCAGGTCTTAAGATTTAGAGGGTTGAATTATCTTAATAGAGTATAAATGTATTATTATGTATTAATATTTGAAGTTTGCCATGAAGACACCAGAGTAGTACTCATGTTAGCTTAATCCACCAAATTGTGTCTTATCCGCTGCCAGTATTTCAGGTAATTTATGATGACTATACTGCCATTTTAAGTAAATTCTCTAGAGAATTATTTGCTAATTGAGTATTCTGCCTTCTTTCAGTGATTTCAGAGAAGAAATACCTTGAGCCTAAATGGGAGTAAAACCCCAAATATTCTCAGATCATAAACATAAAATAATTCTTCAGAGACTGTGGTGATTTCTGCCTATAGCAGAGTTCATTTGTTTTCAGAAACGGTGTCTGGAGAAGAAAGAAGAGAAAGAAGAGGGGATGAAATGAAAGAAGAAGAAATATACCAAAATATCCAGGTGAGGCCTAGGGTTAATGTAATTCTTCCCTGCAGGTACCACATTATAAAATGAAGGAGAGGAATACATTAATGGTGGTCACTGTGGAGGACTTAAATTCCTTACTGATCACAGCTCTGAGAGCAGTAGTTCATGACTCAGTTGCTAAGTGTGACCTATACCTGCAAAAGAACACTTTTTCCAAAAATTCCTGATTGAGTGTTCAGAAATAAACCAATTCGTAGATTTCAACTGATACTTCTCTGGGAGACAACTAGACCAAATCTTATCACATCTTATCACAAATGTATCTTAAATGTTGTTTTTGATGAAACATACATAAAATACTAATGCATGTGCAATTGAAACGCTATTACAAAAATGCTAACTGACCTATCAGTTTAAAGCTAAAATTTATTAGTAACTTTGAAAGCCCAGTATATCACTCTTTGATCAAATTCCCTCACTCCTTCCCCTAAAAGTTAATATCATCTTGGATACTTAATACCCATTTCCTAATTTTCTTTACTTTTGTTATGTAAAGATAACCCCCTGAAAAATGTATGGTTTACTCTTCCCTATTTCATGTTATATAGAAAGGCAAATATTTTGTCTTTGTCCTGTGATTTTGTTGTTTCATATATTATTATATTTGAATATTAATAATTTGAGAGGCATGTAGTTGGTCCACGTAAAACTTTGTTGCAATGCTCCAATAACTTATTTACCCATTATACTGTTGACAGACATTTGGGCTGTTAACGGTTTTTGCTAATAAAAAGATGATGTTAAATATATTATTATAAATATCTTCTGGACACATATGTGCAAAAATTTTCTGAGTATATATTTTGGAGTAGAATTTCTGGAACATAGTGTAAACAAATAGTAAACTTTGCTAAATCATGCCAAACTATTTTGCAGTGTGGCTGTACTAGTTTATACTCCTGCCAGTAACTTGGTGATTCTTGTTTCCTTGTGTAAGATGTCTGCTTCTGTCTTCAATTCACTTTTTTATTAGATTAATTCTCTGATGTACAGTTATGGATTAAATTTATGAATATTAATTCTTAACTGGTATATGTGATGCAGATATATTCTCCAAAATTATGTGGCTTGTCTTTATATTCTCTTTATTGTGTCTAATAATGCATAGACATTCTTCATTCTAATGTAGTCAAATGAATCATGTTTTTATGATAGGTATGGTCAAATCTCTATTTAAGAATTCAGTTTCTATCCCAAAGATCTTAAAGATGTTTTCCTGTATTGCCAACTAAATGGTTTAAGTTTTACCTCAGACACAAGTCTTTATTTTACCTTAATTTTTATGTATATATGCACAGTGGGAAATAGGTATCCATTTTAATTTTTTCCCATATGTATATGTAATTTTAACACAGTGTATGTTAAATAGCCCATCTGCTCCCCACTAACTTATATCGTGTCTTCCATCATAAGCTGTATATATAAGAAAGCCTATTTCTATGCTTTCACATGTCCCCATGATGAATACCACATTGTCCTAATTACTATGGCTCCAGAGTAAGTCTTAATATCTGATAGGGCAAGTTATTCCCTTTACTTCTTCAGATTTTTTTGATTATATTTGGGGCTTTTTCTCTTTTATATACATTTTATATAAATGTCAAGTGCGTCCCCTCCAAAAAATCTACCTGAGATTTTGTCTGAATGACATTGATCAATTTGGGTAAAACTGACATCTTTAGAATGTTTAGTAAAATATGCAAAAGAACATGATATAGCTTTGGATTTAGTTAGGTATTTTTATCTATCTATCTATCTATCTATTCAACAGATAGAGGTAGGGTTGATGTACATCAAGTTAAGAAAATTCCCCTTTTTATGGGCACTCTTACTTATTTGACAAAAGAAATCAACTTGAACAGTTTGGTACATTCTTTAATTTTTTTAGTGTTATTATTTTATTCTATTTGCTCACAGTCAGCCTTTGATTCTAGGAAAATGCATATAAAGTAAATAGGTAACAACTCCCTGGAGGTTTGACAAATTGTCATAGGGCACGTAATCCAACTCAAATTAATCTTTAAGTGAGTCATTGAAAAATAACCCTAAGTGTTTCTGAGGAATCTTTTGCTCTAGAGGGTGAGAGACTTGTTTAGTAGGGAAGAAAGATTGCAGTCTCCATGTGACTACACACGTACCATTAACTGAAAGACAAAGTTAACTATAATTTATGTGCTGCTTCGTATTTGTGAGTTATAATTCCCCCTAGGTTCTATAATATTATCACCATTTTGCAGATTAGCAGGAAGCAAATGTTTAGTTATATTATATGACTTTACCTATGTCACATGACCTATAGACAGGACCAGAGGAAGAAGTCAATCTTACTAGCTTTAATTCTCTTGTCCTTTCTACGCTGCTACACAGTTGACTTTTCCATGTATTTGATCCTAACTTCAAAAGATTACTTTTACAAGAAAGAAAAGACATCAATTGAATTCTCACACAAAATCTGTCTAAATTGATTACTTGACTGTAATCTTTTATGGAAATGTACTTAATTCTATAAGTTCTTACATTCTTAGTCATTCATCATCCAAGGCATTTGTTTCAAATCTAAAATTCTCTCACAATCTCCTCCTGATGTCAGTCTTGCCAAAGTCTGTCCCTTTATTAAGTTATCACTGCCAGCCAGATGAGAAGCAACTTGTCATCTTCGGCTGCAGAAGCAGAACTTTCTGTGGAATCCTTGACTAACCATGTCTGGGAAGCACCCAATCAGGTCGGCAGACCCTTCAGTCGTGCTGAGTCAGAGGCTGAGACTTGTCCGGTCATATCATTCTCTGCACGCTGGTCACCCTCATCTCTAGGCCATTTAAAGACTCCTAGCTTACCAACAGATTTGATAAGGCATAAAGAAATATTACTCAACTCTAATTATTATTCTCATGGACTCCATTCACCTGTCCACTACATTTTAGGGACACTGAAACCAAAATGAAGTATTTCAAAGCTCCTTGCAAACTTTTAAATCTTATATCAAAGTAACAGTATCTTCATTATAATTACATAACAAATATTAATCTGCATTAAATATCTTTACATAGTATAATACCCTGTATGTTCCTATATTAAAAAATAATAGTATCATTATCATATTTCTTCAAGTGGGATCACATATTCCAGAGCCAGGAATTAACCATCGGTGGATTGTCTGTAAACCCCCAATTGTTGAACATTTTAAACTAATGCTTTATTGTAATACTGTTCTTGATTCATCATTATTTAACTTTGACAATGTAATATTTTTTAACTTAGCACAGAACTTTACTTTTTAACTTTTTAATAAAATTTTCCCTACAGACTTGTACTGATGAATCAGACTAGTATGGGTGTGTTGGTTGACACTCCCAGTGCAATGATTATAAAGATGCTCAGGTGATTTAGAACAAGCACCTGCCACTGAGAGGAAGGGACCTCAGAGTACGGAATCTATCCACAGTGGTTCAGAAACATCACCCTGGTGTCTGAAAATCAGTGCATTCATATGATCCGTATGTTTATTTAAATACAACACTTGAAAGGACTTTTCCATTTTGCTCTGCTCAAATTGTACTTTTATATTTGTGTGGTTGTTTGGGGCCTGAAAATAGTTAACTAAGAGGAGTGTTGTCTGGAATTTGGGGCCTATTTTCTGTTCAAGGCTATTTTGGAGATTTTTTAAGTACAGGTTTTCATTTCAGTCAAAATATCTGTACTTTTAAAGATTAATTTTGTGTTAATTAAAGACTCGGGAATATTTCTTATCCAGTTCTTCATTTCTATTTCTTCATTATTAAGCAGAAGCAAATGGATAGTAATTCTTTAATTACCATAGCAACAAAGAAAGTTAGATTGGACAATATATTTTTAAAAAACCCTAATTTGAACAAGCTTATAACTTGAACATAATCGTTTACAAAAGAATAAGCTCTTAAATAACCTTTAAATGGTTTTACTTGGAGATCTGAAATATGTATTTTTAAAGTTGAATATTTTGCCAAGATCATGCACACACAAAAATATGTTCTCTCCTTGATCTGCACCCTTCAGAGCCCAGCAGAATCAAGAAAAGGACTCCCGTTAACAGGGCTCAAATGACTGACTTGCCCTAAGGGGCAGACAACCAAATCCAGCTAAGGAATTTGGGGCTATATTCCACAGAGTTCATTAAAAAAGCAAAGGGGGTAAAAGTCCCCTAGAGATCACATACTACCTCTGCCTTAAAACTCTGATTTTAATTCTGGGATACTGAAACTGTGTCAAATAGCCTATAGCAAGACATGTATTATGTGCTGCAAAATGATGCAAAATAAATACTTACTGGGTTTTGAGAACTAGCTCATTAGTAGGGGAATTACTATACTATACACACCCTAAGGATATTTGAGTGTTCACATAGGCACATAAATGTTGATGTGAAATGTCATTCATAGATGATGGTAGCTGCATATTTTTTTATTGACATAAATATTGAATTTCTATTCAGTTGACTAAGGGCTTGATGAGATTTGTTGGTTAAGGGAAACACCTGGATAAAACTAATTATCAAAATGGCCATAATTTAATTTTAAATAATACTTTCCCATTCCAAATATTTTCACTTTCTTATTTGAAAAACAAAATCTTGTAAAATAGGTGATATTATTATTAGCCTAATTTCACATGTAGGAAAATTAAGATTAACACAAATTAAATTAATCCTGGTTGAAGTTCCTAGGATTCTGACATGGAGATTTGTGTGCATGGCATTTATGTGAAAATGTGCTTGAGGTCATTATTCGTGGAAGGGAGGAGAAAGATACAAGATGGGCAGAGAGAGAAGTGGAGTTGCAATGCATCCTAATGAAGGCCTCAGTAAACATCATGGAAGATTCTGGGATCTGGCATGACCCTTCAGAGGTCAGATCTGGCAAGACCATTGGGTTTGATTTCTAAAGAGGGTGACAACAGAGAACAGTTGTGTGGTAGCATCCCAGAAACTTGGGAATACGTCCTTTATTCTTGAAGGGTTATCTTGATGGCATGATATAGCACGCACCAGAGGGATTATGGAGTCACACATGTAAAAAGTTCTTGTACCAAAATGCAAACTGTATTCGAAATTAGAAATTCTATTCCTGTCTCACATGTAACTCTATGTTAGCATTTTGTAAATTTTTCTATCATTTTGTACCAATTTACATGATTTCACTCTCCTTTCGTTAATTCAATTAGAACTGAGTTTTAAAACAGCATTCAATTATAAGCAAAGAAGCATGTTCCCATTACAAAAATGAAGTAGTATTAGCAAGACATTTTCATAATGCTTATTTTCTAAGCTGATGAACATGTTGAAATATGTAAAAATAAGTACTGAATATGCATCTATTTAACTACAGTTACATATAAAAATAATAAGAATATATGAAAATTGAAGACAATTATATTTTTGTTTGTAGCACCTCTAGATCAACAGGAGGTCTGAAATTTATAAGAAAGAGAATGTTGACCTGATCTAAGACTTGCCTATTACTTATTCCTAATCTTCTTTTTCTCTGGCTTCTAGATAATGATTAAATCATGAACCATACAATTATTCTATATTCCTGGAGTAATAGAAGGGTAACAAAAGTGTTCCAGAGATATAGCATAATTCATTTTCTAAACGAGAATATAAGAAGAATATGAGAAGCCATGTTTTGTACTACAAGTACTACATTTTTATATGAAAATAAAATTGGCTTTGTTTGCTTATAAACTATTTAGTCCTTAGGATTGTTCTAAATCCAAAGAATTATTAGAATAAAATAAGTTACGCCAGTGATATGGAATTATGAATTCAAATGACTAAATAGAATTACGTTCTACAAAGTTATTTGTCTAGTGGAAAGGATGTTTTCACGCTTCTGAATGAAGCTCATAGTGTTAGTGGTTTATTGAAATACGTTCAGGAGATACTTGCAAATCATCTCAACATCTATCCCTTGGCCTGTAACAGTAGCTATTGATTGCCATCTTCTCAAATATCACCAATACAATCTGCTGATTATAGAAAGATGACTTTCTTGCTTACTATAGTAAGAGAGGGTATGACCTCAACAGAACTTTGGCAGTATCTTGAGAGAGAAGGGCAAAGTTGATTTCTTTTAGAATTTAAAGTGTGGTTTCAGGAGTGTCTTCGAAATGCAGAGACTCAATTAAGACTGGATATGTATAACAATACAGTTGTTTTAAGATTGGTGAAAAGAGAAAGGTGAGAATTTTGAGACAACGGGTTCTAGTAGTCTTTGGGTATAACCAACAGTGAATGCTATCTACTGAAGAGCCCATGGGACTTGGGGGACACTCCAAAAGTGAACACCCAAGTTGTCTGCCTCGGCAACAGTCTCCTGAGATTATAGTAAAGTCATGTTAATGTAGACAGAAAGCTGTGTTTAGGAGAAGATTTCTTTCTCATAGTCAAGAGACTACCTGCTGGTATTAAAATGTCAGCACTGGATCTTAGCTCCTCCATGATTAGCAGTGGGACTTTGGATGAGATCCTAAGTTTCACTGTGCATCATTTTTCTTTTCTGTGCTTATAGCTACATCATGAGTTTGTTATGAGGATTAAATAGACAATATTACAAACACAATGTGAACTGCAGCTGACACGTAGTAAGTAAATCAATAGATTTTTACTGTTTCCCTCACTCTTTACCACCCATTTGCACAATATGCACAGTTAACACACGTTAAGGATTTTTAAGGAAACTTAACACACGTTAAGGATTTTGACCTTATTCTAAAAGTCATTAGAGGAGTTTAAGCAGAGAAGAGAGTGGGGAAAGAAGAAACCATATGGAGATTTAGGGTAAACTTTGAAAAACTACCTTTTGGAGAAGTAATTGGAATAAATAACAAAGTTCTTAAAGGGTAAATATTTCTTCTCCTGTGAATTTCCCCTTTTTTATGTCAGTAGGTAACTTACTGCTACTTTATAGTCACTGTGTTTATGATTTGGACTGCAGAATTAAATAACTGAGGATCTATAAAAAAATACCACATCAGTGTCCATTTATAGAACAGTTATTCACTGTAACAGAACTTTAATCTATGTGGTCAACCATAAATTAAAAATACAGTGAGGGAAACCAAATACAAAAAAGAAATTTGTTATCCTTTCTCATTAGATATTTAATATACTTTGACTCATTTGTGTTGTTTATTTTCATCTGCTTTTACACAAGGCTCTATTAATACGTATTGATATAGCATACCAACTGACTTTATTTTTCTTGAATTTGGAGGAGCTCTCCTAAAGAAAGGGGCTTTTACAGAAGAATAAAAGGGGACAGCAATTTTCAATTGCTTGGAAGGCTGTCATGTTAAAGAGGCAATGGACTCATTTGGTTCATTTCTGGAATATAGATGTAGGGCCTGCAAACAAAATTTATGGACTGGTAAAGTAAATCCAGACTGAGACATTGTTTTTAAGTAATTAGGCCTATTTAACAGTGGAGCTTCCAGTATCTAGAAATAGTCTAGCAGAAGCTTCATTTTGATCTCAAATTTTAAAAGAAATCCCAAGTCAAGATTCTGATTTCTTTTCTTAAAGCAAAACTCTACAAATGTTTCTGCTGATTCCAAAGCAGGTCTTTTTTCCCTCTTCTTTCCCTGGCAACTCCTGCCTCTGAATTCTGAGTCTCGCTTTCAACTGTGATGATATAACATCCTTTTACCCCTTTGTAACTAATGTCACAGAGTGACCCTCACAACCACCTTACTTTTGGAAGAAGAAAGATGAATTACTACGGATATCAAACATGAAAAAAAAATCATCAAATGAAGTTAAAGTATGTTTCAGAATTGAAAATAAACGAATTAGGTGTTTTGACATAGTGCTGGTTGAGTTTAGGCAAGTGAGAACATTGTTAGTATTTACTTTTTCATGCAATACAGTAGCTTGCATTTTATGAAACTTGTTTCTTCCTTTCCTCTCACTCAGATATGGTACTTGAAGTAGTCAGAACAGGCTAAGGATCAGAGATTGTGCGTCATAAACTCAGAAGGTCTAACAGTAACTTGGCAGTAGCTAAACTAGTCATAGATTTAATTAAGGTCAAACTGTAAAGTTAGTGAAGCTTCAGTTCAATCCCTGGCTCTAGACACTGTATGGGGTAAGTGTGAGCAAGTTATCTGACTTTCATAAGTCTCAGTTTTTTGATCAGTAAAAATGAGCATAAGAATATTATTCAATGCATGGGGATTTTGTGAGGATAAAATAAGATAATTCATATATCAGCATAGCACCTGATATATAAGAAAACTCAATAAATTTTTGATATTAATATTATTATGAAGTAAAATATCTTATTCTATTGCTTCAATTTAGCCAGCAGTTAAAATAATTTCCTTGCTTAGAATATCATTTTACTTAATAAGATTTTAGCACAGCTTAAAGGGAAAAGAGCATTATGCCTGCACTTTAGCAATTCCCTGCCTTTCTTCAAGTGGGTAGAGCATTTTAAGGAAAGAAGGTAAAAGAAATTAGTACAGAAATGACATACTCCAGATTGACATATGTAACGTATGCCACATGATACACCTAGTCAGCTATAAATGGGTTTCAGGCATGATTCTGTGAAAAATGTGTTGTTCATTCATTAATTACAATTTGAGCTCAGGGACTTTGAATAGTTCCTGAAAAGAATAAAAACCTATACATACAAAAATAATTATTTGATAATTCCTGAACAAATGCATGTGATCTACTAAACGACACAAGCATTCAATCATATGCATACACCCACCTGTAAACAGTGTGATTTACCAATGTAAGTTTTGTTATTAACTTCAACCATTTGCCACCAGGGAATTGAGGAAATATTTTTACCAGGATCTGTTAAAAAAATGTCTGGCTACTGGTTTGATCCCTGAATTTTTTCTATTATCATTCTTATTCTGAATATTTTAAATCTACTTTGTGTCTCATCGTGTCAGCAGCACATTGGGATCCTTCCTGGACCAGTCACTTCTATATTCTAGGACTATAACGACATTAACTTTTACAGTTGACATCTATTGAGTAACTAATATTTCATGTAATTTTCTACAACATTCTAACCTTGCAAGATTGATTTGACACTTCATTTTGATTGCTGAAGAAACTGAAATTTGGACAGGTTAACTTATTACCTGAGGTTGTCAGGCTAATAAATATAAAAGCTACTTTAAATTCAGTCACTATGGTAATGCCATCTCTTCTCTTTAGCTGAATAACTTAACGATCACTTCAGATGAGAAACACTGTTGATCCCTTCTCATCATTCTTACTAGGATTCATGCATTTATTTAGAAACATTTACTGAACACTTAATACATAGTAGGCACTAGTCTAGGTTCTGGGATACAATGGTGAGATCATAAACAAGCCTTTTGTTCTTCTGGGCTTTTAGACTCTAGAGTCAATAGTATAATTTCAGATATTTACAAGTCTTCTAAAAAATACAACAAAGCATAATGGAAAAGAAAGTGACAAGAAAGTGGTTAATATTTTAAATATCATGTGAATGTTTAGTAACTAAATTAATGTCTCTCTGAGGAGAGAATATTTGAATAGAAAGGTGTTAAGAAGAAAGAAACAAATTATATGAACATAGAAGGAAGAAGTTTCCCAAGCAGAGGGAATAGTAAGTAAAACATCTGAGGTGGGAACAAACTTGCGATGTTTGAGTAATAAAACCAATATCAATTTATACAGTATATAATAAAAGACAGGGAAACCAGAGAGATAGCAGGTTTAGGTCTGGTAGGGTCTTGCTGACCCTGGTATGAATATGAATTTCACCCTAAACATAACTGGAAACCATTAGAAAATTTTAAACAGAAGAACCATATGATGCTTCTATTCTAACAGATTTGTAGGAACATGGAAAGTACAGAAGCAAAAAGATGAATGAGGTGGCTTTTGTAAAAATCTAGGAAATAGCATCAGAACCAGTGGGTTAATAGCTATAAAATGGGTTTCAGTGTTTGTCCCTTCTTGAATTGATGGAAGGATCCTGATGCTGTTTGAGTAGTTTTTATAATCATATGACCTCCCCACCCAACATTGTCCACTTTTGTGTTATTTAATCCAAGTTTCATTCATCTTACTATGTAAGGGGGAAAATTAATAATTTCATCTGAACTCTGGCTTTTATGTAAATCTCCAGTGACATAGCAGAAGCAGAAATGGCTCAGAATCATTTGTCAACTATAAAAATGTACCTCTGTGACCTCCAAAACTTAAATTTACAGCAAGGTTGAGACTCTGGTAAATGAAAAGCACATGGATACATTGAGAAATCAGTAGGGGATGAAGCATAGGTGGCATTATTTATTTAAATAGGGGAAAATCTACAAACAGAAGGTAATAATCCAGAAAACAAACAAAGCATTATTCTGGGAAATAGGAAAATGACAGCAGACATTCAGATAGCTAGTTTGCTATTATTTATTTACAGAGGTAAAAAGAAGAAGGTTTGTTGGCATTTGTCAATAATTCATAGTTATCATGAGGTTAATTTTTAAATCTTGACTATCCTGTCTTGAGACCACATTTAGATATATTTTTCTTCATTAAGAATCATTTGAAAGGCACATTTTACCAACAACTGTGTTCTCAGACTAAATCAGTGGATATGTTGTTAACAAACAATCTTGAAGGAAATATCTGTATCACAACGCTGGACAAAGTCATGTCATTGGCATACATCTGTATTAAAAAAGTATTTAACTTTGTCACAAAATAAAATAATTCATAGAAGAAAATGATAATTTCTTAAATTAAGCCTTTGATTTTGGCATAACTATAGATTCTCATTCGGTTGTAAAAAAAACAATACTGAGAGTATACAAGTGTATTTTCTGCCCAGATTTCTCCAAGGGTAACATCTTAACAAAAGTATAGTGTAATAGCTGAAACCAGATATTGCTACAACGAGTTCTACCACTAAAAGTATCACTTTGGGGCTTCCCTGGTTGCGCAGTGATTGAGAGTCCGCCTGCCGATGCAGGGGACACGGGCTCGTGCCCCGGTCCCGGAAGATCCCACATGCCGCGGAGCGGCTGGGCCCGTGAGCCATGGCCGCTGAGCCTGCGCGTCCGGAGCCTGTGCTCCGCAACGGGAGAGGCCACAGCAGTGAGAGGCCCGCGTACCACAAAAGAAAAAAAAAAGTATCACTTTTATAATCACATCTAGCTCCTTACCCTCTCCTCAAGTCTCTAATCATTCACAACCACTAAATCTGTTCTCTTTTAAACTTTTGTCATTTCAAGAATGTTCTGTAAACTTAATCATACAGTATGCAGCATTTGGGATTGGCTTCTTCACTCAGCATAATACCCTAGAAATTCATACAATCTGTTGCATGCAAAATACTTAATTCCTTTTTATTGCTGAATAGTATTCAGTGGTATGGTTGTACCACAGTTTATTAATCATCCACCTGTTGACGGATAACCAAGTCATTTTCTGTTTTGGCTATTATGAAACAAGCTGTTATAATCATTCATATATAGATTTTCCCAGACTGAAAATATGTTTTCTTTTCCCTGGGAAAAGCGCCCAAGAGTGCATGAAAGTTACGTAGTAGCTGCCTTTTTAGTTTTACAGGAAGCTGTCAAATTGTTTGCCATAGTGGCTATACCATTTTGCATTTCCTTCATCAATATATGAGTCATCCAGTTTTTCTGCATTGTTGCCAGCATTTGATATTGTCACTATTTTTCATTTTAGTCATTCTAACTGTGTAACTGTGTTTCACTGTGGTTTTAATTTGCATTTTCACCATGGCTAATAATGTTGAACATCTTTTCATGTACTTATCTGCTATCAGTATATTCTCAAGTTAAACATCTGTTCGTGCTCAATCTTCTAATTCCCTTTTTCTTTTTTTACCGCTGAGTGTTTATAGTTCTTTATATAATCTAGATCTAGTCCTTTGTTGAATATGCAATTTGAAAATGTTAACTAGTATTGTGCTTTTCATTTTGGTTTTCATGTATTTATATAATATATAAAAATGTAACTGATGTTTGTGTGTTGATCTTATGATCTGCAAATTTGTGGAACACACCTCTTATTCCTAGGAGTTTTGTTGTTGTTTTTAGATTCACTGGTATTTTGTACATAGCCAATCATATCACTTTCAAAACAGGCAGTTTTTTTTTTTTTCTTCTAACCTGTGTGCCTTTTATTTATTTATTTATTTAGTGAGTTATTTTTGCCTTATTGCAGTGGCTATTAGTCACTGGTTATAGTCTTTCATCTTTAATAATACTGAAAGTTCTTTGTAGATGATTTTTGTCAAGTTGAAACAGTTCCACCGTATTCCTAAGTTGCAGAGACTTTTTTAAAGCCACGAATGAGTGTTGGATTTTGTCAAATGCTTGTTTCTTCATCAGCTGAAATAATCATATGATTTTTCTTTTTCAGCCTATTGATGGTGGATTACACTGATGGTTTTCAAATGTTGAAATAACCTTGTACACCTGGAATATATCTCACTTGGTCATGGTTTATAAATTTTTATACATTTAAAAATTTGATTTGTTAATAGATTGAGGGGTTTTTGTGTGTCTAAGTTCATAAAGTATATTAGTCAGTAGCTTTCATTTATTGTACTGTCTTTATCTAGTTTTGCTACCACGGTAATTCTGTCCTTATAAAATGAACTGAAAAGTGTTTTCTCCTCTTCCATTTTCTGGAAGAGATTATGAACATTTGTGTTAAGTTAAAGTAATTATTACTTAACAGAGAGCAAATAATGGAGACAGAACTTCAAATAGGTTTCAGGCTTGGGCAGATTCTCTTTATAACTCTATTAGAAAGTATATTATCTTTTAAAATCTAGGACTATCTATACTTATCTGAAACATTTTCATTATTTTCATTATTATATTATTATTATTATAAATTAGATTGCTCATTACTTTCTAGAAAAGGGCCTTTCAAAACTGCTTATCACAAGCACACATATAATCCAGAAGGTTATGCATAATATTCCTTGGTTTATCTCATCAAGTTACCATTAAGTTCTATTTTGGTGGAGTCTGCTTTTGGTGGAAATTCAGAAATAGCTTCTGTTTCTTCTCTCCTGCCCCTTCCCTCTTAACTATTCCCATGAAACTTTGTTCGTTTGGTTTTTCAACGTCCCCTCTTTCCTTCATGATGGTCCTGTTTCTGCTCTGCACAACTAAGTTCCTCAAGGAACATACTCTAATGCCATCCTGTTTATATCTTTGGAGGAGCCTTAAGATCTTTCAGATTCTTTAAAGTAGGGGAGATAAGACCAAACATCCAGTCTCTTGCTAATATTGACCATTGGCCATATGCATATTTGATTATGAAAAGTAGCCTTGATGTCTACTTGTTACATCTCCAAGTTTGTAATGGAGTTTGCGGGTACATGAATGGAGAAGGAGTTATAAAGCTGTTTGAAAAGAGCAAAGGAGAAAATAATGGTAGAACAAAGTAAGTGAAAGGAAGAAACACTAGAAATGAGAGGCAAGACTGAAATCTGGGATAAGGGGGACGTTGTCTAATATGGTATCAGTGACTGAGGCACAGTAGATGATTAAAAAACATTTGTTACATGATGTAATGTGAATTAGAGTTAAGAGAGCATAGTGTTAAGGAAAGGACAGGCATACGAGGCATTGCAAAGTAAAAGCTTAGCAAGCTTGGAGACTAATAGGATATGGGAAATAAAAGATAAATCTTTTCAAAGATCACAATGAAACACTGAGTCTTGGGATTACAGTGATACCAGACTCAAAAAATGTATAAAACAGTAAAAAGATAATTTAGATATTTGCCACACAAAAGTGTAGTTTATAGACAATCAGCAACAGCAGACCTGGAAGCTCATTAAAAATATAGAAACTCAGCCCCTCCTCATGCCCCAAATCTAATGGAAAGTAATCTACATATAAATAAAATCTTCACATGATTCATGCACACATTAAAATTTAGGAAGAACTGATATATGATTAATATAAGAAAAGATAATGTGGATGGTAGCAGATATAAAAATTCTTTGGAAATGGTAAAACATTTATTATAAATTACTTGGTGACATGATTAATAGTCCTGATGTCTAGGAGTTAACATAGTTTTTTTTTTTAAATTAAAAATAAGTATTTGTGGAATAAACAAATGAATGACCAAAAAGCAGGTTGGTAATAGATAAACAGCAGAGAAAATAAAGTGGGGAGACATGACTTCTCAATGTTCCTAGCATGTTTGCCCACACCTGACCTGAATCTCCATGGTCGGACTCTCTGCTCTATTTCTCTTATAACATAAATTGCAGTCTCCTTTCCCTAATCAAGACCTATCTGTGCATCTGAGTCCTGATGCTTTGGCAGCAGAAAGTCCCATTTTAGTTTTCCCTATTAGGATTTAGTAGAGGAAGTTGTGCTGGGCACTGCTTTCTGGTTGGTCCCTTGATCATTCCTAACTGAAAGTGAAATTTTGCATATATTGAGAGTGACTTCAGATGGAGACGGGAGAACTATCTACACAGCAGGGATCTGGAGGCCAGGCTGCTCTGGGTAATTTCTTCCCCATGATTATGCAGAAGCAGTCCATGTTATAGCTTTCTGTCACCTTGCAAGCTGTTATCTATTAAACAGGGATGAGGGTTGGGCATCCCTTGATAAGCCATACTCATTTTGTCACAGATGATTTCAAATTTTCCAGCTCATGTGTAGAAGTCATATAATTTTTGACACAAGGGAAAATGGAGCAATACCCTCTGGAGCAGATGTCATAGTGAATGTCATAAATGCCAAGAGGCCTTGAGGATTGTAGAATTTATAATGGAAAAGAAGTGTTTCTGTGTTGAATAATGTACTGCTTTGAGATAAGTGGAGTTTTCTGAACTGTATAATTCTTTGACTTTTCTACAGTACACCAGTGCTTAAAATTCATGGTAATGGAAGAAGGATTTTTTGGTACTGATAGTGAAATAGTGAGGTCAATCGAGGTGGTCAATCTCATCAGCCCCGCAGGTCCTCTGGCCAGTGACTGGGTCACTACCATGAGTTCCACATCATCAGAAAGTAAAGACTGTAAAACCATATTGAAGTAGTGCAATTTATCTCAATCACTTTCATATCCTTTAATATGCTTGCTTTAAATACACTGATTTTGTTTTCTTTAACAATTGACACACTAAATTACATTATTTATATAATGGTAGATTCTGGACAAAGTGAAGACAATGAAAATAAGGACAACTCATCTAAATTCCTACCATGAATCACTACATTACAAAGCTTCTAGTAGTTTAACATATTAAAATTCAAATTACATTTAAAAAGTAAGAAATATGTTTGGATTTTTGCAGATCAACACAATGTCCTTTTAAAAAGTGGTGATGTAATTATGCGTTTAATTCTGACAGTAATTCACAAAACACAAAATCACACTTTTTCTTACCCTTTTGTACAATTTGGGCTTGGGAATTTCAGTAATAGAGAAGAATAAAAAATAAAATTTAGTGCTCAGAAACAAATATCTTTTCTAAATTTTAATGCATCAAAGTTGCAAAAATTTCATTCAGAAAAGCCAATCATTGCTATAAGCAAGAAGATAAAACAGAGTTTTACAACACTTTGATAATCATAATCAGCTAATGTTTACTAAAAACATATAGCTATATACAATATGTATTTTAGAAAAATAGTGCCTCTTTGGTGCAATGATTCTGAAAGTGTTCATTTGATACAATTATTAAACCTATATAAAAAATTTAAACCACTTTCAATGACATTCCATGTTGATATTACATCAGGAAACTGCAGTTGAAAGGTAAATAGGTCAATCTAATTGTTTTGCTTCTCTCTTAAAGGGTAAGGCAGTTCTCTGTCAAAGGGCTTTCCTTTTTATCCACTCTCCTGTTATTAATTCTATTACAAGTGCATTACATAGATAATAATGTTCTGACCTGCCTGGACATTATTATCTGTCTCTCTGGTCATTGGTAAGACTGGGAAAAATTTAGTTAATATAAAGAATATTTTTTAAATGTGTTGTCTTTATATTAAACCATTAAGATATTAAGAAGTGTAGAAGTCATTCCATTTGGGGTCAATATTAATAGCTGTATAAGACCTAACTCTGCATTGGAAGAGCTCATAAAATTTCGACTAAAGTAATAATACATCCTTCACCTACATTCAATCAATCTGACTGAAGTGAAAATAAGCTCCTGATGGTCCATCTTAGATGTGGGATAAAAGCCACTTCATATAAATATCCTAAAGGTGATCAATATAGGATAATGAAAAGTTATTTGACAAGACTCACAGCATTCTTCCTTTGGACGGACTGCCAAATGTCAAAGTAGAAACAAAAATGAAGAAGACAAGAGACAACTAAGTTGAGTCTGCCAAACATTTAGGCCAGTAACTATTTCAACAAGTTTTAAAGTGACCAGTTTCAATGACTTGGTACCTCTAACTCATCCTTCTACACGTACTGAAGATTTGAAGTCTAAACTGTGAATAATGAAATGTCCTAAAAGAAAAGGATACACTGAGGCAAAAGTTTCTTTCCATGAATTCATACTTTATACATGTGCATAAATGTATATATTATTCTGTATAAAAGATGCTCCTCACTGTAGTTTGAGATGTCTTCATCAAAGAACAAATTGATTTTACTATGAACACTAGAGGTCTTTTCATCTGTAAGAGAAACACATATGCATGTATTTATGTAGTGTCAACCTTATCAACAAAAGCACAACTATTAACACTTGGCTAAATAAAAAGTTTTGCTGGCCAGAGATATAATCAGAATATAGCTTACAAAAAAAAAATACACAACCAGGTTTTATATTTGCAATAAAAGAGTTGTTCGGCATGGCAAGTATTAAACAGAGTTCAAATTTCAGAGTAAGGAGAAATATCAAAGTCTCATAAATCTCCTGAGGTTCAATTTAATTACTGGATTGATTTTAGAAAAATAGATTCACAGAATGGTTTGAAGTGAGAAGATATTGTTTTTGATGTTTCAGTGTTACCAGAAGTCTGTAAATAGATTTAAAGTTCCTCTCTCAGTCATTGTTAATGATAAATATCAGTTTTGTTTATTGTCTGCCTTTTTATTCCTCTTCCTATCTTTGATATAATTTATTTTAACACGTGGCTAATAATACTTGCATATAAAACTACATTAGCAAGTATTAGAGCCTCTCACTAAATAAAAGGCTTTGCTGGTCAGAGATGTAATCAGAATATTGCTTACAAAAAAGAAAAATACACAACTGAGTTTTATATTCACAAGAAAAGAGTTGTTCAGCATAGCAAGAATTGAACAGAGTTCAAATTTCAGGCTCCTTGTTCATATAATTACATAAATGTTTAAGTAATTAAAGATAAGCTAACATTATTCATCTGTAAAACATCAATAAGCTAGCTTTTTCAATAAAAAATTAAAATTCCCCCTAATAGATTGATAAACCTTGAAAGAATTTTAATATTTACCAAACAAGGACTTTGAAGACAATGCTCCAACAATGTTTGTGTGATGAAGGGATCCAATATGGTGGCTTAGGAAGACCCTGAACTCACCTCTACTCACAGAATCTACACCTATATATAGAGGATTTCCTACTGAGGAATAACTGAGGGCTGATTGAACAGCTTCTGCATGACAAACCACAGAGGAATCACAGACAGATAGGCTGGAGATATGGAGACATAGTACTGATGAGACTCCCGCCCCCAACCCAGCAACCCGCAGTAGGGATAAATATCACTTAGTAGCCCATGGGCAGACTCACCCACCCCGGGTCACAGTGAGAAAATAGCAGTTTAAAGGGCACTTACACTATTTATGTGAAGGAAATCCATTTATTATTCCTAGATCATCTGCCAAATGATGATGGAACTCTCTCTGGGTTGGAGGTGCCAGAGAGTTCCATTTTTTGCCTTCCCCTGACAGCTTGAGAGTACAACCAATAAGGAAACACTGGTCTTTAATAACATATTAGACTGGATGATCTTAATAGATATAAATGTTACATTACATCCAAAAACTTCAGAATACACATTCAAGTGCACATGGAACATTCCCCAGGATAGATCACATACTAAGCCACCAAAAAAGACTCGATACATTTAAAATAATGAAATCATAACAAGCATCTTTTCTGACCACAGTAGTATGAATCTAGAAATCAGTTGGAAGAAGAAAACTGGAAAAATACAAACACATGAAGACTAAACAACATACTACTTAATAAGCAGTGGGTCGATGAAGAAACAAAAAAAAAAATCAAAAAAAAAAATACCTTGAGACAAATGAAAATGGAAATACAACTTTCCAAGAATCTATAGGACACAGCAAAAGCAAAAGGTAAGTTTTTAGTCATATAGGCCTACCTCAAGAAACAAGGAACTCCCCCACCCATCTAACTTTACACCTAACGGAACTAGAAAAGGAAGAACACACAAAGTCCAAAATTAGTAGAAGGAAGGAAATAAGAAAAATCAGAGTGGAAATAAATGATGTAGATACTAAAAAACAGTAGAAAATATCAATGAAACTAAGAGCTAGTTTTTTGAAAAGATTAACAAAATAAACCTTTAGCCAGACTCTTCAAGGAAAAAAAAAAAAAGGCCCAAATAAATTCAGAAATGAAAGAGAAATTACAATGAATTCCATAGAAATACAAAGAATCATGAGACTACTACAATTATATGTTAGTAAAATGGACATAGAAGAGGAGAAATTCTTAGAAACATACAATCTAAATCAGGAAGAAGTACAAAATTTGAATAGACAGATTACTAGTAATGAAATTGAATCAGTAATTTAAAAAGCTCTCAACATACAAAAGTTCAGGTCCACATGGCTTCACAGGATAATTCTACCAACATTTAAACACGTGTGAACACCTATCCTTCTCAATTATTAAAAAATATATATTTGAGATAAAAACACTTCCAAGCTCATTTTACAAGGCCAGTATCATCCTGAGAGCAAAACCAAACAAGGACACTAAAAAAAAGAAAATTACAGGCCAATATAACTGATGAACATAGCTACGAAAAATTCTCAACAAAGTATTAGCACAGCAAAATCAAGAATACTTTAAAATAATCAAGTGGGGTTTATCCCAGTGATGCAAGGATGGTTCAGTAACCATAAATCAATTAATGAGATACACCACATTAATAAATTGAAGAATAAAAATCATAGTCATCTCAAGAGTCGCAGGAAAAGTTTTTGATAAAATTTAATATCCATTTATGATAAAAACTCTCAACAAAGTAGATACAGAGAGAACATACCTCAACATAATAAAGACAATATATGACTCAACATCACACTCAATGGTGAAAAGCTGAAAGCATTTCCTCTAAGATCATGAATAAGACAAGATTGCCCACTACTGCCATTTTTATTCAACATAGTATTGGAAGTCCTAGCCACAGCAATTAGATAAGAAAAAAAAATACAAAACATCAAAACTGGAAAATAAGAAGTAAAACTGTAATTATTTGCAGATGACATACAGCTATATATAAAAATCCTAAAGACACCATCAAAAAATGATTAGGATTAATAAATATATTAGGTAAATTTGCAGGATACAAAACTAATATACAGAAATCTTTTGCATTTCTATACACTAATAACAAACTATCAGAAAGATAAATTAAGAAAACAATCTCATTTACAATTGCATCAAAAAGAATAAAATACCTTACCTAAGAATAAATTTAACCAATGAAGTGAATCACATATAACCTGAAATCAATAAAACATTGATGAAATTGAGAAAACACACATAAATGGAAAGGTATACCATGCTCATGGACTGGAAAAGTTAATATTGCTAAAACATTCATACAACCCACAGAATCCACAAACTCAATGAACACCCTATCAAAATATCCATGGCATTTTCCACAGAACTAGAACAAATAATTCTAAAATTTGTATGGAACCACAAAGACCTCGAGCAGCCAAAACAATTCTGAGGAAGAACAAAGCTGGAGATATCATGGTCCCTGATTTCAAATTATACTATAAAGCTACAGTAATCAAAACAGAAATGTACTGGCACAAAAACACATAAATCAATGGAAGAGAATAGTGAGCCCAGAAATAATCCCATGCTTATAAGATCAATTAATCTACGACAAGGAGGCAAGAACATACAGTGGAAAAAGATGGTCTCTTCAATAAGTCATGTTGGGAAACTGGACAGCTAAAAAAAAAAGAAAACTAGACCTCTTTTTTACATTATATACAAAAATAAAGTCAAAATTGGGTAAAGACTTAAATACAAATTTTGAAACTATAAAATTTTTCAAAGAAAGCATTGGTAGTATGGTCTTTAGCCTCAGCCTTAGCAATATTTTTTTGGACATGTCTCTTCAGGCAGTGGAAACAAAAGCAAAATTAAACAAATAAGAATACATCAAACTAAAAATGTTTTGCACAGTGAAGAAACCATCGACAAAACAGAAAAGCAACCTACAGTATGGGAGAAGATATTTGCAAATGATATGTCTGATAAAGGGTTAATATCCAAAAAATATGTAAAGAACTCATATAACTCAATACATATAAAAAATCTGATTTAAAAATGGACAGAAGATTCAAATAGACATTTTTCCAAAGAATACATACAGATAACCAACAAACACATGAAAAGATGCTCAATACCATTAAACATCAGGGAAGTGCAAGTCAAAACCACATTGCGATATCACCTCACACCTGTCTCACCTGTCAGATGGTTATTATCAAAAAGACAACAAATAACAAGTGTTGGCAAGGATGTAGAGAAAAAGGAACACTTGTACACTTCTTGGTGAAGATATAAATTGGTAGAACCATTATGGAAAAGAGTATGGAGGTTCCCCCCCAAATTAAAAATAGAACTACCATAAGACCCAGAAATTCCACCTCTGGGTATGTATCAAAAAAATACAAAAACAGAAAACTGAAAATATTTAGGCAGACCTATGTTCATTACAGCATTATTTATAATTGCTAAGATATGGAAGTAACCTAAGTGTCCATCAATAGATGAATGAATAAAAAAGATATGGTATGTGTATATATATATGAATATTACTCAGCCATAACAAAGAGTAGTATCTTGACATTTGATTCACATAGCTGGAAATGAGTGAGACAGGAAGACATATACCATATGATCCCACTTACACGTGGAATCTAAAAAATAAAACGAACAAACATAACAGAAGAGAAACAGATTCATAGATATAAAGAACAAACCAGTGGTTGCTAAAAAGGAAAGGGTGGGGGAGCGAGTGAAATTGGAAAAGGGGACTAAGAGGTACAAACTTAAAGTTATAAAATATATAAGTCATGGAGACATAATGTACAGCATAGTGAATATAGGCAGTAATGTAATAACTTTGCATGGTGACAGACACTAACTAGACTTATATGTGGTGATCATCTCATACTGTATAAAAATATCAAATCACTATGTGGTACTCCTGAAACTAATACAATATTGTAAGTCTATTACACTTCAATAAATATTAAACATAAATTTTGAAAAAATTTTTGTGTGCATACCAATAGCTTTACATACTTATTAGAAAAAGCATTTCTCTTAATGAATTTTGATGCTTGAAACTTTGGATTTGGATGTCAAGTACGAGTTGCAAGCCCTTGGGAATTTTTTTTTCTTTCTGAACCTCATTTTTTTTCTTCTTTAATAATAACTAATATTCACCAGATAAGGGTTTGAAATTTTAAATGACATAATATTTGTAAAGCATCCAGCAAAGAGCTTGACACTTAAGATGAGATCTATAAATGAATACTTCCTCAGTTTCCACCTTTTATGTAACTGAATCCCTCTTAAATCACAGCACTGTTGTTTTTTGTTGTGCAACATAAAACTATACTATAGTACTTGTAGAGTAATATACTGGACATTTTTTTTTTTTTAATTAAAACATCCACATTTTTATAATGAGAAGTGCTTCATTCTTGGTTGTTTTTCTTTTACCAGTACAAGATATTTCTATGAATTGTTATTTCATTCTTTATTCACTATGTAATATTCTCCTTTAAATGGAAAATATTAAATACACTGAATTCACTTTAAAGCACTGTTATATAATTTACAATATAGTCTTTTTTTTTTTTTTTTTATTCTTTCTTTTTTGGACATGTTATATCCTCTACTAAAGTTTACTAAAGACTAATCAGATTAGCATTTACCTAATGAAAGTGCTTTTAGCAGCAAAATAACATTAATAGAAATAAGAATGACTCTAACTTTAAGCAGAGTTTGATTCAATTAAAAATCATATACTATGTGTTGCTTGACCTGGTTCTGAAGACATTAATAAAAAATAGAATTCTCTGTGAAACTTTCATTCTAGTGTTAGTGGAAGGGTTAAAAAATCAACAAATAAATAATGTCTCTGTTGGTGACAAGGGCTTTGAAGAAAAATAAAGCTGGATGATAGAAATATTACCTGGTACCAGTGAGGACACGGTATCTGGTACCAGTGAGGACAGGGTACCAAGCTGAATCCTCTTTGATAAGGAAAACACATCAAGTGAGGGGAAAAGACACAACAATATTGTGTAAAACTATGTTTCAGGTACAAACATCAGCAAGTGCAAAGGCCCTAAGATGAGAATGTGTTTTATGTGTTTGAGAAGCAGGAAAAAAAATTTTATGGCATGGGGAAACAAGGGTTGAATAGTAAGAGATAATATGGAAGCAGCAGGGCCCCAAACCATAAAGGGCCTGATAGGCCATCATTTGGGCTTTGGATTTTATTCCATACAATAAGGGTAGTTTTTAGAGAAAGCTGAGCAGAGAAGTAGTTAAATCTTATTTTTATGTTTAAAAGATCACTGCCATCTGTGTGATTAATTGACTGTGAAGGAACAAGGGTGGAAAAAGGGAGACTAGCTAGAAGCCTGTTATATTAATTCAGGTGCTAGCTGATGCTGATCTGCCTTAGAGAGACAGGGTAGAGATGTGAGAAATAAATAGTAGGATCTAAATGTATTTTGAAGGTAGAACAAAAAAAAAAAACCCTCCTAATGTGAGGCTGTATGCAGTATGTGAGAGAAAGAGAAAAAAATTTCTGAGGACCTGGAAAAAGGCGCATAATGGAAATTTACTGGCTCAATTAACATAACAATCCAGAAGTAGGCCAGGCTCCAAGGACCCTTTGAGCAGTTTTCTGGCTCTGTTGTTTTGTGATCCTCTTGGTGTCATCATCCTCTATTGGCAGGCCTTATCCTTCATGGAGTTAAAATGACTGCAGAAATTCAAATGGCCCATCTGTATGTCATACCATTCAGGAGGGAGAACTTTTCTTCCAAATACTATCAAATTAAAATCATAAATTTCCCTCTGTTAGATCCAATTAGATTATATTTCTACATCTGAGCCAATCACAAGGGACAGGAGAATGCCATATGCTGAGAGGGCTTCAGAGTGCCCTATGGCATCATAACAGAGGCCTCAATACTCACAATGTGTCTTAAAAAATCCTTTTTGTTGCATCAACTATCTATTAAAAGAACTCATAGCACCTAGTTAACAACATCTAATCTACTAATCTACTTACCATATTGATTTTAAAAGCCATTTGGTTAGAGATTTGTTATACCTGCCCAATAAGTAGTATTCATTCTCACACCATGCTTCTGTTCATGTTTTCCTTCATTTGGAGTATCCTTTCCTCTTTAACTTGGACTATCTAAATTATAACCATCCTCTGTGGCAAGCACAAGCCCTGCCTCCTTCATAAAATGTTCCATGAATACTCAGCACTCATCACTCTTTACATTCATCAATCATTACACTGTTTATAGCATCAACGTGGTCTTCTTACACTTGCTTATACCCTATGTAATATAGCTTTTTATATTCACAAATTGCATTGTCTATGTCTTCCTCTGTTAGATTTTAGAGGAGGAAACATGACAAATATTAACTTTGTGTTCATTCATAGGGAATCCTTTCTGAGAACATATCTGTCTTTGAATAAGTATTAATAATTGATAAGATAACAGTATACATTTATTCTATTGATAATGAATTTATATTGTTTTACAAATATTTATTTTGATTAATTAGTGCACTGTTAGAGTATCCTCTGTTACTACTACAGGCAATTTACTACCAACAAGCTAGCATACAAATAATAACTATATCACAAAAGAATATTTCCAACCTTTAGGTAAAAAAATCCATTGAAGAAAATGGATAGATTAAAGTCATCATCAACAACTTACTAGCTTATCTTAATTACACTCTTTGTATTCTAGCTTACTTATTGACACAGAGAAGAGAAGGAAAAAAGGAAAGAGAAAGCAAGAAAAAAAAAAAGAATGAGAAAAGACAGCAGAGAAAGAGAGAAGAGAAAGTCTGTAAGTCTTTGTAAGTCTGTCCCTTGGCAGGAAAGAAATATGTTTCTCCAAAGCAATGAGGCCCTCCTTCTACTCTTTTCCCCATGAGGAAAATGCCCATGACTATTTTACATACTTTCACATATCTTGATTTGCCTTCTGAGTTCCTACCAGGGCCTTGGCAAAATGTGGGAGGACAAGGCTGTAGTTTCAACTGATTCTCCTCTAAGTCACTGTTTCTCACTGTATTTCAAGGTATTCAGAAAGTATTCAAAGCTACTATTTCAAAGTATTCAATATCCAAAAATAGATATATTGTTATTAAATATATTAACTATATATTGCTATTAAAAATATTCTCCTGGTGATGAGTTTTTAGATAAAACACCCAAAAAACATGATCCAAAAAATGACTCATGAAAAAATAGACAGGTTGCACTTTATGAAAATTAGAATTTTTGCTTTGCAAAAGACACTGTTAAGAGAATGAAAAGCCACAGACTGGGAGAAATAGTAACAAAACACTTATCTATCAAAGTACTTGTATCCAAAATATACAAAGAACTCTTAAAATTCAACAAGAAGAAAATAAATAGCCATTCTTTAAGTGGTCAAAAATCTGAATAGATACCTCACCAAAGAAGATATATAGGTGGCAAATAAGCATATGAAAAGATGTTCAATATTATTGTCATCAGAGAATTACAGATTAAAAACACAAGATAGGGCTTTCCTGGTGGCGCAGTGGTTGAGGGTCCGCCTGCCTATGCGGGGGACGCAGGTTCGTGCCCCGGTCCGGGAGGATCCCATGTGCCACGGAGCTGCTGGGCCCGTGAGCCATGGACGCTGGGCCTGCGCATCCGGAGCCTGTGCTCCATGGCGGGAGAGGCCACAACAGTGAGAGGCCTGCGTACTGCAAAAAAAAAAAAAAAAAAGAATCTGCCTACCAATGCAGGGGACACGGGTTCAAACCCTGGTCTGGGAAAATCCCACATGCCGCAGAGCAACTAAGCCCGTGCACCACAACTACTGAAGCCCGTGCATCTAGAGCTCGTGCTCCACGACAAGAGCTGCCACTGCAATGAGAAGCCTGCACAGCACAATGAAGAGTAGTCCCTGCTTGCTGCAACTAGAGAAAGCCCACGCGCAGCAACAAAGACCCAACACAGCCAAAAATAATAAATAAATAAAATAAATAAACTTATTTTAAAAAATAATACAATAAAATAAAATAACAAGATATCACTACAAATGAATTAGAATGGCTAAAATCCAAAACACTGATAATATCAATCCCTGGCAAGAATGCAGAGCAATAAAACTTTCATTCATTTCTGGTAGGAATTCAAAATGTTACAGCCACTTTGGGAGTAAATTTGGCAATTTCTTTCAAATCTAAACATAATCTTAAATATGATACAGCAACTCTGCTCCTAGATTATTTATCTTACTGATTTGAAAATATTTGTCCATCTAAAAACTTGTATGTTTTATTCATAATTGTCAAAAGCTGGAAGCAACTAAGGTGTCCTTCAGTAGGCAAAAGATAAATTGTGTTACATCCATACAACAAAGTATTATTCAGCAAAAAAAACACAAAATACAAAGAACCATTAAGCCGTAGAAAGAAACTGATGAATCTTAAATTCATATTAAGTGAAAAAAGTTAGTCTGAAAAAGTTACATAGTCTATAATTTCAATAATATGACCCATGAAAAAGGCAAAATTATAACAATGATAATAAAATCAATGGTCTCCAGTTTAGTGGGAGGAGAAGAGGGTTGAATAGGTAAAGCACAGGGGATTTCTTAGGGCAGTGAAAGTATTATGAATGATACAGTAATGGTAGATACATCACATTGTGTATTTGTTAAAATCCATAGAACTTTACATCACAAAAGGTGAACCTTAATATATGCAAATTTCCCAAAAAAATTATTTAAGAGATTGGGGGAAATCCCAGGATGAACTGTAGAACATCATAAAAGTATATTACTAATACATTAAACAACTTAAAAAATATTGCCGACTTAGGCAATTTTGGAAATAAGTGGAGTTTGTGAGAATAAAGTATTGCTGCACTCTAGTTAATAAGTTTATTTCCTACAGGTGTACTGGTTAACAATTCTGTAACTGCTGTATAAGTATACTGAAATTAAGTCAATGGATTGTATGTTGGTTGAATCCAGGTTTCTTACTCTTGGAGTAGTAGTTTGCAGATAAGCAAGGGAAGGAGGCTAGAATGATCCATTTGGTAATTAATTAGAGTTGGATTTGTAAAAAATTTATAAATAGGAACTTCAATTAAATAGAGTTGGGAAACCAGAAGGGAGAGGTCTGATGTTCTGTGATGACAGCAGAGCCCAACAGGAAGGAGAAAGACTCATTTTCTTTCCTGTCAAGGACTCAGCCAATAAAAAGACATAATCTCTTTGTTTACTATAGCCCTCCCAACTTCCTTTTCCTCCCTTGAGTGCAGGGAACTTGCATGTTGCTTGCCATGGTTTCAGACCCTGAGTTGCAATTCTCTGCTGATCCTGAATCTTTGTTGGAGAAATATCTGGCAGGCTCTTTATTTCAGGTCAACAGTCATCAGAATGAAGTCAGAATTAATTGATATAGACACAGATATTTACACACACAAATATTTAAAGATGTGTATAGATTCAGGGGTTAGTATATTTACATATATAAATACATTTCCTCGTACTATTGACTGAGAGGACCTAGAATCAATGACATACCAATATCTATGTACACACTTAGCACCTAGATCTTGGTTTCTAATATTGGTCCTCCAATAAAGGGAAACACACTCTTTGGAGAATGGCTGATTCTAGGACTGGGGCAGGAAAAATGCATGATGAGCCTGGAGTACCCTGTAATGCCAGAAGCAGAGAATGTCTGAAACACACACACACACACACACACACAGAGATGAGATATATCAAAAGGATACAGGAGCCAACTGTAAAGCTCCCAATGGCCAAAACTGGATAAATTTAAGCAACAAAATAAAGTAGTATTAGATTGTAATGAATATTCATGAGTCCATACTGATATAAATAAGTGAATGAATGAATAAATAAATAAATTTGGAGAAGAGACAAATTTCCTGTATAGAAGAATTCCAAATAATATGTGTAGCTATCGTGCCCTCAAGGAGGTGAAGCATAAGTCTCCACTCCTTACATGTGGACTGCACATAGTGGCTTCCTTCCAAAGAAGATAGTATGGAATGGTGGATAGAGGGCCAGCAAATTTCAGTGGAGAAAACTGAGAAACACTGCCTTAAGCAGGTGCTTAAGATCAATATTAGCAGTGATAAGTCATGTATCCTTGATAAGATATGATGGAAATGGTACTTTACTTCTGTGGTCTTCCTCCTCAAACTCCGTAACCCTAGTATGAGAAAAAATATCAGACAAATTCTTATTGAGAAACATCCTTCAAAATACCTGACCAGTACTCCTCAGACTGTCAAGGTCATGAAGGACAAGGAATGAACGTCTGAGAAGCTATCACAGTCATGAGAAGTTAAGGGAACATGATAACTAAATGTAGTGTGCTATCCTAGATGGAATCCTAGAACACAAAAAGAATATTAGGTGAAAACTTTTTAGTTAATAATACCATATCAATAGTAACTCCTTATTGTAACAAAAGTACCATACTAATGTAAGATATTACTAATAAGGGAAAATGGGTACAGAAATATGAGAAATCACTGTACTATCCTTATGATTTTCTGTAAGTCTAAAAACGTTTTATCTTAAACGTGTATTTAAAAATAATTTAATTTGCAACTCTTCAATAAAACAATACCAAACAAAATATTATTGTCCCTTTAAACATGGGTCAGGAACTCTAAGTCAATTCATTGTAATGGGCTATGCAATGCATATTAATGCAAATAGAGAACACTGTACATGTAGTTCACCCCCCTAACCCAAACTAATTTTTTAAGATTCCAAAAGAGACTCTGTCTGGATGGCAAGGCAGTGACAACCTTGAAATGTGGTAACCTCTGGATGGTTATTTTCTGCCTTTCTAGATTCTGCCTCTAAAAATGTCTGACTGAAGATTTCAAGACAAAATAGTATTAAAACATTCTGAATACAAAAATACAAATAGTACATTAAAATGGAAGGATTCTAGTTCTGATGGAAAAGCATGCCAATAACAATACTTATTATTAAAACCTAATCTTTAATGATTAAAAACCACCTTTGTAATTCAGGCCTGTAGATATTTCTTTCATTAGTGAAATCCTTTGAATGCCCTAAATAATTGAGTGTTCAGAAGCCAGCAACTCAAATTGACGTTAGAAGTGTTGTTTATACAGGTGGTTTGCCTACTGGGAGTCAAAATTCTTACTTTTGTTGTCCTTATCAATTATTCTGAGACTTTGTCTATTTAGTGTCTGCCAACTTTTATTGCAACAGAAGACTCTTTTTAAAAATTGCTGACATAACATTTATCAAATTATCCTAAGAGTAACACTCTGTTTCCAAATTTAAAAAATCAAGAGCGGAGGAAAATGTTTGGATGATTAACTATTAAGTCAGTTACATGATTCTCTCAGATTTAAATAGTTAAAATGTGTCAACTAAAATTAATACGAAACGAAGTTCTTAGAAATACGAGGTTCACCCAAAACAGATTAAAGGTATTGTCAGTATTGTCAGTTATGAGCTCAAGAACTTAGAATCAGCATGTAATGAATCAATCCAGACGTAAAAAATATTTAGGTGCTGGGTATGATAAGTGACCCTAACTTCTGCTAGCACTGATAGCATTTACTTTCAGGAGTGTAAGCTTCCATCCCGGTTGCTCACATGTCTCTACTGCGGGGATCTTCTAATTTTCCCCTACTAATTATACGAAAGAAAGAAGATGAACTTCAGAAGTAAACATTCAGAACGACCACATAGAAGAAGAGAAGACAAGGGAAATTTGACAGTCTTTGGATGCTCCAGCCAGGCACATACACTGTCTGCCAGAAGGGAGGGAGGGGCCCTACGTCACAGAAGTTGCAAGGCAGGTGAGCCCACACAGGACTTATAACTCGTTTTTTTAAAATTGAGAGCCCCAAATCCGATAAGGGTCTCATTCTCATCAACCTCTGTAGTAATAATACGGTGTACACAGGATTTTCCTAAGGGGAAAAAGTTCACACGATTCATTTCCGAAGCTCGAGGCTTCAGAGTGCTTTCTCATCGGACTGGCAGCCGAGTGGGTCTAAAGAGAACAGTAAAAGCTCAACGTTGCATCGGAATAAAAAAGTAGTGAACCGAGATCACACAGTCTAGGAGGAGCTTCTTGTCACCTAATTCTCATTCTGAAACCACACTCGCTGAGCAAGCTAGAGAATACAGCATGGTTCCCCCAAAGGAACATCGGCAGGGAGAGAATGTTCTGGCCAGAGGACTCAAGTGCCTGGTCCCCTCATTGTAAATTAATAAATCAGGGCTTTGATTTTTCAAATCAGTCCCTTGAGCTTATTTAATATCACTAAGCCCTTTAGAAATAGACAACTAGGTTTCAGAGTCTGGAAAGGCTGAGGGCCAGACTTGGAGCCAGGCAAATCTACCAAGGTAATGAGACTCTAAGAGGTCTGTTGGAAGGCAGCCTGCTGGCATTCCGTAGCAGCACTCCCCGTTCTTCACAGCTTGAGCCAAGGCTGATCATTTTTCCAAGGTGAACTTTGCAATAGGTACTTTGTAGTAACAGAAAATTAAAATAATACTGTTCATTTGTGCAGCTTGCTGTGGTTTAAAACATGGTTCCATAGAGATGATCACATTCAATAAGGCAGTTTTTCAGCATATTTATTGTTCCTCTCATTTTACAGATGAAGAAAATAACACTCGGATGGGTGTCAGGTGCCCTTACATTTGCCCCCACATTAGATTTTTTTCCCTCAAAAATACTACCCTCTGGAAGGAAGCATGAGCAGGAGGTGTTCCTGATGCCGGTACTGTTGTTTGTTGAGCTGGATTCTGGTTACATGGGTGTATTCAACTGCGAAAATTCATCAGTCTATACACTCGTGAAGTGTACATTTTTATGCGGACAATTACACTTCAAAGAAGTTAATAAATGTTTAAATAAAAATGGATAAAACAAAAAAGTAACAATGCTTCGATTGTTGTTTTATCTATCTTTAAATTTAAAAAAAAAAATCTTAAGCTCAGTATAATCAATAAGCTGGCTGGCACATATTCAGCTAAAATTTGATCTAATTCAGTAATCCCTTCCTTCTGAGTAATTTTTAAAGCTTTCTATATAATGGTGCCACCAAATTACAAATTCTTGGCTATTTATAAATTTATTTATTTATTATTTGGGGCTGCGTTGGGTCTTTGTCGCTGCGCACGGGCTTTCTCTAGTTGTGGCGAGCGGGGGCTACTCTTCGGTGTGGTGTGCGGGCTTCTCGTTGCGGAGCACGGGCTCTAGGCAGGTGGGCTTCAGTAGCTGTGGCTCGCGGGCTCTAGAGCGCATGCTCAGTAGTTGTGGTGCACGGGCTTAGTTGCCCCGCGGCATGTGGGATCTTCCCGGACCAGGCCTCGAGCCCGTGTCCCCTGCATTGTCAGGCGGGTTCTTAACCACTGCACCGCCAGGGAAGCCCTCTTGACTATTTAAAAATTAATAATAGAGTAGGAGAAATGAATGTTGGCACTGTACCTACTAGCACATATTTGAAGAAGCTGGTAAGCCTTATGAATAAACAAGGATCAGAAATCACATTAAAATTCTTAGGATTCCATTGAACTGGGCAAACTGTACCTAGAAGGGATCAATTAATCGTTCACAGTAATATTTGCAAGAGTAAGATGACCTTGCAGATTAAGGTTTGTGTGGGGATGAGTGGGGAGATGGGGGAACTGAGATGGAGCTGTTAACTGAATGCATATGTCACTGAATTAGACTAGAGGGAAAGTACGTAAGCGTTTAATAGGAAGATCAATTCATATGCCCACTTCCTCTATTCAAGGGATCTCACAAAGGAGAATTATAAATCCTCTCACTTCTTCCATTTCATTTGTAAAGACTAGTCTGGAAACAGCCTACATAGAGAAGTGATTTGGCCTCAGATATTGGACACTGTAAATGTGTCTGCTGGGTCTTTTTAAAGTAACCAATGAACACCAGGCTCTGGAGAACATAAGACTTCATCTGGAAGTTGGGGGCTGTTCCACACAAACACACAAAGGTTCTTCACTAAATCTGCTCTAAAAAGTAGTCTTAAAAAAATAAATAAATATGTTTTTAAAAATCAAAGTGGAGGATTGTCTGAGGAAGTGACATTTTGGGTAACACTGGAAATGAGTAGGACTCAGCACCTGAGTAAATGGGAAGACCACATCTCACTCTTAACAAGTAGGAGGTGGAGTTGCCCCCAAAGCAAGTTCCTCTCGTAGGGAGAGGTAAACCCCTGATTCCAAAGAAGTAAGTTATAAATAAGGCTCTCTAGAAATCAACCTCTTAAAAAGTCTAATTCTTTGGATACTTTCCCTTTTGTCAGCAGTCATACAAAACAAGTTTTAAAAACTTTGCCTCTCTCCCATCTTATGTCTAGAAGAAAGACTCTCAGTCTCAGGTGCCTTTGCAACCACCATACAAATTCCAGACAAAGCTCCCCAGAAAGCAAAATAATTCTTCCAGCTTGGTGACAATTCTATGCTCGAAGGAAACAATACCATCAGAAGTTAACAAAATTAACACTGTGACCCTTCAAGAAACCGACCTGTAAAAAACCCATTGGACCCACCTACTATTTGATCCTAGGTCTCTGATTCTCTGATTTATTTTTCCAACCAAGGGGTGTCCTAACAATTGCAGTAGGAAATTTGGCCTGAGCTTCACAAGGCAGACATAAAACGCGTGGGAGTTTTGCCTCCTTTTTATCTATCTGATAACACCAAGTGATTAAAGTGAAGACACACCCTTTGTCCTCTTGTATTTGAATAGCGTGAAAACAGTGAAAATGCATAAGGAAGACTCTTGTAGATTAATAGTTTCTGGGTCAGGAAGCCTGCACTCAATGCTCAAACTCTCAGACCCTACTCTGAGTAATTAGTTACACCAATTGGTAGAGACAAATCCCCTTGTATTAGTACTTGAACAGGAAATTGTGGAAAATAAAGAGACAAGATGGTAAAGTTATGTGGACTAACATATATTTATTATTCCAATGACACCCACCAAAAGAAAATAGAATCCTGGGGAAAGGGAATATAACAAAGGCATTCAAGGGGTAACTAGCAACAGAATAAGGAGTGTCCCATAGCAGACCTAAGAGCAGAGAGGAGAGTCTCAAAGTATAGAGGAACAGCTTCTAGGTAGATGAATTAAGAAGGATTAAAAAAATACTCTGAGTTACCTGGACTTATATTTCTTTGGTTATTTTACATGTCCTTTCCCCAACTCTCTATCTGAATATGATCTTCACCAAATTTCCTACTGCAATCGTTAGGACACCGCTTGGTTGGAAAAATAAATCAGAGAATCAGAGACCTAGGATCAAATGCTAATAACCTGTTGGGAGTGTTTCATTATTCTTTTGTCATCGTTACAATGTTAGGACTGGAAAAGATAGAACAATCCTTCTTTTGTGTATAATATATTCAGAACTGAAGACTATGCGCAAACACAAATTTGCTTGTGTGCTCGGTATGCCTATATACTCTGTATATCAAAAGCTTTTTTTTTTTTTTTTTTTTTTTTTTGCGGTACGCGGGCCTCTCTCTGTTGTGGTCTCTCCCGCTGCGGAGCACAGGCTCCGGACGCGCAGGCTCAGCGGCCGTGGCTCACGCGCCCAGCCGCTCCGCGTCATGTGGGATCTTCCCGGACCGGGGCACGAACCCGCGTCCCCTGCGTCGGCAGGCGGACTCTCAACCACCAGGGAAGCCCCCAAAGCTTCTTAAAACAATATTGTAAGTTGTATGATTATTTCATCAAGATGCAGAATTTATTTCTCCACTCATTAAATTTGGGCTGGATTGCTTTGGTTAACTTCTTTGGAAGAAGTTACGGAGTGCTAACTCCTCGTCCGTACTTCAAGAAACCTTGCATGCTCCCACCCATCCTTTTGCATCCCTACGATGATTATGTAGACAGGTCTAGGGTCATCTGATTAAGGACAAGAGGCCCTTGGCCCAGTCTTTCCTGCTGGACCAGCCAATAGCCAGCCAAGTAAGAAATCTGTAATAGAGATCATCTCAGACCAGCCAGCATACAAGTCGATTTCAGATACACAAACAAGCCCAGGCAAGATCAAAGCAGCTTCCCAGTTAACTCATAGATTCAGGGGCAATAATAAATTCTTGTTGTTTTAAGCCACAGAGTTTTTTTTGTTTATTTATTAAACTGTAAGAGGTAATGGGTATAGAAATTGGTACATAGAAGTGCATGCTATTGACTTAAAATATGATACTCTGATTTAAGAGCAAAGAAATGAGCAGACAATGAAAACACAATGAGCAATTTCACAGAGGTTGGAAAATGCTGAGAGATTGCTATTGGAAGCCGGAAAAGTAGAGCCCCATGATAAAAACCAACAAAACAATTGGCAAGACTATACGGGTAGGTCTGTTCCTAATAAATTGATAGATGTTGACAAAAATGATATTCAGACAAAATGTTGAAAGTGTCAGTTGGCTCCTTTTAGCAGCACAAGATAAGGTAGTAAAGGAACAATGTGAGTTAACCAGAGGTCAGCGAACTTTTTCTGTAAAGGGCCAGATAGTAACTTTGTGAGTATTCAGTCTCTGTCTCAACTATTCTACTCTGTGGTGCTCCAGGGACAAAGAACAAGATAAACCCGAACAAGGGCCAATATTGCCAGAACAAAGAGTTACAGGACTCTTATCACTCTGTCACATAGTGGCCGTTACAATATCCCTGAGCCCTCCCAAGCAGCATTCCCTGCCCCTTTCCCAGCCCATATAAGGAAAGGTATTTGTCCTGTTCTTCTCCAGCTCTGCACACTGGAAGTATGCATACCCTGCCCCATCAGCAGGTGACTCGAAAGTTCCTTTGTTCCCTAGCTATAAAAACAGACCAGTAACCCGTGCTCGGGGTCGGCTCTCCATGATTATCAGGAAGTCAGCCCTTCCCTTTAATAAATTCTGTCTTCTTTACATTCTGCCTTGTGTCTGGAAATTATTTTCCAACCTGTGTTCGGACCACGACAAACTAGGTAACTGCAGTGCAAAAACAGAGAGAACATGTAAATGAATGAGTGTGGTTGAGTTTCAAAAAACCCTATTTATGAACACTGAAATGTGAATATGACATACTTTGCATGTATCACAAAATGTTATCCTTCTTTTGATTTTTTTTAACCAAAAAAAAAGAAAATTTCACAAATAATCTTAGCTCATAATCCATTCAAAAATAGGAGGTGGGTTGAATTTGGCCTGCAGCTCTTAGTTTGCCAATCTCTGAACTAGAGAAAGACCTGATCCGTTTTCAAAAAAAATTTAGAGAGATCTAAAAAAAAAATAAAAACAAAATTGTTTCTTATATTCTGTCTTCCCAGCTGGTAAGGGTTCCAACATAAAACAAGTTCTGAGGACAAGATCAAATCTAGTGTGTTATTATAAAACCCTTTATTAAGACTTAAGTCAGTGCCCAGGCTTCCCTTTCAGCTAGATAAAAGCATTTCTGAGAAACTTAAGAGGCTTGTCTCATAACCTTCCGACATGGCCAAAGCTGCCATGAGTAAATCCAGAGGGAGATGCGTGTCTCCCAAAGAATTGTGGATTTGGCTATCAGGATGGACTTGAGTCTGAATCAGAGAAAGCCTACAATGTTTTTAAGCTGTACTTTCAAAAGAGCTTCATTCTCTTGAATCTTTTTCACTGAGTAGATGAATAAACCTTAACTAGCAGGAGAGAGAAACAGGGCAGCCCAATCAACATCCAGCAAGCTCCTAGAAGCAGAGCTGCTACCAAGGTAATTGACAGAAAACCAGAGATGAGGAAGGAACTGGTCCTAGACTGGAACAACCCACTTTGCTGACCTGTAGACTCATGAATAGTAGCACATACTTCCTTTTTAAGCTGCTAAAATTGTAAGATGATTTGTTGTACAGTTATAGGTAGCTGATACAGAATATTCTGTTATTCATTTGTTTATCTTAACATTTTCATTGGCGGTGGCAGGGCTTAAGTTGAAAAAAGCAAACTATATTGAAATCGTTCTTATTAATAATATATTTAGAATTAAAAAATAATAGTGAACTATAAAGTATAATAAAATTATTTTTAGTTTCTTAAAATGAAGAAATAGCTTAGATTTTACTATGTGTATGTGTATACTTGACTGGATTTTTCGAAGTATAGTATAGTGGAGTCAATGAATCTTATCAGTGAAACTAGACCAAGTGTATAGTGTACAGTTTTCTGGGTTATAAAACCTGCATTCATAGTATAACATAATCTTTATATCTATTTTCATTATTGAGTTATAGGTCTTCAAATGTCTTTGAATTTTAACATTCATTTGCTTTGCTTAATTTTATTTTAATCTTACAATATAAAGGCAAACAATGTAAACAAATGAACAAAAAAAAAAAAGAAAGGAAACTACCAAATATAACCATTTTGACATTTAAGAGTAAGTAGGTCATGCATTGAAAGAAAAGTTCTTTCTCTGAGGAGGGTAAATTTAATGTTCAGTCTGCATGATTTGAGCAGCTCTGGAGGGCTACAGCTCACACAGTTTTCACACACATTATGAACAGCAACATTTTCAGACACTTTAAGTTTTGTAGCTAAAATCTGTGACAAGAAAATCAGGACTGACTCAACAGCAGGTCAATTTAACAATCCCTAATTGAACTTGAGTCCATTTTTAGGTTATTTTCATTGCTGATGGGGGAGGAAGAGAGAAGCTTATATTCCACTTGCTCATAAACTATCCAGTGCAAGAACGTCATTGCCTCTACCTGTGGGTCCCTTAAAATCACTGTCAATACCTGAAGAGGGATTGGAACTGTTTTTAGGTATTTGGTTAGCTTGTGGGATTCCGTAAAGTTCGAACAGTTTCTCTAAGATAGGTAGAACCAATTAAAAGGGAAAAGAATTTGTTTTAAATGATCAAACTGGAAAAAATGACTAGAAAACCCTTCTGGTCATTTTCTTTTTCCTGTGTTCTCCTAACCATCATTTATGGGCCACTTGAGAGATGAAAGAAAGGATGTTAAAGGCCCTGGAGATATCGTAGCTGCATTAGCAAAGTACCAGAACACATGTAAAAAGCTTGTAAAGCATTGGGCTCTACAAATCTGACATATAAACTGTGCTACAGTTGTCTTCATTTCCTCTTGTCTCTGACTCATTCTTGGTCTCTTATTCTGATGATAGAAGTGATGACCTGAAGGAAAATTAGAAAGCATTCTTATGTGGAAGTTTCCTGTACTTCAGAATAATTGTACTACGTGAAATTTTTAAATGGGAAGAAAAACTTACTGTGTCTTCATTGGCATTGCTGAATGTAATGCTTTATTATGACTTCTAAGTTACCTCATCCATGACTGTGATCTTACACATTGCTATGTAATCCTTTCTTCAATATGGAGAATAACCAGCAACAAAGATTAAAAGATATTATATTAAAGGCATATTCAATTTTGTAATAGGAAGCATTGGCTGAAATTACTCAATGTTAAGGACTAGTAGAAAATTTGTTTCTTGACTCATGCCCTATGTGAATGGGATTTAAATTACTATTATTAACATCAAATATGTACTGGTATACCCAGTGTTTATAACCATTAAATAGCCTTATTGAAAAAAATGTTATGATACTGTGAGTAAAAACTTAAAAGGAAAAGAGAAACTGTAATTGACTCCAAAACTTCCTAAGGGTTTCAAATGTAATGTAAGAAACTGAGAATAATTAGAAAAAAATTTAGGTATCAATTTTGTTTTTCCAAAATGGAGACCTAAGAAGATATCATGTGCACATAGAGCATTATATCATAGATGATTCATTTTGTTATATTCAAAATTATACAGTTCACTTTCCCCAAATGTTATTTATAAGTGTTTGAATATCAATCAAGTCAATTCTGGGATATTGAGTAGATCAGTTTTTATAAATTTATAGATTTTTATTATTATTAAGTTGTGTGTGTGAAAACTAAGAAATAATCATTCACTGGAGACTGTTTTATGACCAGTAGAGTATTATACTGTAAATAAAGTGATTGCCAAATTTAATATATTTTATACATCACAAAATAAACCAAGTTGTATTTTTCCACAATTATGCTTAGGAAATTACTTCTTTGGGTAAAACAAATCTCTTAAGATCCTGGGTGCGCTTGTAATTACTTTTTTTGTAAAAAACAAAGTACCATTCAGGGAAGACACACAAGCCTAAGATGGCTCATACTGTTATTAGTTTCTAGATATTTATAGATATTTGTATTTACATAAATATATTTAGACATAAGTATATATATTATTTAAATCTATATTAACTACTTATATATTTGATCTATATTTACGTATTTGTAGAGATCTGAAGAAATCATAAAAAAAGGAATAAAATAAATTTAATACAGAAGTAGTAATTATTTTCAATAATTAACTGAATTTTGAAATTGAATACTGTAAACAAGTCTTTTAACAGACATTTCAAAAGGCACTAGCAGTAAAAAGATGGTGGAGTTCACAAATATAAATGGCTGTTTGTGGTTTGAGATAAAATTTACAATTTCAACATGCATAGATTTTATAGTTGTCATATCCCAAACATATTAGAAGAAAATTAAAACAAGGCACACTAAAAAATTGTGTTTTATATTTCAAAAAAGGCTCTAGAGATGACAATGGCTTATGCCAAACATAGAGCTCAAAATTTAGATACATTAATTCATACACCTAGAAAAGGAAAAATGTCATTCTGTAATTTAATGCACTATTTTATAAGATATAATTTTGAAATTTGTATAAAAAATCTAAAATTTTAGTTCTTAGCTCTTCTTTTTGAAGAAATAAATAGTAGTTGTAGCTTGACCTCGGAATACATAGTATTGTTAAAAGATTTAGTAAGTATGGCCAGAATATTATAAAGTAGAATGTTGTGGGAATTAAATTTAGAAAATAGTGTTGAAATGAAAAATGACTTTGATATTCTGGGAAGTAGGCAGACATTATGGAAAATGCAACCTTTTAGTTAAGAAAATGAATTCCAGAAATAAAGATGAAGGAAAGTTGGACTTATTTGAAGATAGTGTAAAAATGATCTTTGGGACAAAAGGTTAGCAAAACTAATGTGAGTCATTGTGATGTTTTTAATCACTAAAATAGAATTTAAACGCTTGGCATTTAGCTTCCCATTATTCCCCAAAGTAAATGTTGCTTATTAATTAGGGGTCATTATTTTGAAAATCTATTAAGAGTTACAATCCTCTTCCTTAAAATGTTTACATCAACACATCATTCAGCTAATAACTTCAGGAAAGCTATAGGCCCAAGTTAAGAACTCCTGCTTTTTGCCTTCAAGTAATTAACATCCACTGGAGAGTAAGGTGCCTTTTCTCCCAACCAGGCAAATTAGATCTCTGTCTTGGCATTGAAAACTGAGAAACAAGAAACGTCAGTACAGGCTTTTTTAAACATAGAAAAACATTCTCTTTAATTAAACAATTAGTATGAATACTAATTCTATTGAATAGAGTTTTGGAAAATATAATATTTAAGACAATATTTTAAAACCTTAAACATTGTCAGACATTCAACTTTAAAATGACTAATTCTTTCTTTTAAAAATAGTTTGTTTGTTTTTTTAAGATTAACTTCTGGTGCCCTTCCATTGCTTTTATAATATTAACTGTTTTCTTTCTGACCAAACTAAAGACTTGGGAAGCAGGAACTATGTATTAGTTGTTCTAACCTCAGCAATTAAAGCAATGAAATTAAGTGCGTAGTAAGTGTTTGCTTCCCCCAAACATAAGCATGGTTGCATGCACATCCTGCAACTGCTTTAACCCTGACCGCATCAAGGAGGTGTGTTGTTCTGTCTCTCAAAGCTTTCACCCCACAGGCACTAAGAGTTAAGGCTGTAGAGGAGAGCTGTCCTCCTCCACACTGTTGCTTATTTTGGACGGTGGTTTCCATTAGCTAGTAACAGAACGACGGCAGTATTCATGCTTTTGGAGTCCGTCAGGACCACCTTCTCAGAGTCCGCCTTACAATTTCCAAGTGGTTTCCAGAGCTTCTCACCATTATAGAGCAAGTTAAATCACTATCAAGTGCACATTCAATTGTAGTCTCTGTGTTATCAGAATGGCCTCTCTGATATCAAAACTATTAGAGAAAACAGTCCTGTTACTTTATGTATTATTAAAATATAATTTAAAATTATGTATGTAGACTAAACTCTCTCCAGGAAGAAAACAGTAATGTGATCTTAAAAGGCAAAATGAGAGCATCACAAAGTACAAAAGCAGTTGGAAATAGGACTGTGATGGTGGTCTTTTGAAGGACTATTAAGAATTTTGAGAGCAAAATGATAATGTTGGGTTTAATACTTTTATTTTATTTCATTTTTAATTTTTTAAAAAATTGTAACATCTTTATTGGAGTATAATTGCTTTACAATGGTATGTTAGTTTCTGCTGTACAACAAAGTGAATCAGCTATACATATACATACATCCCTGTATCTCCTCCCTCTTGCCTCTCCCTCCCACCCTCCTTATCCCACCCCTCTAGGTGGTCACAAAGCACCGAGCTGATCTCCCTGTGCTATGCGGCTGCTTCCCACTAGCTATCTGTTTTACATTTGGTAGTGTATATATGTCCCTGCCACTCTCTCACTTGGTCCCAGCTTACCCTTCCCCCTCCCCATATCCTCAAGTCCATTTTCTACATTTCTGTCTTTATTCCTGTCCTGCCCCTAGGTTCTTCAGAACCATTTTTATTTCTTTGTTTTAGATTCCATATATATGTGTTAGCATATGGTATTTATTCCAGTGTGTGGAAACGTTTTCTCCTTCACAGCTCCCTCTCAGTGGTGCAGGTCCCATCCCTATTCTTTTGTCTCTGTTTTTCCTTGTTTCTTTTGCCCTACCCAGGTATGTGGGGAGTTTCTTGCCTGTGGGAAGTCTGAGGTCTTTGCCAGCATTCAATAGGTATTCTGTAGGAGTTGTTCCACTTGTAGATGCATTTTTGATGTATTTGTGGGGAGGAAGGTGATCTCCGTGTCTTACTCCTCCACCATCTTGGAGGTCTCCCAATACCTTTATTTTAAATAAATAGAAGAGTAACGTCTGACTATTACTCCTCACTTTGTGTATTCACAAAGTACCTTTTTTAAAAAAAATTTAATGACTGGGCCTAATCTTTAGTGATACCACTGATTAAAATTAATATGTTTCATTTAGGCAGCAACTGGAGAAGAGATTTTTGAAACTCTCAAACACACACACAAAAGAAACAGATTCACTAATATGTTTGGCCGTCCTATGTCAGTGTGATTAAAGAGCTGGTCTGAAATAATACACTTAACTGGTTATTTTGTTCGGTGTCCTGTTCTCACTTTTTCTCTGTTCCACCCCTTCATCCTACCTTCCTCCCTCCCACCCTCCAACCAGTATTCCCCAGCAATTTCTTAGGCACGTCAAAACCCACTGCAACCACAGCCTCCACCACCATACACACATGCACTTAGGCACTTGGTGTTAATGCCTTATTCTTCCTTCTTACAAATCTTATCCTTAAAAAAATTCAGATGACAGAAATTAGCCTAAATATTTCCCCCAGGAGTTTTTTTTGTTCCAATTTAATATAGATAAAAGCAATAGTTTTTAAAATGGAAACTCTATAATTGTACTGCCCTTAAAAACCTCTCCCAGTGGGCGGTAGAGACATTTGGGAGACAAAAGTGTATCCTACTACACACTACTATTCTTTTTTTTTTTTCCTTTCATGTCCTCAGGAATGACCCTCATTCTCAGGAGTGGAGTTCAGCTTTTAGAGAACAAGTGTTTTATCTGCATCTTATAATAAAAAGGATAATTATTGACATAAAACAGCTCAAGTAATTGTTGTGACTGATTATAGATTACAGAAGAGTGAGTATCTCTCTAAATATGAGGAAAGAGGAAATTTCTTAAATAGTATTCCATGGCATTTTAAAAGTTCTCTCTATAGGCAAACAAGTGCTACCAATTTGGTATGTTTTGGAAGTTAAAAAAAATTAAGATATTATGAGAAATTCATTTTTGTCTTGAGTGGGTCCTTTACAGTTTTGGAAGATATTCAGGAAAAATATTAGTCCTGTTAAACTAATTAGCTACAGATAGTCAATCTGATTAAAGTTAATATTTTAGAAAGTTTTTTTTCATCTTTCAAAGATGTGTTTAGTTTCACACCTTAGCTGCTAAATTTAACTTTCTAGTAACTTTTGAATGTTTTAAGTTATGCCTTTGTTATCGGCTTGTGTCCCCTCAGAATTCCTTTGATGAAGCCCTAAGCCCCTAATACCTCAGAATGTAACTGTATTGGAGATAGGGTCTTTAAAGAGGCAACTAAGTTAAAAAGGAGTCTTTAAGGTGGGCCCTTATTCAATATGACTTTGTCCTTCTGAGAAGAGTTTAGGACTCAGCACACAAAGACAGGGGCACGACCCTGTGAGGACACAGTGAGAAAGTAGCCATCTGAAAGTCAAGGGGAGAGGCCTCAGAAGAAACCAAACTTGCCAACACCTTGATCTTAGACTTCTAGCCTCCAGAACTAGGAGAAAACAAATTTATTTTGTTGAAGCCACCCAGTCTGTAGTACTTAGTTAAGGCAGCCCTAGCAAACTAATATAATCTTTTAGTCCAAAAGTAATATAAAATTTATACTCTGACTTATTATGGTCTTCATATAAAAGTACATATAAAAGAATTAAGTCTTAATTCCTAGAGATCTAATTTTCAGATTTGTTAATAAGACCAGTTTCAGATGAAAAGATCCCATAAGAATGAACATGCAAACTATCTAAAATATAAGGAGTAAAAGATGAAATTATTTATAACTTTGATCAATGACCCAAATTCTAGGACCATTTTGAGATGGTTTGAGACCAATGCAATTTCTCTTTTTATTTATTTATTTATTTTTGGTGGTGCCACATGGCCTATGGAATCTTAGTTCCTTGACCAGGGATTGAACCCAGGCCACGGCAGTGAAAGCACCAAATCCTAACCACTGGACTGTCAGGGAACTCCTGAGACCATTGCAATTTCTTACCTATGGTTTTCCTAAAAAGCCACTAAACATGTGTGCTTGGTAGCATGTATTGTGGTTGTAACTGACAGTAGTCTGTGTGTCTCCTCCATGGTGTGGGAGGTTGTGTCTCTGCCCTTGTTTCTCAGATTGGTGAACTCCAGAGGGATCAGAGCTTTGAAAGAAGAGATGGCCAGGAGAAGATCACAAGGGTCAAGGCTAAACCAAAACCAGGGAAGCAGAAACATCTGTTCACATCTAGAAGGATTGTCTTGTCAGCTCCTATAAAACCTCTTGAATGAATACCAGTTACCTTGATTGTCTTATTTTACTCAGTTTCCCTAATGCCTTGCATGTATCAGGACTTGATAAATGGTTTAGTATGAAGGAATGGATAAACAAATTGATGGCTGCCATTTCTCTACTCATGTGGAAGAGTGGATTTGTAAAGAGTAAGAAGGGGGGCAATTATGTAAGGAATTTGGTAAAACCGAATTAACAGTTTAGCTGCTATACTCCTTACCGTGTCTCTTGAAATCTGATCTGAGATATTTATTTATATTGAAAAAATAAATCAGAAAATAGTGAGCATGTTTTTCCTTAGATTTACATGATTTTGTACATATCTATTTTTAGATACTTTCTTGCAACATTAATTTCTGAAGAGTTTAGTCTGTCTAATTTACTTTCAAATGGCTTGTCATTATTATGAAATCTGAATTGACACTGAGAAAAAATGAGAGTAATATTCTACTTTTTATTAAAAAAGAAAACACTGCTTTGTTATCAGATTGAATTAGAGCTTTTCTCTAGATGGCAATATTGATTTTAGAATAATCTGATAATGTGCACACAGAAACACACACACTACACTATGTGCAAATTGTCTTTTCCATCTTTCTAATATTTAAAATTTGATGTAATAATGTTTGACCTTGAAGGCTGAATTCAAAGAAATATAGCTCATAACAGGAATATAAAATACTCCTATCAATGTATCCACCTTTATTTTTCTCATTCTAGCTGTTTTCATACCATGTATTTAATGTAATGACCAACTGAGAATTGCAATGTGTTTTTCTGAGGATAGACCAAGTGACTTTCAAATACACTTCACAAGCATATACTGACTCAGACATAATAGAAGTATATGACTAGCAACTCTGCTCCATAACATAAAAACAGTTTATTTCTCCATATTCTTCCACATGGGCACAATACTTTTCTTTTGTCATGGCCCAAAAAGAGAACATGAACTCATTCTCAGGTCTGGAATGCATGAAGTCATCTCATCAGATAGTCAAATTTATATCACAATATTTAATTTACAATTTTACAATTCAGCAAAAGTCATAAGTTTTGCCAGGACTTTTCATTGCCTTTTCTCTAGGAATGAGCATCAGAAAACATATTCCTGATACATGGATGAGAAAATAAATCTTTAAAATAATTTAACCAGAATAAATCAAATAATCAAATGACTCTCCAGATCTCAAAATGACATTATCCTCCAGAAATATGTGCTGAATTCCTATTAGTTTAATTCTTTAGGTGGTTTCTCAGATTGATAGACTGATAATTGCCATCTATGACATATGATGTGGGAACCAATTCAAAATACTTACATCACTTCTACATCTATAGTGACCTTGTGTGAACAACTTCAAATTTAAATACGGTACTTTCACTTCCAAATATTACATTCTGATTCTAAAATATTTATGGCTTGTAATGAGTAGGCCATATTTAATAAATCCATTTAAACCATATAATTTTAGATTAGCTTGATGTCTGACATATAATAGTTAACAGAAATTTCTGACTGAATTAGTAAACTTCAACCTAAGACTAAGAAATCAGCACCACCACCACCACCATCATCATCATCTTCAAAGTTCTAGAGTTAAGTCCAAAATCAAAATGTTGGCAGAGCCATGCTCCTTCTGAAGGGAAAAATCCTTCCTTGCATCTTCCTAGTTTCTGGTTTGCAATCCTTAGCATTTCTTGACTTGTGGCAACATAACTCCAATCTCTGCCTCTGTTATCACCTGGCCTTGTTCCCTAGGTCTCTCTGTATCTCCAAATCTCTCTCTCCTTACCAGTATTGGATTTAGGGCTCACCCTAATACAGTATAAGCCTATCTCAGTTTACAACTGCGAAGACTCTATTTCCAAATATCAGTACAATCACATTCACTGGGGATTCGAATTTCAACATATCTTTGGGGAGGCACAATTCAACTCACAACAGTCATAATCATAACCATCAATTACATTTATATTGTGCTTCCTAATTGCCAGGTACTAATCTAACACTTTATGCATATTAGTCTATTTAATCATCATGATGATTCTATGAGGTAGGTACTATCATTATCACCACATAACAGAATAGGAAAGTAAACCAGAGAAAGAGATTATGTAACTTTAAGGGCCTCTAATCCAGGGTTCAAAATCCTAGCTGAAGAGTTGGTGCTTTTAACCACTGTAGCCTACAGCCTCTCAAATAGGACCTGACTCGTTTGAGTCCCTCTTGTGTAATAGAACCCATGCTTCCTGCTAATGTTAGAGGGATGTTGATAGAAATCTGAGACCTCAAAGTACTTATATGCTTATTTTAATATGAGTTTGGGAAGATGGCTTGGATCTGGAGACAGATTATTTATCCCTTCTGTGTGACCTTGGATAAATTATTTAACCTTACTTTGCCTCAGACTTGTGAAGCTAATCATGTATAAATTGCTTAGAATAGTGCCTGATATATACACTATTATTAAGCTATTAATTTTTATTGTTACCATTACTAATGACAACAAATTCTGAATGATCTTTTTACATAAGTGAGTTGTTTTGAGAGACATTGTCTATAAATAAAAACAAATACTATTCTAATACATATTTTCACTTCTTCTATGTAACTTGATAGGAATTGCTGATTTGTTTCAAAATAGCTACAAGCACCTAGACTTGGAAGGAAATTCTTCCCTCTCCTGCTGTCTGATGCAGGTTTTCCTACCCCAAAAGTGGTGCAGAGGAAAACAGAAGGTCAAGTGTGTATGCAGTGACTAATGGGTGTCTACAGGTTAATGCTGTGACTGTCATCTTTGCCACCTTACTGAGGTGGCAAAGGAAGGCATAGGAAGTAACAAAGCTACAGCAATACTTGGCTGAGTGTAAACACAAGTTTTTAAACTCTAAGTGTGAGTTTGCTTGTTATAATGACTCATCCAAATGAGAGAACACAGTCTCATCAAGTTCTACACTTATTTGATTTCCAGAGTTTCAGATACTTTACTGATTACACCTATGTATCACAGTATGCCATGTGCCCTCCACCCACCCGGAGTTTTTTTGTACTTTATAGGAAGCAAATATCCTCCAGATATTTGTACTTGAAACTAACAAGCAATAATTGAATTTCAACTAGAATTATTTTTTCTGACATTTCACTAGTTTTTCTGGTGTACAAAAAATAAATAACTAACAGCTTGTATCTGATTTTCATGTTTCAAAAAGTGAGTTATTTGTCCTCAAAATTAACAGGATGATGAATTTTAGCTGATAAAGTGGAAAACTTGGAAATAAGATGGATTTGGGGAGTTGAAGTTCAGTTTGGTTGAAAAGAAACCTTATTTAGTATCTACTATGTGTCTGGCGCACTGCTAAGTGATTACAAAGAAGAATGGTTAATCTAGAATAACTGAAAAGAAAAACACCTGTATGCTATCAGATGCTTACAAAAACATGAAGTAAAATAATACTTAAATGTTGAGGTACATTTGCAATTATTTTTTCCAATAATAACAAAAACAGTGTATGTTAAAAGAGGACATTTTAAAATCAACTACTTTTTTAAAGTTCATGTATAGATTGTATGTCTTGTAACAGAGAATAGAAGTTTCTAAAAAAGTGATTATTCATTTCCATTTACCTAATATGGTGAATATGTGTGACTGGTGAAATTCTCTCGGCTTGGAAAATATCAGCTTTCATTGTTCTGCTACTTCAAACTTTAGCTTAGGTCTAATGTATAGTAGTTTGGGGAGGAAAATGAGAGAAAAATTCTGTCTCTGCCTTTAAGTAAGAAAACAGTTATCATGCAGTAATTTCTAGTAGTGTTATAGTTTTTCCTCAAATATATTATCCCTTACCCCTCCCCCTTTATTTTTCAGTTCAGAAACAGCAGCTTAGGGACAGAGCAAAATCTTAGAATAAGAAAGGAAAAATTACCCTGTCGATAAATATACCAGGGTACAGGAAGGAATGAGTCTAGTAGGGGCAGGATGCCATGCATACATGGTAAAGGGATTCCCAAGGATACCACAAAGAATTCCACAAGTGTATGCTTCCTAAGGAAGATAACTCTGGTACATATTGAAGCATTTAATGCAATTTAATGAAAATAAGCAGATACTATACACTGAGATGCACATATGTGTTACAGATTGGAGCTTTTCATCAGTAACATAATAACTCCCCTTAGATTTCATAGCCCTTTTCCAAACAGGCAGACAGACACATGTGATACAGGTGGAAAAAGATGGCTTTCCTTTTTTGAGATATGTCATTGGATTAAGCTCATCAAAACAGAGGTTATCCATTCTGTTTCTACTAGAGAAGTTTTGGTCTCCCGACAAACTTAATTCACTTTTTAAAACTAAAAGAGTATCTTAAGTATATGAACTGTAATGTATGAGTCCATTAGGAAAATTGAATATTTTCTCCATGTACATGGAAATTGTTTTATGTAACAAATCTATTATAGATCATCTGGCTATTCACCAGACAAAAATGGATATGTGAATTATGTTTGCACACATTCTTAAAATAAATAACTCTCCCTGATGAGTAGGTATGTTTGACCCCAGAGGCCTGTGTTGTAATTAATACTGATGGAGAAACCAGAGTCAGGAATTTCTCTAGCAGATACTCTATACTGCATTTCCAGCTTGGGCCTCCTGGGCTCACCACAGGTGGCACTATACAGGTGCAACACTCACTGTCTGAAAATAACTCAGTAGGTTAACAAAATCACCTAGAGCGTGGGTCAGCAAATTTTGTCCTATAACTGGCCAGATAGTAAATTGTAGGATTTGTGGGCCATATACTCTCTGTTCCAACTCCTTCCCTCTGCAATTATAGGCTGACAGCAGCCACAGACAATCTGAAAGTGAATGGATGTAGCTGAGTTCCAGTAAAATTTATTTAGATTTAGCCCACCAATCCCTGATCTAGGCATCATAAAGTTTTCAAAAAAAAAAAAAAAAAAAAGAAAATGAAAGCAAATGTGAATTTTCCCACAAATTTGAGTGTCCTTTGGATTTATATTCTTCTAGTTACTTTTAAAAAACATTTTAAACTGTTGATGTAACTACATTTAACTGTTATTTGTTATTGCTCAAACTGGAACCTTTCCTCAGAAGTTCCTTTGTTGAATTTCTTTAGGTAAATATAACTTACATACCTTACTGTATTCTAGAAAGTTTTATTGGAGGTTGACAAAGTTGTCTGCAGGACAAAATAAAGGTAAAATAAGTGAGAAAAATGAGGTATGAGTTATGGGAGGATAGAAGAACAACATGCTGCAGGATGAGATGCACAAGGACAGGTCATGAAATTCTGTGCATGTTCTAGAAGGTGCAAAACGTTTATCTCAAAGCCATCCAAGCAGCTAATGTGAAGAAAGAAAGAAACACAATCAGGTATATGGGGTCAGAGCATTCAAGAGATGACATCTCACTGGTTCCTCTGGTAAAGCTCAATGAACGATTCCAAATTTGATACATGAAAGAAATTGTTCTTGTGGTCTCCATCGGGAAAACTATAGTAATATACTTGTAACTTATTCCACCCTTAAAATCATATTTCCAGTAAACATAAGTGAGTATGTAAGGTAAAGTGATAGAGACAAAAAAAGCAGTAGAACAGAAATAGTAACAGCGAAGCTCCTTGTAGATTAGAAGAAGAACTCAAATATTTTAAAAATCGATTTAAAAAATACTCTCAGGAATTACATTTCTAGAGCTGTTTCTCTCAGAAAAGGTGGTTAGCTTAGCAGTAATAGGCATGGAATCCACAAATATAAAATACATACATACATATGAAATATAAGAAAAATAAGTAAATCAAGATTTCTATTGCAAAATATTAAAATATAATTGAATCTTAAAATTTTTCTATTTGTAGACATCTTGGGTGAAATTGTACCAGTTATGTTTTATGGGAGGTAACTAGAATTTTTGGAAACTGTATACAAGCCCTTGTGTCCACGGCCTGTGAAGTAAAAGGCTTTTGCTTTAGTATCCCAGGCCTCCCTTGAGTCTCAAAAGAGTGACTCAAGAGTTAATGATCAGGAAATAGTGAAGATGTAGAAACAAAGAATAGCTGTCAGGCTGGGAAACTGGTAACAATTTAGACAATAAATCCACCACATAGCAGAATCACCAAACTCCCAGTTCCCTGAAAGATACAGATAAAGGCCTGACACACATTCCTAAGTTGTTTTTAAAGGAAGCAGACCCCCACCAGATGAAAACTGCTGACGGCAAAACATAGTCCCTAGACTGGTTGAAAACAGAAGGTTGATGATGCTTGAAGCTTCACCTTGATGCCAACCAGTCTGAGAATTGTGCATGAGCCGATCACACATGCTGCAGCCCTCTCTCTCACACTGCCTTTAAAACCCCTCTCCTGAAAGCCATCCAGAAGTTTGGGTCTTCTGAGCATGAGCTATCTGTTCTCTTTGATTGGTGTCCTGCAATAAATGTACTTTCCTTCACTGCAACCCAGAGTCAATAGATTGGCTTTCCTGCACATGGACGAGGAGAGCCAAGTTAAGTTCAGTAACATTAGTGGGGAGAAATTTTATTTTACATTTACAATTTCAGTTCAACTTTGGTAGAATAGTGACACTGCATCTGAATCTCAGGAATATTGAGCAGCTTTCTTAAGGCCTCACATCCAGTCAGCCTCACCTCTCACCTCCCAGGCTAATTCCCTGTCCGCAAGTACACTCCCTCCCACGATTCCTTTCCTGTCCTGACACAGCAATGATGAAAGGAGATAAAATCAGATAATATGTGTTAAGCCCTCCATTGGAGACTGCAGGCCATATCTCAGAGCTCCCTGCTAAATCCCTGGACTTGCGAAAATTGCAGGATCGAGTGACAAGCACATAGTAAGTACTCAAGAAGAAATTATTACAAATCCGTGGGGTTTCCCTGGTGGCGCAGTGGTTAAGAGTCTGCCTGCCAATGCAGGGGACACAGGTTCGAGCCCTGGTCTGGGAAGATCCCACATGCCGTGGAGCAACTAAGCCCATGCCCCACAACTACTGAGCCTGTTCTCTAGAGCCCGTGAGCCACAATTACTGAGCCCACGTGTCACAACTACTGAAGCCTGCATGCCTAGAGCCTGTGCTCCACAACAAGAGAAGCCACTGCAATGAGAAGCCTGTGCACCTCAAAGAAGAGAACCCCACTTGCCGCAACTAAAAAAAGCCCACGTGCAGCAATGAAGACCTAATGCAGCCAAAAATAAATTAATTAATTTAGTTCTTTATTTTTTAAATAAATTATTACAAATTCAAACAAAGCAAACATGAGCATGATTTAAATACGATTTTCTGGCTACATATAGCATTGTCAAAGTTCCTTCTACCAAAAAAAAAAAAAAAAAAAAAGGTAAGAAATCTCTCCATTCTACCAAAAAAGAGCTTAAGGGATATATATATATATTTTTTTACCATTTTTACATATATTTCTTACCTTAGAATTCTTTATTTTAACTTTGTTTAATTATCGTATTCTGGACAAGAAGGCTTGAGTTTATTTTCTTAAACTATATCTAGTAAAAGCTTCACATTCAAATGCTCATATTTCATTAACAGTTAATAGTTCTTTCAGTAAATGGCATAATACTTCTTTATAATTTACAAAATCCAGTTAGAATCCATAATTGCTTGGCCTTTCATGAGTACTCTCAGCTCTTGTTCCACACTGTGGCTCATACAAAGTCTTTGTTAGAAAACCAACAATCCAACCACAGTGCTTATGGCAGGTAATGTCGATTTTATGAAAGATCTCAGGGAGAGATGCTCACCTTAAAGTAAAGTTTTATAAAATATATTCTGAACTTCTTTTAATCTTACCCCTCCAAGCTCTCTGGCTATTAGCAGCTTCTTTCATATCTTCTCTATACAGCTTCTTCAAATCCCTCCCATTTTCCAGATTCTCACCTTAGTTTAAATAATCTACTTAGGAGAGCAAAATCCTGAAATTCTCATTTCTGAAGGTTGGTTCCTTAGAAAACAACTCAGCCAAAAGAAAAAGCTAGATCCCTTATTTCTCAAACATTTCCTGCCTGTTCCCACCCTGAGAGAAGTAACCTACTCCAGTGAAATCACCTTGGTCAGAAATAATTTGATGCTTATGGGGTACACTTGAAGCTACATCCATGCCACCCTATTCGCATACTTTTACCACACTGTACTACGCCCGTCTCCCTGAGTGTTCTTCTTTAGAGCAGCATCAGAACAGGGCCTGGGAGCCCTGCACAGCACCTGTGCAGTCTGTGCCCTTACCCCCCAGCCACCTCTGTGGCAACAGATCAAATAAGGTAAGAGGTGTTCAGAGGTGATTTCCAGTTTAAGCGTCTTTTTTAATCAAGTTGCTTTGCTGTTTACATAGTGGTAGAATAAAGTACTGTGGTATATTTTTTCTCCTGAAAAGTGCATAACTAATTTAATGTATATTCATGTTTCATGATCTATTCTATGACATGTCATCTATTTTGGCATGTCAAAAATATACATATACATATTTTTTTTTCCTCTTTCCCTCCCTTCTGGCATATCTGACTGTTACTCTGTGATCTTGGTGCAAGGAAAGGATATTATGATATCAATTTCTTAATGCTTTGTTGCTGTCTCAATATTCTTTTCTACGTAGATATTACCTACACTTCTCTAAAAATTTATTTAAATGTACAATTATTTCTGAACCCTTCCTTTCCCTGCCTGAGAAGAGCTGATCCCTTCCTCTTAAGAACTGCTTGCTCCTCACATGAATTCCCTGTTATTCTAATATAAATTTCCTTCTCCTCAACCCTTACAGAAGTTTTATATTCCTGTTGCCTAGAAAAGTATCTGCCACACAGAACATGACTTATGTTAATTGAATATATTGCAGCTGATGAGACCAGTTGCCTTTTTGAGTTTTTCAAATGTTAATTTTGATTAAGAGTTGTTTTGCAATTGATTTCTCACCAGCCGAACAAAAATGCATTTAATGTAGATGTGTACAAGTGAACAAACTCACTGTTTGACTTGTAAAAAATTTCCATGAGCAAATATTTTTAATAAAGGCAAACCAAAAGGATTTTTTCAAAATTGCTATGATGCAGCTAAGAAATGACTTATCACTGTTTCCTACTGGTATGAAGCTTAGTTGTTTATATTGTGCAATGTACACAAGTTATCATAAAAGTTTTTGTCTGACTTTTCTCTTCTCAAAACTAGCTTTGTGAACCCATGTGTGTGTGCATGGATGTTGGTGTGTGGGAGTGTGTGTGTGTTAGAGAGAGGGGGAAAGAGAAAGAGGTATGCAGGACAAAATTAACTCTTGCTTCAGTGATCACATTGTAGAGTGCACTAAACAATTGTCAGTGGCAATTATATATATGAATGTAAACTCATGAACACGCCAACCATGGACATCCTTCTAGGTCCACACGACAGTGTCATGACTTTACTATGATCCATGGAATTCAAGTCTGAAACGTATAATTCCATCATCAATCACTATTTCTCTTCCACAGATATGTTGACAGAGTGTACTATTTGCCATGGAAATTTTTATTAAATGCTCTAAACTGGTGCAGAAATAGCTCAGGAATATATCAATTAATCTTTATCCAAGGTAATTTAATTCATTTTACTTACAACCATTTCAAAAGCAGGCTTTTGTCTTTATAAAAAAACCTTCCAAAATAGCTTCAAATTTGTAAAAATTATTCTCTTTTACAACTATCAATATTTCTGTAACTTTCAAGAGATTCTTGGGTATGTTTGTTTCACTTCCCAGTGTTAGATGGACATGAAAATAACTTCTAATTAATGATGTTGACACTAATTCAGTTATTTTTCTACTCTTAATTACCTGGGATTAAAATTCAAAATAATTTACTTAATTTTCCTTGAGTTTCTTTTTTTTTTTTAATATATTGACATTTTCTGTCCTGTTCACTGATGAGAGTATCAGTCTCTCACTATTCTATGAAACTTCTTCCAAAATACTGGCACTGTGGTATAGTCTTGTGACAGTTAATACAGAGGAGCATGGCATAAAAAATTCCCAAACACCTAATTACAACTGAACAGATAGTAATGAAGTATTCCAGAAATGTGACAAAATGTCTGTATTGATTTTACAGAGAAACTGAAGGTATTTCCTGAAGGGATGAATTTATATTTAGAAGTCTCCCCTCAGATTTATCATCCTTTACTTCTGGAACAACATTGCTGAATTTGTTAGCTCGGTTTGGTCTTGGTTTTCACAAATCTTTCTTCAACTCAAGCACCTGCACTGAATATTCTTCACTCTTAAGATCCATCATCACTGTCCTAACCATAACTGTAAACAATAGGACAAAGAAAAAGGAGAGTGCCTTTCCTTTTGCTTACACTGCGTGCTTTATGTGAAGCATATCTCTTAATACCGTATTTTGTTTACTGAAAGCTAGTGGTTATAGAATAACATGTAGAGGCTTATTACCCCTAAGATAAAATTATATGAAAATGCTGAGTTTCTTCTAAATTCAGACTTTATAATTAAGCTGGGGGAAAAAAAAGCTCCTTCTGGAGATCAAAGTTTTGGCAACACTTTTGGATGGAACTGGTGGCTGTGATACTGGAACGCTACTGAACAAGAAATAACATCACAGAGTTTTCAGCCCAGTGCCAGTTCGTGCCAAACTCCTTGCCTTCGTAAATGTTTATGAGTGGTCTCTGCCATCTCATTAGGATTGAATTCAAAGACAACAGGTGCAGGTAGTGACTGCTCAAGCTAGGCCAACTAACTTTGCTATTGTGTTCCAAGTTTTCCATTTAGAAGGATCTGTAGTGGGTAGTCTCTGTGACTTCTTTGATTTATTCATTCTATTTTATAAAATGTTGGTTGGGCACTTCTAAAAGCAAGCAACTTGCTTCCAGAGAGCCACAGTCTAACTTGAACAACAAATGCTGTATGAAAGATTATGCAAATAATCATTTGATTACATTTCTGAGGAGTGTAATGAAAGACATATAAGCTCTACGTGTATATGACAGTGAGATCTGCCTCATGGCCTCGCGCAGTGTTGAGTAAGGCATGCTGAGACTTGCAGGATGAGTAGACGTTCACCAGGCCAAGTGGAGTGGGAAAAGGAGGGAAGGACACCACTCCAAAGACTCTGAGATGCCCAGATGAGAGCTTTGGAGCGGGATGGTACTTGGTTCCTCCAGAAAACAGAGTGAAGAAAAGAGTGTCTGTGGTATGCATAGTAAGCCAGGAAGGTAGCAGTTCAAGATGAGACTAGCACAGCAATCAGAGGTGAGATCTTAACAAACTTGTCTAGGCCATGTTAAAAGATCATTCATTCATCCAATGCATTCAACAAATATCCACGGAAGGCTCAATCTCTTCCAGGCACTGTACTAAAAGCTGAACATACGACAGTGATTGAGAGAGAAGAAAACCCCTATCCTCACGCAGCTTAAATACCAATGAACAGATAGTCGTAATGAAGACAGAACATTTTAAAAATGAGTAAATACAAAGTAGGTCAATATATGCTATGAAGAAAAATAAAATAGTGTAAAGAGGATAGGCAATAACTAACACAGGGGGTGCTATTTTACAAAGGTTCTTAAGGAAAACCTCATTCTAAGGGGCACAAGCAGATAAGTGAAGGACCCAAAATGTGAGTAAAGGAGATACCTGGGAAAAGAATGTGTCATTAAGTAGGAGTCTTGGATCTATATTTCCCCCTAGAACTTACATCATCCATGAACTTAGTTTAGAAAAAAATTAAAATGTGATTCTCATTAACCTTTAACTGAAAATTAGTATTTCTTTCAATTATAAATTTTCTCAAGAATCCGGAGGAGTCCTAAGAGCAACTGTAATTTTGTTACCCAAAAAATTTACAGATATTTTTACTTATATAACATTGTTCAGACATTTACACTCACCACTACTTTTACATTATGGCTCTTGTTAGACTTGGGGCTAGATCTTGTTATTTTGATGAATTCATAAAGAAGCATATATGTTACTATAAAGCACATTTAGCTTAAAAATATTTGTAAAGTTTGTCTCCATATGATTGGCTGCACTGGTAGTCCTGTGAATTTTATTTTATGACGTATGGAACATCATTCAGAGAGTGTGCGTTGGCTTTACTTGACTGCCAGAGCACCTGTGCACAGGAAAGTGTTAAGGGCCCCTGTGTTCGAGAAAACAGGGGTAAAACCCCTCTTTGGGGAGTGTCCTTGATGTGTTCAAGGGCTGCTCAGAAGTCAGTGAGGAGGAAGCAGAGGGAGGAAGTGGTAGGGGTGATAGGAGAAGAGATCAGGAAGAGATCAGGCCCAGATCAGCAGATCATGTGGAGCTTTACATGTGCACAGTGAGAAACTATCAATGGGCTTAAGTTAAGGAGTAAAATTAAGAAAATTCAGAAAGCCTAACGATAAAAAAAAAAAAAAAAAAAAATTTAAACTAATTAATAAGCAGAAAATTCTGCCTAACTGGGATAATAGCCTTGCTCCTTATGAGACCCATGAAAATACATTGTTTTCCTCTGAAGCATTTTGCTTGTTAAATCAAACGTTTCAGGGTCAGGGCTGTGCTGTCCTTTAACCGTAGAAAATTAAGCCATGTGAATTAGAATACTATCTAGAAAAATGTCCTTCCTGCTTTCAATTATCTACATGCTGAGCTTTCTAAATTTGCATGTTGTTTTTTTTTTTTTCCAATAAATTTTCCTCTTTTCCTCTTGTCTTAATTTACTTTACATCTGCAATACCAAAGTTTCCAGGGGTAAGACTTGAAGTTAACTAGAAGCATTTATTGTCTTGTGTACAAGGAAAGAAAGCAGATGTGTTTTTATCAGCTCTGTCATTGTGTGATTTTTAATGACATGTTTGCCTGGCCAGGGCTGCCCATACTTCACAGTGTTGCTCTGTTAAACTTCATCCTCACAGCTCAACATTCCTACTGAGCTACTTATTGCCCACTGTGTGGATTCTAATGGATGTTTCTTTCTTGTGACACGTGAAAAATGTATACCAGACCATCATCATTCTCATCGCTAATCACACAACTCTCCCTGGGTTAATTCTTTGGTACATTCAACATGTGTTTATTTACCAGCTTATTTTCTTCCTCCAGACAGGAGGATACTGGTTTTTAACTGTTTTATTTTAAATAACTAAATCTAATATTCTTTCTGCTTCTGTTCCAGTAAAATATTTGTTCTCTTAGATCTTCCTTAGATTCAAAACTCAAGGAGTCTCTTTATGTCATTTGAGATTTTCTTTCTCTCCATAATATCTTTGATTTGTCTGTCTTGCTCACTTTGCTTTTTAGATACATGTATTCTTTTATTAGATGGCATCTATTAGAACTGTTTACAGAATGACTTTTTTTAAGAGAGAAAAGCACTTTTAAACAGAGATAAATGAAAGGAATTATAGTGATTTGCCAAGAGACATCACTCAAGTTTTCTCTTGGCAACTAAGAATTCTGAATGGACTTCATAAAATTGAAACACCAGCTTGGGAAACATAGACTTGGCCACAATAATTGCTCAGTGATTGTTTTTGTACATTCAGTTATCAAATATTTTAGTCTTTTCTAACATTAGACATTGCAACAGATATTTGGGGACATAGAGGTGACCATGCTCAGCATGATTTCATGCATTCATGGAGCTTGCAATAAAATGAGAAAGGTAGGAATTAAGCAAAATTAGAAATGATATGCTCAACTGATATGAATTTTTAAAACTATCATGTTCAAGAATGTGGTAGAGAAACATGTAACAAGCAGCCAGTCTGACTTCTCTAAGGTGGTGCTGTTTATGCTGAGACCTGAAGAATACATGCTGATCACCCAGGTCACAGTAGCCTGGGAGAGAATTTTGGACAAATGATTTGGCATTGTCATGCATTGTGGCAAAATCTGAGAGAGTACAGGGGGATGTGCTAAAAGATAAGATTGAAGAAGTAGGAAGACTCAGATCATGGCAGGAATTGTAGGCCATTTTAAGTTTTTTGTATTATATTCCCATGGAAAATAGGGGGGGAAAAGATCAAGAATTTATAGCATGGAATTGATGCATGTATTTTATAAAGGAAGTGTCATGAAAATATTATGCAAAATAAATTTAAGAAATAGAGTAAATGCTGGTAGTTTTGTTAGAAAAGTATTTCTGTGGTAGCTTTTGGCAATGAGAAAAGAGAGGAGCTGCCTGCACAGCATAAGGGAAGCATAAACAACAGAACTTGATGTCTGACTGTGTATGGGATGAGGAAGAGAGAGAAGGTACTTGTGAGTCAGAATTTTGGATTAAACACCTAGATGGATAGTACTGCCTTGGACTGAGCTGAAATACACTGCAGGGAAATATTTTTGAGGGGAAGAAAATAGATTTGATCTTAGATTGAGATATATTGAGCTTGAGAGTTTGATGAGAAATTCAAGTAGAGGTGACAAGTGGTCAGTTAGATATATGAACACTGATCTGACTGGCTTGGGTTTAAGACAACAGAAAACACAAAACACAGTGACAGTGAACAAAGCCATGACTCTGTAGACAGTGAGCCCAGAAAAGGACCTAGAGAACAGTGCTGGGTTTTTAACATTCAGAGTCAATGAATCTGTGATACATGAAATGATGTTTATTTTTTGTCAGGTTTCGGTCAAATCTGGCTTCTCATACAGAGATCTAATATAGGCATGGGCCTGTGACTTTTCTCTGAGTTAAGATTAAATGTAGTCTTGAGGGTGCTCCAGGCACTTGACCTGCACAATAATCACATGTCTGGAATGCAAACTTGAGAGGGCTGGAGGGCCATGTGATCTATGGCAGTACTGGGCCCTAGAGATTCAGTATAAAACTCAGATGTGGAGGTTCTTGAAGAAAAGGGAAAAAGTTTAACTCATTATTGCAAGTTTTCTCCCTACTGTAAATTGTGATAAGTCACTTAGGAATGGAAATGAGAGGATGGACAGAAAGTAGAGAGGTAAACCAATGGCAATGGATGATTTAGGGGAGCCTCTGAGTCATCTAAGTCTCTAATGAAAAACAAATTTTCTGATGGGAAGGGTAGAATAACAACAAATTCACTGTTCTCCCTGCTGCATCACACTACATATTAATTTCTGCCTCACTTTAATATGAAGACAGATAGAGGGAACAGAGCCAACCAACATACCACCTGTCTTGTGGGTTGAAGTAAGCAAAATGCTGCATGGAATATTGCCTGGCCTCTCTTCCCTTTAACATTAACCCAGACTGAGGGCTTAAAATTTAACTAGAAATACAATTCTAATAGAATAGTGTCTCTTCAGTAGTTATTTATTTATAATTTCAACATCTCTTTCTTTTACTTTCTAAAATTAAAGCATTAGAAAGTAACAGATGAATGGATAAAGAAGATATGGTACATATATACAATGGAATATTACTCAGCCATAAAAAGGAATGAAATTGGGATCATTTGCAGAGACATGGATGGACCTAGAGTCTGTCATACAGAGTGAAGTAAGCCAGAAAGAGAAAAACAGATATAGTATATTAACACATATATGTGGAATCTAGAAAAATGGTGCAGATGAACCTGTTTGCAAGGCAGAAATAGAGTCACAGATGTAGAGAACAAATGTATGGAAACCAAGGGGTGAAAGGGGTGGTGGTGGGATGAATTGGGAGACTGGGATTGACATATATACACTACTATGTATAAAATAGGTAACTAATGAGAACCTGCTGTATAGCACAGGGAACTCTACTTCACTTTGCTGTACAGTAGAAAATAATACAACATTGTAAAACAACTATACCCCAATTTTTAGAAAAAGTTTTTTTAAAAAGCATTAGAAAGTATTAAGAGCTGGCTGAATGGAGATATATTGGAGATGTTTTAAATGCCAATCAACTTGGAATCTAATAGCACCTATAACTGACTGCTCAAAGAATGAATGAAAAACACTGCCATGGATAGATCTGTAAATCTGGGATAGATACTGGAGGTTTTCAGTAGCAAGGGAGGGACTATGAATACTCTATTAGTAAAGTTGGTGAGATTGAAAGGGTATTGGTCCTTTGGTATGCAGAAGGTTGCCTAATCTACCCAAGATGATTTCATGTTAAATTGTCAGGGAAAATGAAGGATGGATGAAGGCAAGAAAAATGATAGATTAATTACATCCCAGCTCCTTTTGTAGTTTTCAGCATCTTGATGGGTGCATGCACATACACTTTTCCATGTGACTTTTTTAGAGTTATAATATGTAGGTGATATTTTTATATAAATTAGACTACCATATTCTGTACTATAGTCTCAAATTATTTGGACTGTTTGTGTATATAGGAAGAATGATAAATGGAGCCAAGTGTACACCATGAGAATTTATTGAAGAAGTATCTAGAAATTAACTCATTTACTATTCCACATTTGCTTACTGAGAGTCTACCACCTGCCAAGGCCCCTCTCTCTCCTAGGTGCTTGGGATGCTATAGTGAACAAAATAAAGTCTCTGCTCACATAGGTTTTACATTTTTATTAGGAGAAATTATTAATAAAAAGCCACCAAAAACACAAGCAAATGTTTAGAGTGTAGCAGTGATGTTAAGGGCTGTGAAAACATATAAAGTAGGAAAGGAGATGGACACATCGTCAGAGTGGAGTGTGCCATTTTACAGTCATCAGAAGGCCAGGTTTGAGCAGAGGCTTAATTAAGGAAGGCAGGAGCAGAGGATCTAAGGCAGAGATGTGCTTTGTTTGTTCAAGATTTATTCCCATCCTACCCCTAGGCTCTTCATGACATTTTTTTTTCTTAGATTTCATATATACGTGTTAGCATACGGTATTTGTTTTTCTCCTTCTGACTTACTTCACTCTGTATGACAGACTCCAGGTCCATCCACCTCACTACAAATAACTCAGTTTCATTTATTTTTATGGCTGAGTAATATTCCACCGTATATATGTGCCACATCTTCTCTATCCATTCATCTGTTGCTGGACACTTAGGTTGCTTCCATGTCCTGGCTATTGTAAATAGAGTTGCAATGAACATTTTGGTACATGACTCTTTTTGAATTATGGTTTTCTCGGGGTATATGCCCAGTAGTGGGATGGCTGGGTCGTATGGTAGTTCTATTTGTAGTTTTTTAAGGAACCTCCATACTGTTCTCCATAGTGGGAATAAAACACAGACCTACTAGAGCATGGACTTGAGGATATGGGGAGGGGGAAAGGTAAGCTGTGACAAAGTGAGAGAGTGGCATGGACATATATACACTACCAAACGTAAAATAGATAGCTAGTGGGAAGCAGCCACATAGCACAGGGAGATCAGCTCGGTGCTTTGTGACCACCTGGAAGTGTGGGATAGGGAGAGAGGGAGACGCAAGAGGGAAGAGATATGGGAACATATGTATATGTATAATTGATTCACTTTGTTGTAAAGCAGAAACTAACACACCATTGTAAAGCAATTATACTCCAATAAAGATGTTAAAAAAAAAAAAAAAAAGAAGAGCAAGAAAACATGTTTCTCATGCTCAACATGTCCTTGGCTATTTTTCCTTGTCTTAATGCTGATCTGCTTTTTAAAGAAAAGTCTCTTAGGGGACAAAAGTTATTTAAGTAAGCTAACAGATTAATTTTTATACAAGTAGATGTGATAGATTGAAGCTATAATACAATTTCTTACAGAGATAAGTATGGGAGAATATATTTCTTTCTCAAATTACACAATTCTGTTACGGTGGTCAGCAAAATGTTCCACTGAATACTGGTTCAACATTCAGTAATCATGGCAAAATAAAATGTGTCTCTCTCTGTGGTTCTCTTTAAAGTGATTTATTTTCAGGGCAGCTCTCTGAAAAATGAACATTTTTTCATCCATGTAAGTACAGCAAAATGAAGTTCTACGTACCTTCGATGTAGTTTGTGTATTTATTTTTTCAGTCCTCAGAAGCCTGCAAAATGTATTGAGTTATGAAATGGGGAACTTACTATCTATCCAAAACTATGTTTGTGATTGGAGATTTCTCTTACAGTAGTGGCTTGGTACCTGGTAAGCAGGTTTGAGATTTGATCAGCCCCAATCCTTAAAACGCAGTTGCTTTTCCCTGCCTGCTCCATCACATGAAAAGAAGTAACAACTTTCTCTTCCTGTTAGTCTAGCTGCTTAAAAATAACACATTCCAGCAAGGAGGGAGGGACATTACAAGCAACCGGACATATGAGACTTGCCAAGGCGGCCAGCATTTCCTGGCTCACAATTGCAGGAAAGGCTTTGCTCCATTATCAATGGGACCTGGATGCTTTGATAGGCAATTGTTTTAAAAGCTAAACAACATTTGCAGTAGAAATATTGTGTGTGTTATACAAGGCTTGTGTGGAGGAAATATAGCACCAGATGTATCAGACAATAGTCTTGTCTCATGTTTTGTTCCTTTACTGGTAATAAAATAAAAACTAAAAAATATAGTCATGTATAACTTTGCTTTTAATAAAGGCTCTTGTTTTAGAAAAGAATAGTGGAATTGTCATGAACAATACAGATTTCCTTTGCAATAATTGTTGATTTTTAAATGTACAGAAACAATGGAATGCTCAAGACATCACAATCATTTTGAGCAAGGATATTCCTTATATAGCACACTGAATCCATCATTTCCAGAGGAATTAGAACAAATGATCAACTGTTTAGAAATATACTCCCCCTACAGTCAGGACAAAAGAATGACTTCTAAACAACTCGTTATTTAGGGAATATCTTGACTAATATTGCCTTGCTCTCTATCTGAGTTCCTTTAAGAAATTAGATGTGGATAGATAGATAATATATTATATAAATATGTATATTATATATATTCTCCACCTCTCAGAAAGTTCAGTAACTGACGATCTTTCCGAAGTGCGATCAGTAAAAGTTTCCTTTTTTTTCTTTCTGAGGAAGCAGAGAGAAATGGACAAAAATAGATCTATATTAAATAAATACTATAAAAATATATTCATGATAAAGACTTATGGGTCCATGTCTTATCCTGAAGTGATAGAGAAGCTGAAAATTTCTCTCTCAAATGCTGTGTGGCATTTGGTCATCTTCAAGCAGGTGCTAGTCTCCCTTGCTCTGGGTCACTTTGGTTAGAAGATCTGCATAGATGGGGCACAATTCTCCATCCCTCTCTCCACATGAAAGCATACACTGATTAAAATATGTAGTCAGGCAAATTCTGATGCAGTGCTGGGATAATTGTGATTCCAACATGCTCTGATGTTACCCTTAAAGGGTCTCCCTCACTGTCTCCCTATAACTAAAAAGGTAGAGAAAAATGCATCCCAACTAGAAAAGTAAAATTTAGACTAGATAAATATTTCACAAATATGCAAGCTAAGCTTGTAGTATATGTTTAAAGGAGACAGGAATTCCCATCATACACTCAGCACCCAGTTATCTTCTTTCATGTTGAGAATATTGTATGCCTTTTTTTGATGAATAGCTGACATGTGCCCTGCAGGAAGTCTGTAATCCTGGCAATTCTGACTCTTCCCTAGAAATCATTTTTTTTAGGGGAACAAAGTGATATAATAATAATTTGATTCAAAAATTTACTCTGGTTGTGGTATGAAAGGAAAATAGAAAAGAAAGAAACTATTGGCAGAGAGATCAATTAATAGATGTTGTGAAAATAACTTAAGAAATGTTTAGAAGAAAAATATCCAATTATATATTGAATACACTTTATAAAAGAGTGGGAAAGTAATAAAGACTTGATAATATTTCCATTTAGGATCATACCTGGATGGTAATTAAGATGAATATTTGTCATTTATAGTAGCCAGTATTATGTAGTTTAAAAATTTTCCAAATCTTAAACTATGATGTTGGAAATGTGCTTTGCAGTGAACAGTGTAATTTCATTTTATCAGCACATGAAAATAACACTATTTAGAAAGAAATAAATGAGTATGTATTACTGCCTTTAGATGACTTCAGTTAATAAATTAATTTTGTTCTTTGCTTGAATTTAATTAACATACATTTTAGCAATCAAGAGGTGTTTTAAAATATTAAAATTGAGGTAGTATAAATTAAAATCATGAGAATTATAATACATTCTGATTTCCTCCCTTTGGGGCTTGAAGACAGCCCTTTAATTTATATGATGATAAAAGACAAAAATCATCAAAATAAATTGGCTAGTCTGTTTATTTTTTCATGTGTCTATCCACTACAGTTTGCCATTTATTTATTAAAGAATATGCTTATGTAATTACATACTAAACATATACTTATCAGGTGGTGATTCAGTATATGGTTTCAGCTGCTAACAGCAAAGCAGATTTTTAACAGGATTTGTTCAGGAAAACAGAAATTACTCTAGCTAATTCAAACAGGAAGGTATTTAATACAGGGATTCAGTGGCTTAAAAATGTTTTGAAAGGACTGGCAGAATAAGGTTCATGGAAAAGAGTAAAAAGGTTTCATGAAATTAGGATATTTTAGAGCTGCCAAGAAGTTACTGTTGATGATTTCAGGTACCTTGAAATTAATTTTTTTAACTGATCTTTTCTTGATTTGCTTGATTTTAATCAAAATAGTCTGCAGAATACAGAACGGGCTAATTGTACATTTTTGTATTCTTATATGTTTATATGATTCACCATTGTTGCTGCCAGGCATTATCTCCTTCTGTCAGCTTGCTTATATGTATGGTTCCTACTGCAAAAAGATAAAATTCTCTTCAGGCACAAGCTGCAAATAAATTAATTCCAATTTCAAATTTATCTAATAACAAGCAATTTTTCATCCTAAAATAATTTTCCTAGTTGTTTATTAAATAAAGAAATTTAATTTTAAGCCTTCTAAAAATTAATGAAAATACTTAAAAAAATATTTTTCCTGTGTCACCTTTATGTGACTAAAGAGTTTGAAGTCTGCTAAAATAATAGGGATGAAGTAACTATTCCTAATTAAGGGGCTAAACTGGATGGGTCAGATTTATGAGTGAGTGATATGTAAAGGGTATTTGCAGTCTTCAGAGACCAGAGCTAGGAAAGGAAGAAGTCGGAAGATTCTTGGATAAAAAGGTAATCATTTGCCTTTGAGAGTTATATTTGAATGCTTAGTAGGGACCCCACTACTGCCCATGGTCAGGTATACCAAAGCTATTGGGCTAAGAGAATCTTTGGAGACTATAAAGACCACTGAGGAATGAGCATAGTAGAGAAAGCTATACAGGCCATGAATAAGGAGACAGAAAATTGTTTGAATATTAGCTTTGTTGATTTCTAAGAGGGAGACTTTGAAGATATTTCTTAACTTTCCCAAATATAGAATTTTAAATCTGTAATAAGTGTGTATGTCTTCCACATTCCCTTCATTGTATTGCACATAAACTAATTTTTGAGAAAGTCTATCTACCCTTCTTGTTTTTAAATCTGATCTGGGAGGAGAGTACATCTCCATTTGCCCAAATCTAATGGACCATGCCGAATTCGGAGGATCTTAACAAAGCAGCAAAAATTCACATAGAAGTTTTATAAAATACTTGAGTAAATTTATATAAAATCACTCTGTAGTTCTACCATAATACTTCCTTGAAATATCTTGGAGTCCTTGAAGTGTAGAGGTGGTGGGTAAAGTAGTGAGGCTGTCCAAAGAATCTTATTTCCAGAGAGAAACATATTATTTGACATACAGAATGAAGGGTAAAACTATTTTTACAATATAGTGGAAGAAGTTAAATTAAAAAGATAAATGAAGCAAAGTATTTTTTTAAAATTAATGACGGTATTTGTAAAATAGAATTAGGCTCAGACGTAATATTTACTTTATTTTCAATACTGGCTCCTAATGCAACTTAAAAACAGCTGGTTTTGTTGATCTAATGGTTCCATGTAAGACTGAATAGGCAGAATCAGAATCATTAAAATTCCATTTTCATCAGATTTTTGCTTGAGAAAACTAAGCATACTTTCATAGTAATTTATTATAGACATTTATTTGTTTGTCTTAGATATATTATTAAAATGACAGCAGGGGATGAGATGAAATAGTACAGCAATTACACAGTTTAAAACTTTTCAATTATAGAGAAGCATTCAACTGCATCTTTCATTACCACCGTCTGTGTTGTATATATCACTTTAAGATTAATAGCAGGCAAGGTTTGTTTGTTTCCTTGTTTATATGGCATTCAGATCAAGATAGGTTTTTCCCATCATTGGAGAATATTGTAAAAAGACAGTTATCTTTCTTGGATAGTAAGACATTCTCAAGGTTTTTCCCAGACTATCTCCCCACCCCCTCAAAAAACATACTGTACTGCCTCAAATCTGACATATTTTTATTCAAAATAAACAGTGCATTATCTTTTTACCTAACCTAGTAAAAGAAAGATTTTTGATAGTTGCATATTCCCATCTTCTGGAATGCTAAGTGTAACATTGGTTTAAATTTCAACAATAAGACTCAGGATTGGAGAAAAGGTGTCATATCTGGCTTCCTAGAAATAATTTAATGTTCTGAATTGCATCTCCTCCTAGTGGCCTCATAGAGTTATCGCAATTTCCTGTGTGAGTAGCTCACTTTTAAATTCAAATCAATTCAGTGCAGTTCACATCACTTCACTTCAATTTAATTCAATTCACTTTGTTCAATTCAATTTCCCAAAAATTTATTGAATACTTACTGAACACAGTGAACACTCTGTTAGATGTTGCAGATTGAAAAGTGCAAAGGACTTCCATCTTTACCACAAATGAACTAATTTTATGAGCCAATGATTTTAATCACTGGTTGTAGCACATTTATTTATTTTTATTCTGCTCTTTTAAGTTAAATAGTAACAAAATAGTAGTGCATTCCAATACAGATAGTTGGCTAATCCTCCTATCCAAAGATGGCACCACTACTAAGGCTAAGTCAGCATTTGGCAGACAGAATCACTATGCTGAGGTATCAAAGTCTAAATACAAAGTATTTGGGGTGCTTGAGTGTAGTGGAAAGCATGGTATAATGAATTACTTCTGAGAAGGCACCATGCTGGACTAGAAATGAATTAGCTTTTCGATTGGTGTCAGACATCCCTTTCTATCCTGAGTTCTGATACCAGTTGTGTGATCTAAAACATGTTACCCCAGGAGATCAAGATGGCAGAGTAGGGGCACATGGAGCTCATCTCATCCCATGAACATAGCAAAAATACCTCTGGCTAGTAATAAAGTGCCTTGATTGGTGATAAAATGCCCACCATAAAACCAGTAGTTTTGCCAACCCTTGCTTCTACACCATTAGTGCAAATGTTAACACTGTGAAACAAGTAATTTGTGTCTTAGAATTATTATGAAAATAGTTTGATCTTATAAAGGGGTTGAGGACCTCCAGGTATCTATGTCATACTTTTAGAGAGCCACTGACTGACAAAAATGAAGGGCATACTCTGAACCGGGTCAACTATAGGTTCCCATGTTAAGTAAATAAGTAAATAATTAAGATGACCCACTGACATTTCTAATAGCATTTATCAACCATAGAGGCATGAATTGAATCAAACTAAAAGAGGTATTATGGGTGGCATTTAGACTGAAAAAAATCACTAAATGATTCTCATGTACTGATAGTTTTTGCCTCCAAAAACACAAAGGAGAATAAAAGCTTGCTTGTTGTAGTAGATTTCATTATTTACTCTTGTCAAAATATTCACTGTCTTCTCTGTAGGAGGATTATAAATTCCTTCTCTGTTGAAAGCCTAACTATATGATTCATTTTATCTAATGAAATGTGAGCAGAAGTCATGGATGCCACTTCTGAAAATACGCTTTAAAAGATATTTCATAGCTTCACCTTTCTTTTGCTGCAAACTCAGCAATTCCCCAGCATGAAGACCATGTGGGTCCAAACACAGCCAAGTGATTATATAATGTAAGCATTAAAAAATATATTGTTGAGAGCCATCAGTATTTTGGGGTTGCTTTTAACTGTTGCATAACCGAGCCTAAACAGATACAACCTCTATGAAATGGGATGCAACAGTCATAATGAAATCAGGCTAACGTTGAGATACAAGGGTAGTACAAAGAGACCTCAAAACAGTAGGGTTTTCTGAGATAAGGAAATATGGTAAGGGAATTAAAATTCAATAGTTGAACTTAAGTTACCATCAAAGGCAATAAAGGGCAGAGTTCATGCTGTAGAAAAGGAAGATAGAAAACTAAATCAATAATTACAGTTTACATTTATAAACTGCCTACTAAATACTACGTCTGTGCTAACTCTTAACAGATTGTCATCAAATCATCACATGATTTTAGACTACTGATAGTATTATTATCATCATTCAACTCCTATGAAGAGAAGGCTTATAGAGATGAAAACATTTCTTAATTTGAACCAGGATTTAATCCCAGGCAGTCTGATTTAGGGCCTTATCTCTTAATCACTCTGCTCTTTAAATAGGATGTTTCTTTTTTATTTTATTATTTTGCCACTCAACATCAATTTTCTCTATATAACAATTCCAGAAGTTTCCTTTGGAATAACTTCCCCATCTCATTTTCCATCCTTTATTTAGAATTGAATTCACCAGATCCACAGTGATTGATTCAAGTGGGCATATTTAAATTGGGGTAGCTGAGAGCCAATCCAAGGACATTTGTGTAACAGTTAAGGGCGAGAAACTCTTACCCCCTGGAATTTATTGACAACTATCTTGTAGTAATGAAGGGAGAAGCCAGAACCAACAACTGAGAAATCAGAGTGAAGAAACAGAATGAGAAAACCCAACTCTAGGTCACATTGCTTGATCCTTGAACCAAATCACACATGAAGTCAGATTGCTCCTGGATGCCCTGAGTTTATGAAACTCTAAATTCCTTTTATCATTTACATAAATTTGGTTCAAGTTTTCTTTCATTTCTATCTTAATCACTCTTCTGACTTGTCATTTTTTTTGGTTAATGTGTGTTTCTCTCATTAGTGAATTCTTTGATAGCAGAGGCCATTGCTACCTCACTCTTTCTTCCCAAGGCCAAGGACAGGCTGAAGTAAATTCTCAATAAATGACTAAACAGGGCTTCCCTGGTGGCGCAGAGGTTGAGAATCCGCCTGCCGATGCAGGGGATACGGGTTCGTGCCCCGGTCTGGGAGGATCCCACGGCTGGGCCCGTGAGCCAGGGCCACTGAGCCTGCATGTCTGGAGCCTGTGCTCTGCAATGGGAGAGGCCTCTCACCGTCTCATGACGGTGAGAGGCCCACGTACTGCAAAAATAAATAAATAAATGACTAAAGAATCTCTCAAAGAACCAAACTATTGTGGTTTGCTTGATGTAATAATGACATAAACATATGTGTCTTTAATTCTACTTTTTGTCTAATTCTACTTTTTATCTGTTTGCTGGAGTGACTTTAACCTTATTTATGATGATGGTAAATAGAATGATTTATAATCTTTAACCTACTTCAGCAGAATTTGAGATCATAGAATACACAGCTGTGTGTGTGTGTGTGTGAGAGAGAGAGAGAGAGAGAGAGAGAGACAGAGAGACAGAGAGACAGAGAGAGAGAGAGAGTAGTTTCTGGCTTTTTTTTCTTCCATTTAAATATTGAATTTGAGCATGACCACAGCAAAGGGTAAGACTCAACATACGTATAGTGTGTCAGATTGTCACTTGAGGGACTGGGCTGCAGTGTCTGTGCTCTTCTCATCACCAGCTGCCCTCTACACAGCCATGGAGCTGTGCAGTTGTGAAGTATATCAGGATGGAGTTCCATTAGATAAAATGGAAAAATTATTTGGTAATTTGTTTCCCATATTTGTCTGAGGAGATTAAGTTAACATTTGATTCACTGTTAACCCACACCCTCTACCATAAGCAAACTACATAGATTTAGAGATCAGCTTTAGTGAAATCCTTCATCTTACACAGTTGCTTTCACTGTTAAGTAATTCAGCGAAACCTTTCTATTTTTCCAGACTTTGGAAGCCCTAGAGTCATAGAAGTTTAATGTTGGGAGCAGCTTTGGTGATAATCTAACACTTTGGTTTTGCTGACTTTGGAACAAACACAAGGGTAAGTTGTTTACTTAAGGCCACCCAGGGAGGACACCAGAACTTGAATTCAGTTTCCAAAGTCTCAGTCCAAAAATTTTTACACTGGATGTTCTACTTACCTTAGAGTTCAAATTAGAGTAGAAACAATACTTTCTTACATATTCTCTTTTATTTGGAATCAGATCTCTTTACTTTTACAGAAGAATTAAGAAATAGGTATACCTGACATTGGAATATAATATTTTTGAATGATGAGTTACTTTCCTAGCATAGCTAATAGGGTTTTTTTTCTAATATTATTTTGTTTATTCTAGTTATTTTACTAAACATTTGCTCTTCTAAAAAAATCATAGCTTTCATAATATATTTCCTATTTGTTTTCAGATGACTTAACTTCCAAAAGCCCTAACTTTGAGAAATCTCAACATTATCATGTATTAACTTTTTATAAGACAACTTGTACCTTCTACTATAATTCAGTTTGTGCCTTACCTTTTTAGATTCGAAAGAATTCAATAACAGTAGCCGAGTATACCCATTGAATACAATGAAAACTAGTAGAAAATTTACAGAAGACACTCTTTCAACTGAAATTATTCACTTTTCCCTGAGAAACATTGACCTATGCCCATATCACTCTGAATACTATGGCCAATTTAAAATTTTCTTGGGCCATGCTCCAACTTTTGGGGAGAGAGAACTATATTTTTTGTTTTTATAAAAGTTTTATAGTCCTTTTGGCTTAAAATAATTACAGCCTTCTTTTCCTAATGATTACGATCTCACTTTCTCATGTCTGTACTCATCTACTTATTCTGAATCAATTAATAGGCAGAGATACTCGATTCCAACCATAAACTTTATTACAGAAAAATATTCCATAAATAACTAAACCTGCATCTTGAATCATACAAGTACAGCTACCTAAATAACAATATGGTATAACAATTCAAATATCAATATAAACAAAGTTATTGATTGGTACCACATAATCTCCTAACAGAACAGCTTATAAGAAGACTATCAAGGTCAATATTTTGAAGCTTGAGGCCAAGTATGTCACTAAACTTTCTTAGCCTCAGGTATAGAATAATAATTGGGTTATTGAAAAATGTATATATGTAAAATGCTTTAAAGTGGTCAGTATTGCCAAGGAAATTGATAACTGTTACTCTGTAGTTCCTCTTTCTAGTTTAGAGTATTTCACTAATCTTTAACCTTTGCAACATCAATGCTATTTTTATGCTCACTTGGATTGGTGTCACAGAGATGTCACTGTTGCTCACATTATGATCAGAGGAACAAGAAAAAACAGTTTCTTTGTTTTATTTTGTCTACAACAGTTCTGGCTTCCCTTATGATTAGTTGGAAATTAAAAAAAAAAAAAAAAAAACTACATTTAGTCCAGTTTGGTTTAAAACTTAATCCAATCCAGTAATTTTAACAGTCTTTAAAAAAACATGACTGCTTGACTCTTTTAGTTCCATGCTTCCCATGCACTTGATAGCCTCAAAGATGTGTTAGGTTGAATTCGGGGATAGAGCCAATTGGGGACTTTTATGAACATACAGGGGAAAAGGGAAGAGTCTTTGGATCCATCAGATATTTATTGGTTTTCAGACCACTGCTGAGTGGGTGTTCCATGTATGCTGTAGTATTTCGTTGGCCTGGTCTTTTTTCAGGATTTTCTGCTGGCATTTGCTGCTGACATCTGGGGCTGATGAACACAAATTGCGATTTTTCTTTGCTCCATCAACAGCTCTCTGCTTACTCAGCCCTTTGCTGCTTTGCAGACTCTCTGCTACCTCCTCTGTCTGCATCAAGTCAGTCACTCCACTCTGTCATAGCAGGTTCTTGCCATGTGGAAACCAAGAGAAGCTTGGGAGATCATTCCAGACTCTATTTACCTATGACCCCATTTCTTCGTGCCTTAACCATGCTGTTCCACCACATGGAGGCATAGGCTTCTTCATGCAGTTAAACTTTTCCAAGTGTCCCAAATGGCGAACTGGACAAGATCTCTTTGTCCTCAGCTTCCTTATCAACTAATTGACTATACCCACTTCTGAAGGCCAAACCCAGAGAAATATCCCAGATATAGGATATGTATCTGGAAGCTTCCTTTCCTGGTATTAGCCCTATAATGCCCAGGATTCTGAATATCTGTTTATTTCTTCCTATCCACCTAGGGCTTCCCACTATTATCTAGTTCACAGAGTTTGAGTCTTGAATGGTTAAAATGAGAAGTACAAAAATTTAAAAACTAATTTCTTCCTCAGCCATGCTTGGCTTTCAAATCCAGTAGCTTCTTGAAAATTCATATTTGTAATATCATAATCTGAATATTGGTGTTTTATTTTCCTTTGCACTCCTACTTTAATAGTTTTAATCACTTTGAAGCAGATAGGTGCCTAGGGCTAACTAGGGAGAAGGTCTTGTCATGAAAATGCAAATGACAACCCTTTAACTTTTTTTACAAATATGACTTTAGTATTTACACTAAACTATAGCTATCTTTTCTATTTAAATTATTTATACTTATAATTTTAAATCAAAATTCTAATAATTCAATGCTTAAAACAGGTTACATGACAATATATTTTGTTTCTATTTGTTTTTATCAGTTAATGTATTATCCTTCATCAAACAAGGAACAACACATTCAGATACTCTATGAAAATAATCTTTTCTTATGGTTCTTATAACAGTAAAGAGCAAACTGATGATCCTTAAATTGCTTATGAAAATGAATACAATTTTAAATAAAATTTTATATTTTAAATTAAAATTAATGAAATAAAAATACTTAAATACTGATCAAATTAGTCACCCACCTACATTTATTAATGTAAATAATGTGTGAGCTTTTTTCTTTCTTTTTTCCTTTCTTTCTTCCTTCCTTTCTTCTTTTCTTTCATTCCTTCTTTCCTTCTCTTTTTCTTTCTTTCTCCCTTTTTTCTTTTCTTAATCCATTTTAGGCTATCTCCATGGATTCCAGCATTAATCCCAGCATGATATTTATGCAGAAAGAAGTTGTCAAGAAAAACATTCATAGGGGCTTCCCTGGTGGCACAGTGGTTGAGAGTCCACCTGCCGGTGCAGGGGACACGGGTTCGAGCCCTGGCCAGGGCAGATCCCACATGCCGCGGAGCAACTAAGCCCATGAGCCACAACTACTGAAGCCCGTGCTCCGTGCTCCACAATAAGAGAAGCCACTGCAATGAGAAGTCCATGCACTGCAATGAAGACCCAATGCAGCCAAAAATAAAAATAAATTAAATAAATTTGAAAAATAAACAACAAAGAAAAACGTTCATAACATGGTAAGCAGAATGTAGAATGGGCTGAGAGAATCTTGCTGAGAGAACTGTACACTCTGTTATGCATGACTGAGTACCATATTTCTACTTTCTGCCATTATTACTCGTTCCTTTTCCCCAAAGTGTATATATTTAAAATTTATTGACGTGTTTCTCTTAAACACTTAAACCCTCTTGCATTTAATGCACTGAAGTAATGCACTGCCTTAATACATAGAAATATCCATTTATTACAAAGAAATATGTATCAGTATTCCTTAATAAATAGAAATACTCATTTATTATAAGAAAATATACATTAGAACCTAAAATTTTTTATTAAATTCCATTCAAATAAAGAAGATAAGTTTCCTAAATACATGGCACTCTCCTATCCAGAGGACGTTGGAGAGGTTATAACTATTTTATACTGTCTTATGCATATTATATACTTCTTTGAAGATGTTCCCATTAAATAAAATTTCATTTCCATATGTTTAAAATTTGTTTTTAAGAATACATTTAACATAGTTAATCTAATCTAAGCTAATGTATTTAGTCTTTTTTAGGTCTCCTCTGAGTTGAATTATCTTTCTATTGTTATCTGTGGAATAGGGATTACAATTATAATACTAAGTATAAGGTTCTCCCAGTCCTGCATATCTGGAGATGAAAAATGTCATGTTTAAAAATGAAAAGGTAAACAAAGAATGGCAAAAATTGTTGTAGAAAACCTTAACATTCTAATTTGTATTTTACTAAAGTTTAATTTTGAAAACTTGAAATATTTGGTTTTATAAAAATCTATACACTATCTACAAAGTAACTGTTCATTATGGATGAGTAAATTTTACATATTTAATAAGTTAAGTATTAAAAATGTAGTGGTTATAACTTAACTTATCTTTACAATTTAAAATAACATTATCATTACATTTTGAATGAAGAAATGAAGTAAAGAAAGTAAAACAACTAAGAAAATTAATGAATAAGAAATGGTAAGACAAGTAATACCAAAATTAAATGAAATACAGAATTTTTAAATGGCTGGATAAAATTTAAGAAAATAAAACTATTTCTGTGTTTGTTTGTTTTCCTGTCTGAGCACTACTCAGATTACTTTTGTTGATATTATTTTCAAATTTCTCAAAACATATATTAAGTATTTTCCACAGAAGAGAACCATATGTGCTCTTTAAATATTGGATAAGAAAACTCCTGTAGATAAAGTGAATATTAGCATGGCACAAAATGTAAGTTGTGACCACATTTTGCTCAAAATACCTCAGTATTTTAAAGTTAAAGGAGGAAAATTATAACTCCTAAATTTAATTTCTGTGAAAGTTAAGAGCAGATAAACAAATGAATAGCAAATGAGCTCTTGTTCCCATGCTTCAAGAGCTTAGTCCCTATTTCATATCATATACTTTGAAGGAGTTACCCTTGATTCAATTTGTGGTGATTAGGTTCTTACCAGAATAAAACGTAGACCATCTTGGTCTTGCTTTCCACTGGAGAAATACTATGCCTCACCTACACTGCAGAGGTCAGTATACTTTCAGCCTAAGTAGGAATTCATTAAATTCTAGAATGATTCTGCATTGTAAAATTATATAGATACATAGATTAAAAATTTGTACCTCTGAAAACATGCAATTACATACAAATGTCATATACTTATGCCATATCCCGGTCACATACATACCCACAGAAACATTGAATTAAGGAGTAAATTAGGAAATAGATATTTGGCAAGTATGGCATTCCCTTTCTGGATATTTTCTAACCATCTCCACAATCCCTACCTTTCTTTGCCAAATTTGAAGGAACAAAATGCTATTCTGATTGTTAACTTCAAAAAAGATATAATTGAGGTATGAACATTACAGAATCTGCTCAAAGAATCAATTGAATGAGAGAGTAGATGGAGATCCATTTTAAAACTTTATTTTGAAAAAAATTCTGAAAAGAAGTATGGCTTAACATTAATTTGTGAAATTATAAATAATATGGGTTGCAGAAAACAGCTGGATTAAATCTCTCAACCAAGTGAATTGTACTAACTTCAAATTGTCGCCACAAACCTCAAACCCAAACCAACTCTTTTCCTATCCTCACTTTTATCTGATGCTCTTGTCAAATATTTTAGTGAGAAAACAAAAGCAGCCAGAAATAAACTTCCACAAGCTCCTGATGACACATCTACCTTCCTACTAGCATATGCTCTGGCTTTTTTGCCCATTAATAGAGATGAATTTTCCAACTTCCTATCTAAAATCATCTCCAATCTTGTAGACCAGATCCCATCTGCTTTAATCTACCTCTGCTGTGTTGCTCTATCACTTCTTCACGCTCTCTCCTAAATCATGGACTTTTCCTCTAATTGTTCTCATGTGCATGCAAACATGTTATTATTTTCACAATTTTAAAATAAATAGACTGCAAACTACTCTTCTCAACAATTTTCCCACAAACTTTTGCATCATTTCTCTAATCCCCTTCAGTAACATCCCTGCAAAGAGTTGTCTATGACCATTTCCATTCTCTCTTCTAAGTAAGAGTAACAGCAGTTTCATCTGGTGGCCCGGCCTCTACCTAGTCTTCTTTTCCCTACCCACCTGCTTAACACTGGAGTGCCCCCAGTACACAGTCTTTAGAACCCTATCTATTGCCACTTCTCTGATAATCTCAGAGTTTTAAAAGCTATATTCCAATGACTCTCACATTTATGTTTCCAGTCCACACATATTTCCTGAATTTCAGATTCATGTATCCAAATGCTTACTTTAAATCTTCTCTTGGATGTCTAACTGATAACTTATTTTTGAACTGAACTCCTGATCTTTCCAGCCCACCCCCACTCCAACCCACCCTTCCCTGGAAAATTCTGCTTTTACAGAGTCTGCCTCTCAGTGAACGGCATCTTATTCTTTTTCCATTTGCTGAAATCTTAGAGTTATTCTCGACTTCTTTCTTTCTCTCAAACCCTAGGTGTATATTTACAATGATAATATCTTCTTGATTTATTAACCCTTTAATTATTATATAATAACTTTTTGTCTCTTGTTACAGTTTTGCCTTAAGATCTACTTTGTCTGATATAAATGTAGATACTCCTGCTTTCTTTTGGTTCCATTTGCTTGGAATATTTTTTTCATCCCTTCATTTTCAGCCTGTGTGTGTCCTTCAAGCTCAAGTGGGTCTCTTGTAGGGGATTTATACACCACTGTTACAGTAGTACAGTATTCTGATTTTGATCATATACTTAACATTATTGGTGAGTTTTATATTTTCATTTGTCTTCATGTTACTAATTAGCTTCCTTTCATTTCAGCTTGAAGAAATCCCTTTAGCATATCTTATAAGCAGCTCTAGTGGTGATGAACCTCCTTAGCTTTTTTTTTTTTTTTTTAATTGGTCTGCAAAAGTCTTTACCTCTCCTTCATTTCTGGAGGACAACATTTTTGGGTAAAGTATTTGTGGTTGGCAGATTTCTGCTTTTAGCACTTTGGATATATCATCCCACTCTCCCCAGGCCTGCAAGGTTTCTGCTGAGAAGCCTGCTGACACCCTATGGAAGTATGTCACAATTCACTTTGTACGTGACCTTGTATGTGGCAATTCACTTTTCTCTTGCTGTTTTCTAGAGTCTTTCTTTGTTTTGATTGTAAAGAGTTTGACTATAATGTATCTTGATGAAGTCTTCTTTAGATTAAAAGCTATTCTGTCATCTTTCTCTTTCTTATTTGTTTTCTGAATGCTGTTTTAGTTCTTTGGTTCCTTTTTGCTCTTTTTCTATCTTCATTTATTATTTGACAATTTTTTGTACCTTCATCTTTTGTGTTTCTGCTGCAGGCTTTTTCTTTGTGATAACCAAGAAGCTTATATAACACATTTTATAGTTATGATAGTCTATTTTAAGTTGATCACAGAGTTTTATACCAAAATAAAATCTTATGTAAATATTAAGAAACAAAGCATATTTATTAACAGGAGAAAAAGTTTAATATTCTATTTTCACATGATTATATTATGACTGAAAGTGTCTTCTATGCTCATTTACACTAATATGGAAATGTTTATGATCAAAGTTTTAGTGAACATTTAAAAAAAAACTAGTTACATATGATTATCAGTAAAGACAAACAGTAATAGAACAACAAAGCCAAAAACAAGAACAATAATGAACTACATAAACAAAAGTCTAGAAAAATAGATTATCTTTTTATGAGTTATTTTCTTTGGGTAGTAATTTTTAAAGTTTTTTAATGTTTTTCATGTTCTCTAATTTTTCTTTGCGGGCATGAGTTATATTAACAATGGGAAAGTGCTAAATGTATTTATTTAATTAAGTACAGTATACACAGATGACTTGATTTAATTTAAAATTGTACTTATAGTAGGCAGCTTCTGCCTCCCAAATTATTACACATATTTTTCTCCTTTTGGATAAAATACATGATTTTTAATTTAATGTCCCACCTTCATATGTCTTCATATTAACTCATGTAAGTGATGTGGAAAATTAACATGTAGACATCTATTGAGATAATTTTCATATATATGATAATCTATATATTTAGTAAAGAATATCTATAGAAGAAGACTCAAAGCACAACTCTGTCCCTTCCTCTCATTAAACTAGTTTCTGAGATTCCTTTATAATGGAATAAAGCTGATAATTTCAAAAGATTCTGAACAATCAATTCCCTTTATACTTGCTGGGTTTTCCTTTCACGAGATGAAATATTGAATGCTCTAAGTTAATTTCAAACACTGGAATTATTATTAAATAAGTTTTCTACTTTGGGTATTAAATATTACATATATTTATCTTAATATTCTTTGTTTTCTTCTTAACTTAATGGCCCAACTTGGCTAGCTTCACTTTCTCTGTTTTGATTCTAATTGACTTTATGTTTCTTGGTTTAACATCCATTTTTCTGCCTAGTTATGTCTCTGAGGGAATGCTTGTCAGAATCCTTTACTAAGGGAATAGACTCCTATGACACCCCAACTTCGTGGTTTGGACTGTCTCTCTTTTAGCACACTTTTTTTTTCTTATTTGTCACGTGGCATTTTGTAAAACATTTCCTTTCCAGGAGTCTTCAAAAAGCTACACTTTCTCTGCGGTAGAAAACAAAAATTATTTATTATTTGTAAATGTACTGAAAGCATGGCAAGTACTGCAAACTACCTGATTTTTGTAGTGAATAGAGTCTGACTTATTTCTCTTCCAAAATATGACTTGAAAACACACCAACTAAGAGACATTTGGGGGGAAATGATCTGTAAAATTGTAACACATCTAAGATCAGAAACAGGAAACATCTTTTGGTCTAGAGATATTTTTATTTTATGATTTTTTTTCCTTTTGATGTCTCTTCTTTCCATGTGGATGCACTCACTATCACCTTTAGTTTTTGTCTGCCTTTGGAGGAAATCCTTTAGAGTACTCACAGAACTCTGCAAAATAAACTGATTGTTGCTGATTCTCTACCTTTAAAGGGAAAGTACATTTTGGAAACAGTAATTTTAGAACTTCCTTAGCAAGATCACTTAATAGCTATAAAACAGAGATCAGGCATTTTAAAATACCTTCCATAAAAGACAGATCTGTGGATTCTAAGCAAAATGCTATATCAAATGTGATAATAATATAGCCAACTTGAAAAAAAGTTCATAGACTAATAAAATGTAACATATCCATTATTAAATCAAGACAATATACTAATAAATGTATGTTCATTTAACTTCCTAATACATGTTCTTTAAGTAAAATTATTCCATTTTGTGTTTAAACTTCAGTGTTAGAGGTACAAATTAAGGCTAAAGATAACTCCCCTTTGCAAAAAGAGAAGAAAGATTTTAAGGGAGCAGAATGAATCTAGGAAACAAAGTACATAATTAAAAAAAAAAATTTTAGTTCAAAGACTCAGTAAGCTTTTCAGAACACATCACTAAAGATGAAGAGAGATTGCGAGTTGAATGCATAGGATTATATTTAACTGTGGTCTTATTTAAAGTGCTAAATTGCTAAGAAATATCAAATCATAATACCAATGTTGTAGCATTTTACTGGGAATTAGTAAATTTTATTGATCTACAAAGAAAAATTAAAAGGCATTTCGGAAATCAGTGTAATTCGTGTTGGTGTTTCTTTCTATAGTCACCTACTACTGATTTAGACTTAAATTTGAAGAATTACACTAGTTAGGTATATGGCTATTAGCACCTTGCCGAAGAACACGTGTGAGGGTACTGGATTTTTTCCTTTTCTTCTCTCTGTTAATTGGTTCTTCTAGTTTTCATTTTCCTGTAACTTTAAATGAAAAAAATCAAGTTCGTGTGTGTAGCAGGGAGGTACCTAGGAAAACCCTAAGAACTATGTGTCTGTGTGTGGTGAGCTTGAGAGTAGGTGGTCTAAAGGGTCATTTGACCTAGCAAAGGGGCCAATGAAAGGAAAATAGTGTGTGAACCATTAATCTCAAGCTTGTTTACACAACTGTAATTTTGTATTGCTTGTTTACTGCCACTCTGATGACAGAAACAGTTCTTCCTTGACTTAGCAGCAAGTTCCTGGACATCATGCTTAAAAAATTATTTGTGATAACAAGTGATGATAATATTTAATGAAATAGTTTCATAGAATCTGATACTTTTTTTAAAATCTGATACTTTTAAGTGGGAATGATCTTTGACTATGTTAAAGAATTGACAAATTAACTCTATCAGGTAAATATTATGGTGTTAGTGTTTACATTTCTATAAAAATAACTTAAATTTGAGGAAAATAATATGTTTCTGCAATGTAGTAATAAGTACTTCTAGAGAACATTTTTTTTTTGGTCGTACCAGATTATTGGCTTAATATATATTATGAAGATTTTTTTATATGCACTTTATCAATTATCAGTGTTATAAAGTCTTTGGGTATTTTATTCATACTCTTTCCATTGAGTTTTATCTCTGGGTGGACTCTGTTTTAAAAATATACATTTAGGTTAAGTTGTCTTTTTGGTAAAGTTCCCAGAATTTCTGCATAATAGATGATTAGTTTGTAATGTAAATAAAGTCCAAAATAAATTGTGAAGATATAAATTGTGAAAATCTATCTTTCACCCCCAAATGTCTTAATTCATTTAAAAATTTCACTGAGTGTCTACATGTACCAAGCACTAGGCTGAGGATGGAACACAAAACATACACCATTCCAAGACTCACAGAATTTGTAGCTGTGGTGGAGACTGGGTTGAACAAAGAAATAATTCCATAATATGAGTGTGGCATACTCTGATGAGAGGATAATTTAAAATGTTTACAGTTCTAACAAAAAATAATTCACTCATAGATATTTTCTTGAAAATATCCATGTACATGGTTTAAGGTGAATGCCAAGTTTGAATGAAAACTACTCTATACCATAAGAAAATGTGTAGTGAATACAGAAAAAAAAAAAAAAAAGGAAAGAAAGAAATGGATCTGAATGTTTTATTTACTAATTGTTAAAACAGCTAGTTTGATTTAACACCTTTTTCCTGATTTGATGGGAGTTCTCACACTTTTGATTGTCTCAAAAACTTGAGAAATGAAATATTTATTTCTAGCAATAAAATGGCTGATTGAGATAGTGATTCTCAAGGTTTGGGAACTTTATATCATTATCATGTGTCTGGGTTGAGAGGAGGCATGTGTAGTTAAAACAAATTCCATTTCTCAATTGATTTTGGCACGTCCTACCAATAAGCAGGAAAACATTTTCCCTTCTCTCTCCTTGCCATTCTTTCCACTAACTAATAACTAATTAGAATAGCTAATTAATTCTAAATGATTTTAGAAAAACTGTATACATGGTAGAGATCTCAGAGAATTCACAGCTAATTAAAAGAGGTTTCTCAGTGGAGCTGACATGAAAACTATACCAAGAACTTTATAATACTGATAACACAATGCATGTAAAGAATTAAAAACCCTTAAACATATAATATTTGTTCACCATGATTAATTACTACAATTGCTACTGTTTACAAGAGTTAAAATATATTTTTCCCCTGAAGTTAGGCATTTTTCATGCAAAAATAATCACGAGCTATAGAGCTTAACTGGTTCTTCAATTAGCTCCATTTTCAATTATATATATTATATATATAAATATGAATAAATATTCTTTAAAAATACAAAAGTTTTAGGAAATTGGATCAGTGTTACTTGAAAGGAATAGTTTCCTTTTGAGAAGTCAGATTTTCCAGCTCATGTGCGATAAAAAATTAGGTTACATTAGAGGCAGTTTCAATGTCATACATAGTGTCTAACTGTCATGTGCTTAAGTTAATGTGGAAAGAAAGAGCTCTATGTTGAAACGTGGAAGAAGTGAGGAAAGAGGGAAGAAATCGGATCCAAAATCTCTCTGTAGCTTAAAAAATTCCAGTACCAATAAACACATAAAGTCTGGGAAACCAGACTGAACCCACAGGATTCTCAATGAAAAAGGAGAGCTATTTGAAATACTAATTATTCCTTCAGTTTAAAAAATCAAGCTTTACCCCCAAGGTATGAAATGATTACACATGCATAGAACAGCTGGTGGAAATTGAATGAGGAGGTTAGCAACGCTGGTAACAGGAGGGAAGAAGGGTGGGCAGAAAGCTTCAAAGGGAAATTGACTAGTGTATGAGTGTATGTGCTTAAAAGGAGCACTTCAGTATTAGAATCTGATCACTTAATTTTGTTCTTTTATATTCCATTTCTATTCCTAGATGTCCTTAGGACTGGAAAAAACTAAACACCTTTCTGTGAAAAAGAAAGATGCTAATTTAATTTGCTACAGTCAAATAAAAAGCAAAAATCATAGATTCTTCCTACATCTCAGCATTTCTTTTTTTTACTTTTATTTTTCACATATTATTCCATTGCTATATTAATTATGTTGATGAAAAGAATATTGTCTGTAGTTTTTAAGTCAAGGTGTCTGTTTGACATTTACCCTGGTAAAGGACCCCTCATGAATTTATTTATTGTAACTATAGTGTTATTATCTTAATAACACTCAGACTCTCTTGCTTTCCTCACCTGATGGAGTTAATTCTGTAGCCCTGTTTCCTTTGTATCCACCACAGTAGCACTGGGCACATGGCCCAAACTAGCCAGAGCACTACATTCCCTGGTTCACAGATAAGCATGTGGTCCATACCTAGCCAATTAGTGTTATGTTGTCAATTAAAAATAGTTCTAGACTTGTATATTCACTTTATCATAGGAGGGATATTCCCTATACCACTGTAACCCTAACTTTGATCACAGTTTAAATATAAATAAGTAGAAGACAAGACCCAGAAAGAAATCAAAATTTTAACTTAAAAAAAACAAACAACAAAAACAACAACAAAATCAAACTTCTGTTTTCTAACTGTCAAGTAAGGAGCTTGGAAGTGACCAATCCATCCTAACAACAAAAGGCTGAACAAACTGAAAAATCTACAACTCCTTTTAGAGTCATTGGAAAAGTGATGTCAAAGAGCAAATAACCGTCACCAAAATTGGAGATAGACGAACACAGAGAATCATTATGAACCGGAGTAGAAACTCATGAGAAGAAATCTCCAAAGGAACCAGTTCTGGAGTACGAAAATCTAAACTCTAATTGTTGAATTGCTGGAAGTTTATGTGGCCAAATCTGAGAGTTACAAACTCCAGGGTAACCCAGTCATGGAGGGGCTCCACTTTTGTGAGTTTTACTTCCAAGAGCTTGACCAGGTTCTCACAGTGACTATTTGAAGAAAAAGAAAAAAAAAATCCCTTCCAGCAAGGGAGGGAAAAGGAAACATTTTCAAATATGTCACAACACTATATTGTTAACAAGGCCTTTCCTCAGGAGAAACTCATTTACCAGAACATAAGCTATTGGAATATGAACAGAGCCTAACGAACCTGGGGGAAGGGAAATAGTTAATTCTCACCTGCTCTAGTCTTCCACACAACTCCATCCCACTACAACCATCCTGTCCTACAAAAAGGAGTGGGGACTGAGAACACTAGTGAAGTGCTTCACAGTTCAGAGACACAGGCTCATTAAAAGACTGAAATCTAATCATAGGATTATAGAATGCTTTTGTCTTTCCACATCTTACTACTACTTACTAAAAGTCTATTATAGCGGTTTCTTTGATTCGGCACATCCTGCACAGATTATCAAAAAAATAAAAAATTACAAGGTATACTAAACAGCAAAAAGCACAGTTTGAAGAGACAGAGCAAACATCAGACCCAGACTCAGATTCAGCAGGGATTTTGAAACTTTCAGACTGGAAATTTAAAACTTCAATTGATATATGAAAGTCTTTACTGGAAAAGTAGACAACATTCAAGAATATTCAAGATGGACATGTAAATGCAGAGATAGAAATTCTGAGAATCAAAAACAAATGCTGGTGATTGAAAACACTCTAACAGAAATGACAAATACCTTTAACGAATTGATTAGTAAACTGAACATAGTTGAGGAAACAAATGTTGAGCTTGAGGATATTGCAACATAAACCTCTAATACTGAAAAGCACAGAGAAAAAACACTGAAATATACAAAACAATTTCTCAGAACCATGGAAAATTACAACATGTGTAACATACACATAATGATAATACCAGAAGGAGAAGAAAGGGAGAAAGAAACAGAAGAAATATTTGAAGCAATATTGACCTAGAATCTCCCCCAAATTAATGTTAGACATGAAAGCGAAGGCCCAGTAAACTCAGAGAACACCAAGAAGGATAAATGCAAAAACACAACACAACAAAACAAAAACTACACCAAGGACATCATGTTAAAACTGCAGATATTCAAAGATAAACAAAAAATCTTGAAAGTGGCCAGAGTAGAAAAACACCTTATCTATAGAGGAGCAAACATAAGTATTACATCTGACTTATCAGAAATCATGCAAAGAAAAACTAAATATTTAAAGACAGAAAAAAAGGTATCAATTTAAAATTCTATACCCTGCATAAATACACTTCAAATTAAAGGAGAAAGAAAGACTTTTTCAGACAAACAAAAATTGAGTATTTTAGGGAAATTGGGAATTTGTTGCCCGGAAACCTGCCTTGAAAGAAATGTTAAAAGAAATTTTTTAGAGGGAAGAAATTTACATAGGTCAGAGACATAGAATTTACATAATAAAAGGAAGACCATCAGAAAAAAGAATAAGTGAAAGTAAAATAAAAACATTTATTTTTCTTATTCTTAATTAATCTAACAGATAACAGTTTGTTCAAAATAATAATAGCAATAATATACTCAATTACATATGTCTATACAAATAGATATAGATATGCTTATGTATGCTAATTTATAAGTCAAATAAATAATAGCAATTATTTGGGGGATGTAATTAAGATTATTATGTCATTGTAAGGTATTCACATGACCCAGGAAGTGGTATAGTCTTACTTGAATGTGGAAATGAATTAGTTGTTAATGTACATTGCAAACTCTAGGTTAATTAGTAAAAAAAAAAGTAAAATAAAAAAAGTGTAACTGGCATGCTAAGAAAGGAGATAAAAAGAAACTATAAAATACTTAATTAGGCATGTGAGAGACCTTCAAGATGGCAGAGGATTAAGACGTGGAGATCACCTTCCTCCCCACAAATACATCAGCAATACATCTACATGTGGAACAACTCCTACAGAGCACCTACTGAACACTGGTAGAAGACCTCAGACTTCCCCCAAAGCAAGAAACTCCCCACAAACTTGGGTAGGGCAAACAAAAAAAGAAAAAACAGAGACAAAAGAATAGGGACAGGACCTGCACCTCTGGAAGGGAGCTGTGAAGGAGGAGAAGCTGCCACACACTAGGAAGCACCTTCACTTGTGGAGACTGGGGTGGCAGGGGAGAAGCTTAGGAGCCATGGAGGAAAGCTCAGCAACTGCGGTACAGAGGGAAAAATATAGAGATTCCTGCACAGAGAATCGGTGCCAACCAGCACTCACCAGCCTGAGAGGCTTGTTTGCTCACCCGCCAGGGCAGGTGTGGGCTGGGAGCTGAGGCTTGGGCTTCAGAGGTCAGATCCCAGGTAGAGGACTGGGGTTGGCTGCATGAACACAGCCTGAAGGGGGCTAGTGCACCACAGCTAGATGAGAAGTAGTCCGGGAAAAAGTCCAGAGCTGCCAAAGAGGCAAGAGACCATTGTTTCATGGTGCACGAGGAGACGGGTTTCAGAGCACCACCTAAACGAGGTCCAGAGATGGGCACAAGCAGCGGCTATCAGCACGAACACCAAAGAACGACATGGGACACTAAGGCTGCTTCTGCAGCCACCAAGGAGCCTGTGCTTGAGCACAGGTCACTATCCACACCTCCCCTCCTGGGAGCCTGTGCAGCCCGCCACTGTCAGGGTCCCGTGATTCAGGGACAATTTCCTGGGAGAGCAGATGGCGCACTTCAGGCTGGTGTAGCATCACGCCAGCCTCTGTTGCCTCAGGCTCACCCCGCATTGCCCTGCCCCCGCCCCCAGCCTGACTGAGCCAGAGCCCCCTAATCAGCTGCTCCTTTAACCCTGTCCTGTTAAGAATCCGCCTGCCCACACAGGGGACACGGGTTTGAGCCCTGGTCTGGGAAGATCCCACATATCACAGAGCAACTAAGCCCGTGTGCCACAACTACTGAGCCTGCACTCTAGAATCCACGAGCCACAACTACTGAGCCTGCGTGCCACAACTACTGAAACCTGTGCGCCTAGAACCCATGCTCCACAACAAGAGAAGTCACAGCAATGAGAAGTCTGCGCACCGCAATGAAGAGTAGTCCCTGCGCACCACGACTAGAGAAAGCCCGCGCACAGCAACAAAGACCCAATGCAGCCAAAAATTAATTAATTAATTAATTTTAAAGAAAGAAAAAATAAGTACGTGGCAAGATGCTCCACATCATCTATTATTATGGAAATGCAAATTAAAACAATAATGAGATACTAATACACCGCTATTAGAATGGCCAAAATCTGGAACACTGACAACACCAAACACTGGTGAAGGTGTAGAGCAAGAGAAACTCTCATTTCATTGCTGGTGGGAATGCAAACTGGTTACAACAACCTTGGAAGACATTTTGGCCGTTTCTTACAAAACTAAGCATATTCTTACCATATGATCTAGCAATTGCAATCCTCGTTATTTACCTACAGGAGTTGAAAACTTCTATCAGTACAAAAGCCCACACATAGATGTTTATAGCAACTTTACTCATAATTGCTAAAATTTGGAAGCAACCAAGATGTCCTTCAGTAGGTAAATGGATAAATAAACTGTGTTACATCCAGACAATGAAAAATTATTCAGTGCTAATAAGAAATGAACTATCAAGCCATGAAAAGAACTGGAGGAATCTTAACTGCATATTACTAAGTGAAATATGCCACTCTGAAAAGGCTACATACTGTATGATTCCAACTATATGACATTCTGGAAAAGCCAAACTATGGAGATAGTAGAAAGATCCATGGTTGCTAGGGGTTAGGGAAGAAGGAGGGGTGAATAGGCAGAACACAGAGAATTTTTAGGGCAGTGAAACTATTCTGTATAATACTGTAATGGTGGTTATGTATCATTATACATTTGTCAAAACCCATAGAATGTACAAGGGTGAATCCTAACATAAACTATGGACTTTGGGTGATAATGATGTTTCAATTGTAGATTCATTAATTGTAATAAATGTACCACTCTGGTGTTGATAATGGAGGAGGCTATGCAAGTATGGGGGCAGGGATATATGAATAGTTTCTGTACCTTCTCAATTTTGCCGTGAATCTGAAACTGCTCCAAAAAACTGCTTTAGATTTTATATACATATATAAATATATATATATACACACATGCATACTGTTGGTAGTATATATATAATAGTGGATAGTTGATAATGGAGAACCTTTTATTTCTCTGAGGAAACAGGTATATATACATAGAGAGAATATATATAATAATTATAGTTATTTTCTTTTCACTAATTGTACATATGAAAAGTACATCAATATGCAGAAATAAAATATTTTCAGGTAATTCTTAGGAAAGTGTAACCGTATTACAATATAGTTAATCATTAAAACTTGTTAGCTCATTACTCTTAGAAGACCTCCTATCTCTAAGAAAACCACATTGATTATTTCTGGGTGTTCCCAAATGTCATGTGTGCTCAAGAACTAGTCATTTCCACCAAATTAGTCATTCTGCAAGTCACTTTTACTGTCCCAGATGATACTAGAAGTACTTTCTGCAACTCAACAGTAACTCCTGGATTTCCACAGTCAGTAAATCTGCAGTGGTGGATGTCCTTATACTAAGGGCCGAAACAGTGATACTGTCTATAGTGGACTAGGGGTAGGAAAATGACCACTCTCCTTTGTGATACAGAAATATTTGGATACAGATATGTTTGATAGAGCATGGATGAATTTTAGAATTCCAATATTGAAGGAGCTAAGAAAGAAATTGATTTAAATAATATGGTCCTCTGGATTCTTTTCGAGTGATAAAGGTTTATTATCATGTAAAACTCAGAATATTTAACTTATCCTTGTCTTAGGGTGAGATAGCTTTCACAAAGTTCCTTGGCCACTCAGTCTCTATTTTACTTAGTCTCTTCATATAAGGGGTCCTGTAGTCCCTTTGGGCTGCTCTAACAAAATATCACAGACGGGGTGGCTTATATGTATATAACAGAAAGGTATTTTTCACAGTGGTGGAAACTGGAAGTCAAAGATTAGGGTGCCAGAATGATCAGATGAGTGCCCTCTTCTGGATTACAGGCTTCATGTCGCATCCTCATGTGGCAGAAGAGGCTAGGGAGCAATGTGGGGTCTCTTTTATAAGGGCCCATTTATGAGGGATATAGCCTCATGATCTAATCACTTCCCAAAGGCTTCACCTCCTAAAACCATCACTTTGGGCATTAGCGTTTCAACATGTGAATTATGGAGGGAGACATACATTCAGACCATAGCAAGGGGTTTTTGAAAGTAAATTTTCATGTTATTTTATTAAATGATTAGTTTCAAGTCAAGTGATTTTTGCGAGCATTTTAAGATTTAGATTACATTTTATTTAATTGCAAATGGAAACTCAATCATAGTAAAAAATAAGTTCAGACAATAAATTAATGTATACAAAAAACATTTTCTTCCCCATGCCAAGATCACCAGTTTCCTCTTTCAGTGGTGGGGGAGAGGCAGAAAAACAAAATGCCAAAACTTCAGTAATTTCTTGCATATCCTTTCAGATGATATCCATATTTAAACAAATACAAGGAACTGCCTGCATTGGGTCAGCTGGTGACCCACCAAAGGATATCCCCACATCTAAATTCCAGAAGCTGTGAGTGTTAACTTATTCGGGAAAAAGCACTTGTCAGATGTAATTAAATTAAAGATTTTAGGATGAGGAGCTAGTCCTAGATTATCTGGTTGAGACCTAATGCAGTGATAAGTATCTTTAGGAGAGATACACAAAGCAAAAGGAGATGTGAAAATAGAGGCAAATGGGAGTGATGTCACCACAAGCCAAGGAAGACTGAAACCACCAGAATATAAAGGAGACATGAAACCAATCCCTAGAATCCTTGGAGGGAGTGTGACCCTGCTGACACCTTAATTTCAAACTTCTGGCTCCTAGAACTGGGAGACAATAAATTTCTGTTGTTTTAAGCCACCAAGTTTGTGATAATGTGTTAGGGCACACCTAGGGATCGAATACACTGACCTTTAGTTGAAATAGGTATATACTATATGCATTGATTTTCACTATGATTTTGTACATTGTCTTTGAATTTCTTTTATAGCAACACATGTAAATGCATCAAATTCTATTAACATCTGAAAAGTATTTCGTTATTTGGCCATATCAAGATTCATTTAACCAGTCTTCTGTTGATGGTCATCTAGGCTGTTTCTGATTGATTGGTACCACTAACACTAACCCAATGACTACATGTACCTGTGCACACATGTAACATCTCTATAATAAATTCTCAGAATTTATTATAATAAATATAATATATAATATATATAATATATAATATATTATATATAATATATTATATAATATATTATATTATATATATTATATTATATATAATATAATACATTCTCAGAATTATTTTTGAAGGTATGTGCATTTAAATATCTCCCCTTCATTCTATTAATCTTTTTTCTCTCCTTCCTAACAAACCCAATCACTGTGCAATACACTAGAGGTATAAAAATCATGTAATTTACAGTTTCTGATGTTTTAGTGGAAGATGTATTGTTAAATGAGTGCACTAAATGGTTAGAGGTGTAGACAGTGCTCAGATGAACACATACCACGTATAGAGGGATGATCAGTTCTCACTTTAGCAAAGACATGACAGAGACAACTCTTGATTTGAGTCTTCGAAAAGCTGTTTGCTTATTAGGGTGTCTCAGGCTGAATGAACAGCCAGGGATTAAAAAAAGAAAGGGGAATGTGATAGAGCGGTAATCAATGTACCTGAAGCAAATGTTTTGTTTTTTGTTTTGTGTGTGTGTGTGTGTCTGTGTGTGTCTGTGTGTGTGTGTGTGTGTTTAAAGAGTGCAACAAGAGATAGCCTAGAGAAACAGGTGGGTCCAGATTGTGGAGTCCTGAGAGAACCTGACACTGTTTTTCTCTATGTAATATGGAGCCAATGAAAGATTTAATGAAGAAGAATAACATGGTCAGAGTTGAATTTTCATAAAGTCATTTTTTTTTTTTTTTTTTTTTTTTTTTTGCTGTATGCGGGCCTCTCACTGCCGTGGCCTCTCCCGTTGCGGAGCACAGGCTCCGGACGCGCAGGCCCAGCGGCCATGGCTCACGGGCCCAGGTGCTCCGCGGCATGTGGGATCCTCCCGGACCAGGGCACGAACCCGTGACCCCTGCATCGGCAGGCGGATTCTCAACCACTGCGCCACCAGGGAAGCCCTCATAAAGTCATTTTGACAGCAATGTAGAAGATGGATTTCAGGGAGTATGGGTAGGGACTAGAGGCCATAATATCAGTTTATCAGCTTGAAGATAAATTTCTATTTTACTTGGCACATTTCAAGGAACCTCAAACTCAACATGTTCAAATTTGTGATTTTCTTTCTACCTAGTACTCTTATGGCACTCTGTATCTCAGTTAAGAGAATCCTAAATCTGTTAAGCAATAGGTATAATATAAATGATTCCTTCTACTAGTCTCATGTCTTATGTCAATTTGTCATCAAATACTAGAGGATCTGTCTCAGCGATGTCTTTAAATCCTGGTCTCTCCCTTCAGTCCTTATTTCCACTGCCTTTAGGTCAGACCCATATCCTCTCTAATAAAGCCTATTTCAAATGCCTTTCATCTGATCTCTCCTTTCTCCACTTTCTCCACCTATGTTTCATTTTCCACATTCCCCAAAGTGTGTTGATGGTTACGAAAGCCGATCTACAAAATAAATCTGATTATGTCATCTCACAGCTTCAAACGTCCCTTGGTTTCTTTTGTCCGCAGGATTGGTTTTTTTTGTCCACAGGATGTCCTGCCCTCCACAGTCTGACTGAATTTTACCCTACCAACCTCTCTAGCACCTGTGTGAAACATTTCTCAATCCCGTTACAGAATCTCTCACTCCCAGAGTACTGGAGGCTTTGCCATGGCTTCAAGTCATTTTGTGATCTGTTTCCCTGCCTGAAAAACCTATCTCCTTCTTTATCTGAAAGCTCCAACTATTTTTCTCAAAAGATAGAAATTGTCACTTCCTCTTGGAGAAATCGCCTCACAGCCTATGGCAGAGCAATTATTTCCATTAGTTCCATCCTCAGGCCATTACGATCACATTTTGGTCTTATATTATGGCACTTTCTTTGCTGTGCTATAATTTTTGTATTTTTGTGCGTATTTCCCCAAATTTTCAATTTTATTCTGAGGAGAGTCTAACCTCTTACACAATACATCTTAGGCACTGAATTTATGATTCTTAAATAATTAGCCAAGATTATAACTTCACTATGAGAATATTATGAAAGAGACAACTTACTCTTCATATAGCTGAGGTTCACAAATGCCATATTTTCTGTGAATAACTGAGGGAATGGTAAGCAATTTTTTTAAAACATCAGGTTTATGTATATTGTGTGAAGAACTGTCAACTTTTAATGGATTTTCTTTCAGTTTAAATTTTCTCCTAATGTCAGCAGAGGACCTAATACTGTATACATAGTCACATAACTTATTTTGGAAGATATTTACAATTCACATGGTGTTTGAAAGAAATTCTGATCTTACACATTCATGAAGCTAATAAAATATTAGTGAAATTAAACTGCATGAAATGTTAAAAAGCTTAATATTATGTTGCTCTATTTTCAATTTCATTTTAAAAACTCAATAGAAATTAGCAAGAAAAGTGTAGATACTAGAGTGAACTGAGATTTCAGAATGCCAGAGAAAAATCTAGATACCTAATGAAGACCAAAAACAAGTCCTTCTTAACTTTGAAGTAACAGCTAAATTTGGGTGGCATTTTATGACTTCCCACAGTCTGATTAAGAAGGGTCATTATGCTTTCAAGACATAATGTAGCATTGAAGTATGATTAATAACTTTTTTCTTATTTAAATTGTTAGTTTACCAAATGTTTCCTGTTTTTTTTTTTTTTTTTTTTATCGTTACACTGGCCTCTCACAGTTGTGGCCTCTCCCGTTGCGGAGCACAGGCTCCGGACACGCAGGCTCAGTGGCCATGACTCACGGGCCCAGCCACTCTGCGGCACGTGGGATCTTCCCGGACTGGGGCACGAACCCGCGTCCCCTGAATCGGCAGGAGGACTCTCAACCACTGCGCCACCAGGGAAGCCCCTGTTTCCTGTCTTTATGCCCATTATGCTACATTCCTAAAGACCTCTAGTAAATTTAGACAACACTATCCCTAAAAGATACCTTAACAACAATATAAATATAGTCAAAGCACACGCAGAAGTTCAGTGTGTTCCAATGATATCCTGCCTTTCATACTGAACCATACTTTTCTGCAAACCCATGTATGCTGGGTACAGAGAACATGGTGTGTGATAAATTTAGCTTCCTATTCTTTATGTTTTTGTTTCTGCCTCTCTCTTACTAGAATATAAACTCTTTGAGAGCCATTTCTTTAACTTTTTCCTACTTTTTTCACAAAGCCTAGTGCTTCGTACGAGGCCAATGTTCAAGAGACATAACTTGAGTGAGCAAGTGAATGAATGAACAACTGTATACCTGGCTAGAAACTGTTTTAGCTAGGAGAAAATAGGATGATTTTTTTTACATCTATATTCTTTGTGGGGCTTTATACTTATATAACTTGGGGGGGGGCTCATTTAAGATATGTAATATACAATAATTAATATGAAATTGCTAGGGCTTCTCTCATTGCTGTGGAAGTGGTCCATGCAGATGGGGGTCTCTGAAGCCACAGCTTCATTAACCATCTGAGACTTTTGTTTAGTACTATAATAGTATACGATAATAATGGTCTTGTCTGTAGCTGGATTTGTAATCTGTTTTAGGTCACTTTTATCTGAGCGACTCTCCCTAGGCTGGACAGAGACCAGAGAGTTGAGATCTCAGAGGAGACATGCCCTGAAGGAATTCTGTTCCCATTAAATGCAAGAGGACTTGATTTGAAGAGTAATTTTTAAACTGCCTGAGAATTAGCATCATTTTTAGGTAAATTTCTTTAGTTTTCTCATATAAGTTTAAAATTCATTTAATTATTTGATAAAGATACATTGATTACTAAAATTAATGAGTCAGTTACATTATGGGTAATTACACAGATATATGAATAAAATGAGAGGGAAAGATAAATGCATAAATGTATGTACAGTTAGAGTGAGCGTGAGAAATTTCAAATGTACGTATATATATCCTATTAGCTCAGGGGGGAGACTTTTTAATTTTTTCCCCACCCTTACACAAAATGGGTTTCCCTCCATTGATTTTAGGGCAGAGCTGCTGATTTGAACTCTAAAGCCTGAGATTACATCTGGGAAATCTGGGTTTTCTCCAGATGGTTTCGTAGGAGGTCTGGACCGCCCATTCTCCATTCTTAATTCCTGCCTTGTTTATATCCAATTTAATGACTGTCTGGCCTCTGTTACTGGCAAAAGGGTGTTACAAATCCCAGTGGTCATTGGTGCAGGTTTTAGCCACAGTTACAGAGAGGAGAGAGGAATGGAAAGGCTGGATTTGGCTGCTACTCATGCTGTTTATATCTAAACTGTCTCATAAAGTCTGACAAGTATATAATGGTTACTTCTGTTCACGGCACGCCTGGCTGCTGATCCGGCATCACGCTGGTCTCAGGCTTCATGTTTGCAGGCTCCCTCAGACTTCAGTTCTCACGGATTTACTCATCCCTCGGTAAACCGGTTCCTCTCAGAGATTAGCATATTGGATTGATTTCAGATTCGGTTTGCCAATTCTTGAGGAGCAGCGTGTTGTGACACAGCAAGTCTAAATTAAATAGAAGGCTTAGGGGCCACTTCGGTCTAATAATTTTAGTGTAAATTGAGCTATTTGCAAAAATATTTTACCATCATTACATCTTCTCCAGATTTGTCCTTTCTTACTAGTAAAGCTTTTTGGTGACGATAGGGTGTTAATCAGTTACTCTGAATTATCTATGCTTTCCAATATGAAAATAATCCTGTCTACAATCTTCAAATACGTATTCTGGTATCAGAGTAAAAAAATTTTCATAATTAAACATACATTTACTTTTCTAATTTTTTATCCACTGTTCTGAAACAACTTTCATAAGTCACTTGGCACTTAAAACTTGACCTGACCCTTTCTTTTTGCTGTTTTTCTGTTGTTGTCTTTTGTTTGTTTCCACTGTTTGTTGATTCCATGTACACAGGAATGGTGCCTCGTTCAGATTTGCATTTAGGGCGCTGACACAGAGTACGTGTTAGGAATGAAAATGAATTATATCGAAAGTGCTAATGTGCTTTGGAGGTTTGGTTTCTTAATGGGATAATGTTTCTATTACTTTTATAAAGCATTTGCAAATAGAATGGTGTAGTGAGAAGCATCCTAGACTTTCAATCAGAATTTAGCAAAGAAAGTACAAGATAAGCCTGGAATATTTGTAGTGTCAAAAAAGACTCAAGGGCTTCCCTGGTGGCGCAGTGGTTGAGAGTCCGCCTGCCGATGCAGGGGACACGGGTTCGTGCCCCGGTCCGGGAAGATCCCACATGCCGCAGAGTGGCTGGGCCCGTGAGCCATGGCCGCTGAGCCTGCGCGTCCGGAGCCTGTGCTCCGCAACGGGAGGGGCCACAGCAGTGAGGCCCACGTACGGCAAAAAAAAAAAAGACTCAAAACTGATGGGAAAACCCCCAGAAATCTGCTTGAACAGATTCTTGCTGTCCAAATATGGAATAATTTGATGATCAAACAATAGTAATAATAGTGGATTTAATCTATCCAATAAAATAGCAAATGTTAAGTCAATACAAATATAAAACAATGAATGGGTGTATAGAAAGTCTGATGAGGAATGGAATATTTATTGTTTCAAACTACCTCCTCGTAAAATATATATTAATTTCAAAGGGGAATAGAAAAATTTAACAGTAGAAAGCCTTGGCTGACATTGTCTTAATCAAATGGTCAAAGCAAACATGATTGATAATGGGAGAGGTTGAAATTGTGTGCCACTTTATAACATGCGCTGAGAAAACCACATTACTCAAATCTATTTCAAATTGGTACACACAAAAGCAATTAGCTTATGATCTTAAAGATGTCAAAGTCATGAAAGACAAGTAAAGACTAAGGAAATATTCCAGACTGAAGGAAAATCAAGAGACATGACAATTAAATGCAACATGTAATTGTAAACTGGATTCTTTACCGTGCAAGCCATTATTCAAAAAAGTAAAGACACTTGAATGAGATCTGAGGCTTAAATGTTATAAATGTATGCATGTTAATCTCATGGTTTCAGTGGTGTGTTGTGGTTATAAAGGATAAAGGCCTTGTTTGTAGGAAATATACACTAAAGTATTTGAGAGTGATGGGATGGCAACTTATTCTCAAAAATATTCTTTGAACTCTTCTTCCAAGATCAGTAGAGGTTAGTAACAGTTACCAATATTAAAAAATTAAAAACTAAAAATTAATTTTAGGGTTATAAAAAGTTTGTGAGAAATTGAACTGTATTCTGTTTACAGTATTAACTTGCAAAGCAAAAAAATAAACAAATGAATAAAGTCTAAGCTCAACCTTAAAAATAATGATATGAAATCAATAGTTTTTTTTCTTAATACCAAAGAAACATTTTTAGAAAGTGGACATAATTTATCAGAGGGACCTACTGAGTTAATTAGGATGCCCAAGGAATAATTAAATACAGAAAGCTGTAATACCATGCATAGCATTATTTCTTCAGTGTGACCGTTGCTTCTCATTTGCATAAATTTTTATTTTTGCTACTGTTTTTATATACTGGAATGTACTTTGTGGCACTTAAAGTACATATACTTTTCTGGAAAAGAATACTATGAAAGGCCCATAACATTTATGTTTATTGACCTCAGTAAAAATCTGGACTATAATTGGAAAATAGAAAATCCATCTGTTTTACTAGAGTGTAATAGACTTTGACTTCCAGACAGGGTAACTGAGTTGTGTTGGGTATCGATATACATTACTACCTGCTCCTTTGTTCTCCATTTTTATTAGGTAATCCTTTCAAAACAGTCTCTCCAGTGTGAGTTATAGGCATTCTATAAAAACATGATCTACTCAGTTGTGGACTACCACCTTTGTCTTTTAGTAAGACAATGGAAAATCTGTTACTCATTAGACATTAATTTTTTTTTAAAAATCATGTAGGGCGAGCTCTAAAATTTTGTACTGGGCCTAATTATTGCGTTTAAGAGCTTGTATGGATTAAAATATTAAAGTATCAAATTGTTACTTTATCATATTTGTTCTTAATGAACTTTTGGACTAGTTTTCAGCCTCTTATAGGAGAGAATATTTTGTGTTTTAAGATACAGCAATAGCTTTACATAATCATTACTGATGATTATTAAAGTAATCTAAGTTTAGCACACAGTTTTCAGAGATTATGCTTTTAATCATTCATGAAGAGAGAAAAGATCCTAGAGAAGATCCTGATGATTCAAATGACCGAATCGTGAAACGATATGATGACTGTCTACCAAAGGACAGTCAGAGTCTCTGTTTCCAAAGTTCATCCTGCCCATGCAGAGCCAAGAGAGAGCAACCTCTCCATAGGATATGGAAGCCAGAGATATAACAATAGGGAAGTATTGCCAGTAACTACAGACATTGGGAGAAGGCCCACATCAAACTGAGTCCTCCCAGCATGCTGTACAAGTCGCTTGCCAGTAGACTGCTGATTATAAATGGACTCAATTATTCTAGACTGAACTAGTGGAAATGTTTTCTGCTAACAGTGCACATGGACACTGATTTAAACAAACTCATATTAAATGTACATGTTGGCAACTAAAAGACTTGAAGTAATCGGGAATGTTTTCCAGTGTATTAATGATAATGTGAGCATTTAATAAAACCCTTTATTCAAAGGCTACAAATGAAGGTAAATGTTCTTTCCTTCATATTTTACAAAGGTCTAGCAACAATAAGTGATTATTTTTCTAACTATGACATACCAAATGAAGTAGTGTTAATATAAGTGAGTGAGTCAGCTGTAACACAGCTGATGTTATTAGTTCTACCACTTCCAGAGTCTCTGCCCTGAATTGTTCATAAAGCCCTCTATTATTTTCTTTGCTTATAATCATCTCTTAATTTTACATTTTTCCCATTTCTACGTTCAAGAGAAGTGCAACTTTTCTTGACCCTCTATGTTTTCTTTTTTCAAGCTTAGTCTTTTACTCTTTCTTTGACATGTTTAAATAATGGTGGAGAAAATAACTCAGGATGATCTGGAAAGTAGCTAATCTTTACTTATGTGACAGTCATATAACTGGGAACTTGATCCCTTCTCCCCATCTAGAAATATAACGACACACCACCCTACCAACCCATCACTAAAACTATCAGTCTGAAAACTCCTGTAGGGGGATAAAAGAAGCAAAGAAGAGGCTTAGCAAGTCATATTCCACATTCAGAACCACTAGAGAAGCTTAGATTAAAAAGGTTAGAATTTAGAGATGATGCTAGCCCTTTGAAAAGACTCAGGGATTTACGTATTCCTGTTGCAGGCAAAGATAGTAATCTGGAAAGCATGATGGTAATAATTCAAACAAAAGTGAAATCTCTTGGGGAGATCTAACAAGAGGTTATAATGAGTGCCTGGACCCTCAAGGTACTCAAGAAAGAGTCTAAGTTATTAGAAGTAGTGGGTAAAGTAAAGATGTGGTTACAATAACAATTTTGAAATTCACTTTATAGACCTAAACTTAATGTAGGAAAAAATACCAACAGAGTTACTTACACTGCCACTTAAACTCTTAAATTGGGCATTTTAACACTGTCCCTGGAATAAGCTTCTCTCTGGGGTAGGAGAAATTCTCCTACCATGAATGAAATTGAGTCTAAATACACCCAGAGAAATGGAAGAGAGCCATAGAGACAAGGAAATATGTTGGGTATTATAGGGTTAATATATTATTGCAAGATGTTTTCAGATCCTCTGAAAAGTGAAGGGTTAGATTTAGCTCTTCTGACAATCAGATAAATCCATGGAATAAATTTCTACTTTAAGATTTATTCTTTCTGTGTTCCATCTGAATTAGGTAAATTCCAGTGTCTATTTCCAAAAATAATACCATCTCTTCATTTTTTTCAAAATTCTCCTAGTATATCTGATGGATACCCAAATCATTCCTTTTTATACACAGTCTTCTTAAAAGTATGGTCTATAGTCTGAACTTTACTTCCTCAACACCTGTTTGAAATCTAATTGATATTACATAACTCTAGTAAAATCACTCATTGACTTCATCACCACCCAAATCCAATGGGCACTTTCTTATTTCTCATCTTATTTAACCTTTCTGTAACATAATATGGAGCTGTCCTACCTCTTAAAATACATGTTTCTTGTGGCATCAGGTTTCCAATTTTCTTCCTAGCCTTCTCCCATCTCCAATCTCTCTGATCAGTCCTTCTCAGCCTTCTTTCCTAAATCTGTTTTTTGAATTTTCTTATCCTCTACAATTTAATCTTGGATCCTTTTCTTTTTTATATTTCATGTGTTTTTTCTTGATGATATCCTTTACTTGGTAGCTTAGTAACCCATTTGTTCACCAATGACTTTATCATTCTTATCACCTAATTTTCTACCACTGATCTCTCTACTGTGCTTATTAATGATTGAATTCCTAATTGCCAATTTCTATCTTTAGTAGGATATTAGACAGAAAACAAATACACAGGTCCTACATGGAATTCACCTTCTTCTCTGGAAAACTTGTTCCTTCTCATCTTCTTCTTATATTTCCCCTATTACTTAATGGCATCAATATATATTCAGTTCCATGGCAATTACTTCTAATTCCTTTCTTTTCCTGATGCTCCTCATGCAATAGTTAACAACTTTTTATGCAACTTTATCTAAATTATATCATAGTCTAGGTTTTCACCATTTCATAGATCTTTTCTGTTGTCCCTGAAACACAAATACTTCTACATTGGATGCTTTGTTTCTAAAATAGTTTAAATTCCTGTGTCCAATAGCATAAACTGTATATCACAGGAATTACAGTCCAATCAAAGTCACTTGTGTCTTACGGCCTAAATTGAAATGGCTATAATCCTCTATCTAATATTCAAAAATTTTACCATTGTCCCAGGTCTACTTCCCCTCATTCTACCCCCTTACATTTGGGAGTATTCAAAATGAAGTGTCTCATATGGATTCAGGAATAAATCTGGCTTGGTCTTCTCTTTGTTGCCCCAAAACACAAGCTCTTCATAATAATAATACCTATTCTTCTAGGTATAGACACAACTTGATGCTGTTGCTCTGTGTAATTGTCACTGGATGGGTGATAGAAAAATTCTAATTTCAACCTGGAAATGTGTAAATATCTTCTCCAACGTAGTGAGATGCTTTGATATCTTGGTGTTGAAGTGGCACTGCTTGTGTCCTAATTCTTACAAAATTCTGAACATCAGCTTTATTTTTCTCATCAATAAATGATCAAATAACACAAAGATATACTCTTACACATGCTCCACTAAAACAAGTATGGCTAATTTTATTTTTTCTTTATGATTTTCTCTGTTTTGTTTTGTTTTACCTTCCTCCTATTTAACAAGCTAGGCAGCCCTGAGTTTCCTTTCTGTACTTTATGCTTGTGGGATAATAGCTCATTATAATTTTAAATCTTAAGCCCACTGATGAGTTTAAGTGAAATGCTCCTAAAAGAAATATCAAGAGAAAAGGATGTGTGGAAATAATATTTGGAGAAACTCAGTAGGTATGGATGAAGAGTATGGCTTTCCTCTAGATAGAAGAAAAAAAAAAAAATCTCCTTAGGTTATAGAGAAGCAATGAGAAAGATGCTTGTGGTTTTGCAGAAGAGGAGACCCTAGTCCAGCCTCTTGGCAGTGCGGCAGGCAGGGAGGCAGGGATATTCTGAAGGAAATAGCTATGTAGTATTTCTGGACCCTGTGAAGCACTGCCTTGCTCCACCCATGAGAAGTATTCAATTCAAAGTAGTGGGAACTTGAATGATTACACACACAGAGATGATGGGCATCTCAGTGGAAAACTTTGACCCATGGAAACTAAAGACCATGGTATGACCTGTTGATACCCTGAAGCAGAAGCACAAGACCCGCCAGACATCCGGTAAGAATGGAGGTTATGCTTTCTGTCAGCAATAGATGGGGATTAAACCCACAGTTGCTACCAAAATTGAATCCTCATCCAGCAAAGTTAAAATGAAAGATGACTGAGTGTCTTATCAAGACTCACTTATCAAGTGAGGACTTATCAGGGAGACTTATCAAGGAGGAAAAACCACCTATTCTGTTATCATCCTATCCCTTGGTGCCCTGAGAGGTGTGGAATGTGATATATTAGCATAGCCTGGTAGTCAAGAGCATGGGCTCCAGAGACAGACTAATTGTCACAATCAGTGATTCCAATACTTCCCAGTGATGGACCTTGAAAAATTATGTAACCTGTCTCTTCCTCCATTTCTTGATCTGGTATAAAAAATGATAATAATTTTACCTTTTTCATACAATGACTATGATAATTAAATGAGATCATGAGTATAAAAGACTCAGAAGAGCATATAGCACAGAGGAAACACTCAATATGGCAGTATTATTATCCCACCATTGCTATCCCAGGTGAACAAGTTGAATAATTTACTCTGTGATTGGTCTCAACTTTCCAACCCAGGTGATGCTGTGCATGTAGGATATGTTTTCCTAAGTAACCCATTTAGTTCAGGAATATAGATTCCACCTTCAGTTGAAGGGTTGGGGTAGGAGCAAAAAATATTCATTTTTGTTTTAAGAAAGCATGGATTTTAGAGGGGGGTTGAGTTGTCAAAATAATATTTTGAGATTTTTAATTCATGTACTGCCCCCCCACCAGCAGGTTTCTCCCTATCTCTTTTCCCATTCAAACAGAAAGCAGGCACACTAACTACCTCCTTGCCCAAAAGACAGTGTATGATGGGTTGCCAATTTCCAAAATTAATGATCTAAGTAGTAAATCACTGTAGATATTTCTGAGCGAAAACACAAAAGAAGATTATTTAAAGCTAGTGTTTGCTAGAGAAATCGGGTTGTGAGTGGAGCTTCCCAACTCCACATGGAAGGAAGTTTCCCCAAGCTGGGGAGTATACAAGACAGAGAGATGTCAGGGACCAATAAAAGGCCAAGCTAGGCTCCAATCAACTCCAATCACAAAAGAGTTGGCAAGACCCTAGAGGGAAATGGTTTTACAGTGCAGCTAGACAAAATGGATTCATCATAGAATGTAACACTCACCTCTTCGGTGAGGTAAAAAGACCCTGGGAGAAAATGGTTTTATGATATGGTTATACAGAAGGGACTATTGAGTAAAGATTTCTGGCCCCTGAGGTGATCCAAAAGCATAAGGCAGTCACCACCCTGAAGAAGGTCAAGGATAGTTGGACAAGGAGAGTTGGACAAGGATAGTTGGCATCTCTAAAAACTTATGAAAACCAATGACCAAAGACTAGGGACACTATCCTATCTGTACCTCCTCTAATATGCAGATGGACTCCTCCCTCCCAATCCAGATGTGACCCTGGAAATTAACAGTGAGGAGGACCCCAGAAATAAAACACAGTGTTGTGGGGAGGGAGCTCATCAAGAAGACTGGACTTTAGCTTTCTGACAATCCCAGAGCTAGGAGTCTGACATGAATTTAATTTACACAAATAAAAGAAAATTTTGGACTGAGATTCAAACTTCTTTAAAAAAACAACAGGTGAAACTTAATCCATATTTACAAACAAATATCTCAGAGAAAAATCTCTCTCTTCCACATAGACCACACCTCATATTTTTTAGTATAATGCACCTTTGATCTACTAGTCTCAAACAACTGCATTTTAATATTTATTTATTTATTTATTTGGCTGCTTTGGGTCTTCGTTGCAGCACGTGGGCTTCTCTCTAGTGTAGCAACTTCTCTAGTTGTGGTGCAGGTTCCAGAGTGCATGGGCTCTGTAGGTGGTGGCACGCAGGCTCTCTACTTGAGGCGTGCGAACTCAGTAGTTGTGGTGCATGGGCTTAGTTGCTCTGCGGCATGTGGGATCTTAATTCCCCAACCAGGGATTGAACCCATGTCCCCTGCATTGGAAGGTGGATTCTCTACTACTGGACCACCAGGGAAGTCCCTCAAACAACTGCATTTTAGTTCGTGGTTTTTCCTTCTCATTTGCAGAAATAATGGCCTGATTAATTGATTTTACCACAAAGAAATAATTTGTTGTAAGAGTGTAGACAAGTCTCCTCCTTCAACAAAACTAAACCAAAACCTCCTCATCGCTTCAAAAATAAGTATTTCGACTTCTACTTTTCTCGTTACATTTTCATACATGGGTCAAACTTCCATGAAACTCACCCTCCAAAAGTAGGTTTTCTTAAGTGTGAGGCTTAGGAATGGATGCCTGGTCCCCAAATGATGGCAATAGAATGGCTTCTTGCCCCTTTCACAGCTCTTCTTCTGGTCTGTGATCTCAGATACATTACTAGTCTCTGCCCAATCATTCACAAGAATGCTCCATCCTACTTTTCCTTACCAATGTCACCTCTCTAAGCTTCCTCTTCACTTCCCAACCATGCTAAGCATGTTCAAACAGATCTTCAGAAGTCCTACCTCCTTTCTCTACACCTTTCGACTGATGTGCCTCCTGCTGTCTTCCCCATTTCCTACACCCACCACCATTGTTCTCTATCAGTAGGTCCTCTCTTCATTCTCTAAGAAACTACCCAAGACTTTACTTCCTCAGGCAAAAAGTGCTGCTTTGTCTCTGAACTTCCATAAAACTTTCCAATGTCTGCATTATAACACTTACTACAGTGACTATAATTATTTATGTGTCCCTCTCTTCTTAATAAACCACGTTTCTTAAGAAAAGGGGCAGGGTTTATTTTTTTTTAAATCTTCAGAGCTTGCATACCGCTTGTCATGGATAGGAGCTCAGTATTGATGAAAGAATGGCTGCATGAACTAGTACAAACTTTATAAGCCACTTCCAATTATTATTCTGAAGCACTTGCATTAGCTTAAGGCTTTGTGTATTTTAAAGCTCCATGAGAAAAGAGTCATCATGCATGCATTTAAAGAAAGGATATACATTTTTTGTAGTTTCAGTGAAATACCTTTTATAAAAGGCACTAAGTATTTTATCACATAGAGGTACATAAATGTTGTTGTCTCCGCCTTTTGACTAAAACACAACATAAAAATGAAGCATCGATAATTGATAATAGGGGATTACAAGGTAGGACTACCCCCAGTAATATGGGAATATTTCTTTGAGGGTCTGATAGGTAATCTGACATTTTTAGAATGGAAAAAAAAAAGTGTTGGGAGACGTCTGTCACCCCTGGAAGTTACCTGCAGGACTGGCTTCATTTGTATCATTATTAAAATATCTAGTGGTTCTGAGCAGACAATTATAGCATTTAAGCAGTTTCTCCTCTATACTCTTCTTGAAGATGTACTTTACAATTGTACCTCATTCCCTGAAAAAGTGTCCTCTATAATAATAAGATGGTAGATTACATTTACATTGCCAACTTCAATGGATCAGAAAAAATATATATGTAAAAATGAAAAAAAAATGAGAAGACTGAATTTTAATTTCTATCCCTAAAATCTAGAAGGAGAAATATATTAAAAGCAAAATAAAGCATGCTGACTTAAGACAATGGAAAAAGAGAGAGGACTATTCCTCATGTAGCAGAGTAGACAGATGCTCTAGAGAGTCAGCTTTGCTTTCTGGATATCAGGAAAAAATGTTTTATAAAGTCTGCACTTCCTAAGCTCTAATGAAGGATGATTTAGAAGGTGAAGCCAACCCGAGTCATCTTCCAACTTCACACTCCAATAGCTGCCAATGTTTATGGTTAATGAGGTGGACTTGGAGCCATGCCCTTAATCACCTTGACCCTGTGAAATCCTGTTTCTTAAACGTTTTAAACCCATGACCCTCTAAATCTTTCTTGTTCTGTGCATTTACAATAGCCAAGAAAACCGTCTCTTCTTTTTCTCTATGTACTTTGAATTGTAAAAACTAACATGTGTCATAGACACTTTTTCAATATATTGGGTTTACTGGTGATTTTGACATGTGTTTTTAGTGTGGGATTTGTACCACGTGTCAGCTCTCCTTATTGAAAGTGGGGTTAAAATATGAGAGCTCTACAACTTGTAGGTGAGGGTAGTCTGTATGAGCTGGCATGTTGTTATATGTTCTTCATGAGTGTTATTGAAGGAATTCAGTAACATAAAACATACAGAAGGCAGGAGGGAAAGTTTTAAACTTATCTTCATATTTAATTTTGTCTATAGCTTATACATTCATTATATATATTTTCAAGTACATTTCACTGAAATTTTTAAAAAACAAACATTATTTTTGTAGGCTTATCTGTAGTAGGAGAGAGTGCCTCAACTGTGAAACAGAGCCATAATTTCAATTTTTTCAGTTCAGTGGATTTAGAGAAGTGCTTTTTTATTCACTCAGAATGTGGTACTATCGAAAATAGGACTGAGTGTGGTACAAATTAATTACTCTATCATTATTAGGAAAGTATATGAAATTGAAGACAAGAAAATTTAATTTGTATACTTGGAAATAGCAGAGAATAAACATTTTTCTTTTCAGTATACTCTAGATTTTGGCTTATATGCCATTATAATGTTCATTGGGCTATATAACGCTTTTATTTAAAAATATAACCGATTTAAATGAGACACATCCAATGAGGGGGTCTGGTTACAATTTTTAAAATTAAATTAGATTTACTGAGTGCTTCACAAACTTTCTGAACATGACTGGGCCAATTTTATTTATTTATTTACTTATTTAATTTTGGCTGCGTTGGGTCTTCGTTGCTGTGTGTGGGCTTTCTCTAGTTGTGGCGAGCAGGAGCTGCTTTTCATTGTGGTGCGTGGGCTTCTCATTGTGGTGGCTTCTCGTTGCGGAGCATGGGCTCTAGGCATGTGGGATTCAGTAGTTGTAGTATGAGGGCTCAGTAGTTGTGGCATATGGGCTTAGTTGCTCTGCGGCATGTGGGACCTTCCTGGACCAGGGCTCGAACCCGTGTGTCCCCTGTATTGGGAGGCAGATTCTTAACCACTGTGCCACTAAGAAAGCCCAGGCTGGGCCAATTTTGAGAAGACCTGTACTCATTGATTATTTGAGTAGAAACCACATAACTTCATGGTTTCAAATGGATTCAAAGGGAAAAGAGACACAGCCCAGCGATTCTACACATGTTTAGTTTTGCAACTGAGAGTAATAGCCATAAATTAAGGTACTTCTTAAGTAAAACAGAAAGAAAGAAACAAAAAAAAATTTTAATCCCAACCTACATCAAATTTTGTACATTAAAGAGATAGGAAATTTGATTTTAATTTGTTTCTACATTGTCATTAAATAGAATCATCTGATCAAACTCTGCAGGTATTTGAGGATTCTCACTCTGAAAGTATACATTTTGCTACCATTCAACATATGCTAGATTCAGGCAATTCCTAGATATATAACTGCATTTTTAAAAAATTTTTATTGGAGTATAGTTGATTTACCATGTTGTTAGTTTTGGGTGTACAGCAAAGTGAATCAGTTATACATATATCCACTCTTTTTTAGATTCTTTTCCATTATAGGCCATTACAGAGTATTGAATAGAGTTCCCTGTATAATTGTACTTTAAATAGTACCAAAACACCTGTTGTATCATTTCACCTTGTATTGAGTATTTGGCCTGACACGTCTCAGGAACCAGGAAATATCTTCTGACATTTCTTAGGACAAGATTTCAAAGTATGTAGAAGTATCTGAGGAATTATTAAAATACAGATTTCTTCAATCTACCCTCAATGATTCTGATTCAATACTTCTGGGGAAAGACAGTGGAATTTGCATTTTCAACTACTAAACCAAGACATTCTGATGGAGGTGAGTTTTTGAAACACATTTTGAGAAACTCAGTCTTTAGGGGAGTTCTAGGCACCTTATGCTCACAGTTAATAAAAGAACAACATATAGTCCACTGTGAATGGTACTGAGTGTAGTGCAATAACGAAGTGGTTACCTTGTAAAAATTCAAATCTCTAGCAAAAGATGTTGCCTAATTTCTGCTTTTAAAAAACAATTTTGTCTTCCTGTGGAAAAACTATTTGTAGGATTGAGCTCAAGATTGAAAAATTACAGTTTTATCATAGCTTTAGGCTAAGGTTAAGAATATTATATAGTAGAAGTAAACTTGTCTCAGTGTTCCTTTTGTTTTGGCTGCACTGGATCTTAGTTGTGGCACTTGGGATCTTCTGTGTGACACTTGGGATCTTTAGTTGTGGCATGAGAACACTTACTTGTGGCATGTGAGATCTAGTTCCCTGACCAGGGATCGAACCTGGGCCCCCTGCATTGGGAGTGTGGAGTCTTAGCCACTGGACAACCTGGGAAGTCCCGCAATGTTTCTGAATGCCGTTTTTTTCCAAACCATTCACCCTGCTCTTTCATATATCTAGTCCTAAGTGTCTAATTGCCTTTGCTATCAATTCAACCCTTCAGGGGGTAATATTTCAAGCCTTTAACAGCTAATAAGGCCAGGGCAACTGTCAGTCATACAGACTCTAGAACCAGACAGAATGGATGGAATCTATTAAAAATTAGTCAGGAACAAGAGATCTGTCCTGGTGTCTGCCAGCTGAATTTAAGCCCTTTGGTATCCTAACTATGCTAGTTCACCTAAGCTTTTTGTTCTTGTTCTTATTTAGTTTCCCATGAATCAATATTTTTGTTTCTTTATCAAATGAATTTCACTTATGAATTACACGATTTCCATACTACCTTTGTGCTTTGATAGATATATTTTTAGAATAAACAAACAAACTAAACCTTAACTTAATAAGGAAGGTGCTCTACTTATCAAAATTTTTAGTACTGTGGTCTGCTAATTGGAAGATATGTTAGTATAGATGATATTGTTAGGTTTTTCTCTAGAAATTATTTATTTACTGAAAAATATTATTATGCCCATTTTATGTCAGAAACTGTATTAGAGATGTAAATGTAACTATCAACAATTTTGTATGAATAATTTTGTATAAATAAAAAATTTTATAAAGAAAACCTATCTTTACCTATTTGACTTGACTTATGTGAGCAGATATCAGTTTGTGGGCTGGGGGAAAGGAATGAAAGAAAAGTTGTATCTCCATGTGCACCAGCTACTACAGAGACAAAGGAAGTCAAGAAAATAATTAATTTCAAGTATAAGTATGTTTAGAGTAGAAGATGTGCTCAGGTCTCCCCTTATACCCCACCTATAGCCTACACATTAGCTATCCAGTATTATAGCATGGTGAGCTTTAAAGACTAAGTACCTCCTTTAGAGGAAAGAGGTGCCAACCCTCTTGCCCCTAAAAAATGCAGTGTAAAATCCTAATGTCTCAGAGGGTAGAAAATATAGCCATGCCAAATAGAACATGATGGTATGTGAAACTCAATGTTTATTTGTAAAACATAAGTCATAGTCCTTTTTGCTCTTTTAAATGGCAAATATTTTCTATATTTTCTCAGGATAAAAAACAAAACCAATGAATGATAACCTCTTTTCATCCTCCATGGAGTTGTCTATTATATCAGAATGTACTTTTAACCTGCAGACGTCATAGTCACACAATGGTGAACGAATTTAAAAGCTGTGATGAAACAAAACACGGGACTCTCCTGCCTCCCATGGAACAAGGAGGGAGGAGAAAGTATGGTCATAGGGAAGGTGTACTGAGAATTAACCATATCTCGAAATTATCTCTGCCTCTTTTCTATCATCAATCATCATTCATTTATATAAGATTTTCTGACAGTTAAAAATATTAGTTTTCTTTACAGGAGATTTTTATTAATAATCATTAATGGTGAGAAAAAATTAGGGGCAATGAGAATAAATGTTGAATAAATTATGGTAGAATGAATAATGCTCACATTTGTTTATCTTTATAGCTCTAGATATAATTATATACAAGTGTGTGTGTATGTGTATATATATATATACATATATATGTATATGTATATATGTATATATATATATATATATATATATACAGAGATAAATAGAGATAGATGATAGGTAGATAGTCAAGGTAGAAATGTTTGAAAATTTTAGGAAATACTTCACAAATCCTAAGTAAAATGTAAAAAGTAGAAGATGGGCATGGCTTTCTTGAGCTTCAGAAGTCAGTTGGTAAAGAGTTTGTACCGGAAAATGTATAGCTCAGCTATTTTTAAAAAATGCCTTCTCTTTCATAAATCCAAACTAGCATCTGCTGCAGAATGAGTCTGTGACCTAATGAGATTTTAAATCATCCATAGGTTGAAATATCAGTAATAATTTTCTAGGTGAGGGGATTTCTCTAACCAAGAGGAGTAACTGCCTTTGTTGCATTAATGGTAGATATACTGACTTGTTTGCTACCAAGTCATATGTAGTTAATACTTGGAGGATAAAGATATATTGAAATTGGAGCTAATTTTAAATGATAATCAATAAGGAAAATTGCTGATTTTTATGAGGCTAAAAACATTAAATTAATTAAATTATTATCTTGTGTGTTGAAGTACACAGGCACATAAATAAGGTAAACATTTTATCACTTAGATGTTTAAATTAGTATAAGACAATTTTAATAGGAGCTAATATCTGATATACGCATACCTATATGTTTTCAAATGTAGTTCTGTCTATTCTGCCTGAGCAAACACTAGTATTTTTTAGCTCTTTAAATATTTTGTCAGGTACCAGTACTACTTTTCCCAGTAAAGTGTTATTTATGGTTAGTATTACCATAAATCTGTCACTAGTATGAGAAAGAAATTCAATTTTCATACAAAAAATATATATTTTAAAAATAATAACTGCAGAGTTGCCTGATTTGGTCCAGTATTTTTCCTTCAGTTTCTTTAGCACTCTTTTCCCTCTCATCCCCCCACTTCCCACCTGACACACAGGTAAGTTGAGCCATTTTCTTCCTGATCTTGGGTGGTCTGACTCACTAACAAGCTTCTTCAGCAGACTTAGAGATTTTAATGCTAGATAAATGACATTGATATCTGCTAATTAAACTACTGTGGGATTTGATAGACCCAGAGATCTTTTATTATATTACTTTATCAATTCTGAGGAAGCCCATTGTTTCAGTTTTCAGTTAAGCCTTTTTCATTTTAAAGACATCTAACTATAGAAGGTTTATATTTAAATTAAAAGTTCCTTTCTTAAATTTATATTAAAAGAACTAGTTTTAAATTTTCAGGATTATGTTCTTTGTGCATTTATATCATTAATAGCCTGGATTCTGGAACCAGACTGACTGGATTTGTATCCCAGCTCTATCACTTTTTCTCTGTGTGATCCTGGGAAAATTACTTACATTCTTATGCCTTGGTTTCCTCACGTGTGAAAATGGGGATAATAGTAACTTGCCACATTAAGCTATTAAAACATTTTGAGGGGTTAATTAGTTAAAATATGTGATGATTTTAGAAGAGTGCCTGGCATACAATTATTATTTTTAACAATAATATTAAAATATTGTGTAAGAGTAGAATAGTGTAATAGTATTGCTCACCTTATTTCTGTTCAAAAGTAAAACTTTAAAACCTTAATGCCATCTTTGAATTCACAATAAATAAAAAAGAGAAAAGACTGATATTTAGTATTTGTCACTGTAAAGTCAATTTTTATCTTTTTAATTACAAATTTAATACAAAATCAGTAGAATTGACTGAGAATGACTTTATAGAACCTGAAATATTAAATCACACAATTCAGAAATATTTATATTTTCTTACGGCAGTAAAATATTGGCATATGAAAAAGCATGTGTGAAGTCATTATCAGTGTGAATGGGAAGGCCTAGTTTTGATTTTAAAAAGAACAAAACAAACTAAAAATTCATGGTTCAACTTAGTATCCATAGATTTAAATACTGTTTTGTGACTATAAGATGTCATCTTTTAGGAGTTGAATAGTTTTAAAATGTGGAATCTAAGACTTTGTCTATGGCTTTATAGACCCAGGGAGCCGCTTATCAAATCCAGAAAGCTCAGCAACCTGTAGGACAGTTCCGTGGAAATTTCTCATGAAAATAAATCAGAAACCCATAGGAAAGAACCACTAGAGGTCATTCAATCTAACTTTTTGACTGTCCACACATGTACATTTATATTATATGCAATCTGAAGCACTTATTGCATAACATCGTTTATTAAAGACATTAAATTGTTCTTCCATGTTCAAGTATAACTTATTCATTTCAGTTGCCCCTACAAAGAATGTGTGGAGTACCAACATCAATGCATATGGAAAAACATGTGTCATTTTGACTCAGTGGAATTCATTTTGATATGCAGGTTTTCTTAATACAAGTGAAAACTTTTCAAACTCACTCCCAAGTCAATAATACTATATAATGTGATATTATAGATCAGACAATGTCACAGCAGTTTTGCAAACCTTACAACAACCCTATAATTTTATTTCCTTCATTTAACAGATTATAACATTGAGGATCAAAAAGGTAAGTGATATGACTACATCCATATAACGGATTAATGATGGGAATAGTGACTTGAGCAAAAACATCTTGTATCTACAACTCAAGTTCTTATTTAGCACTATGCTACCTTTTGCAAATTACACTCCAAGTAAACCCTCAAGATGTTTTTCTAAAATTACAGTTAGATGCATGCTGTAAGACTTTTTCATCTCCAGTTAAATGTTAAAATTTCCCAAATTTCATCTTTTTCTTTTAGATATTAAAAAATACTCCTTTTTCCTCTACCTTATAGCTTAATGTAGTAATAATACTTATGTATTAAGTGTGTACTACAAGCCAAATATTATGATCAACTCTTTGAAAGATTATTATGCTTAATCTTTGTAATAGCATGGTCAAGTATTATTATCTCAATTTAAAAGATGAATAAAATATGGCTTAAGATAGTTAAGTTAATTGAAGAATTGTTGAATGGTAAGAGATGTATTGAATCATGTTAGTCAACTCCAAATTCCATGTTCTCAAACATTCTCTTAAACATCTGGAAAAATAAAAATGGAAAGGAAGATGAACAAGGAAAAAATGTGATGGGGTAGTCTGTAGACAAGTGCATGAAGCTAGAAGGCTGAAATATATATTTAAAAACATATTTTCAAGTAGTTCCCCCAAATCATAAACCAGATAGAAGAATTTTTTTTAAATAATATAACAGTGTAAAAAAATTTAAGTTGTATAACTAACTAAACTAAAAGGAGAAAACAAGGGAGGAAAATTGAGATATTGGAAACTCTTAATAGAAGTAATAAGAGTTTAGATATTAAGACACAGGATGAGACAATATGGGAACAAAAAGAGCAAAGAGTTTAATGGGAACACACATTTTCTATATGAAAGTAACAAAGATTCTGGAAGACCCCAAGGCTACCATGAGGAGAGTCTGGTGCAATCCAAGACACAAAGGAAGAAAAGAAAAAGAACATGTCAGTGGTTTCATATTTCTTTTGGCAACAAGAAGCTTCAGAATTACATCTGTTTTTCCATTTCCCTTTACTTCTAGTTCTGCGCTGGATTTGAAACTCCAAAGGACCAGTAAATTCTATCCTATACCTTGATAATCCTGCATAAAACACAGAAAAGTGTATTATTGATTAAAAATAGGATTATTTGAAAATAAAGTCATTATATCCTGTTCTCCAAACTTGACAAATTGTGTTGTTAGGATTTCAACATTTGGAGTCATACAATTCGTTACCTTTTCTCATTTGAAGTAGGTGAAGGAGAAATGGAGATAGAGGAGCCAAAGGCAACACCAACATTGACTTCAATGCAAGTAACATTTCAGCTGAAATTGCTTATTTTCTGTGTGTTTATATTTGCACCTGGAAGTCTTAGGCGATCAAATTGGCAAGTAGAACTATGACTTCTAGAGCAAATCCTGGAGCCCTACTTCACAACACAAAATGGGCACTGGAACAATAACATGTGTATTTCAGTCTTTATAGGAATATCTTTGGGTCAGGAAATAGTATTTTTGGCCATAGCCTTTTCATCATTCTCTTAGATGGCTGTGAAAATCTTGTGCAGAGAATGTATACTCCAGAAGTCAAAATAAATTAGAAAGATCTTCCTTCATGAACTTCATTTATTTAAGGCAACTGGGGCCCACTACTTCTGTGACTTTGGGCAAGTCACCTTCCATTGTCCTCTCTATTTTCATTCTATAGATGTATTGTTTAAGGCAAGATAATTTATAAGTTTGCTTTAAGCTTTGGTTATTACACTTACTTATAATAACATGACTGAAATGAATTATCAGGCAACAGACATTAAGTACATTTTTAATAACTGTACTGTGTAAAGGATAGATTGGCTTCAATCATTTAATAACTAGGTGTATGTCAGTTATGTGTTAAATATTTGATTACATTCTTAACATGGCAACCAAAAGAGCAAGTTATTAAGGATATGCTTGTATTTCTGTTACTGAATTCAGGATGCCTCCAATATTGGTGTCACACTTGGGTAAAGGATTTGGAGACGCAAGTGTTGCTCCCCTTTCTCTTTTCTTTCTTTGTAACTGCTGCCTCAGAGGATAAAGGGGCATGATGCTGACCACATGTAAATGTCTAATGGCACTCTGGAGTTTCCTTGCAATTTACACTTTAGAAAGCATAGCACTCTTGTAAATGTGTCCCTTCCCCACAGGAGCCACTAATCTCACAGGAAGGGAACGGGGAGGGGCTGGAATCTCACACAGTTTAGAGATTTACAAGTCTGTGGTGAAGATTGGTATGTAAATTGCTGGGAAGCCCAAGAGTATATTTAAAGCTAAGGGACACTTAGATCCTTCCACCTGTTTGAAACTAATTAGATAGCTCGGGAGTTATAAGGAATAGGAAGATGCCTGGCCTGATCCTAAACTTGAAGCCCTCTGCCAAAGAGAAGAGGAGAGTTCACTGAGCTGCCCAAGCCCCATTTTGTATCAAGCATTTAAGTTAAAGAGTCAGAAGATTCTCAGAGCAGGTAGAACTTCTAACTTATATGGAAGATTAATAAGAATAAGGGCCTTGCTTTTAGAATTCAAAAATCTTCAATATTTAAGTGACGTGATTGTGGTTTCCATAACACAGCAGAGGGCTTTAAACTCCTCCATTTTTATTTCCTGTTAACTGAGAATATCCTATTGGACATTTCAAAGTAGCCTCCTCCCCTTTTAACCTAGTGGAAACAGAATGCTGCCAGAGGGTCATTTTGACACATAACCCAATCAGAATCACTGCATCAATGACCTCAGGCAAAGGTTTCAGATCCACAGTATTGTACAGTCCAGCAATTCAGAGCATTTGGAAGCAAAAAGCCCGAAGTTTGAATCTCACCTTTTTCACTTAAAAGCTATGTGATCTGTGCAAATTATTCTGTTTCCTCATCTATAAAATATAAATAATATCATCACCTATTGCTGAGGCTTGTGTCAAATAAATTAGAACAAATAAAGCACTTATCATTGTGCCTATCTCCAAGTTACTGTTTAATGAATGCAGATACTGTTATTTTGTATTTGTTTTTAATGACATTTTAAACATTCCTATCAATATTATTCATAATTCTAGTTAAAAAAAATAAACCATACTGAAAAATGGCAGTCCTCTGTTCATACCTTCCTTATCCTTGATTCACCCTCCTTGAATACTTTCATTGTTTCTTCTGATATGTCACTTCTGACTTCTAAATAATGTGCTTGTATTTCTGTTTCTTGATTTGTCAATTTTTCTATTACCTGTTTTTAATCCTACAATTTACCCTAGGATCTGTAGTTTCTAGTTCTCCCATCTCAGATTTTCTGTGATTTTGTACCCTGAATTGGCTTGCTTCTCATTGGTATAATTCATTGCATATATTATATTGATACTCTCTTATTTTCTATTTTTTCATTTTTATATATTTACTGTCATTTTATTGGGGTCTTGAGGTACAGGAAACAGTACTAGTGTTCAATCCCACCATGTTTAACTAAAAATAACTTTATTGATATTATTCATCATTCTTCTCTAATAACTTTCTTATTTCCACTGATAGTTAATGGCATATATGTTTCAGGACCTCATAAAAAACGGCATTCTCTATATTGACGTCACTAAGACAAGTTATATTTGTGACTATTCTGTTTTCCACACTTCTACTTTTTTAACCCTTTTTCACAAGTTTTTAAAAATGCTTTCTTTACTTTCTATAGTAGGTTGAATAGTGTCACACCTGTCTCCCTCAATTCATATCTACAGGAAGCTCAGAATATGACTTTATTTAGAAATAGGGTCTTTACAGATGTAATTAAGGTAAGGAGAGAGATGAAAGCACACTGGATTAGGGTGAGTCCTAAGTCCAGAGAGAGTGTCCTTATAAGAGACAGGAAAGGACACACAGAGGACACAAGGAAGAAGGCAAAGTGAAGACTGAGGCAGAGATTGGAATTATGCTACTATAACCCAAAGAAGCCTGGCTAGAGCCACAAGGAGCTGAGAAAGGAAGGAAAGGATTCTCTCCTAGAGCTTTCAGAGGAAGTGTGGCCCTGCTGACACCTTGATTTTGGACTTCTGACCTTCAGAACTGTGAGAGGATAAATTTCTGTTTTTATAAGCTGCCAAGTTTGTCACAATTTGTTATGGCAGCTCTAGGAAAGTAAAATGCTCTCCAATCTACAAATATAGCATTAGTTCAAATAATACTTATCTCTCATTTGAACATTTCAACCGTCTCTCCACTAAATTTTCCTCTCCCGTGAATTGTCTGTGCTGTTTCCAATGACATTGGTCCTTTGTTATCTATCTTTTCTGTCTTTCATTTTGACCAGGCTAATCACATTTATGGTGGCCTCTTCTTTTGCTAGAGGGCACTTAAAGTTGCCTTAGACTAAGACACTTAATTAAAATTACTCTGGGTCTGGATTACCTCTCCTTTGAATTAACTGTCTTTTCTCCACTAATTATACATCTCTTAAAATTCTTTGATGTGTCAAGAAGTTGACCCAAATTACTAATGAGAGGAGACGGTATATATCCAGTCTAAACATGAACTGTTTATCATATCATAAAGGTTATATCTGGCTTACTTTTACACATAAGACAAGTACTTGTATATATTTTCATGTAAATGTCTCAAGTTACTTTATATTTTAGATTACTAGTGTTACAATATCCATGTTGTAAATAGCTAGAGTAAAATTATCAACTTCACATTTTAAATTCTTTCTAATGACCTAATAATAAATCATATCATGACTTGTTTTACAGATGCTAATAAAGAAAATGTTGGAAAAGTACATGTAATTTTTCAGATAAATCTCAGGTTTTTTGTTTGCGACAGCACAGACCATAGCTAATAGCACTAGAATAATTAAAGTAAGGAATTATAAATCACTTTAACAATAAAAGTGCCACACAAAGGTTCAGAAGTAACTCTTCTCTCTAGATACAATAAAATAATATATGTTTCATAACTTTAGTGAAACAGAGATATTTTATATTACTAATGAGGTTTATACTAGATTATTTGTTAATAAGTAGAGCTAGAAATAACTAGAATCACATTCTTTAATTATTTAATTCATTTCAGTGGAAGAGTAAGAATTCCCAGATGTTGTTTGTGATGCTATTAAAACAGAAAGATATGATGAGTTTTTGTATAAGTGAGTTTTTTTATAGAGCAAAATATATTACACAAAAACAATGATTCTCATAATTTTTGTATTATATGGGCTTTAAACTTATTATGTTGAAAAAATATTTGTGTTTTCAAAATTAAATTGGTGGGTCTTCCCTGGTGGCACAATGGTTAAGAATCCACCTGTCAATGCAGGGGACACTGGTTTGAGCCCTGGTCTGGGAAGATCCCACATGCTGCTGGAGCTGGAGCAACTAAGCCCGTGCACCACAACTACTGAGCCTGCACTCTAGAGCCCATGAGACATAGCAACTGAAGCCCATGTGACACAACTACTGAAGCCCGTGGGCCTAGAGCCCGTGCTCCACAACAAGAGAAGCCCGGGCACCGCAACAAAGAGTAGCCCCTGCTCGCTGCAACTAAAGAAAGCCTGCATGCAGCAACAAAAATAAATAAATAAATACATTTATAAAATTAAATTGGTAATTAGTTGGTAGGTTGTTTTGACCCCCAGTGTCCAAATCAAAGCATATAAATAAATCAGAAACCTCATATTTATACATATTTTACTGATAAATTCAGCCCAAAATTCTGGAATCCATCCAGTTGTGGGAATTCTGGAATGCACCATTTAACAATTGAGCATATTGTACTGAAGATAGGCAGAAATGTTTAAAATCTAATTAAGGTGTTTTAAAAGTGTAAGCTTTTGACATGTTCCTGAATTACAACTGATTCATTACATATGTAAGCATACTGGATGTCTATACCTTTAAAGTGTTTAAGAGTATAGAAGTACATTCCGGGAAATAACATTTCTGGAGAAAGAAGATATTTCATTGCTTAAATTTATCTAGGGAGAAAATTCTGATCAGTCTGGTGAACTATGTCTATTATGAAATGAGCCAAATTTTTAGATCTGAACTGCTATGACACAGATTAATTCTGTCATTATTTCAAATCTAATATTGTCAGTATGTCTCTTACTACAAATAATCACTCACTTTCTAATATCTATTGCAATTTTAGCCCCTATGCACAAAGCTCCTCTTGATCAGCCAACACTATCCCCAATCTCTCTGTCAATAGCATAAGAATAGCCATGAAATTCAATACAAAGCAGAATAAAACAGAGAGTTCTTAAAGAGCATTTGTGCTCAAATTTGTAAGAAATGAACTCTCAAACAGAAAAGTGCCAAATCTCATCTAAGTTCCCAAGCATAATTATCTCATTTTATGTTTTCACTTTTCCTTTCTCTTTTCATGTACAATTTGCCACATTTCTTGAAATTCTACCATTTTGGAAAACACAAGTGGCTTTAAAAGTAGGAAGGTGTTAAAAATCTTTTCCAGATTAATGTTACTTAACTTAGGCAGTCCCCATTTTATGTATTCAATGCACATTGATTATGTCCTGCTCTGCTCCAAGCATTTTAGAGGAATAAAGGTGTTGAGAATGCCTTGGATCTAGTGCCGTTTTGAAGCTCTACAATGAGGACCTGCAGCAATACCTTGGCCCTGTGCATGTTCTAATATTGAGTTTCCTCTTTTGCAATTTTTCGATGTTTAGTTTCATGTGCATCATCGTATAATAGTTAAGATAATTAATACATATATGGCTTGTAAAACACTTTCAAACGTATTCAATATTTTCCACTTGTTCTTTCTGCCTTTGTTTACAGAATAGGAAATATTTCATATATTACAGAATAGAAAGTATTTCATAAATGAGCAATCTATGGTGTGGAAGATTGTATAGCTGATAAGTTTCGGAGCCGGGTTTTCCTCATGTCGATTGTAGTGATTTTTCTCTGAGTTCTTCCATTTCTAAACTATGCCCTCAGATTCTCAGACTGGACTGGAAGTTCATAGGGAGTAATGAAGTTCTAGAGATAGTAGCTCAATGACGGCATTGAATCAGTCTTGCTATGTTGGATTCTAGTTCTCCCAAAGCTGAATTAATTTCTCTGTTCTCTTTGAGTCCTGCTATTTACCTCAAGTCTTCTGGTGCTCGGATTCATGACCCTCGAATTTGGATTCTAATGTTTTGCTTAGACATTAATAATGCCATTTTCCCTTGTTCATCTCTCAACATCTAAACTGATTTCCTGCTCCTTTGATTGTTGATAATGTCTTGCTTCTTCAATGCCTGGATGGTCATGTTCACCTTGAGCACAGATATGCTTTTGGGTGAATGCATTCACACATTTCTTCACTCTTTTTCCATGGATTTTTCTCCTGGTATCCCTATTTGATAACCTTTAGAATAGCCAATCCCAATTTTCTCTAGTCTGAAACTCTTTGATGCAGAAACTGTTCTCATTTATCTTGTGTGTCCATCCTCTAGTATAGTGTTTGCACAAATTGATGCCCTGATACACATTTTTTAAATTAATAGTAATAATAACACAATAACAACAGCTAAAGTTTCCATATTGTTTATCTATCATTGTTCTAAGAGCTTGAAATACACTATTCAATCTATCTTCATAAAAACTTTATGAGCTAGTTACTAGTACTGATGTCCATTTTACAGATAACTACACAAAGACACAGGGTGATTAAATAAATTGCTTAAGGTCATAAAATGCATTAGTGGCAGAACCAGGATTTGAGCCCTAGAAGTCTGGTTCCAAATTCTGTGACCTTAACCACTTTTCAAATGAAGGAATTGGTTGTTTACATGTTAACCCTTCATTCAGTCCTAGGACTCTTCCCATGTTTAACAGACCACTGCAGTGCACGTGAATGGATGTACACCTGAAGATTGAAAAGGAGCACAGAAATAAAGATGCTGACCCAAAGGAAAATTCTACCCATCACAGTATTCTAACTAGTGTTGTACTTGACTCTACTTTCCCCTTCTTCTTGGTTCTCGAATCTTAGAATCCATCTCTTAGATTACATATTTCTAAAACACATGAGGTCTATATTAGGCTAACTTAGAAAACCAATATTGTTTTAAGGTAAAATTCATTTTGAGTTCAAAACAAAAACACTCATAAATAAAATTTCAATATCACATGTTCTCAAGTTACAGTCCTACCTGCATACACACACAGACACCCAAACACACACACCCAATCTTGTTTTTTTTTGAATTAGGAAGTCCCTTCTTGCAGTATACAATCATAGCTTCCCTTTCCGAAACAAAAATTGCTATTCCTTAATTTTACTTTGAAAGTCTATAGCTAAAAAAATAATTAATTATTGATGTATTTATAGAAAGAGTGGCCTAATTAAGACAGTGAATGGGAATGTGGTATTTGAGCCATCAGGTGAAATAGCAGGGCCTTGTTATTAAAATTTTTCTTTGCAATAGCAGAGGGAAGAAAACATTTATATTGGGCCGTTTGCTAGGCTGTAGAGACTAAATCGGCTTTGTGATTCTTAGTTTTTGAACTTTTGTGATGATGATGTTAATGATAATTTTATTTTGGTTTTTAAATCCTTAAGGCCAAACACAGTAGACTTATGTATTTTTTATCACCATTTAGAAGCTGTTTATTTGTAGTGATCTACACAGGAGAATTATACTAGGAACAAATTTGGATGCTTTTCAGTGTAGACATTGCTCTGTAATATATAATAGGGATTAAAATTTATTATGCATTTTGTATATTAACATAGTCATCCATAACCAGTATGTTTAAGGTTCTATATCATTAAATATACCACATCAGACACAGAAGCAGAAATCTTCAAAGGTCTATAAATCAGTTGCATAGCTAGGCATTTGATAATGAAGAAAATCCATTTGGAGAGGAAAAATTGCAAAAGGAAAACAGTTTATTCATAATCATACAAACACATGAACAGTCATTATCATAAGGTATGTAATGATGTCTGCTTTGAAAGTAAAATGAGCAAAGCTACATATTTTCCTTTGGATCTAGATCACAAAGGGTCAGATTCTGACTCTATCATTTGTTATGTGTTATACTCACAGCAAGTAACTATCTCTCTGTGTCTTAGCTTTTCTGAAAATTAGGAAATAGTGAGGAAGTATGAGGATTATCAAGGTAATATTTGTATAATGCAAAGAACAAAACCTGGGACAAAATATGTCTTCCTTAAGTGTTAGTTATGGGATAGTTTTTCTTAGAATTAGACATAATATAATAATCATATTTCTTTATTTTTTCCTTTTTTAACAGCTTTATTGAGGTATAATTCACATATCATACAATCTACCTAAAGTGTGTAATTCATTGTTTTTAGTATATTCATAGATATGTGCAACCATCATTACTGTCAATTTTAGGATACTTTCATCTCCTTAAAAAGAAACTCTTTACCCGTTAGCTATCAGTCCTGTGTTTCCAATCTCCACCCTCAGCCCTAGACAACTACTAATCTACTTTCTATCCTTATTCTGGACTCCCATATGATTGGAATCATATAATATGTGGCCTTTTGTGTCTGGCTTCTTTCACTTAGCATAATGTTGTTTTTTTCTTTAAACATCTTTATTGGAGTATAATTGCTTTACAATAGTGTATTAGTTTCTGCTGTATACGAAAGTGAATCAGCAATACATATACATCTATCCCCATATCTCCTCCTTCTTACGTCTCCCTCCCACCCTCCTTCTAGGTGGACACAAAGCACCAAGCTGATCAACCTGTGCTATGTGGCTGCTTCCTACTAGTTATCTATTTTACTTTTTATTTTACATTTTGTAGTGTATATATGTCCATGCTACTCTTACTTCATCCCAGCTTACCATTCCTCCTCCCCGTGTCCTCAAGTGCATTCTCTACATCTGCATCTTTATTCCTGTCTGTCCCTAGATTCTTCAGAACCATTTTTCTTTTTCTTTTTTAGATTCCACATATATATGTGTTAGTATATGGTATTTGTTCTTTTTTCTCTGACTTACTTCACTCTGTATAACAGTCTCTAGGTCCATCCACCTCACTACAAATAACTGAATTTTGTTTCTTTTTATGGCTGAGTAATATTCCACTGTATATATGTGCCACATCTTTATCCATTCATCTGTCAATGGACACTTAGCTTGCTTCTATATCCTGGCTATTGTAAATAGAGTTGCAGTGAACATTGTGGTATGTGATTCTTTTTGAATTACAGTTCTCTCATGGTATATGCCCAGTAGTGGGATTGCTGGGTTGTATGGTAGTTCTATTTTTAGTTTTTAAAGGAACCTCCATACCATTCTCCATAGTGGTTGTATCAATTTACATTCCCACCAACAATGAAAGAGCATTCCCTTTTCTCCACATCCTCTCTAGCATTTATTGTTTGTAGACTTTCTGATGATGGCCATTCTGATCGGTGTGAGGTGATACCTCATTGTCATTTTGATGTGCATTCCTCTAATGATTAGCGATGTTGAGCATCCTTTCATGTGTTTGTTGGAAGTCTGTATATCTTCTTTGGAGAAATGTCTATTTAGGTCATCTGCCCATTTTTGGATTGGGTTGTTTGTTTATCTGATATTGAGCTGCATTAGTTGCTTGTAAATCTTGGAGATTAGCCCTTTGTCAGTTGCTTCATTTGCAAATATTTTCTTCCATTCTGAGGGTTGTCTTTTCCTTTTTTGTATGGCTTCCTTTGTTGTGCAAAAGCTTTTAAGTTTCATTAGGTCCCATTTATTTATTTTTGTTTATATTTCCATTTTTCTAGGAGGTGGGTCAAAAAGGATCTTGCTGTGATTTATGTCATAAAGTGTTCTGCCTATGTTTTCCTCTAAGAGTTTTAGAGTTTCTGGCATTATATTTATGTCTTTAATCCACTTTGAGTTTATTTTTGTGTATGGTGTTAGGGAGTGTTTTGATTTCACTTTTTTACATGTAGCTGACCAGTTTTCCCAGCACCACTTACTGAAGAGGCTCTCTTTTCCCTATTGTATATTCTTACCTCCTTTATCAAAGATAAGGTGACCATACGCGCATGGGTTTATCTCTGCACTTTCTATCCTGTTCCATTGATTTAAATTTCTGTTTTTGTGCCAGTACCATACTGTCTTGATTACTGTAGCTTTGTAGTATAGTTTGAAGTCAGGGAGACTGATTCCTCCAGCTCCATTTTTATTTCTGAAGTTTGTTTTGGCTATTTAGCGTCTTTTGTATTTCCATACAAATTAACCTTAAGCCACAGGCTCCCCCCACAATCTGTTGCAACAATGTTGATGTTGTAACATCCTCAGGCACTCCATGTGTTCTCCTGGGGAAGTTGTCCCTGGATCACGGGACCCTGGCAGTGGTGGGCTGCACAGGCTCCAGGGAGGGGAGGTGTGGATAGTGACCTGTGCTTGCACACAGGATTTTTGGTGGCTGCATCAGCAACCTTAGCATTTCCTGCATGTCTCTCGTGTCCACGCTGATAGCCGCGGCTTGCGCCCATCTCTGGAGCTCATTTACGTGGTGCTCTGAATCTCCTCTCCTCGTGCACCCCAAAACAATGGTCTCTTGCCTCTTAGGCAGTTCCAGACTTTTTCCCAGACTCCCTCCCATTTAGCTATGGTGCGCTAGCCCCTTTCATGCTGTGTTCATGCAGCCAACCCCAGTCCTCTCCCTGGGATCTGACCTCTGAAGCTGGAGCCTCAGTTACCAGCCCCCACCCATCCCGGCAGGTGAGCAGACAAGCCTCTCAGGCTGGTGAATGATGGTTGACACCAATCTTCTGTGCGGGAATCTCTCCACTTTGCCCTCTGCACCCCGGTTGCTGTGCTCTCCTCTACGGCTTTGAAGCTTCCCCCCTGCCCACGTCCTGTCTCTGCTCCCTCCCAGTGGTGCAGGTCCTGTCCCTATTCTTTTGTCTCTGTTTTTCCTTTTTCCTTTTGCCCTACCCAAGTATGTGGGGATTTTCTTGCCTTTTCGGAAGTCTGAGGTCTTCTGCCAGCATTTAGTAGGTGTTCTGTAGGAGCTGTTCCACATGTAGATGTATTTCTGATATATTTGTGGGGAGGAAGGTGTCTTACTCTTACTTGCTCAAGAGTAAGTAAGTCTTACTCTTACTCCATATCTCACTCCTCTGCCATTTTGAAGATCCCTCCTCAATCATAAGATATTTCTAATCCATTATTTTAAAATTCTGAAAATAGAAATCAACTCTATTCATAGCTTAATATCTTGAAGAATACTGCTTTAGAATCTAGAATTTTTAATACCTCCAAATTAGCATAATATCCTTTGATTCCAAATGCTTAGTAGCATTTCTCTGTTAAATCTTATGAATTTATTAATTTTAAAGTTTTTCTTCTTTTTAGCTGTCATTTTACATGTATACAAATAAAGATACTTAGAAAAATGATAGAACATAGATCTTTTAGATTTTATAGATTTAGTGGACATCAGTTAATCATAGAGCAATTATAGGGATCATGACTAATAAATTAATTCTATCATTGGGGATATGAACTACTGATCAAAGATGCAATTAATTGTAAAGAGATCCATTAATCCAAAAATACCACACACACACACACACACACACACACACACACACACACACACACACACGACATACATTCCATGTACTCATATATAATAGCTGAGATCCAATGACATGATAAATATACTCACACAACAGAAATGAGTCCCCAGAATTGTAAAGGTGTTATTGGAGCTATAGCCACTGGCCTTTTGGACTCTAAAGATTAGAAAATAGGAGTGGAAACAAGAAGATTGGTTTCTGAAAGGAAAGCACTAAGATTTCTCTGAGTCACATGGTTCTCCCTATTCAGTCTCAATGGTTAAAGCCTGGGATTGAGGAAAAAAATGGATTCTCTCTGCTTCGTGAAAAAGTAGATTCCTCTCCTTCAATTCTGAATAAAATGGCTGTTGACTTGTTACTTGTAATATGGCATCATAGAAAGCTGCTGACTTCAGGAAACAGAGATACAAAATCACAGCCTGTAATTGGATTTCTGATATCCTCGATATCTTTACAAAATGGAAACTGCCATTTTAATGACTGCACCTGGTCTGTGCTAGAAGAAGGCAATCTCAAAACTTCAGAATTGCTAGAAAGGGGAGAAAATAATGAAAATGCAAAATAAAATCAAAGAAAAACAAGCAAACACATACACACAGATGCACACACACACACTCATCAATAACAACAAAACAAAATCAAAGTTGCCAAAATGTGCCGATTCAAAACATGCCTACAAGTCTAAACTTCTTTAAAAATTCAAGAAATTAAATAATAAAGAAGACAGTATCAAATCAAGTAATGAAATACACATTCACTCCAGGAGAAACTTATTAGAATCAGTCTGAGAATTTAAAATAATTGGAGTTTGGATGCTCAAAAATTGTCATAATACTTTTTAAAAATAAATTATACATATGAAAGTAAAACCAATTCTCATAAATAAAAATGGTAGATATGCAAAAGAATAAATTAATAAATAAGAAATAGTTTCACAGAAATTGTAATGACTGAAAGGTTACATTTTGTGTGACCCATATATGAAAGCTAGCCCCAAACCAGCATAGAGCAAAAAAATGTATATATGCAACATGATATATAGTTTCAGAATTCCCACCAGATATGAGAAATTCAAGTGAAGAAAATAACAAAGCATCAAAATTTGAAGGGAAATAACTAGGATGGTTCCAGAATTGATGAAGTTTCCTGAGATATAAAATTCAATGCAAGTTCCAAGCAGAAAAGAGAAATGAACATCTTACATCTGATCATATCAGAGTGAAACTGAAGAATAACAAAGATAAAGAATAAGTGACAAATTTATGACAGCAAATATGCAGTAGACTTTGAACCACCAATGTTTGTATCTTCAAATTACTTTGTGTAAATAATAGTCAACTTAAAATTTAATATGTAGTGGATATATCATCCAAAGTGAGAGCAAAATAAAGCTAGTTTTGGACTAAAACAATGAAAGATTTTAAAGCTTAAAATCTCGCATATTACTTTAAAATAGTTTCTTTTAAAATAAGAAAGTAGAATCAGAGAAAAGTATGAAATTTAAGAAACAGAGCTAAAAAAGTAATTGATAGAAATATGGTTAATAAATCCAACTGTTTAATATAAAAATTAATATTTTTGAGTTTGTTTTAAAAAGATAAAAAAATCAAGACTATCATAAATAAGATGAAAGTGAGGATAGGGAATTTAAAGGGTACTTAAACATGCTAAAGTCATGTGTGTTTGTTAAGTTACTTTAGTTATGTAATTATGTTTAAAAATATACTCAGAAAATAATAAAACTAATGTCTGTTTCTTCAAAATGATCTGAGGGAAATAAATGTGGAAACTCATTACAACAGAAGGCACAAAAATGAAAAAAGTAAAAAAAAATAAAAATAAAAAAGGAAATGAAAAACAATCAAAAATAAAAATATCATAGAAATAAGTAAAAACATAAATAATCACAAAAATTATGAATTGTTAATATAATCTATAGAAATATGGGAGATTAGCAGATTAGTTAAATAAATCAAAATCTACCTGAATGATTTAAGAACATTATATTCTAATCTCCTAATTTATAGAGATTGAGGGGGAAAAAAAGATGAAAATCCACGGAATGTACAAAGCCTACTCAAAAGAAAACTGGTTCAAAATTAGAATATCAGACAAGCTATTGTTAATGGAAAAATGTGCTAATATACATAAAAAGTGAACAAAAGATAATCTATCAAGAAAAGAATTGTGGGCTTCCCTGGTGGCGCAGTGGTTGAGAATCCGCCTGCCGATGCAGGGGACACGGGTTTGTGTCCCGGTCCGGGAAGATCCCACATGCCGCTGAGCGGCTGGGCCCGTGAGCCATGGCCGCTGCGCCTGCGCGTCCGGAGCCTGTGCTCCGCAATGGGAGAGGCCACAGCAGTGAGAGGCCCGCAAAAAAAAAAAAAAAAAAAAAAAAAAAAAAGAATTGTGAGCTTGTTTGTACTTAAAGCATAGCCTAAACATATATGCTATATATATAATATATTTTTAAAGCTATAAAAAAATAACAAGAAGAAATTGATGAATTCATAAGTGGAATGGGAAAGAATTCAACACATTATTTTAGAAACTGGTGGATTAAATAAAAATAATTTTTAAACAAAAATATTCTTTACATATTAAATCTTTAAATTATATTTAATTAATATCTTTGCTCACAATTGTTACTTATATCTCATATCTTTCTTCTCTAATTACAGGTGACACTTGAACAATGGGGGGTTGGGTGTTGTTAAGGGCATCTAAAAACCCATATAATTTTAGAGTAGGCTCTCTGTAACTGCAGTTCCATGGATTCAACCAACCACAGACCATGTAGTAATATAGCATTTATTGAAAAAAATGCCCATATAAGAGATACCATACAATTCAAATCCCTGTTGTTCAAGGGTCAACTGTACTTTATTTCAGAAGATCATGCCTTCAAACACACTGTTGTAAAGGTCTGTTGGTTATAAATCCTATGGTTATTTTATGTATGAAGGTACCTTTTTTCTTGCTCTTGAATAATAGGTTCACCTAGTATTAAAATTTAAAAACAAGATTTAACAACAAAATTATCAAGTTTGATGCAGTAGATTAATACCAAATTACACAAGGAACAATTAAATAAATTGACTTTATTTGGTCATAAAATAAATTTCAACAAAGTTTAAAGAATTAATACCATGCCGAATATGTTCTCTAATTATAAGGAAATTAACTGAGAAAGAAGCAGTACAAATAACATACATATGTTAGGAAACTGTAAAATTCACATTCAAATAATTCATGAATTAAAGAAGAAATCTAATGAAAAATACCATATATCTAGAAGTGAATGGCAATGTCAAGATAGCATATTAAACTTGTAAGAAGCAGTTAAATAATCCTTAAAGTAATTTTATAACATTAAATGAATTTATTTGTAAATAAGACATAATAAAACAATGAGTATGTATATTTGTTGAAGTGTTCTTTGTCATATTTTGATAAAATATTTTTTTATTTCTGGTTTTATTGAAAATAAATTTTGATAAGTCTATTTCTTTAATTAAATTTTCTTTCCTGGAGAATGAAGGTAAATTTCAGGGATGCCTTATAAGAAGGAAGCTCATATAATATATCATCCAAGATGGGGTATTTTTGAGACCAAAAGCAAAAATTGTTAATAATTACACTGGGACAATGGGAAAGAGCTGAGATTCATTTACCATCCTGTTTCTCACTGTCATAGCTAGAATTTAGAACATTTTAATATTTCCATAAATCCATGTTGTTTACTTTATTGTTTCAAATTGTGCCATCTGTTTCAAGGATCAATTTTGGTTTTATAATTCTATGTTTAGAACAAAAGTGTTATCACTCTGTTTTAGTTAGCATTTCTAATTTTTTTGTGGTTGTTAATTTACTTGAAATCTTTGAAATTACTTCTTTCCAGGTCGTTGTCCACTTGGCTTCTAAAATGAACTTCTTTTTTATATGCTTTTTTAGCTTTTTCATCTAAAATTAAAGATTACCTAGATAATACATATAGCCCCATAAATGAATTTAATGTTTCATTCTGGTATAATAAATGTGTTTAAAATTATGAACACTTTAGGGATGATTCTGAAAGTCCTAATGAACAATAATAATGTAAGTTCAGACAGTTTCTTAATACTGTGAAACTCACTCACGGCAGCAAATAATTAGTGAAATTTCACACCAGGGAAGTGGAAGCAAAAACTGTCATTTTGAGTAAAGCATTTTTTCACCCTGTAAAATTGCCAGGTGGCCTACTCAATTCCCAGCTTACATAAACGTCTAACAATTAAACGTGACTTTGGAGGGGCATTGTCTGTAAACTTTATATTTTTACTAGTTTTTAAGCTTGAAGAATGTGAAAATGTATGGGTAAACCGCATTTGTGAATTTGGTATCACTGATGCCAATATGCACGGGTATGTATTTTAATCTGATTGTCTTCCATCCAAAAAGATGAACGTTCCAGATCTTCTCAGAGATTGCCAGGTCCATCCTGTGTTCTCTCGGGAAATTGCATTAATCTCTGGGACATTGTGAGATGGGGAATTCTAAAATTCTTTAGATCAGAGCTTTTAGAACCTTTTGCCTTCCTTTAATAGTCTAATCATTTTTTTCAAATGAGATCTACATATAAATTTTTAACATTTTCCTTATTTTCAGGAGTGCTAAGCTTAGTAAACTAGGCCTTTTTAGCAATTTTCAACCCAGTTGCCCCATTTGACTGAATTATTGGTATGCTTTACTTTTCCCTGCAGAGCAGTTATATTCCTAAAATAAAGTTTAGATAATGTTATTTCCCCTCTTCAAAATTCCTCTGAATTCCCAGAAATAATTCCAAAATTTTCAGGAAAGCAAAAAGATAACCTATGACTTGGCAGTAATCAACATTTTCTCTTTTATTTCCTGCCACAACTATGCACCACCACTTCACATTCTTGACCAAACATATTTTATATAATTGAAAAAAATGACTCAGTTTTATTCTACCTGTGTAACCTCTATCAGAAAGTAATCCAGATGCTCTCTCATTCCATCCTGTATGAGTTTCCAGTATCTTGGAATCTCTTCTTTTCAAGATGTTATAAAAAATATTTGCTCTAATTTGTAAATGATTTTTGATTGGAGATGAGAGTTTGTTTCTCTTTGCATTCATTCTGGGGAATTATAACGATTACTTATAGCAGGAACAAAATAATTTAAACTATTTCAATAATCCCTTAATCAGACCTCAAGCTCTGATTAAATTGAGGAGTAAAAGATGACACTCCAATTTTGAGGCTATTAAAAATATCTAAAGACTCCTTTAAGCCTTTAACATAAAACAGTCTGTTAGAGCTGTCTTCGTGCAGGTATATTCTGGTCATTCTCATGCGCTTGGCTCTTTTCACAACTGGTGCCAATTGGTGAATCTCAATCAGCCATACGGCAATTGGCACCTTTAAGATTGTTATGTTGTGGCTTCATCATTTTCACTTTATATCTCTTGCCTCAGAGGCAGAATTTGGATAATTTGAACAGAGACATGTAGACATTTGTGAATTTGTACTGGCAGAGGAATGTGGTTTTAATGGAGTACCTTTTCAAAAGAAAAGCAGAACACATGTTCTGCAGCTGAACTTCACAGAGATCCTGGTTTAATGAAGCAGTAGGGGCCACCACTTCTGTACTACGTAAGTAGCAACAAAACGGTGACACCAAAGGGAGAACAATGTAACCTTTCACAACTTTTTTCAATCTTAATATAAATGTATTAGTTTTCAGAAAAAAAAAAAGAGCTGAGGAAATTATAATTCCCTAAATCTACTAATCCACTATAAAAGGGGAAAAATGAAGTAATAAAATTATAGCTTCTATTTAATTCTCTGACACAGTATATCTCCTTGTTAAATATATGATCTTTCATGAAATAACATGTAAGTTTAGGCAGAGGCTCCTACTGTCTATTCTTAATGTTATTTTGGCAACCCCTACATAATGTCTTATTTCTTTGGGTACTAACTGGGCTGTGTCTACTTGTCCAGCTGCTAAGAGAGAGGAGGTTACATATTTTCCTCTAAGTCTTTCTTTTGTAGTCCTTTTCATGGAGGAATTGGGCTTTTGCTTCAGGATGACTTATAGGAAGGCTATAGACAAATTAATGAAGTCTCATAAGTCACTGTCAGAGTAGCTGATGGGTTTAAAGAGGCTAATTAAGTTTACTTCCTCTTCCAAATGTAGTTGGGTATTTCGTTTTCAATTTAAAAAAAGAAAACTAGTTAAATCAATGGATCTCACTGCTATTGATTATATTCTTGTTCATTTGAGGATAAGTGGAGAATGCATCAGGGTCAGTATTTGGATTTTTCTATCAGTTTTAGAGCATAGGCTGTGTGGAAAAGTGTGTCTCTATGCAAGTGCCTGTTTCTTACTGTCAAATGCCTTTATGTGACTCCATATGACTTTTAAACTGTGACTCATCAGGTGTATTTCCCAAATCAATATTCTAAAAATTCTCTTCCAATTTTTCATATAATTCTTCAGGGAAAAAATATGAAAGTAACCCCATATAATATATTGCTTTAATAAATATCCTGGGATTTTCTTTTTACAGGTTATTGTTAATTTTTGTCTCATTCTCCTGTTATTTAGATATGCTAGGATAAACTTTTAATAATGCCCTGGAGAGAAGATATTTGCAAGTGATATACCCAATAAGGTGTTGATGTCCAAAACATATAAAGAACTCATAGAACTCAACAAGAACAAAAAATCCTGATTAAAAAATGGCAGAGGATATGAATAGATTTTTTCCCAAGAAGATATACAGATGGCCAGCAGGCATATGAAAATATATTCAACATCACTACTTATTAGGAAAATGTAAATCAAAAGCACAGCAAAATATCACCATATACCTGTCAAAATAGCTATTATAAAATATTCTACAAATAGCAAATGTTGGTGAGTATGTGGAGAAAAGGGAATCCTACTACACTGTTGGTGGGATTGTAAATTGATGCAGCCACTATGGAAAACAGTATGGACGTTCCTCAAAAATCTAAAAATAGGGCTACCATATGATCCAACAATTCCACTGCTGGGTACATATCCAAAGAAGACAAAAAAGGTAAGCTGAGACAAAGTAAGAGAGTGGCATGGACTTATATATACTACCAAATGTAGAATAGATAGCTAGTGGGGAGCAGTCACATAGCACAGGGAGATCAGCTCAGTGCTTTGTGACCACCTAGAGGGGTGGGATAGGGAGGGTGGGAGGGAGACACAAGATGGAGGAGATATGTGGATATATGTATATGTATAGCTGATTCACTTTGTTATACAGTAGAAAGTGACACACCATTGTAAAGCAATTATACTCCAATAAAGATGTTAAAATTTAAATGAAAATTAAATAATAAAAAAGGATACATGGACCCCAATATTTATATCAACATTATTTACAATAGCAAAGATATGAAAGCAACCTAAGTGCCCACCAACAAATTAATGGATAACATACACACACACACACACACACACATGCACACATAATGAAATACTACTCAGCCACAAAAAAGATGAAATCTTGTCATTTATGACAACATGGATGACCTTGAGGGTATTGCGCTAAGTGAGAAAAGTCAGAGAGAGAAAGACAAATACTGCATGATTTCACTTATATGTGGAATTAAAAAAACTAATAAAAATAAATAAATGAACAAAACGAAACAAACAAAAGGAAGCACAGATAGAGAGAACAGAGTAGTAGTTACCTGAGGGGAAGGGGCATGAGGAGGATGAAATGCATAAAAGGGATCAGCTGCATGGTGAAGCATGGAAATTAAAGTTTTGGTGGTGAGCACACTAAAGGGTACAGGGAAGTAGAAACACAATGCTGTACACATGAAACTTACATAACATTATAAACCAAAATTACCACAATGAGAAAGAAAAAGAAAGAAAGAAGGAAAGAAAGAAAGAAAGGAAGGAAGGAAGGAAGGAAGGAAAGAAGGAAGAAAGAAAGAAAGGAAGGAAGGAAGGAAGGAAAGAAGGAAGAAAGAAAGAAAGGAAGAAAGAGAGAAAAGGAAAGAAGGAAAGAAAAAAAACAAGCAAGCAAGCAAGCTCTGGAAAATGGAGAGATCAATTAACAACTATATATTGAGACTTCCCCATGCCATGGTCCAATTTACTCATAATAGTTTCACACATTCTTTTTATGCTAATATTTGCTGCTTAGATAAAAATAAGGAAGGTTTGTTTATACCACCTAAAGTTTAATGTTAAAAGGAGAACATGGAAGCAGACAAAGTTAGAAAGTAAAAAAAGGTGATGGAAACTTAGCAAATAAAGTCAGTGTGACCAAAGCAATCTACATATTCAATGCAATCCCTATCAAAATACCAAGGGCAGTTTTCACAGAATTAGAACAAAAAATTTTTAAATTTGTATGGAAACAGAAAAGACTGCAAGTAGCCAAAGCAATCTTGAGAAAGAAAAACAGCTGGAGGAATCAGGCTCCCTGACTTCAGACTATACTACAAAGCTACAGTAATCAAAACAATATGGTACTGGCACAAAAACAGAAATATAGATCAATGGAAAAGGATAGAAAGCCCACAGATAAATCTATGCACCTATGGTCACCTAATCTATGACAAAGGAGGCAAGGATATACAATGGAGAAAAGACAGTCTCTTCAACAAGTGGTGCTGGGAAAACTGGACAGCTACATGTAAAAGAGTGAAATTAGAACACTCCCTAACACCAAAGCAAAAATAAACTCAAAATGGATTAAAGACCTAAATGTAAGACCAGACACTATAAAAGTCTTAGAGGAAAACATAGGCAGAACTCTCTTTGACATAAATCACAGCAAGATCTTTTTTGACTCACCTCCTAGAGTAATGAAAATAAAAACAAAAATAAACAAATGGGACTTAATGAAACTTAAAAGCTTTTGCACAGCAAAGGAAACCATAAACAAGATGAAAAGACAACCCTCAGAATGGGAGAAAATATTTGCAAGTGAAGCAACTGACAAAGGATTAATATCCAAAATATTTATAAAGTTCATGCAGCTCAATATCAAAAAAACAAACAACCCAATCAAAAAATGGGCAGAAGACTTAGACACTTTTCCAAAGAAGACATACAGATAGCCAAGAGGCACAGGAAAAGATGCTCAACATCATTAATTATTAGAGATATGCAAATCAAAACTACCATGAGGTATCACCTCACACTGGTCAGAATGGTCATCATCACTATATCTACAAACAATCAATGCTGGAGAGAGTGTGGAGAAAAGAGAACCCTCTACACTGTTGGTGGGAATGTAAATTGATAGAGCCTCTATGGAGAACAGTATGGAGGTTCCTTAAAAAACAAAAAATAGAACTACCATACAACCCAGCAATCCCACTACTGGGCATATACCCTGAGAAAACCATAATTCAAAAAGATACATGCACCCCAATGTTCACTGCAGCAATATTTATGATAGCCAGGACATGGAGGCAACCTAAATGTCTACCAACAGTGGAATGGATAAAAAAGATATGATACATATATATATACAATGGCATATTACTCAGCCATAAAAGGGAATGAAATTATGCCATTTGCAGAGATGTGGATGGACCTAGAGGCTCTCATACACAGTGAAGTAAGTCAGAAAGAGAAACATATAATATTGCTTATATGTAGAATCTAGAAAAATGATACAGATGAACTTATTTGCAAAGCAGAAATAGAAAATGAATATAAGGATATTGGGGAGGAAGGAGGGCTGGGATGAATTGGGAGATTTGGATTGACATATATACATTACTATGTGTAAAATAGATAGCTAATGAGAACCTACTGTATAGCACAGGGAACTCTTCTTGGGGCTCCGTGGTGACCTAAATGGGACAGAAATCCAAAAAAGAGGGGATATATGTATATGTATAGCTGATTCACTTTGCTGTACAGCAGAAACTAACACAACATTGTAAAGCAACTACACTTCAATAAAAATTAATTTAAAAAGTCAGCGTGTTTCTTCAAGTTAATATGGTATTACTATTTCAATGATTACCAAAACAAATAAAAATACAACATAAAAATGAAAAATATTTTTAATAGTAACAAAGCTCTTAACATTAGTTGCATTTATTTACTTCCTGCAGCATATATTATTGAGGAAAAAGACCCAAAAGTGAGAAAAAAGATAAGGGATGAGGAGCATCAGGATGTTTCTTCAATGTCATACAAGGGTATTTTCATGAATTATTTTATTCCCTAGGAAATTTACTTGTGCTTAACTTTACTTACATGTTGATTAAAGTCAAGATATATGGTTCTTATATGTTAACTTGAATATTTGTGTTGAGGAGAAAAGATCATCCAGATTATGATTTTATTGCCCTTACCTAGTTTAGTATCTGACAAAATCCTCTTCTATTTTTAAATACCTATAAATTCTTAGTTTCTAAAGTGTCCTTGGAACCACGTTTACTGTTTTATTATCTCCTCATTCATGAGTTAAGTAAAATTTTGACACCTGCTAGATGTATATTTGTGTGAGATTATTGTTTTTAACTTTTTGAAAATTATACCTTGACATTATATTAATTAAACCTAGGATTCAGAAAAATATTAGATCCCACTCCTGTAAAATACTCTCAGATGTCTAGAATATAACAAAATACTTGGTCAAAATAAAAAGTCTTTGAAGAGTGACATGATGTCCCTATGCTATACAAAATGAGAAACCAGATGGATTGTATCAAGTGGAAGTTAAACTATATCCTAAAAAAACCCTGATTTGTAACAGTTTCATCAGGGGAAACAAGGTTCTGCTCTAGAGTCAGCAACACATGGCAAGTTTATTGGTGTTTCATTCTTTCAGATACACTGGTAATCCACTTATGCATGACAGTCCCAAAGTAGAAATAATTCAAAAAAAGAAATTAAGAAATTGTGTAGAACATTATTCAGTAATAACAAGGAATGTAGTACAGACACATTCTACATCACGGATAAACCTCAAAAAAGTTTACGCTAAGTGAAAAAAGCAAGTGACAGAAAATTGCCTATTACATATCCCATTTATGAGAAGTGCCCAGAATAGACAAAACTATAGAGACAGAAAGTAGATTAGTACTTGTCTGGGTTTCAGTGGGGAGGAAAATGGGGAGTGACAGCTAATGGGTATGAGATTTCTTTGTGCAGTAAAGAAAATGTTCTAATATTAGATTATGATTATAGTTGTATAGCTCTGTAAATACACTAAAAGCCATTGAAATGTTCAGCTAAGTGGGTGGGTGAATATTATGGTACTTATATCTCAATAAAATGTTTTCTAAAAAGATGTGCTGTTATTGCTGGAGAGTTTTCAATATTTTCTCTGATTCCCCAATTTAAATCTACTGAGTTTGGGTTATTTTTATTACTCTAATTGGGGCATTAAAAGAGTGAATGGGGCTTCCCTGGTGGCGCAGTGGTTGAGAGTCCGCCTGCCGATGCAGGGGACACGGGTTTGTGCCCCGGTCCGGGAAGATCCCACATGCCGCGGAGCGGCTGGGCCCGTGAGCCATGGCCGCTGAGCCTTCGCGTCGGGAGCCTGTGCTCCGCAACGGGAGAGGCCACGGCAGTGAGAGGCCAGCGTACCGCAAAAAAAAAAAAAAAAAAAGTGAATGGATTACATTTATGAGGTATGGTCATCTTTATAGTCCTATGGGCATGAAATGAGACTAAAATTAGCAATATTTATAATATTTAAATAACAGATTTCGATGGTACGTGTAAATGTCATCAAGATTTGAATTCAGTATTGGCCAAATTACATGGCCATGAGCTACACATTCACAGCATTTGGTTTTACTTGCTAATTCAAGACATATTAAGCATTTTAAAGATTATTTCTTGAAGTTGCAGCATTACCATGTCACCAGGATGCTGGTAATAAACAGCATCTAAAATAAAAATGAAGAGTAGTTGCTGGTAATCCTAGAGGGAAAGAGTTTTGTTAGTTGAAATTTGCTACGCAAAGGCAAATATTCCTCACCTCTTTTCCTCCTCCCTTTTTCTTTATCCTTTCTCTTCAAACTCCTCACTCTTTAACTCCTATTGGCCTTTAATTCTGTCAGTCCACATAATCAGCACATTCTGAGTGCAAACTTTTAGTGACTGATAATCACTTACATTAACCTGACAAATAAATGCAATTGGAGGAGGGTGTAATTTCAATTTCATAAAGGAGGTTTCATTAACTATGTGGCTGAGAAAATTTTATCTACCTTTTTTTTTCATACTATAATCCTACAGGAGTAGCAATATGTGATTTTTTGGCTCACGGGCTTAGTTGCTCCGCGGCATGTGGGATCTTCCTGGACCAGGGCACGAACCCGTGTCCCCTGCATCGGCAGGCGGATTCTCAACCACTGCGCCACCAGGGAAGCCCGCAATATGTGATTTTTATTGTCACAAAGCTGGAGCCATGAGAATGGAAAGGTAGAGTGTATGCATGTTATAAACCTTTCCTTACTGAGGTAAAGACTGGCTGTAGTACTTCCAAGGGATTAATTACCAGAAAAGGAAATTAAATACGTTCTAAAATAACTTCTAAAATTACATAATTTGTAAGTGCTCAATACATATTTTAATAGAATTGATGTTAATTTATGTATGAGGATTCTTTTTTATGTACTATTTTCCTCAAGACCTTGGCAAATATAGCAGAGCCTAAGTCAAGAGTAAACACACATTCTCTATTTCCAGAACTCAAATAGTTTTATAGGTACCTTTTCAAAGTCACAGCTTTGGAGTGAGAAACTGCTTTTCATCTGTATTTAGAGGGCTGTGTGAATTTCATGTGGAGATGCATATTTTGACTGTTGAAGAGTGTGTGATAATGAAAAACTTGCAGCTTTGCAGACAGCTATGTCATTTCAGACAACTCACTCCCTTTCTGTCTGAACTTCTTTAATTTTTGTTTTTATTTTTAAACCTTGTGAAATCTTAGGCAATATTTGTCCTTCAAACACGATTTCATTTCTACTGGCATTTCTTCCTCTAATTTCATGGATCAAAAATAACATATGTGCTTTTATTTATTTGGGGGCTATTTTCACACTATGGAGTACTGTTTATTTACATGTATGTATATATGTATGTATGTATATATGTATTTTTAACACAAGAGATTCTGGAGTTTTTTATCTTTGTGACACCAGATTATCTATCCACTTGTCATTAAAAAATTACAGACTAATGAAATGTTAACAAGTCTTCCATATAAGGTTGTTTAAAATCCATTTCTTATACAGCAAAAAAATGTATATTATATAACATTTTAAAACAACCCACTGAAATATATTTATTTATATTGATCATGTATTCACAAGTTTTGTCCTTTCAGTTACTAACATTTTCAACTTAAAAAAATCATAGATTACTAAAGCTCAAAATACGTATTAGCTATTATATATTATCTTTCTTTAATAATTTTACCCTGGAGGAATGGTCTAAATATTTTCAGCCCCTACCTATATAATAACTATACATTTGTGTAATCAGTAAATTATAGAGATTATAATCCAATAATGTAAATTGGTGCAGCCACTATGGAAAACAGCATGGAGGTTCTTCAAAAAACTGAAATATAGTTGCCATATGATCCCGCAATCCCACTCTTGGGCATATATCTGGAGAAAACTCTAATTTGAAAAGATACATGCACCCCAGTGTTCATTGCAGTGCTCTCTACAATAGCCAAGATATGGGAACAACCTAAATGTTCATCAACAGATGAATGGATAAAGAAGATGTGGTACATATATACAATGTAATACTACTCAGCCACAAGAAAGAATGAAATAATGCCATTTGCAGCAACATGGATGGGCCTGGAGATTATCATACTAAGTGAAGTAAGTGAGAAAGAGAAAGAGAAATATCATATGATATCACACATGTGGAATCTAAAATATGGCACAAATGAACCTATCTATCTAGTCTGTGAGAAACAAACTCACAGACACAGAAACAGGTCTGTGGTTTCCAGGGGCGGGAGGTTGGGGAGGGAAGGATTGGGAGTTTGGGATTAGCAGTTGCAAACTATTATATGTATATAATGAATAAGCAACAAGGTCCTACTGTTTAGCACAGGGAACTATACTCAATATCCTGTGATAAACCTTAATGGTAAAGAATATAAAAAAGAATGTATATGTATATATAACTGAATCACTCTGCTGTACAGTAGAAATTAACACAACATTGTAAATCAACTATATTTCAATAAAATAAATTGTAAAAAATAATAATTGTCAATGTGTTTTTGTGAAAATAATATTTTGTGTGTCTGGAGATCTGTTTATTTTGCCAATGAATTAGCCTACTCTATTTATATAATTTTCTTTTCCCACTACAGACATCAACTCTAAGGAGTCAAACATGTAGGTAAAAGAAACTTCAAGTTTCTTCTTTCTTAATTTTTAAAAAAAATAAATATCCTATTATACATATTTTTCTAATTCAAATAAGTCTTATTGTCATATCAAAATTTTTACTATAGGGCTTCCCTGGTTGCACAGTGGTTGAGAGTCCGCCTGCTGATGCAGGGGACACGGGTTCGTGCCCCAGTCCGGGAAGATCCCACATGCCTCGGAGCGGCTAGGCCCGTGAGCCATGGCCGCTGAGCCTGCGCATCTGAAACCTGTGCTCTGCAATGGGAGAGGCCACAATGGTGAGAGGCCCGCATACCAGAAAAAAAAAAAAAATTACTATAAAAGATAATTATGTATATAATTATGTATGTAATGTATGTATATACATTATATGGTATCTGCTAGAACATTTTTTTAATTTAAAACAAAAAATAGGGTTTTAGCCAATCTTTCAGGAAAAAAAAAATCTCCATGCACACACACAGAACTCATAGTTGTTTTTAATTAATTGTTTTCTTTCCTTTTCATAAATTTTATAAATGCATAAGGCAACAAATATATTTTGGTTAAATGGCATCTTAAGTCAAAACAGAATTTAATTTTTAGAAAGATAGACTCAGTAGAGTAAATTTAAATAAAAATTGTAAATGGATTTTACAAATGTTACTTACAAAGTATTTTTGATCATGTTGAATAGCAGAACTACTTAAGCAAAAACAATTTGAATTAAAATATGGCCTATGACAAATTTTACCCAAGGCACTCAAAACAATATTTTCATACTAAATTATATTTTCAAGCTCAAATAGAGATTTACCAGTACAAAATTACTATATATAGTAATTATATATGTATACAGCCTTTCATAGGCGTATGTGTGAATTAAAGGTATTATTTTTAAAACTAAAACTAAAAATGAAATATACCTCTTTAATATGAAACCTGCCTTTTCATTTCTTCTACAAACACTCAACTGGGGTCAGATTTGACTAAACACACACAGATTTCATTTTCAGCTTCAATGAGATGATTTCTGTGCTAGCTCATGATGCTTACCATACCAAAAAAAATTGCTCACTCACATAAGATGTAGGAAACTGTGGCAAAATGTTTATTGCTTTCCTACTAATGGCAAGAGAGACTTCCAGACTTGTCTCATGGACTCAGTAAATTTCATCTTGAGTAAATGGCTATTCTGCAGCTCACAAAGTCCTTCCTTTTTGCTGAAGTCAAGCTCTTCCACTGAATAAAAGATTCAGATAAACGGTGTTCTCTCGCCACCAAGTTTCTGCATGTTGCACAAGATATACTCTTGGTCCAGGTTTTCACATACTTCTTTAAATGCTCTTGAGTAAAATGATCTGTGTTGTTTTAAAAAAAATTTGTAACATTCTTAAGAAATAATTTAATTTCCAAGAATTTTTGATACCAACACCTTTCTAAAAAATGCAATGTGAGGAATTTTTTTTTGCACAAGTAAAACCCCTCATGAAGCAAATCACTGATGCTGACACACATCTTTATTTCCAGATACAAAAACAACGTTTTAAATATATGTTGGTCATTATTTATTTCCACTGGCTTTTCACACCAGGAAATATTTTATTGAATTTAACCATGATTTACAAATCTTGAAAATGCAATGCGTTTCCTGCAGAAATCCATTCACTCAATCTGAATATAGAAGTTTTTTTACGTAAATCTCTTTAGCATATGTTACATTCTATCAATACATCAACTTATTGTACTATTTGAGCATGGAACTCTTTTGTTTATTGTACTGACATATTTCTTAGCCTTTTACTCACTATATTTTCATGTGGAGTATTATTAGTTACCTACCAACTGTGTGATTTTTCCTTTTCTGAGATTTTGTAGCCTTTTCATTGTTCTTTCCTTCCTTCTTTCCTCCCCCTCACTTCCCGTTTTTCTTCCTTTCTTTCTTTCCCTCTCTCTCTCTCTTTCGTCCTTTCTTTTTAAACCTTAATTCAGTTTTGATATGAGAGTACAACAGCTGTTTAAAATAACCAGTATTTTTACTTGTCAAATAACTCTGATTTGTTTTTAAGTCTTTTCAAAGTGATTTTTGGAGAAACTGCTTCACTTGTAAATTGTTTGCCACAAGGCACTGTACAAATACCAGCCTATGTAAAAACCACTGAGCATTGTTTTTTTTTAATTATTAACCTTATTAGGTACCCCATAGACCTAGACTTAGACTCTTTATCTTCCAGCCCACATCCCTTCTTCAAAAATCACCACCGTTAGACATGCTTGCAAGACACAAATGCTAGTAAAATGTCAAACGAAGATTTACTTCTATGCAGTATGTAACCACTATGCAAGAAAATATATGTAATATAACCTATACATTTCACTTTTTGCAATGTTTAAAACAAAATCAAGGTTGTAGGGGAGCAGCTGAGTCCTGATGCATAATGATTCTTTCTTTAGAATGAAACTGTCTATAATTTCTCTTATCCTACTCTTTCACAAAACCTCTCTTGATCTGATTCTGCAGAATCCCTGGAAAGAAATGGATATACACAAACCCTCCCCTCTACCAAGAAAGGAACTGAGACTTGAGGAGAATGATGTCAAGCCTAGAGGGTAAATGAGGTCAAGTTAACAATAATAAGCAGTTTTTCTTTGAGTCTGGTCCTCACAAACTATTATAGAAGTTCCCCTTATTTTTGATTTTTATAATTTAAAATGGGAATCTCCATTTGCTACCTTACATATGTTCAACAGCAAGTCATTTTAGCCTTTGTTAACAAATGTGTTATCTGCTAGAGGAAATCATGTAAATATACCTCACTTCTGCCCCTACAACCACCATCGGACACTAGAATACTCCCACAACTGGCATTGCCTCTGTCTGCTTCTCACTCTGATAGGGTTCACTACATCTGTCGATGATACTTTGGTGTTTCTGTGCTTTTGAGGACACTTGTGCAACATCTTGCTGGTGTGGGTGCTGATGCTACTGTTTCTTCATTCCTTTTGACTTCCATGTTGCTCTCCACTGAAACGTGAGAATCTCTTTACTCCAGCTGTGTTCTGTCTCTGTCACACTGGCCCAAAAGCTATGCTCTTTTATGTTTCCAGAATCACACAGATATTTTTGTATGAGTTAAAATTGCTGTAACAGATATGATCGGGAGGCTCATCATACACTCTCTGACTTCCTCCTAGGGTGCCTTCTGAATTTCAGAGACTAGAAAACTAAGAATGACACCACTCAGAAATCCCTGCAGACACAGTTTCAGATTGGACTTAGCTTGGGTATGTCATGGGAGACAATGGTTTGTAAATAAATTACATTGGGAGAGAGGCAGAACATGAGACCCCAAGTATATTGGCAGAGATGGCAGCAGAAGTAGCATGATCCTCAAGGCTGAAGTTGTCTGGCAATTTCCAAATTGTGGCAGACTAAGCCACTCTGTTGACAACTTAGTTCTGTGTTGTGATTTTGAGAGTCATTTTGGATACTTAGAATCTGTTTCTTTAGTTCTCTGAACACTTCTTTAAACTACACAAATCTGTCCCTACTCCCTTTGTGTTTATTTTGGTGTAATAAAAAATACAACCTATTTGTGTTTAAACTAGTTAGATAACATTTATTTCACTGCAACAAACAATTCTGAACAAACAAGTTGTCTTTTTTATTTTACTTGACTTCTCTCCCTTGAACTTAGTCAGAATTCCATAAGGAAGTGGACTGGAAGACAAATTTAATGAGGTACAAAAGTATCTTTTCTGTTTCACTTTTCTCCCTTCTTTATCCTTCCCATCTTGAATCACTCATGCAGCAGCTAAACATTATTTTAGGACAAACATTTATAAGGGAGTCTTTTCCTCTTCTTTTTTTTTCTCCAGAAGGCTCTTAGTTCTCTCAAGTAAATTAGTTTCTTGTGGACTAATCAAATCACACCATCATCCAGGTAGGTCTGGAATATGTTTTAGATTGTGATCAACTTTTGTAGGAAGCCTCTAGCATGAAAATATTTCCTATATTTCATAAGAGTAAAATGCTACAATTATTTGTTGTCTGTAGTTTCCTCTGCTATTTTCTTAAAAGACATGAACACAAGTTAACCAGAAAAATTAACAGATGGCTATCATACATCTTGCTTATTACTACAAGGTTTTATTCAACTACAATGTAAATATTGTGCTTTTTAAAAAGCAGGTGTGTAAATAAGTATCTGTAGTGTATGAATAAGGACACCATTATACACTGTATTTATAAAAGATAAATTCTTTCTTATACATCTCAAAAATTAGTTGTTAGTTGCAACCTGGAGGGTAGACCAATTAGAAAATCACATGATGCAAACACAATAAAACTATGATCCTGATAAAAGACGATTCTTAATGGGATAGACATATTAGAGGAATTTGTATAGTAGAGAGACACTCTCCCAAGTAAATTATGAAGGATAAAGTTGAAGCAATTTTGTTTCCAACTGGAAGGAGAGGGGAAAGTTGAGGGAGGGGGAAACGTTCTCATTTGTAACACTTAGTATCATGATATTACTATTAACTGAGGCAGGCATTGCCTTAGAGAGACCAGTTTGTGCACTGTCTTGTCCAGATCACTCCCATCCCCTTGAGGAAAGAACTCATTAACCCAGTGGTTGAAAAGTTGACAACTGACAAATTATAATCAAGATTACTGCCAGAGATTGCCCTAGTCTGAAGAGAGCCATCTTGCCCACAGTCACATCCTCTTCTTTAGGGCAGCCTGAGTCCAATGACTGGTTGATACCAGGGTATACATGCCATAACTCCTTGACCTTGTTCTGGATAATGCCAGCTCCAGAACTTGCTGTGGCATCAGTTGAGGCTTGTCCTAGGACTGCATCACAGCTCAACTTCTTCTGTCTTTCATGCTTCCTTTGCCCCACACAATTGCTGGTATCTAGAGCACTCCTCATAAATTTCTTCCTCTCAAACTATATCTCAGCATCTCTTAGTTTAGTTTTATAGGCATTGTGTTTAAGGTAAATCTAGAACTTAAGATAGTGCCCTGAATGAGATTAAGTACTTGAATCAAAGGGCATTAAAAGCCATAGTTATAAATAATATAATTCATGGAAAATTTACAATGAGAAAGAAGTGGTACAAGGAAAGATACTTAGGTATATAAATATATTTTTAAAATTTGGACACAGGAAAAGAAACCAGGAGAGAAGACTCAGAAAAAGAGAAAAGATGGAGAGATAAGAGAAAAACCATAGAAATAATGAGCCACAGAAGGCAAGGCAAGGTACCATTTTAAGAAAGAAGGAATAGGAGATTGGGTCAAGATGACAGAGTAGAAGGACATGTGATCACTCCCTCCTGTGAGAGCACCACAATCACAACTAGCTGTTGAACAATCATTGACAGGAAGACACTGGAACTCACCAAAAAAATACCCCACATCCAAAGACAAAGGAAAAGCCACAATGTGATGGTAGGAGGGGGACAATTACAATAAAATCAAATCCCATAACCTCTGGGTGGGTGACTCACAAACTGGAGAAAAATTATACCACAGAAGTACACCCACTGGAGTGAAGGTTCTGAGCCCCATGTCAGGCTTCCCAACCTGGGGGTCTGGCAATGGGAGGAGGAATTCCCAGAGAATCAGACTTTGAAGGCTAGCAGTGTTTGATAGCAAGACTTCGACAGGTTTGTGGGAAACAGAGACTCCATTCTTGGAGGGCACACAAAGTAGTGTGTGCATTGGGACCCAGGGGAAGGAGAAGAGACTCCATAACAGACTGAACCAGCCCTACCTGCTAGTGTTGGAGGGTGTCCTGCAGAGGCGGGGGTGGGGAGGGTGGCTGTGGCTCACTGTGGGGACAAGGACACTGGCAGAAGTTCTGGGAAGTACTCCTTGGCGTGAGCCCTCCTGGAGTCCACCATTAGCCCCCTCAAAGACCCTGTAGCCTCCAGTGCTGGGCCACCTCAGGCCAAACAACCAACAGGGAGGTAACTCAGCCCCACCCATTAGCAGACAAGAGGATTAAAGTTTCATGGAGCTCTGCTCCCCAGCAACATCCAGCTCTACCCACCACCAGTCCCTCCCATCAGGAAGCTTGCACAAGTCACTTAGATAGCCTCATCCACCAGAGGGCAGAAAGCAGAAGAAAGAAGAACTACAATCCTGCAGCCTGTGGAACAAAAACCACATTCACAGATAGACAAAATGAAAAGGCAGAGGACTATGTGCCAGATGAAGGAACAAGATAAAACTCCAGAAAAACAACTAAATGAAGTGGAGACAGGCAACATTCCAGGAAAAGAATTCAAATGAATGATAGTGAAGATGATCCAGGACATCAGAAAAAAAATGGAGACAAAGATCAAGAAGACGCATGAAATGTTTAAAAAAGACCAAGAAAAATTAAAGAACAAACACCTAGAAGAATTAAAGAACAAACAAATAAAGATGAATAATACAATAACTGAAACGAAAAATACACTGGAAGGAATCAATAGCAAAATACCTGAGGCAGAAGAATGCATAAGTGACCTGGAAGACAGAATAGTGGAATTCACTGCTGCAGAACAGAATAAAGAAGAAATAATGAAAAGAAATTAACACAGACTAAGAGACCTCTGGGAAAATATTAAATGCACCAAAATTCACATTATAGGGCTCCAGAAGGAGAAGAGAGAGAAAAAGGAACTGAGAAAATATTTGAAGAGATTATAGTCAAAAACTTCCTTAACATGGGAAAGGAAATAGCCACTCAAGTCCAGGAAGTGCAAAGCATCCCAGGCAGGATTACCCCAAAGAGAAACACACCATGACACATAGTAATGAAATTGACAAAAACTAAAGGCAAAGAAAAACTATTAAAAGCAACAAGAGAAAAAGAACAAATAACAAACAAGGGAACTCCCATAAGGTCAACAGCTGATTTCTCAGCAGGAACTACACAGCCAGAAGGGAGTAGCACAATATATTTAAAGTGATGAAAAGGAAGAACATACAACCAAGATTACTCTACCCAACAAGGATCTCATTCAGATTCAATGGAGAAATCAAAAGTTTCACAGAAAAGAAAAAGCTAAGATAATTCAGCACCAACAAACCAGCTTTACAAAAAATGCTAAAGGAACTTCTCTGAGTGGGAAAGACAAGAGAAGAAAAGGACCTAACAAAAACAAAGCAAAAACAATTAAGAAAATGGGAATAGGAACATACATATTGATAATTACCTTAAATGTTAATGGATTAAATGTTCCAGCCAAAAGACACAGACTCAGTGAATGGATACAAAAACAAGACCATATATATGCTGTCTATAAGACACCCACTTCAGATCTAGGGACACATACAGACCGAAAGTGAGGGGATGGAAAAAGATATCCCATGCAAATGGAAATCAAAAGAAAGCTGGAGTAGCAATACTCATATCACATAAAATAGATTTTAAAATAAAGAATGTTACAAGAGACAAGGAAGGACACTACATTATGATCAAGTGATCTACCCAAGAAGAAGATACAACAATTAAAAATATATATGCACCCAATATAGGAGCACCTCAATATACAAGGCAACTGCTAACAGCTATAAAAGAGGAAATCAACAGTAACACAGTAATACTGGGGGAATTTAGCACCTCAATTACACCAATGGACAGATCATCCAGAAAGAAAATTAATAGGGAAACACAAGCTACAAATGACACAATATACCAGATAGATTTAATTGATATTTATAGGACATTCCATCCAAAAGCAGCAGAATACAATTTCTTCTCAAGTGTACATGGAAGATTCTCCAGGATAGATCACATCTTGGATCACAAATCAAGCTTCAGTAAATTTAAGAAAATTGAAATCATAACAAGCATCTTTTCTGACCACAAAACTATGAAATTAGAAATGAATTACAGGGAAAATAACAAAAAACACAAACACATGGAGGCTAGCAATACATTACTAAATAACCAAGAGATCACTGAAGAAAGCAAAGAGGAAATAAAAAAATACTTAGAGACAAATGACAATGAAAATACAATGATCCAAAGCCTATGGGATGCAGCAAAAACAGGTGTAAGAAGGAAGTTTATAGCAATACAATCCTACCTCAAGAAACAAGAAAAATCTCAAATGAACAATCTAAACTTACAGCTAAAAGAGCTAAAGAAAGAAGAACAAACAAAACCCAAAGTTAGGTACTGAATGAGGGGAAGATGGCAGAGGAGTAAGATGCAGAGATCACCTTCCTCCCCACCGATACGTCAGAAATACATCTACATGGGGGCTTCCCTTGTGGCGCAGTGGTTAAGAGTCTGCCTGCCAATGCAGGGGACACAGGTTCATGCCGCAGTCCAGGGAGATTCCCGCATGCCATGGAGCGGCTGGGTCTGTGGGCCGTGGCCACTGGGCCTGTGTGTCCAGAGCCTGTGTTCCATGATAGGAGAGGCCACAGCAGTGGCAGACCCGTGAACCGCCAAAAAAAAAAAAAAAAAAAAAAAAAAAAAGGAATACATCAACAAGTGGAACAACTCCTACAGAACACCCACTGAACACTGGCTGAAGACCTCAGACCTCCCAAAAGGCAAGAAACTCCCCACGTACCTGGGTAGGGCAAAAGAAAAAAGAATAAAAGGAGACAAAAGAATAGGGACAGGAACTGCACCAGTGGGAGGGGGCTGTGAAGGAGGAAAGGTTTCCACACACTAGAAGCAAAGGCTGCAGGTGGTGGAGTGGGGAAGCTTCAGAGTTGTGCAGGAGAGCACAGCAACAGAGGTAGGAGAGCAAAGCGGAGAGATTCCTGCACAGAGGATTGGTGCCGACCAGCACTCACCAGCCCAAGAGGCTTGTCTGCTCACCCGCTGGGAAGGGCAGGGGCTGAGAGCTGAGGTTCGGGCTTTGGTTGGATTGCAGGAGGAGGACTGGAAATGCGAACGCAGCCTGAAGGTGTTAGTGCATCATGGCTAGCCTGGAAGGAGTCCACGAAAAAGTCTGGACCTGCCAAAGAGGCAAGAGACTTCTTCCCTCCTTGTTTCCTGGTGAATGAGGAGAGGGGATTAAGAGCACTGCTTAAAGGAGCTCCAGAGACAGGCGTGAGCCACATCTACCAGTGCGGACACCAGAGATGGGAATGAGATGCTAACGCCTCTGCTGCCGCCACCAAGAAGCCTGTGTCCAAGCACAGGTCACTCTCCACACCTCCCCTCCTGGGAGCCTGTGCAGCCTGCCACTGCCAGGGTCCCGTGATCCAGGGACAACTTCGCTGGAAGAACACACGGCACACCTCAGGCAGGTGCAACGTCATGTTGACCTCTGCCGCTACAGGCCTGCCCCACATCCATACCCCTTCCTCTCCCCAGCCTGAGAGAGCCAGAGCCCCTGAATCAGCTACTCCTTTAACCCCATCCTGTCTGAGTGAAGAACAGACGCCCTCCAGAGACCTATATGCAGAGGCAGGGCCAAATCCAAAGCTGAACCCTGGGAGCTGTGTGAACAAAGAAGAGTAAGGGAAATTTCTCCCAGCAGCCTCAGGAGCAGTGGATTAAATCTCTACAATCAATTTGATGTACCCTGCATCGGTGGAAAAGCTGAATGGACAACGAATCATCCCAAATTGAGGAGGTGGACTTTGAGAGCAAGATATATTATTTTTTCCCCTTTTCCTCTTTTTGTGAGTGTGTATGTGTATGCTTCTGTGTGAGATTTCGTCTGTTTAGTTTTGCTTTCACCGTTTGTCCTAGGGTTCTGTCTGTCTTTTTAAATTTTTTTACATAAAATAATTTTTTTCTTAATAATTTTTTAATTTTAATAACTTTTACTTAATTTTATTTTATTTTATCCTCTTTCTTTCTTTCTTTCTGCTTTTGCTCCCTTTAATTCTGAGCTGTGTGGATGAAAGGCTCTTTGTGCTACAGCCAGGAGTCATTGCTGTACCTCTGAGGTGGAAGAGCCAACTTCAGCACACTGGTCCACAAGAGACCTCCCAGCTCCATGTAATATAAAATGACAAAAATCTCCCAGAGATCTCCATCTCAACACCAACACCCAGCTTCACTCAATGACCAGCAAGCTACAGTGCTGGACACCCTATGCCAAACAACTAGCAAGACAGGAACACAAACCCACCCATTAGCAGAGAGGCTGCCAAAAATCATAATAAGGCCAAAGACACCCCAAAACAAACCATGAGACGTGGACCTGTCCACCAAAAAGACAAGATCCAGCCTCATCCACCAGAACACAGGCACTAGTCTCCTCTACCAGGAAACCTAAACAACCCACTGAACGAACTTTAGCCACTGGGGAGAGACACCAAAAACAACAGGAACTACGAACCTGCAGCCTGCAGAAAGGAGACGCCAAACACAGTACGATAAGCAAAATGTGAAAACAGAAAAACACACAGCAGATGAAGGAGCAAGATAAAAACCCACCAGACCTAACAAATGAAGAGGAAATAAGCAGTCTACCTGAAAAAGAATTCAGAATAATGATAGTAAAGATGATCCAAAATCTTGGAAATAGAATAGAGAAAATGCAAGAAACATTCAACAAGGACCTAGAAGAACTAAAGAGGAAACAAATAACGATGAACAACACAATAAATGAAATTTAAAATACTCTAGAGGGGATCAATAGCAGAATAACTGAGGCAGAAGAAAGGATAAGTGACCTGGAAGAGAAAATAGTGGAAATAACTACTGCAGAGCAGAATAAAGAAAAAAGAATGAAAAGAACTGAGGACAGTCTCAGAGACCTCTGGGACAACGTTAAATGCAGCAACATTCGAATTATAGGGGTTCCAGAAGAAGAAGTGAAAAAGAAAGGGACTGAGAAAATATTTGAAGAGATTAGAGTTGCAAACTTCCCTAATATGGGAAAGGAAATAGTTAATCAAGTCCAGGAAGCACACAGAGTCCCATACAGGATAAATCCAAGGAGAAACACACCAAGACACATATTAATCAAACTGTCAAAAATTAAATACAAAGAAAACATATTAAAGCAGCAAGGGAAAAACAACAAATAACACACAAGGGAATCCCCATAAGGTTAAGAGCTGATCTTTCAGCAGAAACTCTGCAAGCCAGAAGGGAGTGGAAGGACATATTTAAAATGATGAAGGAGAAAAACCTACAACCAAGGTTACTCTACCCAGCAAGGTTCTCATTCGCATTTGATGGAGAAGTTAAAACCTTTACAGACAAGCAAAAGCTGAGAGAGTTCAGCATCATGAAGCCAGCTTTACACCAAATGCTAAAGGAACTTATCTAGGCAGGAAACGCAAGAGAAGGAAAAGACCTACAATAACGCAAAACAATTAATAAAATGGGAATAGGAACGTACATATTGATAATTACCTTAAATGTAAATGGATTAAATGCTCCCAACAAAAGACACAGACTGGCTGAATGGATACAAAAACAAGACCCATATATATGCTGTCTACAAGAGACCCACTTCAGACCTAGAGACACATGCAGACTGAAAGTGAGGGGATGAAAAAAGATATTCCATGCAAATGGAAAACAAAAGAAAGCTGGAGTAGCAATTCTCATATGTGACAAAATGGACTTTAAAATAAAGACTATTACAAGAGACAAAGAAGGACACTGCATAATGATCAAGGGGTCAATCCAAGAAGAAATATAACAATTGAAAATATTTATGCACCCAACATAGGATCACCTCAATACATAAGGCAAATACTAATAGCCACAAAAGTGGAAATTGACAGTAACACATTCATAGTAGGGGACTTTAACACCTCACTTTCACCAAAGGACAGATCATCCCAAATGAAAATAAATAAGGAAACACAAGCTTTAAATGATACGTTAAACAACATGGACTTGATATTTACAGGAGATTCCATCCAAAAACAACAGCATACACTTTCTTCTCAAGTGCTCATGTAATATTCTCCAGGATAGATCATAACTTGGGTCACAAATCAACACTTGGTAAATTTAAGAAAACTGAAATCATATCAAGTATCTTTTCTGAACACAATGCTATGAGACTAGATATCAATTACAGGAAATGATCTGCAAAAAATACAAACACATGGAGGCTAAACAATACACTACTTATTTATGAAGTGATCACTAAAGAAGTCAAAGAAGAAATCAAAAAATACCTAGAAACAAATGACAATGAAAACACGACGATGCAAAACCTATGGGATGCAGCAAAAGCAGTTCTAAGAGGAAAGTTTATAGCAATACAATCCTACCTTAAGAAACAGGAAACATCTCGAATAAACAACCTAACTTTGCACCTAAATCAATTAGAGAAAGAAGAACAAAAAAACCCCGAAGTTAGCAAAAGGAAAGAAATCATAAATATCAGATCAGAAATAAATGAAAAAGAAATGAAGGAAAAGATAGCAAAGATCAATAAAGCTAAAAGCTGTTTCTTGAGAAGATAAACAAAATTGATAAAACATTAGCCAGACTTATCAAGAAAAAAAGGGAGAAGACTCAAATCAATAGAATTAGAAATGAAAAAGGAGAGGTAACAACTGACACTGCAGAAATACAAATGATCCGGAGAAATTACTACAAGCAACTTTATGCCAATAAAATGGAAAACCTGGAAGAAATGGACAAATTCTTAGAAATGCACAAACTGCCAAGACTGAATCAGGAAGAAATAGAATATATGAACAGACAAATCACAAGCACTGAAATTGAAACTGTGATTAAAAATCTACCAACAAACAAAAGCCCAGGACCAGATGGCTTCACAGGTGAATTCTATCAAACATTTAGAGAAGAGCTAACACCTATCCTTCTCAAACTCTTCCAAAATACAGCAGAGGGAGGAATATGCCCAAACTCATTCTATGAGGTCACCATCACCCTGATACCAGACAAAGATGTCACAAAGGAAGGAAACTAGAGGCCAGTATCACTGATGAACATAGATGCAAAATTCGTCAGCAAAATACTAGCAAACAGAATCCAATAGCACATTAAAAGGATCATACACCATGATCAAGTGGGGTTTATTCCAGGAATGCAAGGATTCTTCAATATATGCAAATCAAACAACATGATACAACATATTAACAAATTGAAGGAGAAAAACCATATGATCATCTCATTAGATGCAGAGAAAGCTTTCGACAAAATTCAACACCCATTTATGATAAAAACCCTGTAGAAAGTAAGCATAGAGGGAACATTCTTCAACATAATAAAGGCCATACATGACAAACCCACAGCCAACATCATCCTCAATGGTGAAAAATTGAAACCATTTCCACTAAGATCAGGAAAAAGACAAGGTTGCCCACTCTCACCACTATTATTCAACATAGTTTTGGGGGTTTTATCCACAGCAATCAGAAAAGAAAAATAAATAAAAGGAATCAAAATTGGAAAAGAAGAACTAAAGCTGTCACTGTTTGCAGATGACATGATACTATACATAGAGGATCCTAAAGATGCTACCAGAAAACTACTAGAGCTAATCAATGAATTTGGTAAAGTAGTAGGATACAAAATTAATGCACAAAAATCTCTGGCATTCCTATACACGAATGATGAAAAATCTGAAAGTGAAATTAAGAAAACACTCCCATTTACCATTGCAACCAAAAGAATAAAATATCTAGGAATAAACCTACTTATGGAGAGAAAAGACCAGTATGCAGAAAATTATAAGACACAGATGAAAGAAATTAAAGATGATACAAATAGATGGAGAGATATACCATTTTCTTGGATTGGAAGAATCAACATTGTGAAAATGACTCTACTACCCCAAGCAATCTACAGATTCAATGCAATCCCTATCACACTACCACTGGCATTTTCCACACAACTAGAACTAAAAATTTCACAATTTGTATGGAAACACAAAAGACCCCGAATAGCCAAAGGAAAATTGAGAACGAAAAACGGAGCTGGAGGAATCAGGCTCCCTGACTTCAGACTATACTACAAAGCTACAGTAATCCAGACAGTACGGTACTGGCACAAAAAGAGAAATATAGATCAATGGAACAGGATAGAAAGCTCAGAGATAAACCCACACACATATAGTCACCTTATCTTTGATAAAGGAGGCAAGAATATACAGTGGAGAAAAGACAGCCTCTTCAATAAATGGTGCTGGGAAAACTGGACAGGTACATGTAAAAGTATGAGATTAGAACACTCCCTAACACCATACTCAAAAATAAGCTTAAAATGGATTAAAGACCTAAATGTAAGGCCAGAAACTATAAACTCTTAGAGGAAAACATAGGTAGAACACTCTATGATATAAATCACAGCAAGATCTTTTTTGATCCACCTCCTAGAGAACTGGAAATAAAAACAAAAATAAACAAATGGGACCTAATGAAACTTAAAACCTTTCACACAGTAAAGGAAATCATAAACGAGACCAAAGACAACCCTCAGAATGGGAGAAAATAGTTGCAAATGAGGCAACTGACAAAGGATTAATCTCCAAAATCTACAAGCAGCTCATGCAGGTCAATAAGAAAGAAACAAACAACCCAATCCAAAAATGGTCAGAAGACCCAAATAGACATTTCTCTACAGAAGATATACAGATTGCCAACAAACACATGAAAGAATGCTCAACATCATTAATCATTAGAGAAATACAAATCAAAACTACAATGAGATATCATCTCACACCTGTCAGAATGGCCATCATCAAAAAATCTAGAAACAATAAATTCTGGAGAGGGTGTGGAGAAAAGGGAACACTCTTGCACTGTTGGTGGGAATGTAAATTGATACAGCCTCTAGGAAGAAAGTATGGAGGTTTCTTAAAAAACTAAAAATAGAATTACCATATGACCCAGTAATTCCACTACAGGGCATAAACCTAGAGAAAACCATAATTCAAAAAAACACACGCACACCAATGTTCATTGCAGCACTATTTGCAATAGCGAGGTCATGGAAGCAATCTAAATGCCCATCGACAGACGAATGGGTAAAGAAGATGTGGTACAGGGCTTCCCTGGTGGTGCAGTGGTTGAGAGTCCACCTGCCGATGCAGGGGACACTGGTTTGTGCCCTGGTTGGGAGGATCCCACATGCCATGGAGAGGCTGGGCCCATGAGCCATGGCCACTGGGCCTGCACGTCCGGAACCTGTGCTCCGCAACGAAAGAGGCCACAGTAGTGAGAGGCCCGTGTACCGCAAAAAAAAAAAAAAAAAAAGAAGCGGTACATATATACAATGGAATATTACTCAGCCATAAAAAGGAACGAAATTGGGTCATTTGTAGAGACGTGGATGGACCTAGAGACTATCATACAGAATGAAGTAAGTCAGAAAGAGAAAAACAAATATCCTGTATTAGTTCATATATGTGGAATCTAGAAAAAATGGTACAGATGAACAAGTTTGCAAGGCAGAATTAGAGACACAGATGTAGAGAACAAAAGTATGAACACCAAGGGGGGGAAAATGAGGTGGGGGTGGGGGTGGTGGTGGGATGAATTGGGAGATTGGGATTGACATATACACACTAATAGGTATAAAATAGATAACTAATAAGAACCTGCTTTATAAAAAATAATAAAATAAAATTTAAAAAAAGGAAGGAAATGGTCTCAGGATCAGACAATCCAGAGATGTAAAGGAAGAGAATAGAAAAACGACTGATAAATGTTATTTTAGCTCTAATATTCATTGCTTATTATAGGAGAAGTCATTTCAGTGGAATGGGTTGAATAGAAAATTGAAAATTGAAAAACAAAAATTAAATTTAAAAAAAGAAAACAAAAGTGTTTGATGGTTAATTTTATTAATTTTTTGTGTCAACTTGACTGCACTGTTAATGCACAGACAGTTGGTCCAGCATTATTCTGGGTGTGAGGGTGTTTCTTGATGAGATAGATTAACATTTGGATCAGTAGACTTTATAAACCAGGTTGACCTCTCTGATATGGATGGGCCTCATGCAGTCAACTGAAGACCTGAATAGAACAAAAAGGCTGAGTAAGAGGGAACTCCTCTGGCCTGTCCGCATGAGCAGGGACATTGTTATTTTCTGGCCTTTGGACTCTAACTGGAACTTTGGTTCTCCTTGGGTCTCAAACCCACGTGCTTGCAGACTAGAATGTATACCATCAGCTCTCCTGGGTCTCAGGCCTTCCAACAAGGACTGGATCTACACATTGACTATCCTGGGTCCCCAGCTTATTAATTGCAGATCTTGGGGTTTCTCAACATCCATAATCATGTGAGCCAACTCCTTGAAATAAATCTTTATATATATATATATATATATATATATATATATATATATATATATATATATATAGGTTCTGTCTCTGAAGAACCCTGACTACTAGAGATAGACTATAGGTTGTTTCAAGAAGCTTGTCTAAAAGTGAAGAATTTTATGAGTGTGTGTGTTTAAATTTTAAATGAGAATACTCCACTGGAAAAAGGGTACTACTTCCTTGTTCTTCCTTGGTTTTCTTCCTATTTCCTTTAACCAAATATTTAACATTTTATTCCTTTCTATGTTATTTTCCCACGAGACCTACTGTTATGCAGAAGACTAAATCATATGTTCTAGATGTTGAAACGTCTACTCAGAATGTGAGTCCTATCATATTCTCTCTACCTGTTGTGTCTCCCCACATATCTGCTCTGTTTTGGGTTCCTTTGCATTTAACATTCAGAGAAAAAAATCTTTAATATAGTCTTTATATTCAACTTATATTAGCATGGTTATCTGAATTACTTCTTTGTCATAACTTTAAGCAATTTACAAAAAAAGAATAGCATGTTCTTAATGCAAATAATTTTTGCTCTGGATTTAAATCACCTGCACAACTATACTCATAAGCAATATTTCCAAATTATTTCCTATTTACTTACTCCTCTGCAGATATGTTAGCCCACCTACTGGTATTAATTTCCCATGGCTGCAATAACAAAGTACCATAAATGATGTAGCTTAAAGAAACAATTTTTTGTCTCACAGTTCTGAAGGCTAGAGGGCCAAAAGCAAGGTATCTTCAGGGCCATGTTCTCTCTGTAAACTTTAGGGGAAGAATCCTCCTTAGCTTCTGGCAGCCCCAAGTGTTTTTTGGCTTGTGGAAGTAGCTTCAGTCTCTGAAGCCACCTTCACATGGCCATCTTCTCCCTGTGTGTCTGCCTTCACATCATCTTCCCTCTTTTAATAAGGGAACCGGTCATATTAGATTAAAGACCCACCCTACTGTAGTATGTTTTCATCCTGACTTAACTAATTATGTCTGCATTGATTCTATTTTCAAATAAGATCACGGTAGGAAGTACAGGGACTTAGGACTTCAACATATTTGGTGGGGGGCGGGGCACACAGTTCAACCCATAACACTGTTCTTTCTTGAGCACACCAAGTCTATTCGTTCCCTGTGGTCTTGCACTTGATTGCTTTGTGTCTGTCATGTTCTTTGACTCCTTCAGGACTATGCTTGAATGAACTTATTAGAGAGCCCTTCCATGACCACCTACTGCCACTTTGTGTTCCCTTTTATTTCTTTACAGTATGTATCACCACCTGCATGCTGTATGTTTATTGGCTTATTCATTTATTGTCCGTCTATTTTCAATGATTGACTATACTCCTAAACCAGAGGTGTTAACTTTATGAACTGTGGAGGAAAGTAGAATCAACAAGGAAAACATTAGGGTGGAAGCAGGGGTCTGGGATAACTAAACGTTCTCAAGCTCCTATATATTACAATAATGAATATTGATGTTACATCAAATGAAAAAAATAAGCCATATTCTTCCTAGTATGAGATATAGGGATAAGGTTTATATTTTAAACAAATATTTACAGATGAGGAGTGTTGAAAAAATTAAATTAATTCAATCAACATACTCAGCAAGTATTTACTGAATGACTACTATGTTTCAAACCCTATTCTGGGCACTGATGCTATAGCAGGAAAACACTTAGATAAATTATTTGCTGTCACAGTGCTTACTTTCTAAAGGGAAGAGACAGAAAATAACCAAATTTTAAAAATATTTAATAGAAATATATAGAGAGAATACATCAGATGGAAGTACTTGACTGGATATCATTTTATCCTAATTTTATCTAAGTTCAGAGAAGTCTCTCTGTGGAGATAATACTTCAGCAGAGTCTTTAAGAAACAAGAAATGAGCCCTTTAGAGATCTATAGACACAGTGTCCAAGACTAAATGATCAGCAATTGCAAAGGCCATGAGATGGAAGAAGAACGTAATTTGCATATTTAAGGAATAGCAAGAATCCCAGAATGGCCAGAACAGAGTGAATGAGAAAAACAGGAGTGATAGATGAATTCAGGGTGGGGTGGGGGACAGCAGAAGTGAGACCTTGTAGGCCACGAATGGCAAACTATGACCTTAAAAGCTAAATCCAACTTGGTGCCTGTTTTTCTAAATAAAATTTCATGGACTAGAGCCATGCCCATTTATTTGTATATTTTCTATGTCTGCTTTCACATTACAAGCACAGAGTTGAACAGCTGTCACTATAACCATATGGGATGCAAAACAGACATGTGATCTGACTAAGTTTTAAAAAGATTACTCTGTTATATAAAGAATAGACTGTACGGAGTTAAGTGTAGAAGGAGGAAAACCAGTTAGGAGGTGTCATAATATGTCAATATACATAAACCACATTGTTAGTTTACATAATTAAGTAATTAGTCACCATAGGTAATCATAGGAGTGGTCTACTTAAAATAGAGGAATGTACGATTTTACATTTAATTTTGGTGTAAATTTTAAAAAATTCATATACACTATCTTTTTACATTACCTATTGTCAATATCTCTAGTGTCTCATTTTCCTAAGAGAAAATTTTTAGTTTCTATTCTATTTTCACTTTGAACAAGTCTTTAATGTCATAGGTTCTCTGGTTATTCTCATGAAGATTACTTTTGCTGTATCTGAATTTTGGTTATTATGGTAAATTTGCACTAACTTTTAAGCTCCATTGCAATTAAAACTTTCTTATCTGAACCACTCAGCTTGTAATAAGCAATCCTCACATTATTAAAGTGAAATTATATACCTTTTAAAAAAACTAATCTTAACAGGGATTTTAAAAATTACATGTAATTATCATTAAATTAACTTAATATTGTGACATTCATTTCAGACAACAAACATTTATTGGGCACTAACTTTGTGACAGACACTATCCTATGCACTAATATGAAATAATTAATGAACAGACATGTCTTTTCCTCATACAAGGCTGTAATATAGGTAAAGAGAGAGGCAAGAACAAATAAGCAAGTAATCAAACAAAAATACAATTACAAACTGTGAAAAGCTGTAAAAGGAAACAAGCTACTAAGATAAAAATAATGGAGACCTATATTAGTATGGATGATAAAAGAAGGATTTGCTAGAGAAGTAATATTTAAACTAAAATCTAAAAATAAGACGCAACCAATTTTGCAAGGAACAGAAGGAAATCTATGATAGACAGTAGGGAAAGCACAGTTAAAGCCCCTGAGGTAAGAGTATCTCTGGTGTGTTTGAGGAACTTAAAAGCCAACTTTGCAGGAGCACAACCATGAAGGAATAGAGTGGAGAAGACCCCAATCCCACTGAACAAGTAACACTCTGTAGTTCCTAACACATAGGGGCACTTTTACGTAACTCCAATAAATTATGTGGAAAAGACAGAATATTTAGGGAAGCTTTATAAAGATGACTTAAAACAAGTATTTGCCTAGTTTAATCAAAAGGCTTGAATTATTTGATATTAATTGAATGTTTAATTTTTGTGTCTCTAGCCACGATCTAAAGAATCTAAGAAATAAGACTTTTCATTAGCTACATCATCCCAATTTATATGCTTCATAGCAGGAAATCTGTTTCTGTGTGTGTGTGTGCTTTGATCTTGCCATTTTATTTCATCTTACTAAATTCCTTATAAAGTCTTATCAAATATAAGCCCTGGGAAGTATGTATAAATCCATTTCCATTTTTATCCTATTAATGAGGTCTTTTTCATTGAAAAAGATCCCTAAGGTTGCTCTCATTTTTATGCAGTTTGAAGATACAGTTTAATGCCTGCAAAGAAACATTTTATTTACTTTAAATTTGATGATAGCTGAAAACTTAATAGTGTTTTTTAAACATATATTTTCCTTAGGTGATAAAATAGGTTTTTTACCAAAGAATAATCTCATTTTGATGTATAAATGTATATGTCTTCCAATAAGAGTGAGTTGGAAATCCCTTTATCACATAAAAATATAGCCTATAGGGATATAATTCTGTTTTAGAATATAAATTGAGAAATAAAAATGTTTAGCCACACCATAAAGAATTTACAATACATAAACAGTGATTTATTAACATATAGTAGCTCTCTGACTTTTTTTTCTAGCAATCTCATTTTCTGCATTTTATTATACAAACATAGATATAAAAATAGATAAACTGACTTATTTTGTCTAAATGTCATACTTTAAAAGTAACATAAATTATGAATTCAAGTTCAGACTTGGGTAATTCAAATTTTCTTACTCTAATATAATATGCTTTTGAAGAAAAAAATGTTTTTATAGGAAAAAACATCAAATAATTCAGAAACAAACAAACTGAAGGAGGCATTTAGTAGCTCTTTCACTATTAACTGACTGAAATAATTTTGGTAGATGAAATATACTATTATATTTTTAAATGTATATTTTATTTGTTACAAAATGTAAAACCACAATGTGACAAAGCTCACACTCATTTCAAGGGCCAGTCGCAGCCATTGCAAACCAATACTTACTGGGAAAGTATAGGGTATTGAGATAGGTCAGAATAATGGCACTTAGCACAGTCTGTAGCCATGGAGGGGAAATAGTATTATTCTTGTAATTTAGCCAGAAGTACATATCAAAATTACCTAGAGAATATTTTTAAAACACATAAGCCTTGGCCCTACCTCATAACCTGACAAAATGGGGAAAGTGCCTCTCCTATAAACAAGAGAGTCATGTGATCATATATACCAGGGGTCCCCAACCCCCGGGCCATGGGCCGGTACTGGTCCGTGGCCTGTTAGGAACTGAGCCATACAGCAGGAGGTGAGTGGCAGGTGAATGGGTAAAGCTTCATCTGTATTTGCAGCCGCTCCCCATCACTCACATTACCACCTGAGTTCCGCCTCCTGTCAGGTCAGCGGAGGCATTAGATTCTCATAGGCACGCAAACCCTACTGTGAACTGCGCATGCGAGGGATCCAGGTTTCATGCTCCTTATGAGAATCTAATGCCTGATGATCTGAGGTGGAGCTGAGGTGAGGCTAGCATTGGGGGTTGGCTGCAAATACAGATTATCATTAGCAGAGAGGTTTGACTGCACAGAGACCATAATAAATCAATTGCTTGCAGACTCATATCAGAACACTATCAGTGAGTGGCAAGTGAAAACAAGCTCAGGGCTCCCACTGAATCTGCATTATGGTGAGTTGTGTAATTATTTCATTATATATTACAATGTAATAATAATAGAAATAAAGTACACAATAAATGTAATGAGCTTGAATCATCCCCAAACCATCCCCCACCTTCCCCAGTTCATGGAAAAATTGTTTTCCATGAAACCGGTCCCTGGTGCCAAAAAGTTTGGGGACCGCTGATATATTCCAATAAAGAAGGTCACTGGGGCATCAGAATAAAATTGGATGGGGTGATACAGGAAGGAAGTATTCCACTGGGGAACCTAATGCAGTAATTTGGGTGTAGTTGATGGTGTATGAATTAAGGTTGTAGATGTGGAGCTTTAGAGAATCAAGAGAGAACAAAGATGATTGTATGGATATAGAGTATAAAAAGGAGAGGAAATTCATTGTGTAGAGGAAAATAAATTGCTTAAGAATCTGAAACATTAGATATGTGTTGTCCACTAGTAGTCACATGTAGTTTATTGAGTATGTACAATGTGACTAGTCTGAATTGAGATGTTTTAAGTGCGAAACACACATCAGGTTTTGAAAATTTAATAAGAAAAATGAATGTAAAATATCTTATTAATAGTTTTCTATTGATAACATGTTTAAATAAACTGTTGGATATGTTGGGGAAAAATGTCTTTAAAATTAATTTCTCCTGTTCCTTTTTACTTTTTTTAATGTGGCTACTTGTAATTTAAAGATTGCACACACAACTCCCATTTTGGCAAGCATTGTATATCTATTGAATAGCACTATCCTAGACAATTATCTGGACTTTATAATTTTAAATTTCAATCATTCTAAGACTGTTTTCACCTTAGCAGAATGTGAATAATTATATTGTCTGAAAAACTTACAGGCCTATTTGGAAGATCAGTTGAAATAATGTATAAAAGAACAGTATAAATAACAAAACATTCAAAAATAATTCCAGACATTAGATGAATAAAATGTACAATTTAACCTAGGTTACTTTGAAAATAATTTTTATATACATAACTTCTATGATTCAACAGGTAGCTAACTGATCACTACAAATAAGCAAAGACTATTACTCAAGGAATCTATTTGGGGCAGGAGCAAATTTTTTCACTTCAGATATTACCCGAAGAAATTTGGAAGTATCCCACAATAGCATATGTGTACTAACTAATAATCTTGTAAAAATCCATGTGCTCTCTATAACATAACATATGGTAATTTCTTCTATTTAGCCTAAAACTACAACCTTCAATTTTCATTAGGCCCAATATTCAGTACCCGAGAAGTCACTGAAAAATGAAATGGTTACCAACCTATAAATTAGAGTAATTTATTAATTTTGATTATATTATTTTTAGCTTTTTTTTTGCTTGCAGTCTCAGTTTTAAATTAATAATATACAGATAAATGTATTTCTTGCAAAATCATTCTTTGAATTCTCTGAAAGAGCATCCTTACAGCCCAGGCTGAGCCAGTGATAATTTTTAAAGCCATCTTCAGTTGAAAGTAACTATTTGCACTTCTCACAATTGGCAGGTTTTTTGTTATTACATACATTACATAACTTACTTGAGAAAATGGCCAAAGTGGCTTTTCACAAAAGCAAGTGAATATTTTCTTTTGGCTTTGCTTTCAAAATTAGTCACAGTGGGAATCTATTTAATTTAAAATGCACTAAAATATCAAAGACTTCAAATTTTGCATACAGAGTACCTGACCTAAAAAATACATTAAACACTCAGTTGAATGTAAAGTAGTTATAAATCAGGTGGAAAACATAACTGCACACACTGCTTCTCTTTTATGTATTCACACTGTTAATTTGGGTAAGAGGACTAAGATCATTTAATACTTTTTTTTGGTGATATGTGCAATGTGATATATTTTATGTTTCATTACAAATAGGATTATATTATATGACTGATGGCCTGCAGGGATTTTTCTTAAGCTAGAAAAAACATAATTTAATACTAACATGTGATTTTTAAAAAATGAGACTAAAGCAGTTCATAGTGAATTCACGATCTTTATAAAAAATTGTTCTCTTCACCAACTTATTAAAAGTTTCCTTAAAATGCATGTTAAATTATTTGTAAATTTTTCTTACCTGCAACCTAGAAGATACCAGCAATACTCTCTTCAGTCCATCCCCTTCTCCTCCCAATCTCCTCTTCCAAACTCACCAACAATACCACCAAGAATAGCAAAAGGTCTTTTTCTTCTTTTCTTAATTTTACTATTGTCTCTCTTTTTTAAAACTTTTTATTTTATATTGTGGTAGAGCTGGCTTATGCGTGTTGTGATAGTTTCAGGTGCACAGCAAAGGGACTCAGCTATATATATACATGTATTCGTTCACCCCTAAACTCTCCTCCCATCCAGGCTGTCACATAACATTGAGCAGAGTTCCCTGTGCTATATAGTAGGTCCTTGTTGGTTGCACATTTTAAATATAGCCATGTGTACATGTGGATCCCAAACTCCCTAATTATCCCTTCCCCCTATCCTTCCCCCTGGTAACCATAAGTTCATCTCTAAGTCTATGAGTCTGTTTCTGTTTTGTAAGTGAATTCATTTGCATCATTTCTTTTTAGATTCCACATATAATGGATATCATATGATATTTCTCTTTCTCTGTCTGACTTCCTTCACTCAGCATGACAATCTCTAGGTCCAACTATGTTGCTGCAAATGGCATTATTTCATTCAATACAAAAAATAAATGCTGGAGAGGGTGTGGAGAGAAGGGAACCTTCTTGCACTGTTGGTGGGAATGTAAATTGGTATAACCACTATGGAGAAGAGTATGGAGGTTCCTTAAAAAACTAAAAATAAAGCTACCATATGCCCTGCAATCGCACTCCTGGGCATATATCTGGAGGAAAACATGGTCCAAAAGGATACATGTACTCCAATGTTCATTGCAGCACTGTTTACAATAGCCAAGATATGGAAGCAACCTAAATGTCCATTGACAGAGGAATGGATAAAGACAATGTGTTACATATATACAATGGAATATTACTCAGCCAAAAGGCCTTTTTCATTTCTGCAGTATAAAGAAGAAAACTCATCTGCAGTCGCCATCATTCACTGAATATTATGAGCCGGGTTATGTTGCCTTTACAAAGAATGGAATGATGATGTGTAAGAGAGAGTAGCAGAGGCCAGAAACAGAGGGTCAGTCACAGTTACACTTACAGATGCACACCTGGCTCTAGCTGTATTTACTCTTACTTTCTTTTTGGAAATTTCCCTTTTGGTGATGTGCAGTTTTGTGTCTTTCATCAACACCAAAATACACTTCTGCCTGTCTTGAGGAAGGTTTGGCATGTAAAAGCATATCAGGGGTAAATTTATAGTATGATTGACCCTGAGAAGGTGAGAGAGAATTTGAATACAATATTAACTAAGGAAAGAGAATATTTAAGATAGGACTAGAAAACATTCTTCTACTTTAAGAGGCCATGGATATATTACCAAGGAAACATGCTATGACACGCAAAATATGTTTAATGCCATTTTTTAACAAGATGATAAAATAATTCTCTATTTTTTAAAATTAGTTACTCACTAATTATGTGCTAGCCTTTGTTCTAGGCAATGAGAAATATAGCAGTGAAGAAAATAGTTCTTATAATTGTGGAATTTAAAGTGTTTTTGTGAGAAATATATACATTTTTAAGTCATATTAAAGATATGCTTGTAATTGTGTTAAATGTATGGAAGGAAAAGCTCAAGGGACCAACAGGAAAGATGATAAAGAATTTTTACCCCACATTCACAGACAGATAGATAAGATGAAAAGGCAGAGGGCTATGTACCAGATGAAGGAACAAGATAAACCCCAGAAAAACAACTAAATGAAATGGAGATAGGCAATCTTCCAGAAAAAGAACTCAGATTAATGATAGTGAAGATGATCCAGGACCACGGAAAAAGAATGGAGGCAAAGATCGAGAAGATGCAAGAAATGTTTGACAAAGATCTAGAAGAATTAAAGAACAAACAAACAGAGATGAACAACACAATAATGGAAATGAAAAATACATTAGAAGGAATCAATAGCAGAAAAACTGAGGCAGAAGAATGCATAACTGACCTGGAAGACAGAATGGTGGAATTCACTGCTGTGGAACAGAATAAAGAAAAAGAATGGGCTTCCCTGGGGGCACAGTGGTTGAGAGTCCACCTGCCGATGCAGGGGACATGGGTTCATCCCCCAGACCAGGAGGATCCCACATGCCACGGAGCGGCTGGGCCTGTGAGCCATGGCTGCTGGGTCTGTGTGTCTGGAGCCTGTGCTCCACAGCGGGAGAGGCCACAACAGTGAGAGGCCTGCATACAGCACAAAAAAAAAAGAATGAGAAAAAAGAAAAAAGAATGAAAAGAAATGAAGACAGTGTAAGAGACCTCTGGGGCAACATTAAATGTAACAACATTCGCATTATAGGGAACCTAGAAGGAGAAGAGAGAGAGAAAGGAACCGAGAAAATATATGAAGGGATTATAGTCGAAACCTTCCCTAACATGGGAAAGGAAAGAGCCACCCAAGTCCAGGAAGTGCAGAGAGTCTCATACAGGATAAACACAAGGAGAAACACACTGAGACACATAGTAATCAAATTGGCAAAAGTTAAAGACAAAGAAAAATTACTGAAAGCAGCAAGGGAAAAATGGCAAATAACATACAAGGGAACTCCCATAAGGTCAACAGTTGACTTCTCAGCAGAAACTCTATAAGCCAGAAGGGAGTTGCATGATATACTTAAAGTGATGAAAGGGAAGAATGTACAACCAAGATTACTCTATCCAGCAAGGATCTCATTCAGATTCAATGGAGAAATCAAAAGCTTTAAGGAAAAGCAAAAGCTAAGATAATTCAGCACCAACAAACCAGCTCTACAAAAAAATGCTATAGGAACTTCTCTGAGTGGGAAACACAAGAGAAGAAAAGGACCTACAAAAACAAACCCAAAACAATTAAGAAAATGGTAATAGGAACATACATATCAATAATTACCCTAAACGTGAATGGATTAAATGTTCCAACCAAAAGACACAGGCTTGATGAATGGACACAAAAACAAGACCCATATATATGCTATCTAAAAGAGACCCACTTCAGACTTAGGGACACATACAGACTGAAAGTGAGGGGATGGAAAAAGATAGTCCATGCAAATGGAAATCAAAAGAAAGCTGGAGTAGCACTACTCATATCAGATAAAACAGACTTTAAAATAAAGAATGTTACAAGAGACAAGGAAGGACATTACATAATGATCAAGGGATCAATCCAAGAAGAAGATACAACAATTATAAATATATATGCACCCAATGTAGGAGCACCTCAATACATAAGGCAACTGCTAACAGCTCAAAAACAGGAAATCGACAGTAACACAATAAGAGTGGGGGACTTCAACACCTCACTTACACCAATGGACATATCATCCAATCAGAAAATTAATAAGAAAACACAAGCTTCAAATGACACAATAGACCAGATAGATTTACTTGATATTTATAGGATATTCCATCCAAAAACAGCAGATTACATTTTTTCTCAAGTGCGCATGGAACATTCTCCAGGATAGATCATGTCTTGGGTCACAAATCAAGCCTCAGTAAAATTAAGAAAATTGAAATCATATCAAGCATCTTTTCTGACCACAACACTATGAGATTAGAAATCAATTACAGGAAAAAACTGTAAAAATCACGAACACATGGAGGCTAAACAATACGTTACTAAATAACCAAGAGATCACTGAAGAAATCAAAGAGGAAAACAAAAAATACTTAGAGACAAATGACAATGAAACATGACAATCAAAACCTATAGGATGAAGCAAAAGCAATTCTAAGAGGGAAGTTTATAGCTGTACAAGCCTACCTCAGGAAAGAAGAAAAATCTCAAATAAACAATCTAACCTTACACCTAAAGGAACTAGAGAAAGAACAAACAAAACCCGAAGTTAGCAGAAGGAAAGAAATAATAAAAATCAGAACAGAAATAAATAAAACAATAGCAAAGATCACTAAAACTAAAAGCTGGTTCCTGGAGAAGATAAACAAAATTGATAAACCATTAGCCAGACTCATCAAGAAAAAGAGGGAGAGGACTCAAACCAATAAAATTAGAAATGAAAAGGAAGTTAAACAGACACCACAGAAATACAAAGCATCCTAAGAGACTACTACAAGCAAATCTATGCCAATAAAATGGACAACCTGGAAGAAATTGAAAAATTCTTAGAAAGATATAACCTTCCAAGACCGAACCAGAAAGAAATACAAAATATGAACAGACCATTCACAAGTAATGAAATTGAAACTGTGATTAAAATTCTCCAACAAACAAAAGTCCAGGACCAGATGGCTTCACAGGTGACTTCTATCAAACATTTAGAGAAGAGCTAATACCCATTCTTTTCAGACTCTTCCAAAAAACTGCAGAGGAAGTAAAACTCACAAACTCGTTCTATGAGGCCACCATCACTGTGATACCAAAACCAGACAAAGATACTACAAAATAAGAAAATTAAAGGTCAATATCACTGATGAATATAGATGAAAAATATCCTCAACAAAATACTAGCAAACAGAGTCCAACAACACATTAAAAGGATCATACACCATGATCAAGTGGGATTTAACCCAGAGATGCAAGGATTCTTCAATATACACAAATTAATGAATGTGATACACCATATTAACAAATTGAAGAATAAAAACCATATGATCATCTCAATAGATGCAAAAAAAGCTTTTGACAAAATTCAACACCTATTTATGATAAAAACCTCCAGAAAGTGGGCATAGAGGGAAGCTATTTCAACATAATAAAGGCCATATATGACAAACCCACAGCAAACATCATTCTCAATGGTGAAAAATTGAAAGCATTTACTCTAAATCAGGAACAACACAAGGATGTCTACTCTCACCACTATTATTCAACATAGTTTTGGAAGTCCTAGCCATGGCAATCAGAGAAGAAAAAGAAACAAAATGAATACAAATTGGAAAAGAAAAAGTAAAACAGTCACTGTTTGCAGATGATACTATACACAAAGAATCCTAAAGATGCCACCAGAAAACTACTAGAGTTAATCGATGAATTTGGTAAAGTTGCAGGATACAAAATTAATGAACAGAAATCTTTTGCATTCCTATACACTAATGATGAAAAATCTGATAGAGAAATTAAGGAAACACTCTTATTTACCATTGCAACAAAAAGAATAAAATACCTAGGAATAAACTTACCTAGGGAAACAAAAGACCTGTATGCAGAAAACTATAAGACACTGATGAAAGAAATTAAAGAGGATACCAACAGATGGAGAGATATACCATGTTCTTGGATTGGAAGAATCAATATTGTAAAAATGACTATGTCACCCAAAGCAATCTACAGATTCAATGCAATCTGTACCAAATTACCAATGGCATTTTTTACAGAACAAGAACCAAAACATCTTAAAATTTGTATGGAGACAAAAAAGAACCTGAATAGCCAAAGCAGTCTTGAGGGAAAAAAACGGAGCTAGAGGAATCAGACTCTCTGACTTCAGACTCTACTACAAGGCTACAGTAATCAAGACAATATGGAACTGGCACAAAAACAGAAATATAGATCAACTGAACAGGTTAGAAAGCCCAGAGATAAACCCATACACCTATGGTCAACTAATCTATGACAAAGGAGGCAAGGATATACAATGGAGAAAAGACAGTGTCTTCAATAAGTGGTGCTGGGAAAACTGGACGGTTACATGTAAAACAATGAAATTAAAACACTCCCTAACATCATACACAAAAATAAACTCAAAGTAGATTAGAGACCTATATTTAAGACTGGGCACTATAAAACTCTTAGAGGAAAACATAGGAAGAACACTCTTTGACATAAATCACAGCAAGATCTTTTTGATCCACCTCCTAGAGTAATGGAAATAAAAACAAAAATAAACAAATGGACCTAATAAAACTTGAAAGCTTTTGCGCAGCCAAGGAAACCATAAACAAGACAAAAAGACAACCCTCAGAATGGCAGAAAATATTTGCAAATGAATCATCGGACAAAGGATTAATCTCCAAAATATATAAACAGCTCATGTAGTTCAATATCAAGAAAACAAATAACCCAATCCCAAAATGGGCAGAAGACCTAAATAAACATTTCTCCAAAGAAGACATACAGATGGCCAGGAAGCACATGAAAAGCTTCTCAACATTGCTAATTATTAGAGAAATGCATATCAAATCTACAATTAGGTATCACCTCACACCAGTTAGAATGGGCATTATCAGAAAATCTACAAACAACAAATGCTGGAGAGGGTGTGGAGAAAAAGGAACCCTCTTACTCTGTTGGTGGGAATATAATTTGATACAGCCACTATGGAGAACAGTATGGAGATTCCTTAAAGAACTAAAAATAGAATTACCATATGACCCAGCAATCCCACTACTGGGCGTATACCCTGGGAAAACCATAATTCAAAAAGACACATGTTCATTGCAGCACTATTTACAATAGCCCGGTCATGGAAGCAACCTAAACACCCATCGACAGACAAATGGATAAAGAAGGTGTGGTACATATATACAATGGAATATTACTCAGCCATAGAAAGGAACGTAATTGGGTCGTTTGTAGAGATGTGGATGCATCTTGAGACTGTCATACTGGGTGAAGTAAGTCAGAAAGAGAAAAACATGTATCATATATTAACGCATATATGTGGAACCTAGACAATGGTACAGATGAACCAGTTTTCAGAGCAGAAATGGAGACACAGAAGTAGAGAACAAACGTATGGACACCAAGGGGGGAAAGTAGCAGGGGGTGGGGGTGGGGGTGGGGGTGGGATGAATTGGGTGATTGGGATTGACATGTACACACTGATATGTATAAAATGGATGACTAATCAGAAAAATAAAATTGTGTTTAAAAAACAAAGGAACTTTGACCTTACTATGTAATTATATATATTAGTTGGAAAGCAGAGGAATTAACAGGGTATGACTAATGACTACTGTTTGTAAAATGCCCCCAACTCTAAGCAACCTTTCTCATAAGAATAAAAAGAAAAGGTAGAATTTATAGAAAATCTTTGTAGATCTTCCTAGCTTATTTTCTATATTTTGAGTAATGATTCAGAAAAAGAAAAAAATATTGAAAAATAAACTCTCTCATGCCTAAAATGAGGGAAAGAGATGTAATTAGTTGTTACAATTCAATTTAGTTTAAATTACATGTGGGAATTATAACTGAGGAACTTCTATTAGTTACATCAAAGTGAAATGGTTACAGAAACACTATCAGTGATAATGTAAAATCTATTCCAAGAAAAAAAACATTTGAAGATATTTAAAAGTGTTGCAATCAGACTGATAACAGAGGAGAATTTGTTCCTGAATAAAAACTATAACTGGAAGGGGTAAACTTAACATAAAATATTCATATAAAAATCTATGTACAAATATTCATAATAGTGTTGTGCCCTAGACTGGAAACAGCCAAATGTTTATCAACAATTGTTATAGTCATTCAATGAAATAATACTCAGCAGTAAATCAGAATGAATATACAACAAGGATAAATGTTATACCGTTATGCTGATTGAAGGGATCAAAACACAAGAATGTATACTATGATACCATTTGTGTGATATTCCAAACTATATAAACTAATCTACACTATAGATAGCAGATGAGTGGTTGCATATGGTTGGGCTGGAGGGATAGTTAACTACAATAAGGAAAGAGAAAATCTGTGAGTGATGAAAATGGTTTGTGTGTTTATTTTGGTGATGCTTATGTGTGCATGCATTTGTCAAAACTCGTTGAACTGTAAATGTAAAATATGTTCTGTAAAATGTTCATATATTTTCCTTAATAATGCTAATTCAAAAAGACAAGATGAAAAGAATTATAGACCTAATGGACTTCCATTTCTAAACAAGATATTGTAAAAGGGACTGCATTTAGTCTCTTGCCTACGACAACAAAGAAAAATGAACAAAATATATAAAGCAATGACTCAAGTTACTGGGCATCAGACAACAACAGACAATGATCACTGAAAAATGGGAAACAAACAAGATAAGCTCTAAAACTGCCCTACTTATTGTTTACAGAAAGTTGGCAGACCACAGAGCAGTGAGGGAGAACTAATGCTTTTCCTGAGTGATGGAGACAGAGCTGTGTGTCTGAGGAGGGCAAGGTGGTTTGAGTTCATAGCAGAGTATCAGAGAGGAGAAAGTTGAGCAAAGAAAACTCTGGGGATCCACAGAGGGTCCCCTTTAGTATTTGGTTGAGTCTGATCAGCAAAAGTACATGAGGAAACGACCTGAGTGACAGTTCCTAAGAGTCAGAGTGAAAATTTTGTAATTCCCAAGGCATCAGGGGTCTATCAAGAAGAATCTTGCTTTAGTGTAGGAAAAATATTTCCCTGAGATGAAACATTGCTTTGATACTAACAAAGCAAGACTCCAAAAGGATCAAACTGTTTCCAAATAACAAAATTGCACCAAAATACTATGCTCAATAATATTTGTGGGAATATGAAAAACAGCATCTGACAAAGTAAAATTCACAATATCAGACATCCAACAAAAGATTATCAGGCATAAAGAAGCAGGAAAATACAACATTGACTAAAAGTCAATCAATTAAAAAATAACAGTTGATAGAATTAGTGGACAAGCACATTTAAATAATTATACTTCATATGTTTAAGAAGCTAAAGACTGAGGATGTTAAGCAGAAACTTTTAAAGGATAAACTACAATATCTGAGATGAAAAAAACTGTTTGAGGTTAAACATTATGGGCATTTCATAGATATCTCAAAAGAAATATGACCAAAACAATTCCTAATTTTACCAATCTTCCTTTGACCATCTTGCCCAGTAAGTTAATGGAAATTCCACTCTTTCAGTTGCTCAGGCATAAAATTTTAAAGTTATCCTTGACTAATTTTTTTGTTCTCACTCCGTATCTACTCCATTAGTCAATCACTTACTTATATTTTCAAAATACATCCAGAACCCCACCATATCTCTCCCAGTTTATTGCAGTGCCCTCAAAACTGGTCTACTTGCTTCCATGTTTGTCCCCCTACAGATTGTTTTCCACATGGCAGCCAGTGTGATCTTATACCCTAAATCTAATCACGTCCCCTTTCTGTTAAATATTATCACGTTTCCTAGCTTACTGGCAACATCCTTATTAAGGCCTCTGAGTTTCTACAATTTGGTTCATAACTGATTCTCTCACATTGTAACTTACTACTCTTCCATTACTCATTATGCGCCGATTACTCTGGCTTCTTTTTAAATTAAAAACATTACACTGCTTCACCTTAGGAGCTGCTGCATTTGTATCATCTGCATGAATTCCTCTTCCTCAGTATATCTAAATGGCTCCCTCCCTCGCTTCCTTTGAATCTCAGATTATCAGTGAGACTTTCCCTTATTATCCTAATATAAAATAAGAGCTTCCCCATTACTCATTTTCCTAACCTACCTTGAATTTTCTTTACATATCACATCAACCTGATATGACATATTGTTTATTTAAAAGTTTATTAACTCTTCTTCTCTCTCTCTCTCTCACTAGAATGCAAACACATTAACAGAAACAGAAAAGGATTCTTGTTTATTTTTATCTCCCTAGCACATACAACAGGGATTGGCACATAGTAAGTACTAGAGTATTGAATAAATAAATAAATAAATTTATAAAACAAAAAAGGTAAAGAAGACATAAGTCTTACTTACATGGCACAATGTATGAGTAGTATGATGGAGGAAGAAGCATAGTAATATTCTTTTGAGGGGTTAAAAGAGAATTGGTTGGAAGAACTAGAGAAAATGCTTACATGGGCCATCATATGGTTTCTGAACTGATTTGTTTTCCTGGATACCTTTTGCAAGCCAATCTTTATACTTTAACTATCACAGTAATTCTAAAATGTAACATGATCAATTACCTTCAAATCCTTCAGTGCTCCTGGAATGTGCCTGGTTTTTGGATCTTACTAGTCATATGAGCCACCCTCATTTATCACCTAGGCTGAAACACAGAGCCTGATGCAAAGTGTAGGTGCTTCCTAGCTTCACTTTACTTACTCAAACATTTTTACTCCCTCAAAAATTCTCATACAAGAACTTTTCTGACTCTGAGATTCCGAATTTGATACTTCCTCTTTGAGAACGAGTTCCAGCGCCTTTGGCTTTTATATTGTATTTAGACTGCCATATTGGTTTTGTGTATTCCTTTCCCATATATCTCAGTCAACTTCATAAAGATGTGCACTGAAGCTTTTGGTTTGCTACATCCAGCCTGAGTTCAATATGGGGACAGAATCAACACTAGCAACTATTTCTGGCCTCCTTAAGTGAGGATAGGGGCAATATCTATTTATTTAAATAATTGTAATTAACTATTATGTTGTCTTCAGCCAAAAATCTTGCTAAGTGACATAGCTATTTTTTTAATTAAAAAATTTTTTTTAATTAAAATTTTTTTCCTCTCTGAACATTTCTGCCTTATCATTTTGGAGACCTTTCCCTGTGACCTTTAAAATTCAGTTTATTTGTCATTCATCCTGTGAAATTTTCTCTGTTCCCTTCCTCTACATCACTCCCTGGACTGCCACTTGCACATTTGCTCATAATTCTGTAGTTTCATTGAACAAACGCTGGAGTCATTGTTTACATGTGCTTCACTCAGGAGACTGTAATCTCCTTGTGTACAGTATAGTACTTAGCATATTTTAGGCATGCATTACATGTTTGTTGGATTGGTTGTTTTGGAATTAATTAAATTGTGTAGAATCCAATTACTCAGAGTGATATTTGAACAGGACAATGCTCAATGAACAGGATTTCAGAAATGCAGATGGAGACTAAATGGATGTCAGAGGTGTTGCATTTGGAAAAAAAAAAAATATATATATATATATATATATGGCAGCCTTTCATAATTCAGAAGATATTGATCTTAATAAGTTGAACTTGAGTGATTGACAAAACCAATATAAGGTTAGAATCAAGAAAATCAGAAAGAAGAGCTAGATGTGGAGGTAGAAGATGAATTCCAATCTGCTTGGTTCTCTTTGAAAAGCAAGCTCAGCAATTAGCTTTTATAAGAAAGCCACATTTTAACTTTTATGCTAGCTATAAAATAGCATTCGCTTAATTCATTTATCTTAACAATGCAATGGTTAAGCAAAGATCAAGAAATAAGTGAAAGATTTTGAAACCAGGCAAATAAAATTTGAATATATATAAACTTATACAAAAATGATATTTGTTTCCATCCATTCTCTATTGGGAAACTGTTAAGAACTGCTAAGACAAGGCTCTGGTTATGTGCATATGCGTGTGTGTGTGTAGTTTTAAGGCAGTAACTGCAGCATAATGCTTTGCATTATGCATTTGTCTTCTAAAATTTTCTTTATGCTTATTTAATGCATATGTTTTTATTCTTTGAATGATGAAAACTCTTTTATAGTAATTACGATCATGCTAAACTTCAGACAGCACAAACATGAGGAAAGCTTTCAAAGCATGCTGTGATATTTGCTAAAAGGTAATTTTTCCTTTTCTATATTGTCTCCTACTCAGTAATGCAGTGGAACAAATAAGCATTACATGGGTTTAATGGTCTTTCTGTGTAAGCAATTAGGACTAGGGAGGGGAGGATTTGCAACTAAAAACTTAATGGTAATTCCTATCCATTCTTGATTACACACGCACACACACACACACAGAAGGGTGAAAATCACCTCTGCCCAAAAAGGGAATTAGGAAGAAAGAAAGAGAGAGAGAGAGAAGAGAAAAACAAAAAAGAAAAAGAAAGAGAGGGAGGGAAGGAGGGAAGGAAAGAGGGAAGAAGGAAGAGGAAGAAAACTACTTGTGGAAAATGGAAAAAATCAGATTTCTGATGACATATTGCTGTTTACTTTGTCAAGTAGTCTCTACTTCTCTTTGTGGGCATCTAAAGTTTAATCCCTTGAGGATATTCAGATAACTGGTATAGAAAGAGCAACTGACAGTTATCCTATCCTAGAGGCAAGAGCTGGATATTTCTATCCTAAGCCCTATCAGTCATTGGTCAAGGGAACGAGTGCTGGTGGCCAGACAAAGGCCTCAGCAAGGAGATGCTGGTGTTGGTGGTGGGAACCTCAAATGGCATGCACCCATGTGGTAAAGGCCAGCTGAATATGGGCAGTGCACTGACAACATCTCTACAAAAGTTCTATACATACTTAAATGTGTTATAAAAGATAATAACATTTATGAGACACTCTTAAGAAGTACATTTCCTGGTAGTGGAAATATAGAATTTCAATTTAAACTTGGTGAATTCCCAGTTTTCTGGCTGATAGATTACCTAAGTGGGACAGATAACAAACATGTAAGGAATATAAGATAATAAAAAGGACAGTTTCCAATGTTAACTGTAAGATCCTATGAAGTATAAGATAGAAAATTATCAATTCCCTTGTAACCAAACATATCTCCCAGTGTATAAACCAGGTTCTGAAAAATTTGCCTTTCTCCTTTCAGATAGCTTTGTAGGAAGAACCCAGAGTTACACTTTTTAGCTGGCCATTTCATCATTTTGTAAAGAAAAAATGGAATATGCTAGAGAAGAAGATCCAGGAGTAGTAAAGGACGAGAGGGGGTGCTATGGGAAAAGGAGTTGGAAGGAGTAGAGTTAGAAGACAAAGAGTGAGAAGGAGAGGAAAGGGGGAGAAAGAGAAGCACAGCAGGGGGGGTGGAGAAAAGAACCAGGAAGGGCGCTATGATGAGGAAGGGGAAGGAGGAAAGGAAAAGAGCAGTGGGTAGACGTGGAGAGGGAGGGGGAGAGGAGGAAGGGTCAGAGACTGGAATAAGAAGGATGAAGGGAAGGAGCAGGTGCATCCATGCAAAGATCAGGGAGGACAGCACTTAAGGAAAACACAACAAAGGTAGAAGCCCTAAGAAGAACTGAAAGTCCAGTTTGGTGAGCGTCTCCAGGATGCGCAGATGACAGCATCATGCAAGTCTTTAGCTCCTAAATAGTAGAAAGCAGATAATATGGTCCTAAGTCTTTAAAAGGTAGTTTTGCAATCTGTCTCTTTTTCAAAACATTGACGTTTTATTTCAACTGCCCAGGTAATTCAAATACAAATGAGTTTGTGGACCACAGCCCTAAAATATTTAAAGAATTCGGTGAGTTTCAACCTGAAGCTAGCAATGGCTCAGAATGACTTCAGGATTCAGCTAGCCACCCTCCCACCTCCCAGTAGACACACAAACACACACACAAAATCATCTTTTTTTTTTTTGGTAACTGCTTATTTAGCTTGTAATTTAAAATGTGTTCATTTAACAATTAGAAATAACAAGCACAATCATAAGCTTGTTAGAATTTAAATCCAAGCTCTAACATCAGTAACTATCTGACCAAGGAGAGAGTTACCTAATCTTTCTAAATTCCAATAATTTAATCTGAAAAGTTGAAGTATTTAGGTCACAGGATAGGTATGAAACTAACTGAAATTAAGAAAATTTGAAGATAAGGCAAGGACATTTTCTTATCTCAGTATTAGGGACATATTAGCCACTCTGGTAGCTATATGTTAAAATAAAATGCAAATATCTGGTGGTGGTGATGTTACTGCCAATACATTTCAATAAAAGTATTAGTACTAAATGTTTATTAGCTCTGTCCCTATTTCGAAAAGTGGTGATCAGTGAATAAGAGAGGTAATCATTGAGAGAAACACAATGAGCAAAGAATGGTAATATTTGTTTTACAAGCTCACGTCTCTTATTTTAAAAAGTAGTTGTGTTGAAAAACCTTTTACTGGAAGCTTTATAGTTCACTTTTAGAAATGATATAGGAAGGAGAAGTCCTTTCAAGGTTTCAAAAAAAAAAAAAAAGACTTGGAAAAAAGTAAATGCTCAGAATTCAACATAATTCCTGTTGGGCCCTTTTTTTGTTTTGTTTTGTTTGTTGTTGTTGTTTTTAATATCTTATTAGGGACAAAGAAAAGGTATGCACCAAGATATTTAGTTTTACTTTGCTTGCTTGATGAAACCTGTTGTGGTTTTCATTTCACATGGCGGAGTTCTTGTGTAACATATTCCCATGAAAATCATTAAGATAGTTCTGTATATTTCCAGTGAAATGGGAAAGGTTGTTAATTGGCCAATGTTGATAGTTTATTTACATAAATCATGACCCCATTAACTAAATATTCTCTTCCTAAATGGCAGCAATTTTAGACCTGAATTATCTAAATAATTGACTCAATTTTTCATTTTAGCTTGCCATTGTACACACAACCTTTGACTTTAAGATGAATATGAGCTTTTGTAAATTTAGCTGACATTACCAAATTACTTATTTTCTTAGTGATTTTTATCTAATTAGAGTCTTAATCTGAAATAACTTATTTTCCTTAACCCCACAGCAAGTCACTGCTGACTTTATGCTTTAAACTCCAAAATATACAACAGATATCAGTAAGATGTTGGCTGGCTTACTAGAACTCAGTTGGAAAATGTAAGAAGGCTTTTTTCAAAAATAAAATAAGGTTGCAGACAATCATGCATTTTTTGAATAGACTGGAATTAAAGCAAATTTAAAGAGCTTGTTTTCAATGGTATTTGTGACTACTGGTTGGTTTTTAACATTGGTTCCTTATTAAATAGTATAAGAAAAATGAAGAAAATTATGTTTTTATTTATTTATTTTCCAGAAAAACAAGCCATTTGACCGAGGAACTTGCTTGCCTGTTTTCAGTTGATTTTCTTAAGTCTTAGCCTTAAATGATTTTTTTTTTCTTTTTTATCTCCAGTGGAATGGGAGGCAAGTGTTCTTTCCTGCTGTTTTATGGCTGGTATTCCCACTGACATAGACAGCGGTAATTAGTCAGAACAAAAATACGAACAGAGTACTGAGATGTGAACTTTCCCAGCCAACCAAAAAAGATTTGTAATTTTTACTTATCTGGAGCTAGAGCTTGAGTTTCTGATTTTTCTTCTCACCAATTTTCCCCTGAGTATAGATCCCTTGAAAATAATGTCATGTTTTATTAATCGTATCATTTTTGCATTTATGGTATGTGCAATAAATTTTACTTATATTTCTAAATTAGCTGACCTTATCTGGGGCTCTTTAAGTTGTTCATCTCTGGTGGTTTGTGGCTCATCTACCAGTAGCAGAAGTTCCTGGAGTGGTTGGAAATATGCAGATTTCTATCCTGTCAGCCCCAAGCCCTAAATTAAATTGTGGGTTCTGACTCAGAAATTTTCTCTTACAAAAGTAATGTGATTCTTTTGTGCGCACGCTCTCTCTCTCTTTCTCTCTCTCTCTCTCTCTCTCTCTCTCTCCCTATCTATATATAATTGAGATGAATATAATCTTATATATAACTTTTCTTAATATATAAAAATATATCTTTTCTTATATATATTATATATACAACTATATACATTTACAGATATATATGTGACTTGTAGTTGAAGTATTACTTTGCATTTGATTTCATAAATATTATATAAGCATTTCAGTAATGCTTGCCATTTTCAATTAGCTTTATATTAACCAAGAGACCTGAGAGGATGTCTCATAACCACTGATTACTGATGTTAAAAACCATTCATTGAAGGGCTAGTTGGAGTCTGTATTAGTTTCCTAGGGTTGCTGCAACAAAGTACCAATAACTTGGTGGCTTAAACAGAAATGTATTCTCTTACAGTTTTGGAGGTAGAAATACAAAGATCAAGGTCTTATGGTCTTGTCAACTGAAAGAAAAAATGCACAACCTAAGAGTTGTGAGTTGCAGTTTTATTGGGGATCTCACTGAGGACAACAGCCCAGGAAATAGCCTCTCGTATAGTTCTGAGGAACTGCTCTAGAGAGGTAGGAGGAGATGCCAGTATATATAAAACCAGTATATATGATTTTGTCTAAGGAATCCGTGCAGTCAAGCATGCATCTCAGTTAAAAAGTTACTGAGTTACTGCTAGTCACAAGCAACAGATATCTCAGTTGATGATTTTAGTGCTTTTCTATGCATGGGAAGATGCAAGAATCTGGATTCATCCATTTTTTTTTTTTCTTTTTTGCTGAGATATCTATAACTATCTAAGGGACCTGTTTTTCCAAAGCACATGGTGCCTTATCCAGGTTTTCATCCTAAATTCCTTTTATGGTGCACTGTCAGTCAATGACTGCAAAGGCTAATGACTTAATCCTTGTAGAAACAAATTATGAGCAACATTCTTTGCTTTATAGTCTAATGTTTGTGGCACCCCACAATTCATATTTTGAAACCCACCACCGAATGTGATAGTATTGCTTCCTTTGGAAAGTAATTTGGATTAGATGAGGTCATAAGGGTGGAGCTCTTATGAATGGGACTAGTGCCCTTGTGTCATGAGAGAGTTTGCTTCCTCTCTCCTCTCCTTATGAGGATACAATGTGAAGTCAGCAGTCTTCAACCCAGAAGAGGGTCTACACCAGAACCTGTCCATGTTAGCACTCTGATTTTGACCTTCCAGCCTCCAGGACTGTGAGACGTAAATCTCTGTTGTTTATGAATGCTGAGGGTTTAGCTAACCTATTCCATAATAATGCTGCCTCAGCATTCATTTTGTGTAGCTAAGCAGCTGTAGGGGCCTTGAACTGTCACTAGCCCCTCCATCAAGTGCATGCCCTAGATAACAGCCTACAGAGTCACGAGTAAGTGTAAGTTCCTTACATGACATCCTCAATGCACCTGGTGATAAACAGTCTCCCTTGTGCCCTAACTCTTCTGCTTGTACACCTTTTATATTATAACCCCAAAAAGCTTACCAAAACTCTGCTTTTCTTGGTTTGAATTGACCAATTCCTTAAAGTACTCCACGCTTGGACCTTAAGAAAGCCATGTGCTGCAGGTCTTGCTGGTCACACTTTGTCTGCAGCCTGGCTCCACCTCCCCATGTGTCCCCTCAAGGCCTGCTGTGCTCCTCCAGGACCTGTGAGTAATGAACACTATTTCACTTTCCCTTCTGGTCTTTATTGAGCTGCTCATCATCTGACACCTTAATTAAGACTCTACTTAACAAACGTTAATTTAAAAAATCACATCAAATCACCCAGTTCATGGAATTTTTGTTATAGCAGGCCAAACTGACTCAGGTACAAGGGGTGGAAAGAACCATGCTCTCTCTGAAGGCTCTATGGGAGAATCCTTCCTTGCTTCTTCTAGCTTTTGGTGTTTGCCTGAAATCTTTGGCATTATTTGGCTTGTAGTTGTATCCTTTCTATTTCTGCCTCTCTCTTCATGGCTTTCTACCTTGTGTGTTCAAATTTCCCTCCTCTTATAAAGCCTCTAATCACTATATTGGGGTCCACTCTCATTCAGTACAATTTCATCTTAACTTAATTACATCTACAAAGCTGCTATTTCCAAATAAGGTCACATTCACTTTGTGATTTTAGGATTAGAGGTTAGGATTAGAATATATATTGGGGGGAGATGCGAGTCAATCCACAATGGCATCTGTATACATCATATCAAAATAAATAAGCAAAGGATGATATTAGTCAAGAGTTTTTATTTTTTTCTAACATCTGTTTAGTGTTAAAGTAGATGAAGTCCTTTTTAAAAATATGAGGAATAGATTTTTTAAAAATTGCTATAATAGTTCTTCATTGATTTTTTTTCCCCTTACTGGTAGAAAGTTGAAACCTAAAGAAATAAAAGTAAACAGAAGTAGCAAGCATATAATACTCTCCAGGGATTTGTAATTGAATTATAGAGATAAAGCATTCATACATGGACTAATTAACAAAACAAGCATAGCATCCTATGATTACTGATAAAACTGAGTGATAGAACATTATTTTGGGAGTAGGTTGGAAGTAGGCACATAGAGGTGGTAGCACTCCATTGGGGAAAAGAAGGTAAATATACAGAGTTAATAAGGAACACAATTTTTTCTGAGAACCATGAGGACATTCGTGTAGCTGGAATAATTTTGGTATGTGTTAGATATGTTTGAAAGCAATATTAGGGTAATAAATTATGATCAATTAATGAAAACCTTGAATGCAAGGTTAATAATTTCAGATTTTAACCTATAACTGATGCCATGGTCTAATCTTTTCCCCAACAAACTGGGACCACTGGCTTTTATTACAACTGTAGTCACACGCCAGTCCCTAGCTTTGTGATTGATTTTAAATATTGGTTTTTTACCAGTGACTTCAATAACCAAGTTGGTTGCTCTTGATTTGTTTCTTAAAACTGGGACTTTAGTTAATTTTCTGGGACTCTCCTTTATTGATGTGTCTGATACCTCAGGTCTTCTTTAAGACCAGGAAGCTACATTGCTCTTGCTAGTGTCTTCTCTAAGAATTTTAGCTTGATTTTAAGCCCAAGCTCAAATGACTAAGGCTATGCTGATCAAATTAGATGGCAAAAGTGACCCGACCCACAAGGCGAAATTTTATTTTTTATATGGCTTATTCCCCATTTCTGTGTACCCTTTTCTTGGGATGTAAGCTACATTGTCTTGGTCAGGAATACCAACCCACTGGCAATGGAATTTATATGAGACTTAATATCCTTTCAGTAACTACTATTAGGAATCTCCACAAACACTTGTTCTGCCATAGGTCTCCAGTTCTCTACATGCTTTTGCTATAAACAACCAGAAAATGCCTTAAAAAAAAAAAATCTCCCTACTAACAAGCTTATATTGATAACATCTTGCCCATAGCCAATTTCAATGGGATTCATTGCATTTTCCATAAAACATTTAGAAATGGAAAATGGAGCCTGTTTACTTAAGGATCAGAGACTCCTAAGAAAACAAACCACTGAGAAACCACTAATATTCTTCATATTCTCACTCTTCAAACAGATGTGGTTGGATGACAGAGGGGGTTTTAATCCCTTACTTGAGTTGTAGCTAAACTATTATGCCCAGTTTTCATTTCTTGGCTTGTTCACAGGGGAAGAGTTGAAACTGTGTTGAGTTTCAAAGCATCATCTGGACCAATAAACTATGTACTGCAGCACACCATGCTCTGGGTGGGAATAAGCACCCTAGAACACTGCCTGACTCTCTCCAATTCATTAGAAACAAGCTGCTTCTGATTGATCCAACTGTAACAGGACCATTAAATTAAAGCAAAATAATAATTATCATTGACTTATTTACCATTAAGAACTTGACAGAAGAATAGGAGATATAAAATCATTGAATCCAAAGCTTTTGCTTACGAGAGACATGTCAAAATTCAGAAATCTTTTAGCTTGACCTCTTTGGCCAATGCAAAGTAATTCTTAATTCTTTATACTTTGTGTGTGTGTGTGTGTGTGTGTGTGTGTGTGTAGGTACGTTTTTATTTTTCTTGGGTAATTACCTAGGAATGAACTTGCTGAGTTATATGGTAATTATGTTTATCAATTTCAAGGAGCTTCTAAACTCTTTTCTAAAGTGTCTGCTACATTTTACTCCCACCAGCAATGAATGAGTGTTCTAATTTCTCCACATCCTCACCAATATTTGTTATTGTTTTTCATTTTTATTATAGCCATCTTGTGAAGTATTGATAGTATCTCATTATGGGTTGTTTTTGTTTTGTTTTGTTTTTTATATATTTTTTTAATTTTTTTGATGCAAATCCATTCACAGTAAAAACCTTAACAAGGTTCGATTTTTGTGGCTTTTTTGCAAAGGAAGAAATGCATAAATACATTTTGTTATTGGTTGAATTGTGTCCCCCGAAAATAGATGTTGGAAGTCCTAACTTCTTGTTCCTGCAAGGTAACCTCATTTGGAAGTAGTCTTAGCAATGTAATCAAGTTATTATGAAGTCATTAGGGAGGTCTCTAACCTAATATGACTGGTAACTTAATAAGAAGAGGGAAGTCGGGACACAGACATTTGTAGGGAGCAGAATTCCATGTGAAGACACAGAAAGCCATGTGACATGGAGGCAAATTGGAATGATGCATGTACACGCCAAGGAATGTCAAGGATTGTCTGCAAACACCAGAAGCTGAAAGAAGTAAGGAGGTATTCTTCCCTGCAGATTTCAAAGGGAGTGTGGCCCTGCTGACACCTTGATTTTGAACTTCTAGCCTCCAAAACTATGACACAATAAACATGTGTTGTTTTAAGCCACCCAATTTTTGGTACTTTGTTACAACAGCTTTTGGAAACAAATATACTATTCTAAAAAAATTTCCAAAGCCCTGTTTATTTCCTCCAAATAAATTAATTTCAAACAGAAATATAAAAAAAAGTGGTAATAGATTTGTGAAGTCCTAACATAAGATAGGTGCTAGAAGCCACTGAATGTTTTTAAACAGGGATTGACATGATAAGCTTGGTGTTTTAGATATATGTTTGAATCTGTTTGGGACTTTAAAATAGATTAATTAAGTAGAACTAGATACATTGTGAAAGTAATAGAAGGAAGGAAAAAGGAAGGAACATATAATACAAATGATGAAAAGAATGAAGAAATGAAGGAAGTTTCCCAAATAAATAGTAATAAGATGTAAAGCAATGATGATGATGATGAAATTGGAAATAAGAATGGCAAAAATTGGATTTGATAATAATTTTAAAAGAAGAATTGATAAAATTTATGCACAAAATATACATATTTACATTAATTTAGGAAATAAAAAAGGGCACAGTTAACCATGGTATTCCAAATTTGAGTGAGAAAAAAATAGTTCACTTGATAATGTATTGTAGACATTTGTAAGTTTATTTGGATGAGATACAAAGGAGAAAATACTTATATTTTGATATATTGGACTTAAGATTTGTTGAGTGCCAGTTAGATACTGAATTCAGAAAGTATTTGCACAGACCTGGGAAACAGAGGTATGAGTCGGACAGAAGTTGGGACAGGGCTGCCTTGTAGTGGGCAAATATTAACAGCATCCTGGCTTCTCAGGGCTCATCCACTACTTTGCTCTGTCATTCTGAAACATTGATTCCCCCTCTCATGTTTTCAAGGTGGCTTTTAGAAGCCCAGCCTTCATATCAAAATTCCAGACAGGAGGAAGGGTAAAAAGGAAGAAGCATAAGGGATAAGGGGCGTGTCAATTCTGTCACTATTTAAAAGTTTTTTTCCAGAAACTACATTGAACCATACATCTACATATCACCTACTTTCAGAGAAGGAGGGGAAAGCTAGATGTCGGTGGGACATAAGAGCAGAAGTAGATATTAGGTCAGTAACTAGGAATCTCTGCTGCTGAGACATCCTTGCTTGTTCAGTTTATTTAATTATTGAAATATGATTTAATTCTGATTCCTTGCCAGTGCTTTAAATATTTTCCTTTTCAGACATATTAGAGAAAGCCTGTAGAATCAAGCTAGTAAGTAATGAAATACAGTAAGATTTTGTCTAAACATTTGCTTGTTTATATGCTTTTGTGTATATTTCTGTTTCCTAAAGAGTGATATAAATCATTTTTGTCATCTGTTTTCAGTAGTCTCTATTTTTTATATCTTACATTAACATAGACAGAAGTTGACTTTATCCTAAAGTTGTGAATCTGTAAAGTTATTTTATCTTTGAATATGATATAATTCATTCTTTTTTTTTTGTATTCTACTTGTCAACACACAACAAAAGGAGCAAATAGTGACTTTTCAAAACATGCATCGTTTGACTGTTTTGCTCAGAATATTACAAGAGCATAATATCGTAAATTATGTCAATTACATTTAACTATAATTTCCCATTGTACAGGAAAAAACTATTTTCTTTTACACATATTCAAATAAAATATAACAATACAGAAACAGCCTCACAGATATAGAGAACAAACTATTGGTTACCAGAAAGGAGGGGATGGGGGGAGGGACAAAATAGGGGAAGAGTATTAAGAGGTACAAACTACCAGTTGTAAAATAAAGAAGTCACAGGGATGGGGCTTCCCTGGTGGCACAGTGGTTGAGAGTCCACTTGCTGATGCAGGGGACACGAGTTCGTGCCCCGGTCCGGGAAGATCCCACATGCCGCAGAGCAGCTAGGCCCATGAGCCATGGCTGATGAGCAAAAACAAAACAAAAAAAACAAAACAAAAAAGAAGTCACAGGGATGTAAGGTAAAGCACAGGGAATCAGGGAATATAGTTAATATTTTATAACTTTGTATGGTATATAATCTATAAAAATATCGAATCACCATTGTATACCTGAAAGTAATATAATATTGTAAGTCAACTATATTTAGATAAAGAAAACAGAATAGTTTTATAGCTTATTCAGTATTCACTCAAAAAATATTTATGTAATTCTTTCTGAGTGCCAGACATCATGCTCAACAGTAAAGGTAGATTCAATGGTAAAAAACAAAAACAAAACCAAATTGAGAATCAATACTTTCCAAGATGTTTGTGCCAGGGCAAGCTATTTCATTTTGGGGTCCAAATATGTATGTATGTATATACATACATATCTATATCCATCTATCTATCTATCTATCTATCTATCTATATTTGTTCATAATTTTTTTGGTGCAATGTAAACGTAGTATAAAGATAGAGATAGCGTGGCATGGAGGTAAAGGTGCTGACTCATATTTGCACTGATTAGTGCTTGTCTGGACCACACATTTAGCCTGTGATTTCATACTGGGTGGTGGTGTTTGTCAGGATGAATTGACCCTCCTGCAGAAAGTGACTAAAACTAAAATAATAATAATAATAACAGTCAATTTAGAAAATACTTTCAGAAACATTTTCTAATGTAGAGGTCCGTAGTTTGCCCTTAAACTCATAATTCTTGATCTGTTTAAAATATGTCTTATCTGTTATTCATCATGTTACTTCACAGAAACACTTTTAACTCTCATCTAATTTTACTAAATGTAGTGTAGATTCAACTGGCACGTTAGCAAATATTCAGAAACATAACTCCATTTGGAATTTTTTGAGTTGGCACAAAGAGTAAAATAATGAGACAAGTGCAGATTTATGGCCTTCTGCCTCAAACCCCCATATTCATTTGAAATTTAATTTAAGAGGATAGTCTTAAAACATACATGTATAAAAATTTTCCTATATTAGAAGTATAAAGTCCGTAATAACACATTTAAAATTTAAGCAATTAGCTAATCTATATGGATTAACATAAAATTAAGTTTGAAAGCATGCCTTATATAAATAAAAGTCTAAGTTAATGCCAAGAGTTTAACTTATTCTTTGTTCTTAAAAAACATTGGCAGCATATACATGACTGAAATGTGAAAGTTTCCAAATATAAGGGAAATTATTTTATCAGTTTTCTACTTAATACTATGTATTAAAAGACACAGATTTAATGTGATTATATATAGCAACATATGTTGTAATTCAAAGGCCGAGAAATTCTATTTCCAATTTGTGCGCATATTACAATTTGGTTACTTCCAGTATATTAAATTGTAGGATTAGTAGTGTCCTATAGAGGCAGAAACTATTTATGAATTATGTGTAACAAGGTCAGCCACTTAAGGAAGTCCTAAAACACAAAAAGCCTGTGACGATATTAAATTATACCAATCATCTTCAAGTGAACAGATATTATCAGATCGTAAAAAACAAAAGAGCCAAGTGTTTCACTGATGTTATAATTCAAATAATTCTATCATTGTGATCACTAAATCAAGAGTAAACATTTGTTCTATTATTCAACTTATAGTTTTGTTATAGACATGACCAATATGAGATATGGATAAAGTAAAGAAAATATAAGTAAGGTTAGAGGGCTTGGTGGGGAGATATTTTTGCTTTTAGAGACGCTCAATAATTTGTCTCATCATCAACTGATTTTCATCTGCAGGATTTCAAGCTTTACATCCTGACCTGATCTGAACCAAAGCAAAATGAAAATTTATGTTACTTGGGAAAGTGCTCTTTCCAAGGAACATGTGATTTAAAAAAATAAAGCTACACATGTCCTCAGTTATAAGACAAAGACACACACAAAAATGATTGCACAGTTTAATTAATAGAATTTCATTTTAAAGAGAGGTGAATTTCTTTTTTTAAAATAAATTTCTTTTTAAAATATTTCTTTATTTTCTTTATTTTCTCTCTCTCTCTCTCTTTTTTTTTTTTTTTTTTTGGCTGCTTAGGGTCTTAGTTACAGCATAGGGGGTCTTAATTGATAGAATATTGACTGATTCCAGGTTCTTTCTTCCAGAAAAGCAGAGGTTATAGCATCTCAAAGGGTGAGCATTACACATAAAAGCCATGGTGAAGCCCAGCTCCGCTGTGTGACTTCTCTGATAGCTAAATTTGGAGGGATTTTTAAAAGGATTATGTGAAATAATGTATATAAAACATGCAACAAGTGTTTGAAATGTTAGCTATTATTAGTATCTTCATTATAAAACACAAGATTAATTTGTAGAAAATAATCTGCCATAAGTATTAATATACATTAATTACATCTGGGAGCTTCCTATCTAATGCTATATTTAATAGTGGCCCTATTACAGTTTTGATCATTTCTAATACCCTTGATTTTGAATTAGTATTACTTAATTCAGTAGAAATTAAATGTAATAAAGAAAATGATTAGATGTTTAAGTTCACCAAATTTTTAAAACTATTTTTATTAAACTAAGATATTGGTGAAATATGATCAACATCTTCCCTCTGGTTGTCAAGAAAAATAATGGCTATGTTTTACATAAATGTTTTTGTAATTTACCTAAAATTGGCAATCCATTCATAGGCTGGATGACCATTAAGGAGTATGTGGGTGATAAAATTGTTTGAGACATGATATTGTAACCACAGTGATTTGCTCTCAAATATCTGTGAAGGAGTAGCTATGATTAATATTGTCTTTAGTAAACACAAGATTAATTTGTAGAAAATGACTTGATGTACCAGTTACAAAATATCCAATCCATGGTTATATATAACAGTGCTCCTCATGTGCTTTATGTCTGTGAACAATTTAATAGAACGAAAGATCCCTGGAATCATATATCTTGCTAGCAATAGGAAAAAAGATTATGTGTTGATTAACTAGCATAATCCACAGAATAAAGTCTACATTTAATTATAAATACAAGAATGCATTCCAATCTCCAACTGTATCTATCCTAAATTAAACCCGAATGATCAAGACATCAGTCTGCAAATCATAGATATTATATTACAAGCTGTGGAAGAAAGAATCTCATTTGTTTGGTCAGTCTACCTCAATTCAGGGTCAATATTTTCTGTACTACATATTGTATCTCATATAAATATAATTATAAATAATTTCCTACTCAGTACAAAAATTATAAAAACATATCCATATAGTCATTATATAATTTATATGAAGATTGTAAATTTATATGATTTTATATATAAAATATATATTGAAGATTTTTAAAATTTATATGAAAATTTTAACTGTTAGTTGTGTTTGTTTTTTGTATACTAAGTATTTAAAATATAGCAGGGAAATTATAATTATCAAGGAATTAAAAGCAGAAACTTTGGAGAGAGAACATAAGTTACAGAATGGTAAATAACAGGGAAACATCACAATAAGAAGGGACACAAGGGGACATATTCTAGAAGGATTCAAAATAGAGTTTCCAAATAAAATAAAAGTGCCAAGTTAAATTTGAATTTCAGATAATTAAAAATATTTTTATTATAAGAATGTCACATGCAATGTTTGTGACATACTTATATTAAAAGTTTTTTGTTTTGGGTTTTTTTTAAAAAACATCTTTATTAGGGTATAATTGCTTTACAATGGTGTGTCAGTTTCTGCTTTATAACAAAGTGAATCAGTTATACATATACATATGTCCCCATACCTCTTCCCTCTTGCATCTCCCTCCCTTCCACCCTCCCTATCGACCCCTCTATGTGGTCACAAAGCATCGAGCTGATCTCCCTGTGCTATACAGCTGCTTCCCACTAGCTATCTATTTTAAGTTTGGTAGTGTATATATGTCCTGCCAATCCCTCACTCTGTCCCAGTTTACCCTTCCACCACCCCGTATCCTCAAGTCCATTCTCTAGTAGGTCTGCATCTTTATTCCTGTCTTGACCCTAGGTTCTTCTGACCATTTTTTTTTTCTTTTTATAGATTCCATATATATGTGTTAGCATACGGTATTTGTTTTCTCTTTCTCGATTACTTCACTCTGTATGACAGGCTCTAGGTCCACCCACCTCACTACAAATAACTCAGTTTCATACCTTTTTATGGCTGAGTAATAATCCATCGTACATATGTGTCACATCTTCTTTATCCATTTAGCTGTTGATGGACACTTAGGTTGCTTCCAAGTCCTAGCTATTGTAAATAGAGCTGAATAGAGCTGCAATGAACACTTTGGTACATGGCTCTTTTTGAATTATGGTTTTCTCAGGGTATATGCCCAGTAGTGGGACTGTTGGGTTGTATGGTACTTCTATTTTTAGTTTTTTAAGGAACCTCCATACTGTTCTTCATAGTGGCTGTATCAATTTACATTCCCACCAACAGTGCAAGAGTGTTCCCTTTTCTCCACACTCTCTCCAGCATTTATTGTTTGTAGTTTTTTTGATGATGGCCATTCTGACTGGTGTGACATGATATCTCACTGTAGTTTTGATTTGCATTTCTCTAATGATTAATGATGTTGAGCATTCTTTCATGTGTTTGTTGGCAATCTGTATATCTTCTGTGGAGAAAAGTCTATTTAGGTTTTCTGCCCATTTTTGGATTGGGTTTTTTGTTTATTTGATATTGAGCTGCATGAGTTGCTTGTATGTTTTGGAGATTAATCCTTCGTCAGCTGCTTCATTTGCAAATATTTTCTCCCATTCTGAGGGTTGTCTTTTGGTCTTGTTTATGGTATCCTTTGCTGTGCAAAAGCTTTTAAGTTTCATTAGGCCCCATTTGTTTATTTTTGTTTTTATTTCCATTTCTCTAGGAGGTGGATCAAAGAGGATCTTGCTGTGATTTATGTCATAGAGTGTTCTACCTATGTTTTCCTCTAAGAGTTTGATGGTGTCTGGCCTTACATTTAGGTCTTTAATCCATTTTGAGTTTATTTTTGTGTATGGTGTTAGGGAGTATTCAAATTTCATTCTTTTACATGTAGCTGTCCAGTTTTCCCAGCACCACTTATTGAAGAGGCTGTCTTTTCTCCACTGTATATCCTTCCCTCCTTTATCAAAGATAAGGTGACCATATGTGTGTGGGTTTATCTCTGGGCTTTCTCTCCTGTTCCATTGATCTATGTTTCTGTTTTTGTACCAGTACCATACTGTCTTGATTATTGTAGCTTTGTTATATAGTCTGAAGTCAGGAAGCCTGATTCCTCCAGCTCCGTTTTTCTTTCTCAGGATTGCTTTGGCTATTTAGGGTCTTTTGTGTTTCCATACAAATTGTGAAAATTTTTGTTCTAGTTCTGTGAAAAATGCCAGTCGTATTTTGATAGGGATTGCATTGAATCTGTAGATTGCTTTGGGTAGTCTAGTCATTTTCACAATGTTGATTCTTCTAATCCGAAAACATGGTATATCTCTCCATCTATTTGTATCATCTTTAATTTCTTTCATCTGTGTCGTACAATTTTCTGCATACAGGTCTTTTTTCTCCTTGGGTAGGTTTATTCCTAGATATTTTATTCTTTGTGTTGTAATGGTAAATGGGAGTGTTTTCTTAATTTCACTTTCAGATTTTTCATCATTAGTATATAGGAATGCAAGAGATTTCTGTACATTAATTTTGTATCCTGCTACTTTACCAAATTCATTGATTAGTTCTAGTAGTTTTCTGGTAGCATCTTTAGGATTCTCTATGTATAGTATCATGTCATCTGCAAACAGTGGCAGCTTTACTTCTTTTCCAATTTGGATCCTTTTTATTTCCTTTTCTTCTCTGATTGCTGTGGCTAAAACTTCCAAAACTATGTTGAATAATAGTGGTGAGAGTGGGCAACCTTGTCTTGTTCCTGACCTTAGTGGAAATGATTTCAGTTTTTCACCATTGAGGATGATGTTGGCTGTGGGTTTGTCATATATGGCCTTCACTATGTTGAGGAAAGTTCTCTCTATTCCTACTTTCTGGAGGGTTTTTATCATAAATGGGTGTTGAATTTTGTCAAAAGCTTTCTCTGCATCTATTGAAATGATCATATGGTTTTTCTCCATCAATTTGTTAATATGGTGTATCACGTTGATTGATTTGCATATATTGAAGAACTTTACATTCCTAGGATAAACCCCACTTGAACCTTGCATTCCTGGGATAAACCCCACTTGCTTATAATGTATGATCCTTTTAATGTGCTGTTGGATTCTGTTTGCTAGTATTTCGTTGAGAATTTTTGCATCTATAATCATCACTGATATTGGTCTGTAGTTTTCTTTCTTTGTGACATCTTTGCCTGGTTTTGGTATCAGAGTGATGGTGGCCTCGTAGAATGAGTTTGGGAGGTTTCCTCCCTCTGCTATATTTTGGAAGAGTTTGAGAAGCATAGGTGTTAGCTGTTCTCTAAATGTTTGATAGAATTCACCTGTGAAGCCATCTGGCCCTGGGCTTTTGTTTGTTGGAAGATTTTTTTTTTTTTTTTTTTTTTTTGCGGTACGTGGACCTCTCCCCTGCGGACCACAGGGTCCAGACGCTCAGACTCAGCGGCCGTGGCTCACCGGCCCAGCTGCTCTGCGGCATGTGGGATCTTCCCGGACCGGGGCACGAACCCGTGTCCCCTGCATAGGCAGGCAGACTCTCAACCACTGCGCCACCAGGGAAGCCCCTGTTGGAAGATTTTTTTTTTTTTTTTTTTTTGGAAGATTTTTAATCAGTTTCAATTTCATTACTTGTGATTGGTCTGTTCATATTTTCTATTTCTTCCTAGTTCAGTCTCAGAAGGTTATGCATTTCTAAGAATTTGCCCATTTCTTCCAGGTTGTCCATTTTATTGGCATACAGTTGCTTGTAGTAATCTCTCATGATCCTTTGTATTTGTGCAGTGTCCGTTCTTACTTCTCTTTTTTCATTTCTAATTCTATTGATTTGAGTCTCCTCCCTTTTTTATTAGATAAGTCTGGCTAATGGTTTGCCAATTTTATTTATCTTCTCAAAGAACCAGCTTTTAGTTTTATTGATCTTTGCTATGGTTTCCTTCATTTCTTTTTCATTTATTTCTGATCTGATCATTATGATTTCTTTCCTTCTGCTAACTTTGGTTTTTTTTTTTTGTTGTTCTTCCTTCTCTAATTGCTTTAAGTGTAAGATTAGGTTGTTTATTTGAGATGTTTCTTGTTTCTTAAGGTAGGCTTCTATAGCTATAAACTTCCCTCTTAGAACTGCTTTTGCTGCATACCTTAGGTTTGGGGCCGTTGTGTTTTCATTGTCATTTGTTTCTAGGTATTTTTTGATTTCCTGTTTGATTTCTTCCATCACCTCTTGTTTATTAAGTAGTGTGTTGTTTAGCCTCCATGTGTTTGTATTTCTTACAGGTTTTTTCCTATAATTGATCTCTAGTCTCATAGCATTGTGATTGGAAGAGGTACTTGGTACGAGTTCAATTTTCTTAAATTTACCAAGGCTTGATTTGTGACCCAAAGATATGATCTATCCTAGAGAATGTTCCATGAGCACTTGAGAAGAATGTGTATTCTGTTGTTTTGGATGGAATGTCCTATAAATATCAATTAACTACATCTTCTTTAAAGTATCATTTAAAGCTTGTGTTTCCTTATTTATTTTCAATTTGGATGATCTGTCTATTGGTGAAGGTGGGGTGTTAAAGTCCCCTACTATGATTGTGTTACTGTCAATTTCCCCTTTTTTGGCTGTTAGTATTTGCCTTATGTATTGAGGTGCTCCTATGTTGCGTGCATAAATATTTACAATTGTTATATCTTCTTGGATTGATCCCTTGATCATTATGTAGTGTCCTTCTTTGTCTTTTGTAATAGTCTTTGTTTTAAAGTCTATTTTGTCTGATATGAGAATTGCTACTCCTGCTTTCCTTTGATTTCCATTTGCATGGAATATCTTTTTCCATCCCCTCATGTTCAGTCTGTAAGTGTCCCTAGGTCTGAAGTGGGTCTCTTGTAGACAGCATATATATGGGTCTTGTTGTTGTATCCATTCAGCCTATCTATGTCTTTTGGTTGGAGCATTTAATCCATTTACATTTAAGGTAATTATCGATATGTATGTTCCTATACCATTTTCTTAATTGTTTTGGGTTTATTAGTGTAGGTCTTTTCCTTCTCTTGTGTTTCCTGCCTAGAGAAGTTCCTTTAGCATTTGTTGTAAAGCTGGTTTGGGGGTACTGAATCCTCTTAGCTTTTGCTTCTCTGTAAAGCTTTTAATTTCTCTGTCCAATCTGAATGAGATCATTGCTGGGTGGAGTAGTCTTGGTTGTAGATTCTTCTCTTTCATCACTTTAAATATGTCCTGCCACTCCCTTCTGGCTTGCAGAGTTTCTGCTGAAAGATCGGCTGTTTACCTTATGGGGATTTCCTTATGTGTTACTTGTTTTTCCCTTGCTGCTTTTTATATTTTTTCTTTGTATTTAACTTTTGATAGTTTGATTAATATATGTCTTGGCGTGTCTCTCCTTGGATTTATCCTGTATGGCACTTGCTGTGCTCCTTGGACTTGATTGACTCTTTCCTTTCCCATATTAGGGAAGTTTTCAACTATAATCTCCTCAAATATTTTCTCAGCCCCTTTCTTTTTCTATCCTTCTTCTGTGACTCCTATAATTCAAATTGTGGTGCATTTAATGTTGTCCCAAAGGTCTCTGAGACTGTCCTCAATTATTTTCTTTCTTTTTCTTGTTTATTCTCCTCTGTAGTAGTTATTTCCACTATTTTATCTTCCGTGTCACTTATCCGTTCTTCTGCCTCAGTTATTCTGTTATTGAGCCTTTCTAGAGAATTTTTAATTTCATTTATTGTATTGTTGATCTCTGTTTGTTTGCTCTTTAGTTCTTGTATGTCCTTGTTAAACGTTTCTTGTGTTTTCTCCATTCTATTTCCAAGATTTCAGATCATCTTTACTGTCATTATTCTGAATCCTTTTTCAGGTAGACTGCCTATTTCCTCTTCATTTGTTAGGTCTGGTGGGTTTTTGCCTTTCTCCTTCATCTGCTGTGTGTTTCTCTGTCTTCTCATTTTGCTTAACTTACTGTGTTTGTGATCTCCTTTTCACAGGCTGCAAATTCGTAGTTCCTGTTGGTTTTGGTGTCTGTCCCCAGTGGCTAAGGTTGGTTCAGTGGGTTGTGTAGGCTTCCTGGTGGAGGGGACTAGTGCCTGTGTTCTGGTAGATGAGGCTGGATCTTGTCTTTCTGGTCGGCAGGTCCACGTTTGGGGGTGTGATTTGGTGTGTCTGTGGCCTTATTATGATTTTAGGCAGCCTCTGTGCTAATGGATGGGGTTGTTTTCCTGCCGTGCTAGTTGTTTGGCATAGGGTGTCCTGCACTGTACCTTGCTGGTCGTTGAGTGGAGCTGGGTCTTGACGTTGAGATGGAGATCTCTGGGAGAGCTTTTGCCATTTGATATACATGGAGCTGGGAGGTCTCCTGTGGACCAGTGTCCTGAACTTGGCTCTCCCACCTCAATGGCACAGCCCTGATGCCTGAGTGGAGCACCAAGAGCCTGTCCTCCACACGGCTCAGAATAAAAGGGAGAAGAGAAAGAAAGAAAGAAAGAAGAAGATAAATAAAATAAAATAAAATAATTAAAATAAAAAATAAATTTAAAAAGAAAACTGTTTCTAAGTAATTAAAAAAAACCACAAAAAACGGACAGACAGAACCCTAGGGCAAATGGTAAAAGCAAAGCTATACAGACAAAATCACACAGAGAAGCATACACATACACACTCACAAAAAGAGGAAAAGGGGAAAAAATATATATATATCGTTGCTCCCCAAGTCCACCTCCTCAATTTGGGATGATTTGTTGTCTATTCGGGTAGTCCACAGATGCAGGGTACATCAAGTTGATTGTGGAGATTTAATCCTCTTCTCCTGAGGCTGCTGGGAGAAATTTCCCTTTTTCTTCTTTGTTCACACAGCTCCCAGGGTTCAGCTTTGGATTTGGACCTGTCTCTGCATGTAGGTCGCCTGAGGGCATCTGTTCTTTGCTCAGACGGGACGGGGTTAAAGGAGAAGCTGATTAGGGGGTTCTGGCTCACTCAGGTCAGGGGGGAGGGAGGGGTACAGAATGTGGGTTGAGCCTGCAGCAGCAGAGGCCAGCGTGATATTGCACCAGCCTGAGGCACACCATGTGTTCTCCCAGGGAAGTTGTCCCTGGATCATGGGTCCCTGGCAGTGGCGGGCTGCACAGGCTCCCAGGAGGGGAGGTGTGGAGAGTGAACTCTGCTTGCACACAGGCTTCTTGGTGGCTGCAGCAGCAGCCTTAGCGTCTCATGCCCGTCTCTGGGGTTCGCACGGATAGCCACGGCTCGCGCCCGTCTCTAGAGCTCCTTTAAGCAGTGCTCTTAATCCTCTCTCCTTGCCCACCAGGAAACAAAGAGGCAAGAAAAATTCTCTTGCCTCTTCGGCAGCTCTAGGCTTTTTCCCGGACTCCCTCCCAGCTAGCCGTGGTGCACTAACCCCTTCAGGCTGTGTTCACAACGCCAACCCCAGTCCTCTCCCTGGGATCCAACCTCCGAAGCCTGAGCCTCAGCTCCCAGCAACCCCCGCCCCGGCGGGTGAGCTGACAAGCCTCTCGGCTGGTGAGTGCTGGTCGGTACCGATCCTCTGTGCGGCAATCTCTCCGCTTTGCCCTCCACATCCTGTTGCTGCGCTCTCCTCTGTGGCTCTGAAGCTTCCTCCCTCCGTCACCTGCAGTCTCTGCCCCCGAAGGGGCTTCTAGTGTGTGGAAACCTTTCCTCCTTCACAGCTCCCTCCCACTGGTGCAGGTCCTGTCCCTATTCTTTTGTCTCTGTTTATTCTTTTTTTCTTTTTGCCCTCCCGAGGTACGTGGGGAGTTTCTTGCCTTTTGGGAGGTCTGAGGTCCCCTGCCAGCGTTCAGTACGTGTTCTGTAGGAGTTGTTCCACATGTAGATGTATTTCTGTTGTATTTTGGGGGAGGAAGGTGATCTCCGCGTCTTACTCTTCTGCCATGTTGAAGCTCCTCCTTTTGGTTTTTCTTAAATACAAATTTAACTAGGCATCCTGTATTTTTGTTTGCTACATCTGGCATTTATTCTTGAAACAATTTTTCAAGGAAATAGAATAAAAGGAAATAGAAATTTAAAATGCTAAATAAATTAACAAATACAGGGTGACTGAAATATGTGTGGGCAATTTAAATGTTGTCATTTAAAAATAAAATTCATACTACTATCTAAAAACAAAACATTTTTCAAGTCAAAAACTCAAGTAAGAGATGGTTATAGTTTTACATCACAAATAGAATATCAAGGAGAACATTTATTTATATGTTAGCCCTTTATGTATTTTCTGAATATTTTACATATGTCAACCATTTTAACTATCAGTTTAATATGATGTTAACAGGGATAATTAATTGGTAAAATAGAGGTGTGTTTTTTGCTAAGAATTTAGTTTCTAGAGAAATGTTATTTGCTTACGAATGACTGGTTGTCTTTTTACATTCAAATATTCTTTCTTATTAACAGACCATTTTTCTTTATCAATTATGGCACTGGAAAACATTAATTGAATTACTGTTTATAAATACAGATGCTACAAACAGGCCAAAGACTCTGAAATTGCTGATGACAGAGTTTACAAGTAATTATAAGTATTTTTTAAAAAGCCAGAAATACAGCTGCTATGTTTATTTGCTAATGCTCAAAAGGAAATGTTTATGTTAATTTTGTTTCAATCTGAAGCTACTGTACTGAGAAAGCCATACAGAAAATTGGTTCTATTTTTTTTTTAATTTAGATATGTTATTTCATATTCACTAAGCAACTTCTCTAGACCTACGCATGTAATGCATCTTAAGGCATCAACAAATTACAACTTAACATTTTTCTTTGTGTCTTCTAAGACTAACACACTCACACATTCAGAAAGAGAAAAGGAGAGAGAGCAAGAGATGCTCTTTCATTTACATTTAAAAATAATGTATGGTCTAAAGCAGGGTTTCATAAACTTGGTACTTGTGACATTTTGAGTCAGATAATTTTCGGAGTGTGGTGGTGGTTATACTGTGCATTATAGGATATTTAGAAGCATCCTTGGGTTCAACCCACTAGGTGTCAATAGCACCCCCCAAGTTGGAACAGTCACAGATGTCTTTAGACAAAGCCAGATACTGGTTTAGAGGACAAATTTGCCTATGGTGCTTTAATATATCAATTTGGCCATTTGTTTAATCATTACTAACACTGGTAATAACAACCCTATTTATTCAGGGCTCAATACATGCTAGTTATACATCATGTCTAATCATCATACACAAATGCAATTCATCTTATTTTTTAAATGACTTGTTTTTAGAACATTCTAAAATTCACAACAAAATTGAGGGACAGTACAGAGATTTCCCATATACCCTCTGCTTCCACATGTGTATAACCTCTCCCATTGTCAGCATCCCCCACCAGAGTGGTGCATTTTCTACAATTGATGAACCTACATTGACACATCATCATCACCCAAATTTCATAGTATACATTAAGGTTCACTCGGTGTTGTACATTCCATGGGTTTGAAAAATTTATAACATGTATCCATCATTATGTTATCACACAGAATATTTTTACTGCCCTAAACAACTTCCACGCTCTACCTACTCATCAACCTCCCACTCCTCAACCCCTGGCAACCACTCATCTTTTTACCATCTTCATAATTTTGCCTTTTCCAGAATGTTATATAGTTAGGATCATATAGTACATAGCCTTCTTATATCAGCTTCTTTCACTTAACAACACGCATTTAATGTTCCTCCATGTATTTCCTTTTTTTTTTCTTTTTTTCCTCCATGTATTTTCATGGCTTGATAGCACATTACTTTTTAGCACCAATTAATATTCCATTGTCTGGATGTACCACCGTTGACTTACCCATTTACCTACTCAAGGACATCTTAGTTGCTTCCAGTTTTGGCAATTGTGAACAGAGTTGCTATAGACATCCATGTGCGGGTTTTTGTATGGATGTACGTTTTCAACTCGTTTGGGTAAAAGGATCACAATTGCTAGATCTTATGGTAAGGGTATATTTAGTTGTATAAGGACTTTGTAAGATTTTTTATTATTTCCTGGACACTTTGTCTATTCAGATTGGATACTTAGAGTCCATTTAAATTATTTTATCAGGCAGTCACCTTCTTTAGATGTAACCTGCAGATCCTGGCCTTCTTTTGTGGGTTGTTCTAATGACAGTTAAAGTTTTGGAATTTTTGCAGTATAATTTTGGTCTGCCTGGTTTCTCTGGTGTTGCTGGGATCCCCATTGTTCTCTGCCAGGGGTGCCTGAAATGACATTCCTGTGAGTTAGTATGCTCTCTAATCAACATGTTGCAGAAAAGCATTTATGCATGATATCCAGAGAAAAGGTAAATGACATAATCTGGGGGTGGTGTGGAGGGAACAAAATGTGGTTTTAGGGAAGAAATGTGTGTTTAAGTTTGTGATTATACAATTAGAAAACATAATAATAAAACTAATTATGTTACTAATTTTTTTAGTGTTAGAAATGGTGATGATTAAGGGAACATAATTTTGTTAAGTGTCAAAATTGCCTACAGGAAGAAATTTAGTTGCCAGTAATGTACCAACTATAAACCTGTCACGCAAATTTCTTGGGATTTTAAAAGCTTGTATTTAGGTATTAAATTACTATTACCCAATTACATGATATTTTATTGTTTCATCAAAAAGAACACATACTAAATAGTACAAATGACTAAGTAAATAAAGTAGGATGGTAATGAAATGTAAACACAAAACACAACTACAAGGGTCTTTAAATTTCAAAACAGGAAAACTCCTCAATCCACCTCTTTACCCCTCCTGAATTGATATAAATGGCTCACATAATAAATGGAGTCAAATTATAATGTCATCTATTAATTAGCATTTGTCTTCAGGTTAATCGTGCATTTAGAAAAACAATAATAACAAAGAAATAAGGGAAGGTTAATCTTCAAAACGTTTTAAAACATACTGACTAAACAAGTTTCAAATTAAAGAACCACATTAACCTAGAAAAGACTATTTCTTAATAGCACATATCCACTCGAAAGAATTTAATTAATATTGAATAGTATCTCATGACAAAATTAATTGCAGTCTCTGGGGTCTTGAAACATAAAAGAAAAAGAAGGAAATTCTTTATCTAAAATTACACTAGAAGAAAATTGTTTAGAAATTGCCTGGGTTAAGAGTCCTGTAGAACTTCTTCAGGTAAAACTACCTTTTAATTTCTGTACATCACCCAGACTGAATTTATTCATAAGAAATTTATTTGCAAAAAAATTGATTATATAAAGTAGCTTTTAGAGGGACTAGTTACTTGTTACTCTCAATTCATTTGAATAAATTTAGTGGAGAGGAGGTAAAAGGGACAATTCTGCAAACCCTCCTGAGATCTTCAGTTAATGTCTGCAGTGAATGAGGAGAATTTTAGCTCAGGTAAACACGTGGCCACTAGAGGTGTATGGTGAGGAACTTCATGGCCTCATCATTTGAGAAAGTGAAAGTCCTGCTCCTGTTACCGACTGTGCCCTGCTTAATCACCCCCATATTTCCCGTGAGAAGCACTCATCTACATTATGCTGTATATATGGTTTTGTGACTGGCTTCCTTTGCTTAACATAATGTTTTTGAGAATCATCTATGTTAGTGCATGTAACAGTAGTTCATGTTTTTGTGGCAGTATAATATTACACTGTATGAATATATCTCAATTTGCATAGTGTCCAGTTTTCAGTTATAAGAATAAATTGTTATGAATGTTTTCAACTGTGTATTTTGGTGGAAGTATGCACTCAATTCTCATGCATCACATATATCTAGGAGTAGAATTTCTGGGAAATAGGGTAGGTATATGTTCCTTTTAGTGGATTTGGATTGTTGTATTTTCTTAACATATTGATTCTTTTATCAACATGAAATGTCCCTTTTTATCATCAAAATACTCCTTGATGTAAGATCTTTTCCCCCCAATTTTAGCATAGCCACCCAGATTTTATTTTCGTGAGGATTTGCATGGCATATTTTCCCATAATTTTAACCTCTAGGTGATTTAGAAAGGTATTTTTTGTAAACAGCATAGAGTTGGGTCTTTTAAAAATTACTTATATATTTAGGTTTAAATAAGCACCTTTATATTAGTTTTATATTTGTCCCATCAAGGCTTTTTATTTCTTTATTCTTCCTCATCTAATTACTATTGTATGAACAAGTACAATTTTATTGCACTTTATCTTTTAATTCACATTTGTGTGACTCTTAGCATTCTTTTTTCATTGATTACCCTAGGAATGAATACATCTTTATTACAGTCTACCTCAAATTTGGAGGGTTATATATCCAAAACAGTACAAGAATATTTTAACAGTTAATTTATCCTATTCTTGCCCTTTTTTATTGTTATCATGTACTCTTACTTCTGGTAAAAACCCCAAATGCACTGTCTTTATAGTAGCTTAAGCAATCAATAGTCTTTTATAATTAACTTTATATTTACTTTTTCTTGAGTTATTCATTTATTCTTACTCTTTCTTCCTTCTGTAATCATTTTCCTTCAGCCTGGTTAACTTCCTTTAATATTCCTTGTAGCTCAGATATGCTGGCCATTTGCTATTTATTCACTAGGTCTTGAAAACACATGTGATTCAACTTCATTTTGGAAGATTATTGTCCCTGAGGTTGGTATTTTGTTTTTTCAATACATTAAGAATACATTTCAGATGGCAGTGATCTAGTTGACCTTGGCCGCAACCAGGAGCCCTGAGTGTCTCTTGTGGAAAGAAGGAGCCAGCCTGAGTGGAGCATAATTCTGCAGGCTCAAAATTAAAATTAAAAAAAAAAAATTCAGTATTTTATGACTTCCACAGTTATCTTACTGCAGGAAATGTGTCTTCTTTCTCTGGCTACTCTTAAGATTGTTTCATTATCTTTGTTTTTCTTCAGTTTGACTATGAGGCTATTTTCTTTCTATTTACCCTGCTTGAGTTTATCTTAATTTTTGTTTTTAATTCATGAGCTGGTATTTTTATCAAATTAGAAAAACCTCACCATTCTTTTATGTTACTTCCATGTCATTCTCTTTGTCTGGCATTCCAAGTACAGGTAGGTTAAACTTATTGATGATATCCCACATTTCTTTAATTTCTGATCTTTTTTTTTTCCATTATTTTTCTCTCGGCACTTTAGTTTGTGTATTTTCTCTTGACCAGTTTTTGACTTTATGAATCTTGTATTCTTCAGTGTCTAGTCTGCTGTTAAATTCACATAATGACTAATTTGAGATATTGCATTTAAATTCAGGGAGTGTGTAGTTAATTATTTTGTGTTGATTCTAAATATTTGTTGAATGTTCTGTACTTTCATTCATTTTACCTATATCTTCTATATTTAAAAACATAGCAATTATAATTATTTTGAAGTTCTTGTCTGTTAATTTCAGTATTTAAACATTTCTGTATCTTCTTTTAATGACTATTTTATTTTTTAATCATCTTTGAATTATTCATGCTTCTCCATATATCTAGTAATATTTAAATGTATGTTAATATTTTGTATAATACATTGTAGAGACTTTGGATTTGTTATTTCCCTGTAACACATATTTAGTTTTGTTCATCCAGCAATTAAGTTACTGGCAGATTATTTATCCTGCTGAGACTTGGTTTAAAGCTTTGGTAAGGAGGATCTACTTCAGTTTTGCATTTGCTGTTACTGTGTACTCCCTTTCCTTTTGAGGCATGCTTTGCTCTCCTTTGCTGATTTTAAATAAATCACCTGAAGAGTCGGCAATGTCTTTCTTCTGTGGCTGGACCAGAACTATAACATTTCTCCAGCTCTGTACAAATTCTTGAATCACTTTTCAGTTCCCAGATTGCAGCAGATGTTCTATGCCAGGTCTCCTTTGATGTCATCTGGTGCATCCATAGCTTAGGAGTTGGCCAAGGACCAAGGAAAATCCTTTCAGATATTCTTGGAATTCCTTCTTTGTGGAGTCCTAGTAATTTTTCAGTTGTATACTCCTATGTACAAAACCTTCTCAAGACTTTTCTGCTTAAAACTACAATACCCATTTATTTGGATATTATTGGATTCTACAGTTTGTGCAGGGCTCAATGAGACAGCTCAGCTTATATTTTCTTCATGTGGTACTTGTTGGGGTAGTTCCACTAGAGCTGGAAGATATGAAATGGCTTCACTCACATATCTGTTGTACTATCTTGCATATTTGGTGCACCTGGGGGTCCCTTTCTCTCTTTTTGTAATTTCCTAAGCTTCAGCATCTTTCTTTCTAAATGTTGCCATTCTCTAAAGCAGTGTAGTTGGAATTCTTAACCTGGCTATTGCCTTCCAATGATAAAATTAGAAACTACAAGGAAGGTCTCTTAAGGAATGCGTTCAGAAGTTCAAGATAATCACATTTATTTAATAAAATTGCTAAAAATAAAAGTCACATGGTTAGAGAATATGAATGGGAGAGATTAGACTTCATTCTTTTTTTTTTTTTTTTTTTTTTTTTTTTGCGGTATGCGGGCCTCTCACTGTTGTGGCCTCTCCCGTTGCGGAGCACAGGCTCCGGACGCGCAGGCTCAGCGGCCATGGCTCACGGGCCTAGTTGCTCCGCGGCATGTGGGATCTTCCCGGACCAGGGCACGAACCCGTGTCTCCTGCATCGGCAGGCGGATTCTCAACCACTGCGCCACCAGGGAAGCCCTAGACTTCATTCTTAATGGAAGAAGCATATGCTTATAGGAATGGCCAGTTTTGCAGGTAGTCTACAATGATTAGCATCATAGTTAGAAAATATTATTTCTTTGGACTCAAGCTGAAATACAAGCTTTGCATTGCCTTATTCTTTGTTTGTTTATAGTGTTTTTATACATTAAAATGAGGGTCTTTAAACAGGTTTTTAGGACTATGTAGAATTCTGCCTCTAGCCCACATGGCCACAAGCCTTTACCAACGGTATGTTTTATTTCACTAATGCACTTTATCCTAGTGTATGAAACTTGCTTCTTTGTCCTCTCAATGACCATGTCAGTGCCTGCTGGCCCAAAGTCCCCTGGGCCTCTTATTAAATGTTATTTTTAAAAAACACATGCATTTGCAGTATTGAAGGCAATAAAGTTCTAGCACAGAAATAAATAGATCAATGGAACAAAAGAAAATGTCCAGAAACAGACATGAATATATTTGATCACCCTTTAACCTCTTAACAGTAAAGAGGGACAAAGTGATACTAGGATAATTGATTGTACATCTTACAATAAATTCAGCTCTACCTCACATTACAGCAAATATGAGGTTTACTTTTTTATAAATTAGTTATTACCCACAAACAATTTTAAATGAATTCTAGAATATAATTTAAGATGCTATTGTTTTGTAATCATCTTCTAATGGGGAAAATTTCTTCAGTAAGATGTAAAATATAAAACATAAATAAAAACACTGATAATTAATTACTTAAAATAAATACAAAGTTATGAATTATGAATGAACAAAATTGTTAAAAAATTGACATATTGGGAAGACATTTTTATAAAGTATGTAACTGAAATGGACCAAAATATTTAATATAAAAAGGAATGATCCTACAAATCCATATGAACATGACATATAACCCATTAGAAATAAAGGGGAAGGGCATGAGCAAAGTTATGAGCAGGTACACTTAAAAAGATCCCTGATCTCCTAGGTAATAAGGTAATTGAATTTTTAACAATATTTTACCATATTTTTTTCTTTTTTTCTATTGATCAAGAAAAAAGTTTTGAAACACTGAGAATACTTTTACTTTTTAAGAAAATGTGCAGGAAATAGAACTGTCATACTCTATTGATGTACATATAAGTTTTAAACAGATTTGTGGAGAGTAATTTAATAATAACTACCAAATCTAATAATACTTATAAAATATTTTTGATTAAGAATTTCCATTTATTCATAGCTTTTCTTAAAAATAACACCAAGAACATATACATATGCATAACCTGTAATATTGACATTTTGGTAAAAACTCATATGGAAATGCTTAAATATGTGGTATATACTGAGAAATAATGTTCAGTATAAGCCATTAAAATAATAGGGTAATAAAGCAAATTTCCAAATGGTATGTATGGCATTAATTTGTTTAAATAAAATTATATGCATGTATATTAATATATTCTTATTTATATATACACATATTTTTGAATATATATGTAAATTCAAGCTATTAAAGAGGATTTAATTGTTTATATACCTTTCTATTATTTCAAAAATTTAATTAGCAGTTATTACATTTGTAAAATGGTATTAAGTTCTATTTGTGTTTCTCAATAGCTATCTGGACATGGCAAATCTCCTAAATTTGAGTGTCCTAGTTGTCTAATCTGTAAAATGGAGATAATTAAATCAGTTTTGGTTGGGTTTTGTGACAATTAAGTGAGCTAACATATATGTAAATAACTATATATATTTTTAGTCAAGTAAGTTGTCTTTAGCATTGCTGACTTTGAACGTTCAGAAGGACGTTTGCTCTTTTGTTCATAGAGACATATTTCTTTGAGTTCCAAGGAAGACACCAAGACCTGCCATGTTGGCAGTCTGGTGGGCAAATTAATAGTTATTGCTTAAGAGGCATCTTGTCCAGGAAAAATAATGTCTGTGTTGTTTCAACCTATGTAGTTTCTGTTTTATATTTTCTATGACATTATACTTAATTTTTAAAAAATGTCCATGAGGAGAAATAATCTATCGAAACCATTTCTCAAAACTATCTCACATTGCTTATTCCTCCTTTTTATGAGTCCAGTATTATTATTTTGTGAACATCAGAATATTGACTAATTGGACTGTGATCTTAGGTCATATTCTGAGATTCCACTGGAAACTCACAGTTTTTATCTCTGTATATAGGTGTATGTATATTTTTTTCATGTTACCAAAGGAAACGTATAAATGCTCTGGTTCACCAGTATCATCCTTGCATTTAAAATTCTTAAGGGCAGAGTATCTCTAAGTTTCTCTAATATTTTGGGATATACTTGATATAACATTATAGTAGTTTTAGGTGTACAGTGTAATGATTTATTACTTGTATATATTGCAAAATGATCACCACAATAAGTCCGGTTAACATCTATGACTATACACACTGCATCTAAAATTCTAAGGGACAGTGTCTCTAAATTTCTTTTGTGAAGGTATAACAGTAAACCATCAAAACTTAAAATTTAATAGAAAAATGATCAAACAAGAGAGGAGGTTGTAAAAAGAAAAGAAAATATACTTTGAAGTTTTATTCTTCAAACAAATAAGGGATGAATTACTGAGAGTCAGGTTTTCCTTGGTTAATCGAAGGCTAAAATATATTTTAAAAATATCAGAGGGCTAAGTTTTCTGGAGCAGAAGAGAAGAAATCACTCTAAGAATGAGAACAAGAGAAATGGGGAGATAAAGTATTTCAGTATGAATCAAACAAGTCATCTCTTTTTACTTAGTGTCTGGATCACAAAGACTGTTTTATCTGCTCTGGCTTTTTACATCATGAGCCATATGGAATTCTCCTATGCTGCCAGGTCCCTTGCTCTCATGTTTCTCAGAAGTTTAAAGTAAGATCATATATCTTTATTTACATTTATCCAAGAGGTTGCATAGGCATTCCATTTTTGTCTACTATTCAGGAACATATGTAACACATGGTACACACTTAAAAACAAAGAAAGTAAAATGAAAAAGACAAAAAATTTCATTTTTTGTGCATGTGCTTATGCTTCAATATAGCTATACCACTTCAGTGTTACTGTCCTCAAGTAAGGGTCAATATTCAGAAAAGTATCATCAAGAGTACTGGAGAATAAACATTGCAGATTATGACTATTTAGGTTCATGAATTCCTAATATTGATGGATATTGAGACTCAGACAATAAGATTAATGTTTTAATTGACATAATAGACATGGGGTACAGGGGAATAACCCAGACCCAAATGAAGTGGGAAATTCATGTGTCTCATTCTCTGTTATAGTTTTAGTGATGATTTCTTTGCTTTCTAATCTTCTCCAAATAGAAAACCCACTTCATTCAGAAAACAATTTTTATAGTCTACTCATCATGGGATTTATGTTAAGGATAACCTGAATGCAGTCAAGGAGAATCATGGTTGATATATGTCATAATAGAGCAAGATGAGAACGTTATGCAGAATTAAGTTTGAAGGATCTGACTTAATACTAAATGATAAGTATAGTTAACAGCTTCTAGGGAAGTAGGGGATGGAAGATAAATCTATCAATAATCTATAAGTTGATCGAAACTTAAAATTTTAGGAAACTGCTCTCTACAGATAATTAGGTGTTGATTTTAGCATTTTTTGAAAAAATAAAAACAAAACACATTTTCCACTGAGAATTCACTGTTAAAGTCATATCTGTATAATAAAGGTAAAATAGAGATTTAGTAATAACAACAGGTAACATTTTTCAAGTGTACACTAGGTACCAGATATGGTTCTAAGTGTTTTAAATATACTAACTCATTTAATTTTCATGACAGGCATATGAATTTTAGGATGAGGAGATCAGACAGACCAAGGCAAAGTAATTTGCTCGAGCCAGAGAATTAGAAAGACCCAGTGGTGAGAATTAAACAGCCAGAAAGGCCCCAAAGTATGGTTAGACGTTATGTGATGTTGCCTTTAAAGTAACTATTTGATTAATCTGATTGTTCTAGATAACCAATTTATTTTCAACATCTAAAGTTTTTATCATCTAAATGCATCTGGTTTTCTGTTACATTTTATAATGTTGAAGATAAGTTTGAATTTAATTTAATCATTTATTACTACAAGCTCAGTAACAAATCGTTCTCCAATTCCACTTACTCTACCTCCTCTTCTTTACTAACTTTGTAACATGTGGTCATTAATATAATACAAGCCTTTTCTAGCTTCCTTCCTTTCTCTATCCACTCACTGGTACGTTATTGCAAAATGTATTTTCCTATTTCTGACTGACAGATCTGTGTAGTTAAAAAGTTCCCCAGCTGATTCTGATATTTTCCTCTTTAATTTCTGAGAAGCTCTGGACTAATTCAACCATCTGCCCCCTCTGCTTCTGAACCTGCCCCCATGTTACTGTGTACCACTAGAGAAAACCAGATGATCTTGAAGATTAGTACCATAGCAAATTTATGGAATCCAAACTCAGAGGTAACCACAACTGCTTGGCAATCCTGTTACATTTTTCTTATCTGGCCTATTTCCCGCTCCCCTCAGCAATTATTCCAGCCCTTCTTCATTTTCTTTAAATCCCTAGCCCCAATAGAGTCCATCTTACTCCATCAATTATTTCCACTCTATGCTGTATTTTTAGACTCCTCTATGTACAAATATACCACACAAGCACAGCCACACCCATACAAATATACATATATCAAAATTTGAATACATACTCATATATATGCATAAATATATATGTATATATTTACACATATATGTGTATGTTCAACTTTTGACACAAACTCAGCCACTTTCTTAAAAGACTCTCATCCAGGGCTTCCCTGGTGGCGCAGTGGTTGAGAGTCCGCCTGCCGATGCAGGGGACGCGGGTTCGTGCCCCGGTCCGGGAAGATCCCACATGCCGCGGAGCGGCTGGGCCCGTGGGCCATGGCCTCTGAGCCTGCACGTCCGGAGCCTGTGCTCCGCAACAGGAGAGGCCACAGCAGTGAGAGGCCCGCGTACTGCAAAATAAAAAAAAGACTCTTAACCATTTATTTCCAAATTTCTTTACTTTTTTTTTTTTTTTTCATCCACTTCTCGGTTTCTTTTATAAGTGCCTTCTTTTCTTAAATGATGAAACACATCAGGACTGTATTTAAACTTCATGTCTTCCTCAGGAATCTGTATTTAAGCTTCACGTCTTTTTGCTTTAAATTAGAAACTATTGTGCTGAAATGGGATTTAAGGAGGAAATAAAACTCCTGAATCTACACATTTAATATTTTATATGTGAACGTATTTCTGAAGAGTAGACATATAATTTTTAAATCATAATGTGACTCAGTAAAGGTTATGAATCATTGTTCTAGAACACTTTTCCAATGTATTTTAATCTTGGCCATTTGTTCTAATCACGAATTGTACGTAGATAACTTCTCCACTTATTTTCAACTTGAACTTCTGTCCTGAGTTACACCTGTGGCAGCTAAATATTTCCACCTCTACATCTCACAGGCACCTTAAGTTGAACAAGCTCCAAACTGTTTTTATTAATTTTATCCATCAGTCCATCAAAGGCATTCGTCATGCCTGTTACAGTGTTCTTGATCTCTGGCACTTCTTTCTGATTTTTCCTTAGAATTTTCATCATTTTATTATATTCCATCTGTTCTTGAATGTTGCCTACTATTTTTTTTTCTATTAGAGCCCTTGGCATTTTAATCATAGTTGTTTTAAATTCCCAGCCTAATAATTACAACATCCTTGCCACAGCTGACTCTGGCTCTAATTCTTCTTCAGTCTTTTCAAACTGTATTTTTTGACTTTTAGTAGGCCTTGTGATTTTTGTTGAAATCTGGACATGATATATCCAGTAAAAGGAGCTGCTACAGCTAGGCCTTTAAGAATGTGGTGGTGAGGTGTAGAGGAAGGCAAGTGTTCTATATCATATGATTAGATCTCAGTCTTTTGGTGAGCTTGTGCCTGGGATCGTGAACTTTACCAGGTCTTGAGTGTTTGTCTCCCCCCAGGTAAGTTAGGCTCTGATGAAACCCCAGCAGGTAAAGTTCTGCTAAAAAAAAGTCTCTGCTGAGGTCAGACTTTGTGAAGAAAAACGGAATGCTCTGACACATTTTTAAATTGTTACTTTTCCTCTCCTACTGCCAAAAGCATGAAGGGATTTTTCTCTGATATTCACTGTGAGCACCCGGTAGAGCTCCTTGAGATAAAACTCACAAAAGCTTGGGTGCCCTCTTATGACCCCCCTCACTCAGAGTTTGTAATGCTCAGACTTGTCCACAATGAGTCCCCAGCAATTCCTCAATTACAGTTTAGATTCAGGTTTTCCTACCCAGGTACTGGTTCCTGTAGAGATTTCTGCTCTGGTAAGTTGTGATTCTCTGTACTCACCTGTCCATCTTTCCAATTTTTGAAGTGGCAATTTGCCCTGTGATTTTCCAGCTTGTTCAGCCTTTTACTTGTTGTTAGGACAGAGTGACAACTTTTAATCTCCTTATATGTCAGATTGGAAACCCCATTAACTTTATTAAGATTCTAGTTTTTATTTTAGTGAACGCTACCATCATTATGCATTTGTCCAACTGATCTATCTAGAAGCTATCCTAGACATCTCCCTTTTTCTCAGCCTGACATCTTACCAGTAACCAAGTCTGGTCAGATCATGTCTTTAACATCTCCAACAATCCATTGTACTTCTCAATCCTTTCAGCCACTGACTTAAGTCCTCACTATTTTCCATATGAAATAGTCTCTTCCTCCAGTCTCCATACTGTAACCAGAAACATTTTTCTGAAGCAAAAGTTTAATTATGCCTTTCTTCTATCTTTCTTCTATCTCACATTTGGTACATGCCTCTATCAATTTGTTCAGGCTGCTATAACAAAAATACCATAGGCTGGGTGGCTTAAACAACAAATACTTATTTCTCACAGTTCTTGAGGCTGAGGAGTCCAAGATAAAAGTGGCTGCAGAGTAAGGGACTACTTCCTGGTTCATTGACAGCTGTCTTCTAGCTGTGTTTTCACATGGTGAAAGGAAAAAGGGAACTCTCTGGGTCTCTTTTATAAGGCCATTAGTCTCATTCAGTAGGATTCCACCCTCAAGAGTCCGACCTCCTAATATCATCATATTGGGGTGTTAGGATTTCAACATATGAATTTTAGTGGGGGGGGAGAACAAAAACATTTAGTGAATAACAATGCCTAAGATGACTTATGAGGTTGTGAAAAATATTATAACAGTATTTATGTTTATTTTATAAAACTAATATGGAGATTACATATTAATGATATTTAACAACTAGATTGACAGCAGAATGCTATCTTGGTCCATATATCAGATAGTCAAGGATCATATAGATTATATGAAATATACTAAGGGTGGGGTAAGAAGAGAGCTCCAGAAAAATGTTAAATTTTGTTGTCTTCAGTTATTTTATTACTTTCAGCTTATTGCAGTACAGTTTAGATTATGTAAACCAGGTAGATTTATTTATTGATCATATTATTTAGTTTTGACTAGAACAACTATAACTAAAAGACAAGATATTGATACAATTTCCTTCAAAGAAACCACAATTGGAAAAATAATAAAACGTAAGAATCACCAAACAATAAGAAATTGTCATAATAATCTTTTCACTTTGGGTAATACATTTCTTCTTAAGCCACTAAAATAGGTAAAATCAATAATAGTCTAAACTTATCAGCAAGATTTTGGTCAGAAAAATGTGAAATTATTTAAAATAATTTGAAATATGGCTTTACATCTTTTATTGTTAATGATGGACTTTAAGTATATATTGGGCCTTGAAATAGAAGGTAATAATGACACAAAGCCATCATGATTAACAAGACTTTGAAAAACATTATTAAAAATAATGTTTATGAAGTAAAATAATAATTTGAAATAGTAAATTCATTTTTACTTCATTATATTTTTCTATTTGTGTATTTTTATAATATATATTATAGTAGTAATGCAATACATATATTGCCTTTGAAAATTATAAAATTATTTTGATAGTTTGTGCATGAAAATGTTTATATATAGAGTTGAATGATCAAAAACACTTCGAGGCCAGTAATCTACAGTGTAAAATCAATATCTTTAATATAGATGGCTACATCCCCCTTGTCTCATGAAGTATCCTTGCTTTACTCTATGGTAACATGTATCAAAATGTTTACCGGAGCATCCCTTTTTCTCCCCTCCTCACTTTCTTTTTCTACTTTGAGATCAGAGATTTGGGAAAATCCTTATTTTTTTATCTCTTCTTTATCCCCCACAAAAATTAGTGACCACAACATTCTCTCCATCTGAGCAATAATATCTCTGCCCTCTCCTTTCCATCCACACTTTTAGTGCACATCTGTAGTCCTGCATCATCCTTTAAGTGATGTGTTACAATAAAGTCTCTATGCCATTCCAGCTCTAATCTCCACTATAGACAGACCAGATGCCTCATCTTCTCATGCTATTTTTGAACTATGCCCATATTTATAACATTTTCTTATTTTACAATAGTTTGGTTTCCAATCTCCCTTCTATACCATAACTATTGGAAAAAGAGAGTGATATTTCATTGTTCTCTAGAATAATATGTGATTTATACTGGGATCTTAGTACATAGTTATTGAATAAAGGAGATAAAGGAAGAACGAGGAAGAACATTTTTGAAAATAGTTAACATGATGAAGAACTTGGGTTTTGCTTCCACAAAATAGTTTATAGGTCTATATTATGATATAATGTTTAAAATTATAGAGGCAGTCTCAAGTATAGAAGGATAGTGCCTGGATTATATTAGGTAGTTTTCCACGGCTGTGTTGTGCCATGTGACGAGTCTTCAGTATTACAAATTAAAAATGGAAATGAACAACACTGAAGCACACAGAAAAAGTTGATTAAAATTGTAAGAACTTTGTATATTTAGAGGGAAATACAATTTAAAGGATGTTTAGACATGAAGAGACAAAAATAAGTGGGAAAAAAAAGTGATGAAGAAATGGGACAGCACAACTTCCTTAGAATGTCTGATAAATACACACACATTAACACAAAAGATTTACTCTTTTGCTTCAGATATTATGAGATTATAACTCAAGCCAATGAATGATAAAGGCAGAAAGGAAGAGTTAGACTGTATAAAATAAATAAATAATACCCTAACAAAGTTTACTCCATTGAAAGTACATAAGAATTTTGTTACTAGATCTATTCAATTGCAGAGTCAGTAATTATTTGGCCAATACATAGTAGAATGAATTCCAGCATTGGCTGAGAAATAAAATTTTAAAACTTTGTTTCCTTGCAAAACTAAATATTAGGAGTTTCACATGAGGATGAGATTTAATGTTATTTTTCTTTTGGAAAAACAATCTGATTCAATTATTTTTCTTATCTGTCTTTAATAGAGAAGAATTAATATGCACAATTAAAAGTCCAGCAAATACTGTTATTTTGGGATTGGCATAATAAAGATTTGATGAGAAACTTGTCAAAATATTCTTTTGTCTAGTTTTTGTTATTTTTTTTCTATTCTTGCTTTAACTGTAAATTGAGAAAAGCCTCTGGCTCACTCACTGTACAAACTGAAGCTATTTCAGAGGTAGTGTAAGTGCCAATTCAATTCAGAATTTGAGATCAATTTAAATGTATTTTCATTATTTTATTTTATCTTTCTCCCGTGAATTTTCAAGCTGTTACTTAACAGTTTCTTGAGTTTCACTAGGCTGTTTTAAAGTCTGAGGTAATACAGAAAACAAAAATTTTTAGAGGGGCTATTTGGAATGTTCCTTTGACTATAAAATGTTTTAATACAGTATCACATTTCATTTGAGATATTTCTGTATTTAAAAAAAACCTGGTAATCACCAAGAGGAAAGTGGAAAAAATTAATTTTCCTGTTTATTTTGTTCAGGTATAAATAAGAAGAAACATGATACGTCCAATATATATAAACTGATCAATTACAGATTGTTAGTTTTAACTCTGTTTCCAGGTTATTTTACTAAGGAGTTTCCAGTGTTTACCATAAACTTTTGATAAAACATTTTTTATTATGAATATGATCCACTAAATCAATGACTGGGGTAATAACTAAATGCTCATTTCTTTGGAGAAATGCCATTCTGCACTTGCCTGAGATACGTACGTTCCTGAAGTGTAGCTGACTGGGAAAGGAGGAAGGAAGGGGAACAAAGGATGAGATAAAGAGGAGCATGCATACTTGAGCCGATCAAGGCAAAGCTGTGTGTGCAAACAAACTGAGGCAAGCGGAGAAGCTATTTGGCCTCTATTTGTGCTTGAGTACAGTCCCGTTTAGCTTCTTCTGATAATAAAAACTCTACTTAGAGTGGTGGTGAAGAGCATCAGATTTGGCAAATGGAAGACTGTAAGTATAGCATTCATTGCCTATTACCTTTCCCCTTTTTTCATCATACTACATTCTCTGTAGGGAGTTGTGAGTTAAGATGCCACAACACGCGTCTTCCAGTGATGCCTAGTGGAATGCCACCAGTGCCAAGGCACCAGTCATCTTTACCTCTCTTAAGGGGACATGATTTTTATGCTTCTGCTGCTTTTCACTTTTTCTCACTGGGGCTCACTGGAGTAATAAACTATTTTGATTTATATCTCCAAGTTCAAAACTTCACTGTACTCTCTGCAGTAATGCAGAATTTCCATGCTTTCACCTGGGTTTCATAGCAGTACTATATTTGTGTTCTGGCACCCTACAAAATATTTCTGCTAGCCACTTTTCTTCATTATCAGAAGAGTCTGGAGGAGACCGAACTCAAGGGTAAATATGAGTACAAATAGAGTGTTGGACAAGTAATCTTCCATTTTTGAAAACTATGGATTTGTGATTTTGTCTACCAGGAGACATTTGAGACTGTCTGGAAACATTGTTGGTTGCCACAGCTGGGAGTGAGGTTCTGCTACTTTCTAGTGGGTAGAATTCAGGGATCTTGCTGAACATCTAACAATGCAAAGGACAGCCCCTCACAACGAACAATTACTTGCCTCACAATGTAAATAGTGCTAAGGGTGCAAAACCTTGTTCAGGCTTATTTGTCTGATAAACTTCTGTTTCCTCTCTGTTTTTAAACACTAGCAAGAAGCAAAACTTAGTCTTGAGTTAGTGAATAATGAGTCCTTTCCCATTCCCAATATGTTCAAGTATACACATCCATATATTTATACACACAAACACAAATATACATAATGAAACGCCAATGTAACTACTATGGAGACACAGGTGACATGACTTTTAGGAACAAATAAAGTGACCCCAAACAAACGGACCATGGTGGATCTTGATCTGCAGAACACAAAGGCTAATACTAACAAAAAGAGAGAAAATAACAATCTTTAACTTATTATTAGGTATTCATTTCTACAGTCCAGTCCACTCACAAACATGGTTTTTCTTGGTGATTTTAATACATTTGTGATTTTTACATGAAACATCTGATTTAGGAGCAAAGACTTTAGTGATAGTCCCCAACATTTCAAAAATTAAAGTGTTATGTAGATTTCATAGTATCTTCAATCATAACTGAGTATACTTTTAGACTTATGAAAATGAGTCACTAAGAAGCTTTTCATAGTATTACTATCTTAAAAATTATTGAAATATCCTATTTATCTAAAACATTTTACAGCAAGTATTAATCCAAAGTTAATTTTTATGACTGCAAGTAAGAATTTCAGTGAAAAATGTTGAAATCTCTTAAATAAATTTAATGAAGCATGTCATAATAACAACTCCTAGTTAACCTTGTCACATTCAATGGATTGTAAACAGTGAAGTGGTTACATCTGATTATTAAAACATAATTATAGAATTCATTAAATTCATTAAATAGATTCATTAAATACAATTAAGAGAAATTGAGCTAATGCCCCAAATGAATTCAACATTTAATTATTTTCTAAGGAGTGATTGATCTATTTTCAAAGATTATTTTTCTTTATCGTAACATAAGTATATGAAGAATGTTGAATATGTGTTTGCCTCAGTAAATTGATGCCACATTTCTAAAAATATTAATGATAAAAAGGCTAAATGGTCTGTTACAGCAGTTTCAGTATATACTTTCATCTTTATTCCTTCTCATTAGTGGTTGAAAAACATTATCAAATGTTCAGAAATTAATATGAAACTTGAAGGACAAGACACATCATAAAAATAAGCAACAGTTTAATTATCTGCATAATATATTATGGGATTTTTAAAAATAATGATTCTGTGTTAACATAAAACATAATTTTCCACTAGCTAATGATATAACTAGTGAACATCGAATAAATAGTAATATAGCTGGGGAACACAATATATCTTAAACATATCTTAGTGAAACTGGCTGGAAGGTGCAGGTGGGACAGAGCTGATCTGTAGAAATGGCTTCTGATTGGCTGAAAACATTGCAGGAAGATATAACCCCTAATTTCCTGCTGTGGCTTCATGCTTCTCCACTCATGCCTAGAAGTCTCTTCCCCTTCCACAATCATTTAGTTTCTCTCCAAGCCCTCTGTTGACAGAGCCCAATGTGAAGCCAACTGATAAAAGAGATATCCTTACAGGGTTCAGCCCAGGATTCACAAAGTGCACAAAAATGAGTGGCTTTGAAGCTGAAATGTAATAATAATTGGCCAAAGATCCAAATACAAACAGGAGTTCAGTGAACTATAAATGATCAAAAAATTAGAAGAAATTATGGGAGATTTCTTTTATGAAATGAAAGTGTAGAAGTGCATTCTAAGAATTATTTAAAGAAAAACACACCAAAAAATTAAAAGAAAAGCTTGCATATACAGTGAAGTATTATACATGCAAAATAACCACAAGCAAAGTCAAAGACAGACAAAAATACTAGCAATTCATATCACAGACAAATGGCCAATAACCCTAACACAGGAAGAATTTCTACATGTCAATTAAAATAAATGCACCAACATAATAGAAAAAAACCCAAAAGGTATGATCAGACACTGAAGAAAATAGTATATGCAAATGTCTCTTAAACATGAAATCATGTTCAACGTCACTCAAAATAAGAGAAAGGAAAATATCAACAGCAATGAAATATTTTCACCTATCAGATTAGCAAAGAAGCAAAAGTTTGATAACGTGCTGCATTGGCAAAGAAATAAAGTGGTAGGCTCATAAAGCTGGTGTGCAATTGGCAATATCTAAATTTGTGTACATACCTATTATTTTCAGTCCTAAGAATACATCCTAGAGTTATCCCTACATAAGTGAAAACTGAAGTATCTACATGAATATCAATTTTAGCTTTTTTTTTAATTGAAAAAAGATTGACAACAACCTAAATATCCATCATCTGTTGACTGGTTAAAAAATACAATACCCCTAAACAATGGAACACTGCTCATCTGAAATGAGAAATCAAGAAATTATATCATTAATACATGAAACTAATTAAACACATATTTTAGGAGTAAAAAAAGTAAATTCAGAACAGTGTGTGTAGTTTAAAAAGAGGAAAATAGTAAGTTCTTATACTCATTACACCCAGTATATGTAAAGAATGAAGGGTATGTATATTTCTGAAGGATACACAAGAAAATGCTGACACATCTTTGGAAAGGAGAAATAGGGGGTTAGTGGAATAAGAATATGCATTCTGCAATGCACTCTTCTGTAACTTGAATATTGTACATGTGAAGTGAATATCATCAATTAAAAATACAATAAGATATTCAAGTTAATCAGTGACTTAGAAGTACTGGAATATAGTTTTCAATGAGGCATAATCCTCACCCTGAAATTTCTCACAATTTATAGAAAAAAATAAAAAATAATGACACATCAATATACTAACTGCTATGGTAAAGTTATATAAAAAATACTATAGGAATACACTACTGTCTAGCTTTGCATCAAGGATTCAATGAAGGTTCCTCGAGAAATAATCGATTTTGTTGGAGCTCATCATCCTAGAATGACTTCTGCCCTATTTTTTTCCTACCCAAATCCTGCCTAGTCCCACTTTAATAGTTATTTTCTAGTAAATTCAGCCAACATTAAACTTCTCCCATCTTTGGGATTCTATCATGCTTACTGTTTATATCACCAATATGAATACTTGTTTCTCATTGATTATTAACTGTTTCATGGTCTACATCCAACATTTCTGGTGAATTTTAATGTCCTACAAGTCAGGAATAGTAAATACAGCTATCTTGGGAATGCATGTCAGAGCCTATAACAATGTTCTTCCAAAAGCAAATGCTTACTAAGTACTTTTTGGGGAAAAAGAGTAAAATACTGCCTTTCCATATCCTTTGAGGCATATTCGACAGTAGATTGAGAAAAACCTCTGCTAAAATTCATAAATACAGAAAAATTATATTCACATCAGGCATTCACAAGAAATAATATTAATGAGAAAGATATCTGTGGTGAGCTAGTCATGAGATAACCTCTCTCTGGGTTTAATATACCACAATTTAAAAGGAATTCAGTTCTGCAAACTAGGAGGGTTATGTATGAGGGGCAAAATCCATTTCAGCTGTCATTGACTACATAGTCCAAATATTAGCTCAAACCATCAAGGTGTTTTACTTGAGTTTTCTATTATCAAAAAATATCAGGGCTTCCCTGGTGGCGCAGTGGTTGGGGGTCCACCTGCCGATGCAGGGGACGCGGGTTCGTGCCCTGATCCGGGAAGATCCCACATGCTGTCGAGCGGCTGGGCCCGTGAGCCATGGCCGCTGAGCCTGCATGTCCGGAGCCTGTGCTCTGCAACGGGAGAGGCCACAGCAGTGAGAGGCCCATGTACCACACAAAAAAAAAAAAAAAAAAAAAAAAAAAAAAATCAGATTATGTCTACATGAAAAATATTTTTGGAAAACTAAAGTAATCATATAAGTAATATATCCTTATGCTTATTTACAAACTGTTAATCCCTCTAGCCACCACATATATCAAAATCTCACACAAACCTAATTAAAGTAAGAAAAGGGAACAAATTATTTATTATTTATATAGTTTGATGTTAATAAATTTCACCAGATTATTTGACCATACAATAGCTCTCAAGGAGTTAGTTGTATTCCAAATATTTATGTGTTATCTATACATTATATACATGCTATATTTCTAAGTTGACTAGCACCAACTGTAAAGTTAAAATCTAATGTTTACTCTTAATAAGTCACGTGGGATTTTTATATTTTAGGACCTTACCCGGAAATCTATTCTCAAAAGACTAATTGAGAAGAAAGGAATTTCCATAAATTGAAGACTGATTACTAAACCTAGTGCTGTTTCCATGTATTAACCTCAAAAAGCCCAAGTCTCCCAGCTTTCTTCACAATATTCTCTATATCCCCCTTTTTTTGGATCCCAACTCTCAGCCTTGTCCTATTCCTGAGCCTTTACACCAGGATCTTTAGGCACTCACTGTGCCTCATTAGCAATATCTCCCAGATCCTTGATCTTTTATCTGTGTGCTCTCCTACTTTCTCTAACTAAAACCTGCAACTCCTCTAAAGGCACTACAGCTTCCTCTGTAGTTTCTTGAGTGGTTTGTTTTCTACCCCACACTCCTTCCTTTTCTTTGCTGTTTTCAGACTATTCTCCTTTGCTTCTCCCTAAAACCCTTTCGCATTGGATCTCTTCTCACCAGACAACTCTTTGCCAACACTCCTTGCTGCAGTCTTAAAATGACCTGCTCATCTCTTCCCTTAATTTCTAAAATATTTTAGCCCCTGACTCATAATAACTCTCTCCAAACTGTTCCTTTATGACTACTGGTGATTTCAAAATCCTAAGCCAAGTTCTACCCAATGCCCTTCCCTTTCAGTTATCAACCTCAACTCTTCCCATGATACCAACTTCGAAACTCTCAGTCATTCATTCACATAGCCTAGACGTTATTATTACCAGTAAGCATATCTACTGCATAACCGCCATTTCCATCACCCCAATCTCAGGTCCCCATCTCCTGCCTTTTCAGCTCAGTCCTTTTAATACCTACCCTTCCTTTTCACAGGGACCATTGAACTTCTCACCCATTTCTCATGTTTATTTCCTTTTTCACTGACAGTAAATTCTATGGTTAATTTTAATTATATCTTCTCTACACTCTTAACTAACCCTTTCTCAGCTCAAAATATTCTTTTGGCAAAATGAAAGGCCTGGTTAAATTCAAAATACCATCTACTTTGTGCCTTCACCCATGCAGCTTAGCATTTTTGAAGAGAACTAAAATTAATTATGACTTGTCTCACTTTAAGGTCATAATTACTCCGTTCAGGTGGGGCTATCAATGGTGCCTAGTGTTCATTCTGATTTTCTTGGTCAATCCACATGCTCAGACTTTTGACTACGTATTTTGTATCTTCTTCCATCTCATCAAACCTTTAAAACTTTCTCCTTCATCCTCAATCTCAGCTGATCACCTTGCTTTCTATTTTATTGACGAATAGAAACAAGCCAAGATAAAGTTCACAAGTTCCCCTCTCACTTCCACAAACCTGTGAGCATCTGCGTCGAAATATGTGTATTCCACTCCTGTTACTTAACCCTCTCACCTCTTGAGGTTATTCTTGTAGCAGTTTTCTCCTCTCTCTCCTTCAGATTGAGTAATTTTCCTCTACTGAATCTTTTCCAACAAAATAAAAATGCTTGTCTCCATTTTAAGAAAAATTTTTAGTTCTGCTTTTTCCTCTTGATACTGCCCATTTCTTTCCTTTCTCTTGCAGCAAACCTGTTCAGTTTTATCTCTGTTCATTTTATCTCTAATATATGTCATTATAAGAACCCATTTAAATTAATCTTTCACCCCCACCATTCCACTGAAACTGCTCAATCCACATTCTACTTAACATATCAGCAGTAGGTTCTGATATAGTTGATTATTCCTCTCTGAAATCTTTTCTTTCCATATAGGACACACTGTGTTCTAGTTTTACTCCTGTTTCATTTGCTCTTCTTCTCATTATTGTTTGCTGGATCCTTTTTATCTCTTTGGCCCTTAGACATTGGAATGTCACAGTGCTCCATTCTTTAACCTCTTTTCTTCTATCTGAACTCCTGCTCTTGATCTTATTCAGCATAACTGAATTTAAATGCCTGTTATAGAGCGACAAGCGTAAAATGTATACCCCTAACTTAGATCACTCCCCTAAACTCTAATTCCTATATTCATCTCCACTTGGATGTATAACAAATAAGTCATATATAACATATAAAAATTAAGATGTCATAAAATCAGCTCCCAAACTTTCCTTACTAAACTGGCTTCTCCCAACATTTCTCCATCATAGTTAATATCAATAGCACCCCTCCAATAAATATTAATATCAAGTAATTAATAAAAATAGAAAACAAACATGAGATAGAAAACATCAAAAGCTGGTCCTTTGACAAGTATAATATATATGAAATATATATATAAATATGTGAAATATATATAGAAATATTATATATATGCACATGATACACATATAGATAGATACACACACACAAACATCTAACAATACAAACATACAGTGTATTTGAATTAAAAAGAGGATATCACAAAAGGTCAAGAGGCATTAAACTCTTAATAAGAATGCATTAACAATAACTTTATTCCAATCAACTTTAAAATTTTTTAAATTGGCTATGTATTTTTTTAGGAAAACCAACTTAAAGAAACTGACACAAAATGAAATGAAAATTTTAAATAGCATAACAACTGTTAGAATTAATAAGAAAAATTTCCACCTCAGAGGGCTGCACTGGTGAATTTTGTCACATAGGACTCCTCCTGAAACATTCATCACCACTGAACCCATGGTGACAAGGAAGCATATATAGACCATATAAGAAAATAAACCATAGCACTATGGGGTTGTTTGATATTTCTTCAGCTTATTTTCACTGATTTCATCTCATTTAAATTTTTAGCAGGTATACATTTTTTTTTACTGTAGTCTAAGTTTCTTTTTAGCATTATCTATATTCTCTGAAGGAAAAAGGTGACTGTAACTGAATGGTAGAAATTTTTTACATTTCAAAATATGGTGAACAAGCATGGAATTAGAACCTTTCTTTCATGGAGGTATTACAATACAAGACAAAATATCTCTCCTTGAATTAATATAAACTATATTCATTGTGTGATGTTTTACACATTTTAAAATTATTTTGTGAATTTTCATGTGTGTGCACTTTAATTGGGCAAGAAATTTTAGGAAGTTTGGAAATTTAAAATATATCAAGATACACATGTTTATATAGAAAAAATATGGCACATGTATATTTCTATTACTGAAGGTTTATACATCTCTACATCTGTAGCAATAAAACATACAATTCACTATCTTTACGTGTATTTTGCTACAAAGATCTGAATAATGACTAGGTAGAAATAAAAAATGATACGTCTCTTTGTCAAAGAGAAAACAATTATTTAGACCTCCATGTTATGTTGACCCCATGTTATGATAACCTCAGTGAGAATATATGGGCAAAAATGTGAAGTGCTGTTGATACAACTAGCAGACAGAAGGAATCTATGTGTTAGTATAACCTGTAATATTTCTCTTCCACTTTCAGAAGTGAAACATGATCAGATCTGGCTTAGTCTATTGTCGAATTCCAGATGTTCACAGAGTTAGTATGCTATCACCCTCTTAATCACCTTTCACTAAAGAAAGAAGTCAGAGATTGGTCACTTCAGGCAATTGCTGTCACCAAGGGTTAGTTTCACATGTAAGAAACTGGGTGTTTTTGAATGGTTGAAAGCTTGTCCCTTCTTTATATGGCATTAAAATCCTATGCAATGTCATTCATTCAAAATCCTGCCATCTGAGATAGCTTACACCACTCTGTTGGATTATATTTCATTTTTGAATCAGCTGTAGTAAATATGTTACTTATATTCACTTTACAATGTAAAATTGCAAGGGCCAAAAATTCATACCCCATCTGTTATGAACTACAAGGTATTCCTGGAGAATGGCTGAGAATAAGCATACTATGGTCTGGTCATATAGAATGCCAAGTGATCAAGTGAAATAAGTGTGTGTGTGTGTGTGTGTGTGTGTTCGTGTGTTTAAAAGGAAACATTTTTGATTATGCTTTTTATTTTGTAATTTACTTCAAGTAGACAAATTGTTTAAATGAATACATCACTACCCAAAATTTGGGACTTTGTACTACACATATACTTAAAGTAGTATTTGAAACCTATATACGTGAAGTGAAAACATAAGCCTTATACTTCTTGAAAATAAAAGGTAAAAAGGTAAAGGATATGAGGAAACTAGAAACTACTATATTGGGAAAGCAAAAATTTATACTCATTGATTGTTAAACTAGAAAGCAATAGAAAAGAAGGAAGTATTGAACTATGTGACAAAAGAAGAGATGGTCCAGAATGAGATAGGTCAATAGTGGGCTGGAGCTATTGAGGGAGGATTTCAGTAGAAGATGAGGCTCAATAAAAAAAGACTAAAAAGCAATGGAATGGTAAAACAAAAATTTACAAATGATAAGGACTGCAGTTTAGTTTGTTAGAAGTTAGTTTTACCACTAGAGTTCTTGAGCAAGAGACTATGGGATAAAAGTGGTCATTTGTGAAAAATATATTTCAGGTGTTTTATGCAATGTAGATTCCCAAGGGTGAGAAGGTCATTTAGGAGAAGTTGAGGCTTGCAATTGTATAAGCCGAACAACTAGAATCTAAATTTCTTTTATAATCAACTTGTCTTGGTTTGAGAAATTATCTTGAAATCATTTTGTGAATTGCCTGAGGGAGTTTGGAGACATGGGCTCTGAGAAACCAAGGCAACAAAAGATACTTGCTACAAAGCTAGAGCCCAGTCTAGGAAAATGGCAAAGAGACTTTAGCAAAAAAAGTATCTAACATAGATTATTCAATTGCTTGTAATGTTATGTTGCAAAATCTTTTATTTTTGCAAATTTTAACAAAGTATGAAATGAAAGTATATGAAAATATGTGGGAATGGAAGGTGTTTTGTACCATTCATTTATTATCATCCAAGTAATACCTGAGCATGAGGGCTAGATAATGTTTCAACTTAAACAATTAAGCAAAAGAATCATAAATAAAATGAAGACATTTTGCAGTCTGGTAGAAGACATTTGCTTTATGCATAGAAAAAAAGTTAATATCCATACTCAAAATATTTCCACAAATTATTATTAAAAAGGCAAATACCTATAAAAACAATGGGGAACTTATTTAAAACAATCTTTCACAGAAGAAAAAAATAGTAAAATGGCCAATAAAAATGTGAAGTGTTATACCTAGCTTCTCTAGTGATGTAATTTATTTTAATGATTGGATTAGAAAAAATAAAATAAATAAAATATTATTATATTTATTATTGGCAAAGATGAGATGAAAGGGACATTTTGTACAGAATCGGCAGGATTATAGATTACTACAGGCTTTATGGTAATGTCATGGTTTTGATAATGATTAAATATCAAAAATATTCAGTTGAATTCAAAATTATAAATTAAAGGGGGACATTATTACCAATTCCACATATATCAAATGGACTATATAAGAGGACTATAAATAAGTGGGCACCAAGAAATTTTATAACCTAGATAGACCCAGTACTCTTCATGCCATTTCCTATTGCTCAATTCCTATAAAAAAATGGATATATTTAACATATCAAATTGACTCATGGGCCTTTACTCAAATTCGCTATTCTTCTCAAATTAATGTATGGAAATTTTAGTTTTTTTAAACATTCACTGTTTCAGTTAGTTCAAGTTGCAGAAGAAGGTAAGCATAATTTAAAATGAGACAAATTAGAGATAATATTAAGTTTTCAAAAACAGAACTGGACTACAAAGATTTCGAAATTCTTTGCTTCAGTATTAGGGCTTTCAGTCTATGCTGGCCATGTAATGAGTAGACATTAATGTTAAGTAGTCATTCTCTGCATTGCAGACAGACCGCCCTCACCATAAAGAATTGGCCCATGTTTGCGAACTGTGTCGAAAACATTGTGTCGTTAAAAGTAATCTTACCATTAAAGGTGAATAGGTTTTAAAATCTTTGGGATTCTGAACTGTTCATAGGTTTCATTATGGTACTTCATATAGGCTATAATTAGCAGAGACCCCGATATTAATAGAAAAAAATCCTACCCAAGTGCATAATTTTACATTGCAAACCATTTAGCAGTTATGCTAGAGACAATTTAAAAGCAGCTTTAAATGGCCCATGGCTGGTTTCCAAAATAAATAAATTAAAATTTGGTTGTTGAAGAATGTTAAGAGTTAAAAACAATTTTATTGAAAAGCAGTGGTGGACTCAGCACTACTGAGGGTTTTTTTGTTTTGTATTTTAACTTTCTGTAGCAAATTTAAACGTGACAATACCTCAGTAACAATTTGAACACTAAAAAGCGACAATTCTGGAGGTCTTTTAATTCACATTTATCTATCCCTTTACATTTGTATGGCTTTAAAAAAATCATAATCCATAAGTAATATGACTGGAAACATAAATGGCAACAAAGAACCTCTGGTTTTTTCATTCTCCCTTTTTATTCCCTTTGGTTTCTTTTTCTTTCTTTCTTTCTTTTTTTCACTGATGTTCCTGTTCCTGACATCTAAATGATGGTAACACTTAATCTGTTACCTTGATTTATAAGAAATTGCTAAAAAATTATAGTAGCTGGTGAATCTATATTAACACAAATCCATTAGTGTATTAGATGCTCTTGTTTCCCTCTTCTATGAAAGAGAATACACTTGAACCTGGCATAGTGTTTCCTTAACAAAACTTGTGCCATCTAAAACTTGTGCATGCTACATTCATTCAGTCCTTTCAGTTATTCCTAGTTCCCAAGAAAGGTGTTTTAACTGTGGCTGCTGGATAGTCTTCCATTGTATGAAAAAAAATCAAACAGTAGCCTAAATTACTTCCCTGAGCATTCAAGTTTTATTAAAAAAAAAAAGTGTCCCTAAGAAAATATAAATAATAAATTTATGTTTGAACAGATCATTGTACTTGTTCAATATAAATGACTACTTTTAAGTTTGCTTCTTTATAATTGCTAACTAATTTTTAAAGCCAAATTAATCAATTAAAAACCCCAAATAATAACATTTTTACTATTAAAAACAAAAGAATCGCATTTTATTATAATTTTAATTGAATTTATAGTAACTATTGCAAATACTTATTGACTAGAGAGCATTGTTCTGAAATTGTGTATAATTGAAGTATTTTCAAATTTTGATTATTGTTATTTAGTAATAATGTAAAAGGATACCATCTTTAATAGGTAGAAAGAAACTGTAAATAAAGCCAGTCTAGATTCAGGCATTATTATATTAAATGCTGAATATTCAATCTTGTCTCTTTTTCACTTATTTTATTGGCTCACAGAATGTTCTGGTGGTTTAACTGATACCATTTCAAAGTAATGTCTTAATCAAACACTGCTCACTTTTGCATGTGGGACTGGGGGAAATCTTTGTTCAAAAACAGATGAATGACCTCATTTAAACTCTCACCAAATGTTTTTGGCTTTGCATTTCTTCATTAGATCCAGATGTTACAGTACTAACTGCCTGTAGCCATTTACACCAATAATCCATGAATTGACATTTTTGCAAATAATATAGCAAACTAAGGTTTTTCTTTGTCGCTTTTACTTAAAATGTGGGAGAGATAGAGGATGATGGCAATTCTCAGTGTCCGTAGTAGCCCATTTCCAAACCTCCCTCTTTGAATGATACAATCCATTAGGAAGTAGTGGGCAAGATGTTCTTTCAAAACTCCATTGAGTAATGGTCACGTGATTTTAAATAAAGACTGAAAGACATTTTTACTTACGTATGCAATTTATCAACATGAGAGCAAATGTCCAATAATTGATTGCTTAGTCACGAGACTAAACAAAGATTACATTATAATAAAGATTGTTACTCATAAATTAAATATATTTATATGTATTTCCATACATATGCTTATAAGAGGAATATGTGGTATGACTTCTTACAGAGACTGAAGTTACTGTACTTCTCATGTTAGTATAGCTATTTACATGGTATCAGATGGACAGGGTACTCATTTATTAAAATTAGTAGTATCTTATATTTTAATACATGCTTTTAAAAAATGACAGCCACCTGTGGTCTTTACCATAATCTTTCCAGATCAAAACCTATAATTTTTCTGAGACCTGCTGTTTCTATGGAGACTTTAATTTGCTAAGATATTTTCTGATTTTGTATTAGTCTGGGTAGTATTTATTTTTCTCCATTTTTGTTCCATTATAATGACTGACTTTCTTTCGTTTCTGGCTTGCTTATTTTTTTTTTGGAAATTTGACTCCAACGGTTCCCCATCCATTTTTTTAATCCTAGTCAGAATGGCACCAGTAATTAGGAGGCCTTCACAGAATTTTTGCCTTAAATAAAAGTTATTAATCCTGATGTTTATTTCCACTTTGTGACACCTTTCTTTGGAAATTCCATAATGTTTACCAAAATAATCTATTGAGAGTACAGTAAAAAATACTATTTTGTATAATAAAAATATTTAATATTAATATCAGGTTAGTATCTATATCACACTAGTTATATTTTATTCAAACAGAAAGTCTGAATTATTGAAAAGTTAAAAATTAGTAGAATAAATTAACAGAGACTACTGAGTAGCAACAACGCGTTGCATGAAGACAGATTTTGTTAGTAAGTTAATGTATTGAGTTTTTTACCTAGTCTTCAAAATGAATGAATTTAGACATTATAAAAGAAAGAGAGAAGTATAAGATTTGGCATTGTTTCAACTTCCCTAGTGGTCCGGTGGTTAAGACTGTGCTTCCACTGCAGGGGATACAGGCTTGATCCCTGGTTGGGAACTAAGATCCTGCATGCCACATGGTGTGGCCAAAATAAATGAATAATAAAAAAAAAAGATTTGGCATTTTTGTCAAGGTGTTTTCAATATTGTTACTTTAAAAAATCATTAATAATTTTAGAGAGCATATGAAAATTACAAGGTAACAGTTTCTCTATTACCATATGCTAGAGTCAAAGAAGATTCCACAAATTTCTAAAATCCTGACTTCAGTAATAATTTGGAAATCAAAATGAAAAGAGTTCAAAGATGACAAATTGTCTTAAGAAAGCTTAAGGAAAGATATGGCATGAGAAATACTAGCGCATATATTCTCCAAAATTTTATTCATTCTATTGTCTGGAAACAACTGAAGAAAAGAGAATGTGAAAGTGGAAAGTATTGAAAATAAAATTACTCTTCCCAGCAACTCATTTCTATTATAGACAATAACATGTATCAAGAGCTTACTATATGCTAGGTATTATTCTAGGCATGTTAATGTATTAACTGAATTAATATGCACAGTAATTCATGAGGTATTATTTATATTCCATTTTATAGATGAGGAAACTGTCACAAATAGTCTAGTCACTTGCCATAAACTACCCAGATAATTCTATCCTAGAAAGGCCAACTCCAGAGCCCATACTCTTATCTACTGCACTACACTCGCCCTAAGCCCTACTTCATACCTCCCAACCACTCACAGAATATTTTGGATTAACTAAAATGAAATTACACTTTCTTATGTTAGAATACAATGTGAGTGAGGGCTGATATCCCAATTTCCTTCTCTCTCTATGCTTCATTTATTCCATGTCCATTTTATAGACAAGTATGTTTTTCAGCCTCACTTATGTTTTACTTTATTGGGGATTAGTTTCTCACCTCTTTCTCTGAACTGATTGTTTTCTAGCCTCAAAATTATTTTTGAAATGTTCAGATATGTGTTTATCTTTCTAGTTATTAAAATAAAAACATTTTTTATTATCTCCTAGCTTTTTGTATTATAGGTAGATTTACATGCATATTAGAAATCCTCATGTTTCCATTTAGAATTCACATATCCACATGTAAGGCTCTCAGCTGCATATTCCTTCCTATCAATTTACACAAACGTTTGGCTATTGTAATCAATCATATTTATTACTGTGAGCCTCAAAATTTATGTACTCCATTGACGGCACAGATTTTACAACTTAATTAGTCACCAGAAATTTATATTTAATATTTTTAAAGTCATAAAATGTACTGATAATTTTAAAACACTTTAATTTATATAATGTCACCTATTTAACATTTATATAATAAATAAGTTAAAATAAATAATGATATTTGAATTTGAATTTTTATGTTAATGTCTTCTAATCACTTTTAAATTTCTATTAAACAAGACATTGCTTGAATTCCAAAGGGATGGCCAATTTATCACACAAGGAATTAGATGTAAGTAACAGGAAAAGGAAATATTTTAGTGTAAACATTCTGTTTTCTTTATGCATGTAAATTCATGTAAATTTATTACATTAAATTCATGTAAATTTATTACATTAAAAAGTGCATTATTTAGTTTAATATCAAGAGTAAAACAGGACAGTTATTAACTGAAAACCATGTTTTTCAAATGAAGTTATATTATTCACTAAGAATAATACATATTGAGACCCATAACTGGCTACCTTTGAAAGTAGGAGTGCATATATACTATGTATTATAGGTTCTAGGAGCATTTATAAGTTCAATATTTATTGTGTAAGTCTAATAATCACATCCCAAATTTCAATCAACTAAGAGGACAATGATGTGCTAATGAGAGGAAAATAACTCTGTAAAAACAAGAAGCAGAAATCTATATGTATTTATTGTGCATTTGCTTTATTTCTTCATTTCAAGCACCATGCGGGGTTTTTTTATATATCAGTTATGAGATATGTAGGATGTCTCTATTTTTCTAGCCCTAAACTGTCTACCAAATGCTACACTTGCATTTTTATTTACTTCCTGGTTTATATTTTCATCTGGATTTCCTTTGGCTTACAGCTAAATCTTAAAATGTCAAAAATCAGAATTATAAACTTGACCCTCTTCTTGACTGTCTTCTACTTGGCACCAGTATTCTCCCATTCACTATCCTTGTACACACCAGATCCTCAGAATCATCCTTAATTCTCACTTTTCCTTTACTTACTTCTGCTAACCTGTCTTCAAACCCTGCAAAGACCTTTTCAGTTCCAATTACAATTCAATCCCCTACTTAGGACTAAAACATTTTTGTGCCTTGATTGTTACAGTAGAATTCTAATAGGTTTCCCTACATTCAGACTCTCTTTGCTCTAACTGGTATGACATAATACTTCCAGATTATTTTTTAAATCCAGGTATTTTCCTGCTCAAAATCTATTTGTGCTTCTCAAAAGTTAAACGATTAAATTTTTGGTCCCAGAAGCAAGTTTACCCTGAAGCTACTGAAAATTGTGCATCAGGGCCCTTCACTTCCAAGGTATCCCTCCAAGGCTCTGTACCCAATTTCTTATGTGTAATTTTGTATTATATTTAAAGAAAGTTTTCCAAATTAAATATGTTTCAGGAATTGAATAAAACCTGGATGTATCCCAGTTTGGGCTTCATGATTAACATTTAAACTTCACTATTATAAACCTTTCGATTAACTGAAATTCACATACAGATGCTTAGCTAGAAGATTGTGTGAGAGAAAATCAACAGCTTAAATAGTATGGAAGTTCTTGTAGGTTCCTCAGAGTAAGCATGAGAGATAAGATCTAAATCTGCACTTTTCTCAGTCACAGCTCTATGCTCTCTTAGTATGAAACACTTCAACCTGTGGTTCACAATATATTATGGCTCAGTCTATCAAAACAAAAAGAGGATAATTTTGTGATCACTGACAAAGAAGCAAAACGCATTATTCATGGGATCAAGTGTAAGAAATGATTCCATCTGCAGCCTTAATTACTATGGAATAGTTAATTGAAGACCAGGAGGAAACTGGAAAAAACTGGCAAAATCATCCTTATAGGACAAAGATATCCAGAAGTCTGTTTATATTTTGCAACATGGAAAACTTTTGAATGTTTCAATTTCTGAATTCTGTATCTATAGATAAAGGATTTATAGATCTATAGACAAAGGATTTCCAAGTGGAATTTTGACAATACATAAATTTTGTCTAACGTGTTGATATGGGATTTGATGACAGAATCCTACACTATAATATCTTACTTTCATTTCCAGCTATATATCCTGCTGTTCCTAAACTTGAATAAAGTACATGCAACTCAAGTTTTGTAGAAATACCATAGAAACTGATGTCCAAAATATGATTAATTGTCATGCTTGTTTTTGGTGCTCCATTTCCAAAAGGGACCAGGAGACTAAAGTTAACTCTCCAGAAAAATTAACAGAAGGCTGATTAAACCTCTCTTTGAAGTTACTGCTATGACTAGATCTCCTAGTTTCTTCTTTCATGCCAGGTACTAATAATAACATCTCCCATGAACATTAAGGGGTTGGCATAAAATTCATGAACCATTGCCTCCCCCTCCTTATCAGGTAACTCTCAAAGGTCTGCCATGAAGTATATTTTGCATTCCCTCTTTTGTGTCTTATCAGTGGAGACACTCAAGCTACAGAAACACAGGCAACTCTTAGAGTCAGCTTTTAAACATGGCCTCAAGGGAAAGTGTGTGTCATCACACGCCCATTACCTAGAAATGAACTTGTTTACACAGTATTTAGTTAATTAGTTTGGCTAATTTTCATGTAGTTTGGTTGCTTTCTACATGTATGGAACATTGTTGATGCCATGTTCATGTCCCCTCGGCACTTGCTCTTCCAGCGTTTGACACTAGCATCTTATTAAAAACACCAGCAACTCTCCACCTCAGGACTTTCTATTGGCTAGTCGGTGGGGGATAGGAAAGGAGTCAGAAACTGCTAAGGAGTTGATGCCCCTAAAGTAGCTTCCAGTCAATAAAAAACATGTGAGCTGAGAAATAAATTGCCCAGCTTTTCTACTGTTGCAAAACAAATGCATTTCAAGACCAAAGAAAGACTGCTGCGTGAAAAGGTTTTATTGCCAAGCAGGAAATCCATTATTTGTGGTCTACCAAATAATTGACTCTGAGATGCTCACCTCCTAATCCCCACAATCTGTGAATGTTACCTTTTATGGCAAAAGGAACTTTGCAGATGTGATCAAGTTAATGATTTTGAGATGAGGAGATTATCCTGGATTATTTGAGTGGGCCCAGTGCAATAGCAAGGATCCCTAAAAGAGAGGCATAGTTAGAGCCTGAATCAAGGGAAAAGGTGATATGATGGTGGAAACAGAGACAGGAGTGCTGCACTTTTGTAGATGGAGAAAAGGGCCACAAGCCAAGGGATAGGGGAGATATATTAGCCAGTGTTCTCCAGAGAAGCAGAACCAATTATATAGAGATATAGATATATAGAAAGAGATTTACAGGTATATGTCGGAGACACTGTGAGTTCAGTTCCAGCAACTGCAATAAAGTGCATACTACGATAAATCGAGTCACACATGTTTTCCAGTACGTATAAGTTATGTTTACACTATAATTTAGTCTACTAAGTGTGCAACAGCATTATGTCTAAAACATGTATATACCTTAATTAAAAATACTTTATTGCTAAAAAATGCTAACCATCATTTGACAAGGCAGGGTTACCACAAACCTTTATTTTGTAAAAAAAATGCAATATTTACAAAGTGCAACAAAGCAAAGTGCAGTAAAATGATCTATGTCTGTATTGTGAGGGATTGGCTTATGCAATTTTAGAGTCTGAGAGGTTCCACAGTCTGCCATCTGTGGTGGCCCAGATAGAGACCCAGGAAAGCCAGTGATGCAGTTCCAGTCCAAGCCCAAAGGCCTGAGAACCAGGGGAGTCAATGGTGAAAGTCTCAGTTCAAGGTCTAAGGCTCGAGACCCTGGAGCACTGATGTCTGTGGGCAGGAAAAGATGGATGTCCCAGCTTAAGCAAAGAGAACGAATTTGCCCTTCTAATTTTTGTTCTATTCAGGCCCTCAGTGGACTGGATGATGGCCATCCACATTGGTGAGCGCTGTCTTCTTACTCAATCTACTCATTCAAATGATAATCTCTTCTGGAAACACCTTCACAGACACACTCCGAAATAATGTTTTACCAGCTATCCCACTATCTCGTAGGCCAGTCAAGTTGACACATGAAATTGACCATCATGGGAGGCCACTAGAAGCTGAAAAGATAAAGGAAATAGATTCTCCCCTCAGATCCTTCATGGGAGCCAGTACCCCTTAAAACTGTGCGGTGACACTGATTTTGGACTTCTGACCTCCAATATTGTAAAAGGATAAATTTGTGTTGTTTTAAGCTACTAAATGTATGATGACTTGTTACAGCAGAAATAAGACGCTGATACACAGTCCTAGCAGAGAGTCCAGATAGTTTCCTGGGGGTGAAGTTCAGAGAAGGAAAAAGAGATAAGTGGCTATGTTGATTAGGTGTCAATATCTGGGTATACTGATTAAATAAGGTCAGATTGTCTGGAGAGGGCTGCTTATGTAGGTATGCTGTCCTTCTTGATATTGAGCTGTCTCTGTTACACACAACTCTGCAAGGTCCCTGCCTCAGATTTCAGTGATGAGAAGAGGCTAATTGGCTATATTATCTGTCATCATCTCTCCCTTAGGTGAAGAGAGATAGCTCTAAGGTGTGTTCTACATTTTCTCCCAGAATTGTTGAAAACAATAATCTGCTCAATACTATAATATTTATTAGCTTTTTCCCCCATCCCTTTACTTCCCCATTCCCAAACTGGTATTTGGGAATCACTTCAAAAATATAACACTTGTATTCAAATTTTTATCTCTGGGTCTGCTTTGGGGAAACATAATCTAACACATTGTAATATATCACAGTTTAAAGATTACTAATATTAACTAGATATTTTGTCAGTCATGGTTGTTAGATCCTAGTAAGATAAACCAACTCTGGCTGACTGAATGAGATACGGAATTTATAAAATAGATACACCGTAGTTCACAGAATCTTTGGAGGAACTAGAGAAGAAAGATTTCAATTAAGCACTCAGGAACAATTCCCCAAAACTGAGCAGGTATAGCACTGATCTAGTGACAGAGCTCCTGAAAGTGCTACTAGACACTAGTTTACCTGCTCTTACTTCTGACCCCTACTTCCGCCCTAAAATTTTAAGTTGAACTGTAACTACTAATGCTGCTGATATAATTGCCACTTCTGTATTAAGGACAAAATCTGATTTACCCAAAACCTCCCCAGTGCTATGCAAGAGGAAGACGTGCTACTATTTGGTGCTTCTTGTGTCACTAGCTCCTGAGTCAAGTACGTAGTGAGTACGTTTGATTGGCAAGACATACATATCATGTCTACTTTCTGGATGCAAGAGAGGCTGTGAAAATGAGTGTCTGACATTCTCAACTTTTTAATAATAACAGGCAATTTCTACTTCCCACCAAAAGCCATAAGGTGGGGAATTCCTCAACTATGAAAAGGGTCCTGCTACTGTTCGATCAAAAGGAATATTGATTGTTAATTAAAGTGAACATTACTTATCTGAAAGCACACATGAAAATTTCTGTCACTTTAAAAATTATATAATTCTCTGAAACCAAACTCAAAGTTACCAGAAACAACAGGAAGTTTAATCATTTACTTGACCTGGTTAGGGCTGCATCACCTCCGTAATAGTAAATAACACCAGTTTAATATATGGCAGAGCTGGTGATCCTACCATGCTCCCTACTAAAATCTCTTGAATCTATGAAGTTAATCCAGGAAAAAAAAAACTTTCAGAGGGAATTAGACTGGGTTCACTTAATCTTCACCCTTGCACATACATAAACTTTAATTATTTGACCATTATGTTGACTGCTGTACTTTGATTAATATACAAATCCCTCGTTTGTTAAAAGGCAGAAATAATTAGAGCCAACAACAGATTCCATTGTGTGTCTACTCAGAAAGACCATGCTTCTAGAAACCACAGAGAATTCTCATAGATTTTTTCCAGGAGCACAGTCCCAATAAGCCATATTTAAGGAAGCTTGGGAATAGTCAGTCAGCAGTTTCTGACCTAAGTCTAGACTAAACTGATGTCGTGTAAAATTGAGACTCATATTCCATAAGAGTCTTTAAAAAGAACACAGTTATTTTATCGGTTAGTAATTTCCTCTTTCTTTAGATTGAATATTGGGAGCTCTGTGGCACCCAACTATAATCCCTTATTTTCCTTCCAAAGCTGAGGTTTCTTTTTTTCTTTAGTATTAGTGAAAGACAATGCTGTTATTACTCACAAAGTTTTGCAAATCAATAAGAAATCCTTTGATTTCAATTATTTCTCACTTTCTTTTTTTTTTTTTTTTTTTTTTTTTTCGGTACGCGGGCCTCTCACTGTTGTGGCTTCTCCCGTTGCGCAGCACAGGCTCTGGACGCGCAGGCTCAGCGGCCATGGCTCACAGGCCCAGCCGCTCCGCGGCATTTGGGATCTTCCCGGACTGGGCCACAAACCCGTGTCCCCTGCATTGGCAGGCGGACTCTCAACCACTGTGCCACCAGGGAAGCCCTCTTTTTTTGATATACTATTTTATATGGCATATTGTATAGAATTATCTCCCTGGAAAGGCTCACTAGTGCTGGTAAGAGATCCAGCAGGCATATGTCCTAGGCTTTGTATGCCTCAATAGCTGGTCACATTGAAAAATTGCCTTTCGTTTCTTCCTTTCTGGTGGTAGCTCTTGGTGAAAAGGAGAGACATTTGCAGTCGCTGCTCACAATCCCCTCATTCCACAAGTAGCAAGTGCACTTGCTACTGGACCAGTTAGGTTAGGGTGGAGCTCCTGCTATTCTCAAGAAATTACCATATAACTGCTCTATTTTATCTTCAAATCTTATATTTTTTTCCCCAAAAACTTTTGAGGGCTATCACAAGTCCTTATATCCTGATGCCTTTTCTAAGGTGTCAATTTCCTTTCACCTCCCCACCTTTGCTGGTGGCTAGCTCCTCCTCTCTCCAAGAGAGCACTGACATACCATCACATTCTAAAAGGGAAAAAGATTACCCTTACCCCATTTCTTAACCTGGTGCTTAAGTAAAAGCCATAAAAACTGGCCTAAATAGAAATCTTCATGAAACTCTATTGAGGGAATCGCATCACGGTGATAATTTCATATGTCATCTTGACTGAATCATGGGATGCCCAGATATCTGTTTGAACATATATTTGTGCATATCTGTGATGATGTTTCCAGAAGAGATTAGCATCTGAATTGGCGGACTGAGCAATGCAGATGGCCCTCCCCAATGTGAGTAGACATCATTCAACCAGTTGAGGGTCCGAATGGAACAAAAAGGGAGAGGACTGCTTGAGCTGGACACTGGTCTTCTCCTGCCCTTAGACTGGGACTTATACTGTTTTTGTTTCTGGTTCTCAAGCATTTGAACTCGGACTGGAATTTACACCTCCATCTTTCCTGGGCCTCCAATACAAATGAAAGATCTTGGGACTTCTCAGCTTCCATAATTATGTGAGCCAATTCCTTACAATCAATCGATAAATCAATCAATCAATCTCTCTCTCTCTCTGTTTTGTTTTTCTGGAGAATACTGACTAAAAGAATCACTTCTAGAGTATGGCTGACTTAAGACCTATAAGCATATAATATTATTACCTACATGTAACAGATTACTTTGTAGTTTCCTAGAGGCCCCCAAGCCATACTCATCATAACAACAACTTAGAAAGAATCTCCTTTGCTTGGAGACCATTGTTTCAGCTGTAGGCACAGTTGTAATCAGTATGCAAATCAGGCACTACAGGATGTTATCAGCTCTCAAAATCAAAGAAATCAGATGCCTTTGAAATTTTTAGTAACTCTGATGCTGGACTTATTTTCTCACAGACATTGTTATCTACAGCAGTAAATTAACAGAAAATTATTATTATAAAAATCTTCTTTGAACTAACTTATTTAACTGAGTCTCCTACTTTTCTTTACTGAAAGAAGTCTGGTATGAGAAACAAAAGCTATTCATATAATTCATGTTCATTGCCTCTTCTTCCTGAATTAAGTAACCCTCAAATCATGAGAAAGCCATTTTGTGTCTGCTCTCTTCTTTTAGCTTATTAGTAGAGGAATATTTGAAGTACACACAGGTTTTTGAAGTTGGTCTCTAGGTAAATATTCAAAGGCAAGTGCTGGCTTTTCTATTTGATTTCTGGCCAGATTTTATTACAAAATCTAAGTGAACAACTTCTTGCTATTCTGCAAATATACATCATAGTTTCCTGTCTTTATGCACGCATTCACACCATTTTCTTTACTCATCATTCCCATTATCTTCTCTGCCTGTGGTATTTTCAAGCCATCTCAAACCTTTTCTGCTCCAAGATACTTCTCTTCGTTCTCTCAACCAAAGGGAACTTTCCTCTTTTAATCATCATGACACTGCAGCAACTTGGCACGTTCTACTTTGAATTATAGCTGTTTCACGCTTCCCATAGCCTCATTGCTAATCTGTAGGCTACCTGAGGCCTGACTCTTTAGGTTTCTCTGAGCAGCATATGTCTATTGAACCACACATTCAAAAAGTATTTGTTGAACTGATTTGAATCGTATGAATTCTAAATCAGATCATTTAAAACAATATTTACATGTCTTAAAAAAGAGATCCCACTTTCACTATGGGGTAGTGAAAAAAACATACTTTGGAGTAAGGCATTAAGGCACATAAGATTGAAATTTTGGCTCTGTAACTAACCACCTGTGTGATAAAAGACCAATTATTAAATTTCTCTACGCTTCAGTTTCCTCATGTGTAAAACGTAAGTGGTGATACCTGCTTTTCAGGACTCTTAACCCTGTTAGGTGCTAGTGTGAGATAGTATGTGTCAATCACCTGTCATTTGGTGAACAAAGTTCAGAAATTAGAACTATCATATACACCAATGTAAATGAAATCCAAAATAGGTATAAGTCCAGTTCGGCTATTCTCTGTATGATTTAGAAAAGTGGAAGTACTGAAAGTAAAGTCAGTTATTTGATCCTTCAGCATGCATTACAGTATTTTTGTTTGAAAGCCATACAGTGATAAACATGGCATTAAGCACATTAAAATCAATACAGGGCTTCCCTGGTGGCGCAGTGGTTGCGAGTCCGCCTGCCGATGCAGGGGACGCGGGTTCGCGCCCCGGTCCGGGAAGATCCCACGTGCCGCGGAGCGGCTGGGCCCGTGAGCCATGGCCGCTGAGCCTGCGCGTCCGGAGCCTGTGCTCCGCAACGGGAGAGGCCACAACAGTGAGAGGCCCGTGTACCACCAAAAAAAAAAAAAAAAAAAAAAAAATCAATACAAAGGGGAACTAGTTCATTAACTATTAGGTTAAAATAGTTAATGAACTAGTTCCCCTTTGTATTGATTTTAATGTGCTTAATGCCTTGAAATACAGGCATTTGTATTGTTCTTTAAGGCAAATGCATAGTCATTAAAGCAATACATCTACCTTTATTTTGTATGCCAAAAAGGATTAATGAAAGCCATAAAGCTGAAGAGAAACAAAAATTCTGCAAAACAAAAAGTACTGCTAGGATTATTTTTTCTTTACTCAGTTATTTCTACGCTTTTGGAAGAGAAACACATTTGAATGTTACATTGCCTTCAGAGAGGAAAACGGCTGTTATACAGAGAGAAAGTCAAGTGAAGTAGCCTAACAATTCTGGAGGAGAGTTAAATTTTTAAATCATTCCTGGTACTCACGATTGATTCTGCTGTTCTCAGAAGGGTCCGAATGGGGTGATTTGGTTAGGCACCTGAAGAAGAGTGGAGACTACCTCTGTAAGCTCAAGAAATATTTTATTTTATTTTATTTTTAGTAATCTATTTCCTAGAGCCCCAAAGTTTATCTGACTGGTAGTAGGGACTTCAGTTTTTTTTTTTTTTTTGCCACACTACGTGGCCACCAGGGAAGTCTCTTATTGTTTTTTTCTTTTTTTAGGAACTTAAGAAATATTTGTTGTGTGGATGAAAAATGTTGCCTACTGTAACTGCAAACAAACGATGCTGTGGCCATCCAGCCATCAGCCACTACCAGGCCCTAATGGTGAGCCCGGAATGAGCTCAGGATGGAGACAAAAGGGCTGCCATCCAACAAGCCCTCAGCCACTGCAGCACCCACCAGCGGTGCGCCCTGAGGGGTCTCAGGATGGAGAAGAACTGGATCCTGGCCTTAGATAGCCAACGTGTGCATGAAAGGAATGATTTCAGTGAGCCCAGACTCTTGCATCTTCCTATACTTAGAAAAGCAAGAGCTAACTTAAAAAACTTGAGACACCTGGTTTTCTTTTATGTTCTGATTACCTGGCTTTTGTTGCAAAACTCCTCTCTTACCTTTTCGGAGCTGTCCCTCAGAGCTTTATGGGAGGCTGTCTTCTGGGCTTAAGTCCTCAGAAAATTCGCCAAATAAAACGTAGTTCTCAACTTTCAAGTTGTACCTTTTTTTTCAGTCAGCGGTTGAATGGCTTGTTGAGCAAATATTTGAAATATAAACAATACTCATAAAACTAAAATTTACTTTGATTAAAATAACAGGTAGCTATATATATTTAGTCTAGGTATTTTGCAAGGTATTAATAAAAATAAAAAAAACAAAGAGTTGGTTTGGGGCTGTGGACTGGGAGGCCTGAGTCCTAGCGGGACCGGGGCGGGGTCGACCTGCGCACCCGGTGGCTCCTCCGCGCTCACCGCGGCTTCTCTAGCTCGGCGGCCCCGCCACACGGAGGCTCCTCCCTGAGTACGTCAGAAACTCGGCCCCGCCCACTCCCCTGGTGCCGGCCCAAGGAGGCCACCTCGGCCACGGTGCCCTCCCAGGAGGGGCCTGCCACCGTGCGGGGGACAAGCGAGGCGCAGCCTGCAGGCCCCCCCTGCCGGGCCCTGGACCCTCGGAGGGCCCCGAGGCGGCGGCAGCCGAGAACGTGGAGGTAGAGCTGGCGGGCCGCTGGGCGCCCAGTTCCCTGAGCCCCGTGAGGCCCCGGAGGGTGGCTCGGCGTCCAGAACGCCTGCGGGGCGCTCTTCACGTCCATGCTGAAGACCTTTGGGTCCAAGGAGTGTGACAAGATGGTTCTCAAGACAGCGTGGGTAAGTTCTCCCTCCATGGGGATGATGCCCTTGTGCTGCCCATTAGCGACTTCACAGACAAGTTTGGTTGTCGGAAAACAGCCGCGGCGGGTGCTGTTGGATTTGTGCCCCGTTCTTTCGTAAGCTCCACAGAGCCGCTGTACCTTATCTAGAGAATCATGTTTGCCTGTGGCTGCACCTTTGCCTACCAGCCTTCATGGGTCATTTGGGGACGCCATTTCAAGAAGTGCCTTGGACTGGTGAATGGCATTGTCACCGCTGGCAACAGTATCTTCACAATTTTGCTGCCTTTCCTTCTAAGGATTCTGACTGAGAGCAGGGGCCTCTTTTACACACTGAAGGGTCCTCTGTATCTTCATGTTTGTTCTCTTTCTGGCTGGTAAGATCTACCCCTTGCCCCCCATGCCAAAGATAAAGATGGTGGAACCAAAGGAGGCAACAGATTCTCCCTCTTTTCCAGGAGAAAGTTCAGTCCTCCCCCAGTTTTTTCAATTTTGCCATCTTCAGTGTGACAGCCTATGCAGTGTGGACAGTTGGAATACCACTTTCATTTTTTCGATACTTTGTGCCTTAGGTTCACTTGAGTCTGCTGTTCTTTGATGGGGTCACCTCAGGGGTGGAGTGCTGCTTATTATCAGCCACTCTGGGCCAAGACCAAAGTCTTCTTTGCCTTGTAAGTTTCCCCTCTGTTCCCTCAGAACTAGAACAGAGGTGGTGTTGGACCATAGCCCCCACTCGAGCATACTGCACAGCCACAGACAGATCTCTGGAGGGAATGTGCTAATGTGAATGAGAGGACATCACATAATCTTTTTTCCAGCTTCTACATCTCCTCCTTTGGTCTCTAGTACAGTGTGAATATGAGAAAATTGAATTGCTTTTCGCAACCTGTGACAAGTAGAACATATCCATAGTTTTTGTTTGTTTGTTTATTTTAGCTGTGCCAGGTCTTAGTTGCAGCACACAGGATCTTTGTTGGGGGATGTTTAGTTGCAGCATGCGGACTGGACTCTTAGTTGTGGTAGGTGAGCTTCTTAGTTGCAGCATGCATGTTCGATCTAGTTCCCTGACCAGGGATCGAACTCAGGTCCCCTGCGTTGGGAGCCTGGAGTCTTACACACTGGACCACCAGGGAAGTCCCCAGAACATATACATAGTTTTATGTTCAATTTTGTTTCCTACAATAAACATTAAGCATAGCAGAAGAAAACATGACAAATGTATAAATTTATAGCAAGAGTTATCTTGTATTTGATTAACAGCATAAGTACTATTATAGGAAAAAGGAAAAAAGCAAACTTTGAATTTTAGAGTTACATATAAACTCTCTGAGGTCTCTGATGGATCATTAGTGTGCTGAAAAAACCATAAAGAGTTAGTGTATTGGAAATCTGTTCCTTCTCTCTTTTTTTTTTCTTTCCAGCTATATCTGTAATGTTTTTCTTTCTTAATTTTTTTAAAATTGAAGTATAGTTGATTTACAATATTGTATTAGTTTCAGGAGTACAACATAGTGATTCAATATTTTTATAAATTATATTCCATTTAAAGTTATTGTAGAATATTGGCTATATTCCCAGTGCTATGCAGTTTATCATTGTCACCTATTTATTTAATAAATAACAGTTTGTACCTCTTGATGCCCTTCCCCCTGTCTTGCCCCTCTCCCTCCTCTCTCCCCACTCATGACCACTGGTTAGTTCTCTATATCTGTCTTTCTCTCTTGTTAATGTGTAAATTTCACCAGGTTTTAAAATTTTCTTTTGTTTTTAAATGTCTCAGTTTTTATTTGTTAAAATATAATATACTTTTGAATGATCTCAAAATTCAACTGTAGGGGGATATTAAAGATGGCAGAGGAGTAAGATGTGGAGATCACCTTCATCCCCACAAATACATCAAAAATGCATCTACATGTGGAACAACTCCTACAGAATACCTACTGAACACTAACAGAAGACCTCAGACTTCCCAAAAGGCAAGAAAATCCCCATGTACCTAGGTAGGGAAAAGGAAAAGGAAAAACACAGCCAAAAGAATAGGGACAGGACCTGCACCTCTGGGAGAGAGCTGTGAAGGAGGAAAAGTTTTCACACACTAGGAAGCCCCTTCACTGGTGGAGACAGAGGGCGGGAGGGGGGGAAGCTTCAGAACCACAGAGGAGAGCGCAGCAACAGGGGTACAGATGGCAAAGCAGAGAGATTCCTGCACAGAGGATTGGTGCCGACCAGCACTCACCAGCCTGAGAGGCTTGTGTGCTCACCCGCAGGGGAGGGCGAGGCTGGGAGCTGAGGCTCGGGCTTCAGAGGTCGGATCCCAGGGAGAGGACTGGGGTTGGCTGCGTGAACACAGCCTGAAGGGGCTAGTGCGCCACAGCTCGCTGGGAGGGAGTCCGGGAAAAGGTCTGGAGCTGCTGAAGAGGCAAGAGACCATTGTTTCGGGGTGCGTGAGGAGAGGGGATTCAAAGCGCCGCTTAAAGGAGCTCCAGAGACGGGTGCAAGCTGCGGCTATCAGCACGGACCCCAGAGACGGGCTTGAGACGCTATCGCTGCTGCTGCAGCCACCAAGAAGCCTGTGTGCGAGCACAGGTCACTATCCACACCTCCCCTTCCGGGAGCCTGGCCAGCCCGCCACTGCCAGGGTCCCATGATCCAGGGACAACTTACCCAGGAGAACACACGGCGCACCTCAGGCTGGTGCAACGTCACGCAGGCCTCTGCCGCCGCAGGCTCGCCCCGCATTCTGTACCCCTTCCTCCCCCCAGCCTGAGTGAGCCAGCGCCCCCTAATCAGCTGCTCCTTTAACCCCGTCCTGTCTGAGCAAAGAACAGATGACCTCAGGCGACCTACACGCAGAGGCGGGTCTAAATCCAAAGCTGAGCCCCCGGAGCTGTGCAAACAAAGAAGAGAAAGGGAAATTTCTCCCAGCAGCCTCAGGAGAAGTGGATTAAATCTCCACAATCAACTTGATGTACCCTGCATCTGTGGAATACCTGAAAAGACAACAAATCATCCCAAATTGAGGAGGTAGACTTTAGGAGCAACTATAGACTTGGGGTTTGCTTTCTGTACCCAATTTGTTCCTGGCTTATGTTTATCTTAGTTTAGCATTTAGAGCTTATTATCATTGGTAGATTTGTTTACTGATTTGGTTGCTCTCTTCCTTTTATATATATATATATATTTTTTTTTTTTTTCTTTTTCTCTTTGTGTGAGTGTATATGTGTATGCTTCTTTATGTGATTTTGTGTGTATAGGTCAGTTTTTACCATTTGTCCAAGGGTTCTGTCTGTCCGGTTTTTCTTTGTTTTTTTTTTTTAAGTATAGTTTTGAAAGCTTGTTATCATTGGTAGATTTGTTTATTGGTTTGGTTGCTCTCTTCATTTTTCTATTACTTTTAAATTTTTTTATTTTAATAACTGTATTTTATTTATTTTCTTATTCTTTCATTTTTTTTTTTCTCTCCCTTTTCTTCTGAGCTGTGTGGCTGACAGGTTCTTGGTGCTCCAGCTTGTGTCAGGCTGAGCCTCTGAGGTGGGAGAACCGACTTCAGGACATTGGTCCACCAGAAATCTCTCTGCCGCTTGTAATATCAATTGGCGAGAGCTATCTTAGACATCTCTATCTCCACACTAAGACCCAGCTCCACTTAACAACCAGCAAGCTACAGTGCTGGACACCCCATACCAAACAACTAGCAAGACAGGAACACAACCCCAGCTATTAGCAGAGAGGCTACCTAAAATCGTAATAGGTTCACAGACACCCCAAATCACACCACCGGACACGGTCCTGCCCACCAGAAAGACAAGATCCAGCCACATCCACCAGAACACAGGCACAAGTCCCCTCCACCAGGAAGCCTACACAACCCACTGAAACAAACTTACCCACTGGAAGCAGACACCAAAAACAACGGGAACTACGAACCTACAGCTTGTGAAAAGGAGACACAAAACACAGTAAGTTAAGCAAAATGAGAAGACAGAGAAACACACAGCACATGAAGGAGCAAGGTAAAAGCCCACCAGACCAAGCAAATGAAGAGGAAGTAGACAGTCTACCTGAAAAAGAATTCAGAACAATGATAATACAGATATCCAAAATCTTGGAAATAGAATGAAGAAAATACAAGACAGGTTTACCAAAGACCTGGAAGAACTAAAGAGCAAACAGACAATGATGAACAACACAATAAATGAAATTAAAAATTCTCTAGAAGGAAACAATAGCAGAATAACAGAGGCAGAATGGATAAGTGACCTGAAAGATAAAATAGTGAAAATAACGACCATAGAGCAGAATAAAGAAAAAAGAAGGAAAAAAAATAGAGGACAGTCTCAGAAAGGAGACTGGGACAACATTAAATGCACCAACATTCTAATCACATTGGTCAGAGAAGAAGAAGAAAAAAAGAAACTGAGAAATATTTGAAGAGATTATAGCTGAAAATTTCCCTAATATGGGAAAGGAAATGGTCAATCAAGCCCAGAAAGTGCAGAGAGTCCCATAAAGGAAAAAATCCAAAGATAAACACTCCAAGACACATATTAATCAAACTATCAAAAATTAAATACAAAGAAAAATATTAAAAGCAGCCAGGGAAAAGCAACAAATAACAAATAACATGCAAGGGAATCCCCATTAGGTTAACAGCTGATCTCTCAGCAGAAACTCTGGAAGACAGAAGGGAGTAGCAGGATATATTTAAAGTGATGAAAGGGAAAAACATACAACCAAGATTGCTCTACCCAGTAAGGATCTCATTCAGATTTGACAGAGAAATTAAAATCTTTATTGATAAGCAAAAACTAAGAGAATTCAGCACCACCAAAACAGGTTTACAACAAATGGCAAAGAAACTTTTCTAGGCAGGAAACACAAGAGAATCAAAAGACCTACAATAACAAACCTAAAACAATTAAGGAAATAATAATAGGAACATACATATTGATAACTACCTTAAAAGTAAATGGATTAAATGCTTCAACCAAAAGACATAGACTGGCTGAATGGATACAAAAACAAGACCTGTATATATGCTGTCTACAAGGGACCCACTTCAGACCTAGGGACACTTACAGACTGAACGTGAGGGGATGGAAAAAGATATTCCATGCAAAGAGAAATCAAAAGAAAGTTGGAGTAGGAATTCTCATATCAGACAAAATAGACTTGAAAATAAAGACTAGTACAAGAGACAAAAAAAAAGGGCACTACCTAATGATCCAGGGATCAATGCAAGAAGAAGGTATAAAATTTGTAAATATTTATGCACCCAACATAGGAGCACCTCAATACATAAGGCAAATGCTAACTGCAATAAAAGGGGAAATCAACAGTAACACAATAATAATAGAGGACTTTAAACCCCAGTTTCACCAATGGACAGATCATTCAAAATGAAAATAAATAATGAAACACAAGCTTTAAATGATACTTTAAACAAGATGGAGTTAATTGATATTTATAGGACATTCCATCCAAAAACAACAGAATACACTTTCTTCTCAAGTGCTCATGGAACATTCTCCAGGATAGATCATATCTTGGGTCACAAATCAAGCCTTGGTAAATTTAAGAAAATTGAAATCATATCAAATATCTTTTCTGATCAAAACGCTATGAGACTAGATATCAATTACAGGAAAAAATCTGTAAAAAATACAAACACATGGAGGCCAAACAATACACTACTAAATAACCAAAGGATCATTGAAGAAATCAAAGAGGAAATCAAAAAATACCTATAATCAAATGACAATGAAAACACAACGACCCCAAACCTATGGCATGAAGCAAAAGCAGTTCTAAGAGGGAAGCTTATAGCAATACAGTCCTACCTCAAGAAACAAGAAACATCTCAAATAAACAACCTAACCTTACACCTAAAGCAATTAGAGAAAGAAGAACAAAAAAACCCAAACTTAGCAGAAGGAAAGAAATCATAAAGATCAGATCATAAATAAAAGGTAAAGAAATGAAGGAAACAGTAGCAAAGATCAGTAAAACTAACAGCTGGTTCTTTGAGAAGATAAACAAGATTAATAAACCATTAGCCAGACTCATCAAGAAAAAAAGGGAGAAGACTCAAATCAATAGAATTAGAAATGAAAAAGGAGAAGTAACAACTGACACTGCATAAATACAAAAGATCATGAGAGATAACTACAAGCAACTTTATGCCAATAAAATGGACAACCTGGAAGAAATGGACAAATTCTTAGAAATGCACAACCTGCCAAGACTGAAGCAGGAAGAAACAGAAAATATGAACAGACCAATCACAAGCACTGAAATTGAAACTGTGATTAGAAACCTTCCAACAAAAAAAAGTCCAGGACAGATGGCTTCACAGGTGAATTCTATCAAACATTTAGAGAAGAGCTAACACCTATCCTTCTCAAACTCTTCCAAAATATAGCAGAGGGAGGAATATGCCCAAACTCATTCTATGAGGCCACCATCACCCTGATACCAAAACCAGACAAAGATATCACTAAAAAAGAAAACTACAGGCCAAAATAACTGATGAACATAGATGCAACGATCTTCAACAAAATACTAGCAATTAGAATTCAACAGCACATTAAAGGGATCATACACCATGATCAAGTGGGGTTTATCAAATGAATGCAAGGATTCTTCAATATACACAAATCAATCAATGTGATTCACCATATTAACAAACTGAAGGATAAAAACCATATTATCATCTCAATAGGTGCAGAGAAAGCTTTTGACAAAATTCAGCACCCATTTATGATAAAACCCCCCAGAAAGTAGGCATAGAGGGAACCTATCTCAACATAATAAAGGCCATATATGACAAACCCACAGCCAGCATCGTTGTCAATGGTGAAAAACGGAAACCATTTTCACTAAGATCATGATCAAGACAAGGTGGTCCACTCTCACCACTATTATTCAACATAGGTTTGGAAGTTTTAGCCACAGCAATCAGAGAAGGAAAAGAAATAAAAGGAATCCAAATCGGAAAAGATGAAGTAAAACTTTCACTGTTTGCAGATGACATGATCCTATACATAGAGAATCCTAAAGATGCTACCAGAAAACTACTAGAGCTAATTAATGAATTTGGTAAAGTAGCAGGATACAGAATTAATGCACAGAAATCTCTTGCATTCTTATACACAAATGATGAAAAATCTGAAAGAGATATTAAGGAGACACTCCCATTTACCATTGCAACAAAAAGAATAAAATACTTAGGAATAACCTACCTAAGGAGACAAAAGACCTATATGCAGAAAACTATAAGACATCGAGGAAAGAAATTTAAGATAATACAAACAAATGAAGAGATATACGATGCTCTTGGATTGGAAGAATCAACGTTGTGAAAATGACTATACTACCCAAAGCCATCTGCAGATTCAATGCAATCCCTATCAAACTACCAATGACATTTTTCACAGAACTAGATCAAAAAATTTCACAATTTGTATGGAATCACAAAAGATCCCAAATAGCCAAAGCAATCTTGAGAAAGAAAAACGGAGCTGGAGGTATCAGGCTCCCTGACTACAGTAATCAAGACAGTATGGTACTAGCACAAATAGAGACATATAGATGAATGGAACAGGATAGAAAGCCCAGAGATAAATCCACACACATATGGTCATCTCATCTTTGGTAAAGGAGGCAATAATATACAGTGGAGAAAAGACAGCCTCTTCAATAAGTGGTGCTGGGAAAACTGGACAGCTACATGTAAAAGAATGAAATTTGAAAACTCCCTAACACCATACACAAAAATAAACTCAAAATGGATTAAAGACCTAAATGTAAGGCCAGACACTATAGAAGTCTAGAGGAAAACATAGCACAACGCTCTATGACATAAATCACAGCAAGATCCTTTCTAACCCACCTCCTAGAGAAATGGAAATAAAAATAAATGGGACCTAATGAAACTTAAAAGCTTTTGCACAGCAAAGGAAACCATAAACAAGATGAAAGACCACCCTCGGAATGGCAGAAAATATTTGCAAATGAAGCAACTGACAAAGGATTAATCTCCTAAATTTACAAGCAGCTCATACAGCTCAATATCAAAAAAACAAAAAACTGAATCCAAAAATGGGCAGAAGACCTAAATAGACATTTCTCCAAAGAAGATATTCAGATTGCCAACAAACACATGAAAGAATGCACAACATCACTAGTCATTACAGAAATGCACATCAAAACTACAATGAGGTATCACCTCACACCAGGCAGAATGGCCATCATCAAAAAGTCTACAAACAATAAATGCTGTAGAGGATGTTGAGTAAAGGGAACCCTCATGCACTGTTGGTGGGAATGTAAATTGATACAGCCACTATGGAGAACAGTATGGAGATTCCTTTAAAAACTAAAAATAGAACTACCATAGGACCCAGCAGTCCCACTATTGGCCATATACCCTGAGAAAACCATAATTCAAAAAGAGTCATGTACCACAATGTTCATTGCAGCACTATTTACAATAGCCAGGACATGGAAGCAAGCTAAGTGTCCATCGACAGATGAATGCATAAAGAAAATGTGGCACATATGTACACTGAAATATTATTCAGCCATAAAAGGAAACAAAATTGAGTTATTTGTAGTGATGTGGATGGACCTAGAGATTGTTAAAGGAGTGAAGTAAGCTAGAAAGAGAAAAACAAATACCGTATGCTAACACTTATATATGGAACCTAAAAAAAGAAAAGAAAAGTATTTGTGAAAAACCTAGGGGCAGGACAGGAATAAAGATGCAGACATAGAGAATGGACTTGAGGAGATGAGGAAGGGGAAGGGGAAGCTGGGACGAAGTGAGAGAGTGGCATGAACATATACATACTACCAAATGTAAAATAGATAGCTAGTGGGAAGCAGCTGCATAGCACAGGGTGGTCAGCTGGGTGCTTTGTGTACACCTAGAGCGGTGGGATAGGAAAGGTGGAAGGGAGATGCAAGAAGGAGGGGATTGGGGATATATGTATACATATAGCTGATTCACTTTGTTATACAGCAGAAACTAACACACCATTGTAAAGGAATTATACTCCAGTAAACATGTTAAAAATTAAAAATTCAACTGTAATATGGATATTTGCTTATTCCTCAAATCCTTGGATTAATATCAAATTAAAGTTTGTAGAAGTTTGAGGAACCTAAATTTAGCTTATAAGGGTCTTATGATTTTTATATCAAGTAACTTTTTATGATAGAGGGGAAAAACAAAATAAATATTAAACTGCTTATAAATGATACGATTAATTTAAAAAATCTATTTCTGTTTTGGGCTGTGCAGCTATTTTTTTTTTTTTGCTTTTAATTTGGTTGTATTGATAAGGACTGACTCATCGAAAGTAGCTATTAATTATACAGCAGACCACTCCTAAGAAACTTAGCCTATCCTGTACTATAGTTTGGTTCAGAACTGTGTGTGACCTGATTTTAATTTGTATTATCATTTGCGAGTGACCATGGTAACAATTGTATTATGTACTTATACAACTGTCTTATTTCTCAATGTCTCCATATTTAGTCTTCCACAGTTTATGCTCAAATATTTAAAAATTATATTTCCTTCCTCAAGGAATTAACATAACAAAACAATTTTCTGAGTTGGCCTTTAGGATTTGAATAACATATTCTTGTTGCTTTTGTTTTTCAGGATGGATTTTTCTGTCAGCACAAATAATCACCAGTGTTTTTTTTTTAATGTTATAATTTAATAATTTGTTTAAAGTTATTTAGCAGTGAACAGCTACAATCTATTGCCGCTGATAGGTTCTAGATTTTTCATCTTTGGTCCTCTTCTCTTTGATATTCACTGAGCATTGTGGGGTTATTTGATATCAGTTAAAAGTTTTACAAATAAAATACTAATAGACTATATATGTGTGTATATGTATATGCTGAAAAACATGACAGCCACTTTAAATTGGCTTGGGTTATTATGTGAGTCATGTTAGACTAGTCCACAGTTCGGATAGAAATACTTAAATTATAATAGCATTCTTTCTGAAACTAGGTGTATTTCCCAAGGTAACCTATAATAGTAAAATCTCTATAAGGTGCCTGATATCCAAATTTCCAAATGATAAAAGGTGGCTTTACTCAAAGGGGATTGCTGATAGTTAATTCTGCAGTTGTCCCTTTCTTTGATTTGTACCTCATTTTTCATGTAAATTGCTATCTTTTTAATTTGCTCTTTATTCTTATCTACATTTAAATTGGGCACAGGAGAAATTAGGATAACAACATCTGGCTTTAAGGAAATAGAAATAGTTATATAACTAAATGTCATCATCAATCAGACTGTATTTTGTTCTATTACACATACTATTTGAGACACTCACACCAGATATACCAAACAAAAGGAACAGCACCGAAAAACAAATTAGTCCACTCTACAAAGTATTAGAAACATAAACCCAACAGTCCTATCATATTCACTTCAGTTATATTCTGGCTGACTGAGAGTTTAGAATACAAATTTATAACTGTATGAAACATATCAAATATTTTTTTCCTTTTCCTTTTATAAAATATAGAAATAATACAGATACATGACAAAAACATGGCTCAAATGATAAGAAGGTCTCAAAATGAAAATCTCTTCCTCTATCTTAAGAGGATAGTCGTTCTTCCTTGAAAATAACACTGTCAATTTCCAGTGTTTTTTGAAGTTACTTTTTTAAAAAATTGAAGTGTAACATATTAGTTTTGGGTGAACAACATAGTGATTCATTTTTTTTTTGGATTGATTCAATAGTTTTATAGATTTTACTCCATTTAAAGTTATTTTAAAATAATAGCTATCCCTGTGTTGTATAATATCTTTAGAGCTTATTTAGTTTTACATAATAGTTTGTACCTCTTAATCCCCTACCCTTATCTTACCCCTTCCCCCTCCCTCTCCCCACTGGTAACCATTAGTTTTCTTTTTTCTATATTTGTGGGTCTGTGTCTATTTTGTTATATTTATTCATTTGTTTTATTTTTTAGATTCTATATAAAAGTTATAACATACAGTATTTGTCTTGCTCTTTATGACTTATTTCACTAAGTATAATACTTTCTAGGTCCATCCATGTTGTTGCAAATAGCAGAATTTCATTCTTTTTTATGGCTGAGTACAATTCAATTATATATATTGTATATTACATATATAACTTCAATTATATATATAATTGTATATATATAACCCCACTTCTTCTTTATCCAATCATCTGTTGATAGACACTTAGGTTGCTTCCATATCTTGGCTGTTGTAAATAATGCTGCTATGAACATTGGGGTGCATGTATCTTTTAAAGTTAGTGTTTTCACTTTCTTCGGATACATACCTAGGAGTGGAATTGCTAAATCATATTATGGTAGTTCTATTTTTGGTATTTTGAGGAACCTCCATAGTGTTTTTCATAGTGGCTGCACCAATTTACATTCCCACCAACAGTATACTAGGGTTCCCTTTTCTCCACATCCTTGCCAATATTTATTTGTAGACTTTTTGAGGATAGCCATTCGAACAGGTGTGAAGTGATATCTCATTGTGGTTTTGATTTGCATTTCTCTGATGGTTAGAGATACTGAGTATCTTTTCACATGCCTGTTGGATATCTGTATATCTTCACTGGAAAAAATTTCTTTGGTCTTCTGCCCATTTTGTAACCTGGGTGTTTGTTTTTTTGATATTGAATTGTATGAGCTGTTTATGTATTTTGGATATTAACCCCTTATTAGTCATATCCTTAGTTGTTATTTAAGGGATTTTCTCTTGTTTTTTTGATTGAAACAAGTTCTCTGTCTTCTCATTTTGCTTAACTTTCTCTGTTTCTATGAATTTAGTTGAAACAGTTACCTATCCCAGTCTTGAATGGGTGTCCTTGTGTGGGTGTGTCTCTATACAGTCTGTGTATGCCCAGTGACTTCGGTGGGAGACCTGGATCTCAGGTGAGCATGAGTCATGTCTTTCCCCAGGGTGTGCTGGCAGCTATCACCTTGGTCGGAGTTAGGGCTGGAGATGGAGGGGCTGGAGCCAGAGCTAGGTATGAGCCAGGGCTTCTCCTTTGCTCAGTGGCCAACACCACCCTACTGGGGACAGAAGTTGCTGGGGCAGAAGCCCTGATGTTCAGGTCTGAGCTGGCCCCATTCCCTCTGAGTGTTTGCTTTCAGCATCTTCATCCCATAGGGGAGCAGTGCTGGTGTAAGAGAGTCTGGAGTGGGTATTTGGCATGGGTCAGGGCACAGGCTGTGGCAGTCCTTTACTCTTGTGTGGAGCTGCCTTGCTGACCATGTGGGACAAAGCAGGTGCTCAGCTCCGGTGGGGCTCCACACTGTTTTGGTTGCAGAAAATCTGCCAGTGTCACTTGCAGTTTTAATCTGATTCTTCTGCCATGTTTAGGGAGTAAACAGTGTGTGTACACTTTTCATGAGTGGAGTCTAGGTTTCTAACAGCTCTCCTGTCAGTCCCACTGGTTTTCAAGCCAGCTAAGGGGACTCATCTTCCTGGTTTCAGACGCCAGGCCTGGGGCACCCAATATGTGGCTCAAGCCACTCACTACTCAGGGAATAACTCCACCTGTGTAATCTCCCTCCTCTTCTTTGTCTCCTGCCAGGGACACAGATCCACACCTGATTGCTTTGCTTCCCTTCTTACCCAGTTCTGTGTAGATCTTTCTTATAGCCTTGGTTGTACAAGTGTTTCTCTGCCAGTCTCCAGTTAGTTTTCAGTGAGATCTTAAAGTTACTTTTAAAACTGATGTGGTATACATATCTTATAATTACTGAAGTATCAATTTTTGATATACCTATTTTTTTCTCCACTGTAAAGGATTTCATTCTTACTACCTTTACCTCCCTGGTTTACTCCTAAAGAATTTCATGCTTTCTTTGCTTGTAATATTTCTTTTCGAGGTGTGCTTGGAAAGCTCAACTTTATTATTTGCCTCTTTAATGCAATCTAGAAGCTAAGTTTGTAAAATTTTTCACCAATGTCTATTGGAAGTACACTTGATAGAATAGTAAAGTCATAAACATATGTCACATATGAACTGGCTTCTTCATTTACATATTTTTTCCACTAGGGGGTATAGAATATGTAAAACAAAATAAAACAAAAACTGGGCAACCTAGGAGATTACACAGATATCAGTTTCTTCATGCTATAAAATGAGGATTATCGATGAAGGAATTATTAAAATAATTTTCATATTCAATGAGTGAAAATAAGTCCATATGATAGATCTTGGTTTTCTAGCACTATTTCTAGGAATACTTACCCTAACCAGATGATTCTCTAAGTCTGATTGAATTGAACTATATATTTCTTCAATAAAATTAGATAATTCTGGTAATTACAGATCAGTGCCACATTATCTAAACAACTTATTTTTTTCCGTTTTCTTTGCTTACGAAATTAACTTCTATTCGCAATTTAGCTTCCCACAAAGTATTTTCCACAGGAAATTGATGCACACTCACATCTGGAAGACACTATTTTTTCCATACATAGAAACATAGTCAACAAATAATTTTTTAGGATCTATGTTATCCAGGTATTATACTAGGTGATGGAGGTGCAAAAAATATAATACAAACAAAAATATTGAATACAGTAAAATACAAAAAACCATAAATACAAAACTAATTTATGCCAAGGAATTGTAATACAACATAGCAAATACAATTATTGAAATATCCACAGAGTTATATGGGAATGAAGAAAGTGGATGTTGATTCAGACAATGGGAACAGAGTGAGAAAGACGCATAAAAGGAAATAATACTTTGCATATGCTTAATTATACGCTATTCAATGTCATTGGAACATAAGATTTGGTTTTGGGGATTAACATTGAGGCTAAGAGCAGGAGTTAGAATTTTAGTGCTTACCAAAGAAATATAAACTAGGCATAAATGACCTTCTTACAACTTCTAATTTATAAGAAATTTGGGAGGCTATATTGAGTTGTCAAAAGAGACATAAAATATTGCTTTTTAAATAAAAACTTTATGGTATTTCATAATGCACATTTGCTATAATTAAAAATAATAATAATAAGGAGATGTCAAAGAAATTTGACATTTATAAAACACACTGTTGGATAACTTAAAGACCTCCCAGAGAGTACATCATTTCCATCAATGATGAAGTAACTAGTATAGGACTAGATTCCCCGTGATAACCAACAATAAATATGGACAAAATACACTAAATAATTATTTTCATACATTAAACATTAGATAGTGAAGGACTATGATTCGAAGTATAAGGGAAATAAGAAATTTAGTTCATGTTTATCCTGACTTTCAACTAACACTGTCTGGACTGTGGCACAGTGAAAGGAAGACTAAATCATAGAAGTCTCACTGAGTTGAGAAAACTGAGTTCAAGGCTACTGGGGTGATAGAAATTTGCATGGTAGGAAAATAGCAACCTATACAGAAAAAGAAAGTCCTAAAAGTCTTTCCTTGAATTATTGGCAAATACTAAGCTGCAGATGCTGTGGGAAAGCGTACATAAAGTTAGGGAAAGAATGGTTATCAGGAGCTGTGAGCTGGGGAATAAAAAACTATATATATATATATATATATATATATATATATATATATTTATATTTATATTTATATACTTATATGTATATATATTTATATATGAATATATACTATATGTATTATGAATAGATGCAACTGAAAAATGTTCATATTCCAAAAAGCAAGAATGAAGAGTTCTCACTGAATAGCTGGACATTGAATAGAATTCAGAAGTCGTGACATTGGAATAGAACTACTCTAACTCTTGAATAAAGGCTTCTTTATTTTTCCCTAATTACACTTAAAAGCAACCATTGAATGGATCAAGCTAATGTGCAAATAAATTAATTGACTGCCATGAAAAACCTCAAAACTCTCAAAAGGGAGAAAAATATACATATACACACACTAACATAGCACTCATCATGTCCAAAATCCAATAATATACTACTAGATATGTGAAGAAGTAGAAAAATGTGTCCCATAATAAGAAAGGTAAGTCCATTAAAATAGACACAGAACTGTCAGAGGTAATGGAATTAGCAGGCAATAATTTTAAAAGATCTATTCAAATGTGTTCAACTATTTAAGAAAAAAACATAAGGATAATGAAAGAACAACTGTAAAATCTCCTTAGAGGAATAAACACTGTAAAAATAAATCAAATGCACATTTAAAACAGCAAAATTAGATACCCAAAGTGAAATTTTCAAAGATGGGCTCATAAGCAAAAGAAACTAATAAATAAAATAGTTGAACATGAATAAAGGGAAAAACTGAATTGAATGCTTCATACTGCTTCAAACTGAAATACAGAGTTAAAAAAAAGGAAGAGAACAGTTTCAGGGCAATCTGGGAAAACATCAAGTAGTCTCATATGCATGTAATTGACATACAGTAAGAAGAGAGAAAATTTCAAGCAAAAAAAAAAGTAATGGCCAGATATTTCAAATTTTAATATAAATATAAATCAACAGTTTTAAGAAGCTCTATCAACATTAAGCAGAGTATACATAACAAGATGAACATTAAGGTAAATTATTAAAAAATTGCCCAAGCCAGTAATAAAGAGGAAAACTTTAAAAGAACTAAGGGGAAGAAAAGTCATATTACATGTAGAGGCACAACATAAAGGATATCGTTTTAATATAAAGTTTATATTAAAAAATATTTAACCTATAATTACATATCCAGCAAAAATATGCTAGGAAAATGCAGAGGAAATAAAGACATTTCTAACCAAAGAAAAGCTATGAGAATTTTGTGCCAGCAAAACCAGCACTGTGTCCAGTATTTATGATGATATTTACAAGAGACAAACTGATTGTAAAGACACATATGGACTCAAAGGAGAATGAAAAATAATATACCAAACAAACACCGATCATGAAAAATGGAGAGACTGTATTAATAATAAAATTAATTCTAGAACAAGAAAGATTACCAGAAATAAAACAGACATTTCACACTGATAAAAGTTCAATTAATTTATCCCTTCATGAAGGGATAACAATTCCAAGAATATGTGTATATAGCTTCAAATATTGTCAAAATATGAGGACTGAAGTGATAAAGAAGCAAACTGAGATTATAGTTGGAAATGTCAACAATCCCCCCTCAGTCATTTATGGAGTAAGTATATAGCAAATCAGTAAGGATGTAAAAGACTTGAGAAACACTATTAACCAAGTAGAATTAACTGACAGTTATAGAAAATTACACCCAATCACACAATAGACTACATTTTTTTTCAACTACACATAGATGGCTGACTAGAATAGGCCATGTGCCAGACCATAAAATAATTCTCAATAAATATACAAGTTTTAAGAATGCTTTTTCAAAACAGTTGTATTATATTGGAAATCAGTAATCAAAAATCTATAAAACCGTCAACTATTTGGAAATTAAGCAGCATATTTTTAAATAATCTGTCAATTAAGGAAGAAATCGTATAAGGGAAATTAGAAAATACTTTAAAATAAATGATAATAACATATCAAAATGTGTGAGATGTAGCTAAATTAGGGCTTACAAACTAACTTATAAATGCTTATCGAAAAGAAGAAATTTTTAAATCTGGTGACCTAAATGTCTACCCTGAGAAGCTAGAAAAAGAACAGCAAATTAAATTCAAAGTAAGCAAAGAAGTGGTAAACAGAATTAAGTCAATTAAAAAGCAAATGGAGAAAACAAATAATTAATGAAAATAAAACTTGATTCTTTAAAAAACATTAATAAGATTGGTAAATCACTAACTAGACTAATCCAGAAAAATATGGAAGACACAAGTGAATAATTTAAGAATTAAATTTAAAAATCACTATAGATTCTTCAGAAGGATAATAAAAGAATATTATGATAAAATTATTAATTCACCTAGAAGATTTGGACAAATTCTTTGAAAAGAAATTACTAGAATTTTCATAGGGTAAATTAAAAAAATAATAATCTTATATCTTAAAGTAATTGCATTTTAATTACAAGATTTCCAACTAAGAAAACTTTAGGCCAGAAGGCTTATCAAAATTCTATGCCAAAAAGTTACAAGAAAAAAAATTTTACAAAAGCTTTTTCATAAAGGAACAATAAACACTTCTCATCTTAGTTTATATGGCCAGTAATTCCAAAGACATTACCAAAAAAAGAAAAAAAAAGTACACACTAATATCATTCACTGATATTGGCCTGGGGTTAGCAAACATTTTCTTTAAAAGCTCAGGGAATAAATGTTTTATACTTTGAGGATCATATTATTTCTGTTGAAACAGCTCAACTCTCCCATAGTAGTGTAAAAAGTCATAGAGTATATGTAAATGAATTGACATGGCTAAGTTCCAATAATATTTTATTTATCAGACTGACCTCTGATTTAGGTGCTATAAGCTCTAAGTCCTAAACAAATATTAGCAAAACTCAGAGCCACACTTTTTAAATTCAAAATCAAACAATACAATTCATCATATTAATTAAAGGAGAAACAAAAACATTCTATCAATAAATTTATAAAGTGTCAGAGAAATCTAACACACTCATAATAAAAATGACCAGCATTCTAGCAACAGAATAAAAGAAATTCTCAATTTGATAAAGTGCATCTACAAAAACAAAACAAAATAAAACTATAGCTAGCGTCACAATATATGTTAAAAAACTGAAAACCTTCCCTTTAAGATTGCAAAAAAGACATATATGTCTGTTTATCATTTCCATTCAAACTGGAGGTCCTATCCAGTATAATAAGTCAAGAGAAAGAAAAAAAAAGTAACACCAATTCAATAGGAAGAAACAGTTACCTATATTCACAGAGGACATAATCTTGTATGTAGAACATCCTAAGGAACAAAAAAGAAAACAATGCAACAAGAAAAAAAACCTATCAGTGCTAATAAAAGAATTTAGCAAAGTGATAGAAGAGGGGGTTAATTTGTGTGTGTGTGTGTGTGTGTGTGTGTGTGTGTGTGTGTGTGTGTGTGTGAGAGACTGAATTGGAATTGCAGTTGTAATATCAGGCACAGCATTATTTTTTTTAATGTGATATAGTTACGTATAAATTTAATAATGTTTAGGAATTATACAAAGAAAAATACAAATTATAAATTAATAGCAAAGAGGTACCTGGAAAATGCCCATACATTTGCCACCTAAGCATCCTATTTGCACGTAACCAATAGAACAAAAGAAAAATTTGAAAGTAAAAAAAAAAGTTCTGAATGCTATTAAAGATACATTATATTATAAATTGTAGCATGTAGCTAAACAAAACCACATTCAGGGAAACCTAAAGAAACTTAAACAAATGGGGATTTATACCCAGTAATAGAATGGAGAACTTAATATTGTTTTGCTGCCAATTCATCCAAGTTGATCTATAGATTTGATGCAATACTAGTAAATATTTCAGCATGTTGTTTGTAGAAATTGACCAGCTAATTACAAAATGTATGTAGAACCTCAAAGTACTTAAAATAGACAAAAGTTGAAAAAGAAAAACAATGCTGGAGGAGATACATTATCTGAAATAAAAATTTGCACACATCTACATTTACCAAGCTAGTTAGTATGGTATTAACATAAAGATAGACAACTAGATTAGTGGAACAGAATGGAGTCCAGAAGTTGGTTCACATTTACATGGTCAATTTGTTTTAAAACTTGGCACCAGAATGCCTCAATAAAGACAATAGAGTCTTTTCAAAATATATGATGCTGGAACAGTTTGTTCTCTTGTTCTACAAGAAAGCAAGAAAATATCTTCTTAGCCTTAGGTAGGCAATATTTTTCTTTTTTTTTCATAGAGGATTGAAGAAACAAACTACAGACTGGGAGAAAATATCTACAGTTCATTTGATAAGGAATCTGTATCCAGAATATATAACTGCTACAATTCAATAATAAAAACACAACCAAATTAAAAATTAGTCAAAACATACAAAAAATTTCACAAAATAAGGTAAATGCCCAATAAGCACATGAACAAGTGACCATTATTAGTCATCAAAGAAATGCAAAATAAGACCTCAATGAGGTATTACTGTATATTTACTAGATTTCAAAAGGCCATCAACCTTCAATGTTGGCATAGATGTAGACATTAGTGATGGGAGAATAAAATGATTAAAGTCATCTTGGAAATTAGCTTCTCAGTTTCTCTTAAAGTTAAACATAAAGTTTTTTTTTTTTAACATGACCTAGCTATTCTATACTTAGTTATTTAAACAAGAGAATTGAAAACATATGTACACAAAAAGTACACAAGTATGTCCATAACATAACAGGGATATTCATAGTTGCTCAAAACAGGAAACATCCAAATGTCCATCAACTGGAGAATGGCTAGGAAAAATGTTGTATATCCAGGTAGTGGAATAACTCTCAGCAAATTAAGACAACAAAGGAATAAGCTACTAATATGTACAAAAATTGATGAATGTAAGAAACATTTTTCTATTTAGCTGATCAAAAGAAGCCAGACACTCTGTAGTTAGATTTGAAATTCTGTTATAGTCAAAGAAACTTTCGAGGAAACACAACAATGGTTGCTTCTTGACAGGTAGAGTGGGGAGAGGTATGGAGTTTGGGAAGAAGCAGAAGGGCTTTTTCTCAAATGATGAAAATATTCTGTAATTTGATAGGAGTGTAAGTTATCATGTGAAAGAATTTTTTTAAATGTGTTGAATTATACACTTAAATTTTGTTCACTTTACTGAATATAAAATATACCTCAGTAAAAAGATCCCCACACCCTGATATATGTGTTCAATGTCCAATACAATTTAGAAATATCAGTGAAACATGTTGAAAAGCACTGACCAGATAATAAGTCTTTGAAGCATTTTAAGCATGGAATTTATATGCTTACACTTTTCAGTGATGTTTGTATTTTTGATAGATCAATAAGGAGACTGCATAGAGAATGAAATAGAAATGAGCAATACTTTAGATAGAAAGTACACCTAAAATTAAGAAAATTGCCTTTCATTTTACCATGTCTTTCATTTTAAAAAATAAACAAAATGGGTGATTTCTCTGGTAAGAATTACAAACCTACAAATATCACCTAGCCAGATGTCTAATTGAGTCAACCTCAGAGAAGTATACAATGAAAATTTAATAGCTCAGTAGTCAGTATATTCTTGTGAAAAGTCAAATATCAATGCAATGATCTAAAAGAATATGTAGTTAGTTATCCATTTTATACATATTAGTGTATATATGACAATTCCAATCTCCCAATTCATCACACCAGTAATAAGAATCTGATATATAAAAAAATAAATAAAATGAAATTCAAAAATTAAAAAAATTAAAAAATTAAAAATAAAAAAATATTTAGCATTTTATGAAATAAAAAGATTCATATTTCTACATATTCCAGCCCTCATCCCAAAGTCATATTTTCCAAACATTTTGGATACTTCAGCCATCTTTAATACATAAGCTTAGAATTCTCCTTGAGCCTTTGTCATTTTATAATTTTGACATCATGTGTGATAAAGAAGTAAATCAAAGAAAAAGGAAAACACATCATCTTTTATATCATTATACTATTAAATTATAAGTTATCCACTTAATATATTTAACGATGTTGATGCTACTCCCCGTACATAAAGATTAATTTAAAGGTTTTCTCTCATTTTTGATACTTGCTTTTTAATGTACTTCATAAAATCATTGAAACATTTGACTTGATTTTAAATAAACTTTTTCAGTAACATATCATTATAGTATTGATTTTGTGATTGGCTCTATATTAATTAAAATACCATAACCTCAGCTTGGCTTTTGCTGACAGTTCTAATTAAAGATGTTCTTCACATCCCCCTCACACCTCATCACACAACATGCATTTTCATGAATTACTTTGTTTCATTTTGTCCATGTTAATTATCCTTTTCTGAAGTATTTTTTGCTTACAAGTTATTTTCTATCTCCACTCACTATTATATACATTTTACAATGGCAGAGATTTTTCTTGTATATGTAACATCCCCAGTGCCTACAATATTGCCAGTTCATATTAAGCACTCTATAAATATTTGAATGAGTGATGAAATAATGAATGAATAAACTTTCTAAAGGTATCTAAGATAGTAGGAATGTATTGCATTTATTCGATTACATTTCTTTTTACTTTCATTTGTTAAATAGAAAAAATTATGTTGTCAGTTCTTTTTCTTCTCGTTTTCCTGACTAATGCTGAGAAGTCTAGGGTGAAAAGGAATCAGAATTGTGGGATTGTAAAAATAATTATTCAACTTGGTATTTTAAATGATCATAACTGCACTCTGATTCGTGTCACAGTGGGAGTAATTCTAGTTTTTAGACATGGATTGGAAAAATCTCAAGCTTCATTTCTTGCAATTTTGCATGTAAGTAGATAAGGAGGTTTAAGAAAAGGTCATTGAAATTACAACCATTTATGAAAGAAAAAAAGTGATCTGTAGCCAAAGCCTCAAAGCTTTATATCTTGATGATCAGAGTCAGAACAGCTAAATCTGGTTCAAGTCAGCTTTAGGTAAATGATTATTAGATTCCATCAGCCAGGGATTCTGCCTTCTCTCATCCTGTGCAAGAAAAAACAAAACAACTAAACATCCCAGTGCCACACTCTACTTCTCTCAATATGAAATTAATTTTTGTACAAAAATCATATTAATCCAAAGTATTATAGAAAGACTCCAGATGAGCTTAATTACTCAAGAACCAGTTTGAATATGTTCCATGAAATAGTCTGAACAATCTTAGTTCAACCAAACAGCAAAAAAATTTTCCAAAACCATAGGTAGGTACTGGATACTGCTTTAATTTCTGTTAATTAAAAATGTTTGATCTACTATGGCAGATCTTGGTGTAAGATCCTTAAAAGAAAATAATTAATCCATGCAAGTTTGAGATAACACCTAATCTGTAGAGCTTGTGACCTGATTTAATCAAGCTCTGGACATTATTGTTGATCTATCCAAAAAACTTTTTTTTTAAATTGAAATATAGTGGGTGTACAATGTTATGTTAGTTTCAGGTATACTAAATAGTAGTTTTACATTTACATAGATTACAAAATGATCACCATGATAAATCTGGTGATCATCGGTCCCCTCACAAGGAACATGGTTAATATTATTATGCTTAACCATATTCCTTGCTTTATATTACATCCCATGGTTTATTTTATACCTGGAAGTCTGTACCTCTTAATTCCCACTGCCTATTTTGCACAACTCCTCTATCCTCCTCCAATCTGGCAAACACCTGTTTTTAGATTTCACCTGTAAGTGAGGTCGTGCGATATTTGTGTTCGTCCCTCTGATTTATTTCACTTAGCATGATAGCCACTAGATCCATCTGTGTTGTCAAAAATGCCAAGATTGACGAAGTCGGGTAGGCGCAGACATGGGAGGGGCCTCACAGAGGCCGGCGAGGGGAGGAAAGCGCTGGGCTGGAGGGATGGCCGGATGTCGGTGGCGGTGGTGGCGCCAGCGTCGCGCTGGTGGCCATTGCGCGCTGCTCCTGCTGCAGCCTGAGGACGCGGGGGCCGGGGTCCGGCTCCAGCATGGCCGAGACAGAAGCCCTGCCGAGGCTTCGGAAGACTTCAGGATGCAGAATAAATCCGTCTTTATTTTGGGTGCCAGCCGGGAAACCGACAGAGTGCTCTTGAAAGAAATCCTCGAGCAGGGCCTGTTTTCCAGAGTGACGCTGACTGGCCAGAGGAAGCTCACCTTCGACAAGGAAGTTTCTACAAACGTGAATCAAGAAGTGGTGGACTTTGAGAAATTGGATGACTACGCTTCTGCCTTTCAAGGTCATGACGTTGGATTCTGTTGCCTGGGTACCACCAGACAAAAAGCTGGGTCGGAGGGATTTGTTCGCGTTGATCTAGATTTACGTCCTGAAGGCTGCAGAGCCGGCCATAGCTGGAGGGTGCAAACATTTCAACTTGCTGTCCTCTAAGGGGGCTGATAAGTCAAGCAATTTTTCATATCTGCAAGTCAAGGGAGAAGTGGAAGCTAGGGTTGAAGAGTTAAAATTTGATCGTTACTCCATATTTTGGCCCAGAGTTCTATCATGTGATAGGCAAGAATCTCGCCAGGTGAATGGTTGGTTAGGAAGTTCTTTGGCTCCTTACCAGAATCTTGATCCAGCGACCATTCTGTGCCAGTGATGACTGTGGTTAGAGCCATGCTGAACAACGCAGTGAGACCAAGTGACAAGAAGGAACTGCTGGATAACAAGGCCATCCCCGACCTGGGGAAAGCTGATGGCTGTCTCAAGCCGTGACCGCAATGGAGCAATGCTTTGCAGTGTCAGACTCAACACCTATCACCTAACAGTAATTTCAGGGTCTAAAAAAACAGGTGCTTTAACTGTGGTTTCATTATTCTCAGTCGGCCAGGTCCAATTAAAAAATGATCGTGCTCTGCACCAGCATTTGAGAGCCTGATTCTACATATGTAGACATCACCCTGGGAGCCTTTCAAAAATAGAGATCCAGCAGCTCCCTGGTGGTCTGGTGTCTCGTGTTCGGCACAGAAATGAGGGATTCATAGGCCCTACCTCAGACTTTCTGAATCAGAACTTGGGGGGGATGGGCACAGAAATCTGTTGTTTTATTTAAGCTTCTCTTATAGTTCTGATGCCACTGGTGGGGAGGCCAGCTTTGAAAGCTTGTCTGCAGAGTCACAGCAGCAGTGCAGACTTTATGTATCATGCAGATGAGTTCTGAACAAAACTTGTTGACATTTGTGTCTCTGAGTTTCCCAGTGCTGACTGCATGTTAATTGTGTAAGTGAACATTGTGCTTTACTACTTCTTTAGAATATATAATAAAAGTTATTACATAACTGAGCTTATATAATTCATGGGAGAATTAAATAGAAGAATTAAAATAAATGTACAAGTCTTGGGTGCCCTTAGATTGTTAGAAAATGCCCAAGTAACGGTGGTAATATGCAGTATTTTGGCCAATGGGATGATAGAATAGCAGCTAATACATATCAAGTACTTGCTAATTGCCAGCCTTTACACATACTGTCTGTCCTTTAACCCTCCAGACAATCTTTATAATTCTTACAGGCAGTACTATCATCCCCATATCTTAGGTGGGGAAACTGAGGCTCACTGGGGTTAAGCACCTTGCCCAAGGGCTTAAAGCTGAAACCTGAAGCTAGGAAATGGCAAAGCCAGAATTCTAACCCAAGTGAGCCTGAATCCATAGCTTCTGTTTTTAAATACTCTGCAAGAGCATCCAGTATCTGTATATTTCCAGGAAGTTACAGTTAATTGTTGCTGGATCAGTACATGCCATGGGTGAATAAAATAGAAATATGTTTGTGTTTCTCCATTGGTCTAGGATCCCTGTAATGATTAACCACAAAATGTTCATGTAGCCAGTAAATGTATATTTCAAAGTGCTTCACTTTAAAAACTATGGAAAAGGAAAGGAAGAGGCAGAAGGAAGGGTCAAAGTCAAGAGGAGCACACTGTTAATTTCCATCATGGAGCAAAGGATAGTAGTGAAATTTGTCTTAACTTGTGTGCTGGGGGAAGCAAGGTAATAAATTTAAAGCTTCAGTGGACAAAAAAAAAAAAAATGGCATGATTTCACTTTTTTAAAGGCTGAGCAATTACAGATATATATGTAATATAATATATACTTTATTCACTGAGGTTGCTTCCATATCTTGGCTATTGTAAATAATGCTACAATAAACATTGGGGTGCATGTATCTTTTCAAATTAGTGTTTTTGTTTTATTCTGGTAAATACCCAGAAGTGAAATTGTTATATCTTATGGTGGGTTCTATTTTTAAATTTTTGAGAAACCTTCATAATGTTTTCCTTTGTGACTATACCAATTTACCTTCCTGCCAACAGTGCACAAGGGTTCCATTTCTCCACATCCTCACCAGCACTTGTTATTTGTTGCCTTTTTGATGATAGTCATTCTGACAGGTGTGAGGTGGTATCTCATTGTGGTTTTCATTTACATTTCTCTGATGATTAGTGATGTTGAGCATTTTTTATGTGTCTCTTGGCCATCTGTATGTCATCTTTGAAAATGCCTGTTTAGGTCCTGTGCCCATTTTTTGAGCAGGTTGCATATATTTTTGATGTTGAGTCATATGAGTTCTTTGTGTATTAACCCCTTATAAATATATATATCCTTTGTAAATATTTTCTTCCATTCAGTTATCTGCCTTTTTGTTTTGTCAATAGTTCCCTTTGCTGTGCAAAAGTTTTTTGTTTGATGTAGTCCCATTTGTTTATTTTTGCTTTTGCTTCCTTTACCTGAGGTGACAGATCTGAAAGAGTATCACTAAGACCTATGTCAAAGATTGTACTACCTAGGTTTTCTTCTAGGAGTTTTATGGTTTCAGATCTTACATTTAAGTTTTTAATACATTTTGAGTTTATTTTTTGTATATGCTGTGAGAAAGTAGTCCAGTTTTATTTGCATGTAGCTGTCCAGTTTTCCCAACACCATTTATTGAAGAAGCTGTCTTTTTATTGTATATTCTTTTCTTCTTTGTTGTAGGTTAATTGTACACATAAATGTGGATTCATTTGGGGGCTCTTTATTCTGTTTCATTGATGTATGTGTCTTTTTTGGTACTAGTACCATACTATTTTGATCACTGTAGCTTTGTAGTATAGCTTGAAATCAGGGAGTGTGACACCTCCAGCTTTGTTCTGCTTTCTCAAGATTGTTTTGGCTATTCTGGGTCTTTGTTGTTTTCATACAAATTTATAATTATTTATTCTAGTTCTGTGAAAAATGCATTCATGAATACTGCAATGGGTTATCAAGTTAATTTACTTTATAAAAAATTTACAAACATTTTTAGTGTCCTTTAATAGATATAATTTTACACATTAAGTAGTAGTGTAAATAATTGCTCTTTGTTAATATCCAAAAATAATGAAAACTGATCAGTGACTTCTCTAAAAAATAGCTTTTTGACTGCCATCAGTGAATTTCTGCAAAATAGAATGCAAAATATGTAATTTTCTAATAATAAGCAGATGTTTATTACATAGCAGCTATGTGCACAATATTTTCTTTCAGTACCAGAAAGAAAACAGAAATCATTTAAATCAAATATCAGCAAACCAATTTGCCTTTTTCTAATTGAAGCAAAGTGATATTCATATTTAGTTGTCATATATGTTTTGAGGTCTACTAATATCCAGTGTTTTTCACATATGAACGAATGAATGTATAGCTAGAAAGGAACCTGCCTAGAATATTTGCTTTTGGTGAAAGACCCATTTTATAGTTACATATTAACTATTATAATCACTTTTTAATTCATTGTATATCCAATTAATATCACAGCATGATATACCTCCTCCTCATCTTGCATACATCTCCCATTTTTTTCTAAGGGGTTCTCTTAGAGCTACCCTCACTTGGCTTGAGGGGGAAGAAGAACTTTGCTTTCCTTGTGTGTTTTCTTTTCCTTAAATTTTGTCAATGAATTCTTTCTCAGTAAATCTCTACCCTGTAGGTAAAAGGTAAGCAGCACTCCTTCCCAGGCCTGATTGGGGGTGTGGGGGTGTCAAGGAGGAGCTGCACTTTGTGGTGCCTTCCCACACCATCTGGGCAGGGCCACTCCATGCCAGATTCTTGCCTTGTGTGAATCCTGGTCTCTAGAAGCACCTATTTCAAAATTTTCTGTGTTCTCCCTGGTGATTGGGATCAGCTTGGGCTGGCAGTGCTGTCCAGGCAGGGTGCCCTGAGCCCATGTCTTTGTTTCTCTCCTTGTGAGGAACTCTCCATCTCTTTTTCCCCCAAGCATGGGGTCTACCAGATGCCCCAAGAGCTCTGAGACTCAAGCTGATAGGATTACCCCAGGGTCCTGGATGGTTTCTAGTCCAGGAGCACATCATGGTAAGTGGGCCACACCTACTGACTAAGGTAGTATTTCTCTCATGGGATTGCATTCGATGGGGCTATCAGGATGGTACTGACATGCTGATCTTGAGTGAGTCTCAGTCACATCAGACACACGAAAATTTTAAGACTCTGAGTTACCAGTGGTGTGATTACCTTTGGACTTGAGCCATATAAAGCCTGGGCATTAGCTCTCAGCTGCCAGTGCTCTAACCATGGTGCCACCCATGGTGCCACCCATGTTCTACAGCACCCAAGGACAGTTAGAGTCGTAATATGTGTTCTTTATCTTGTGCATCCCCATGCACTGGCACCCAGGGCAGTCACTCCACCAGCTCAGACAGACCTTCAAGGATGGCATTGGCAATCTCCTCTGAGTTTTTTCAAGAATGTTGCTCTTCAACATCAATAGACACTTCTCATTGGTAACCCCTCATGCTTCAACTGATAAATCTTAAGTTATGAAAACTAGAAGTAGAAGTTTCCATGTATAAATGGAACTTCTGCCCATGGACCCTTGACTATCTACCCCACTGACAGCACTGTGTAGAAGGCAGGTTTGCAGTTTACATGGAAAGAAATCACATTTTAAGAATGTAGTGACTATAACTTAAATAGTTCAAGAGAAGTCATCATTAGAAAATGAATATCATACTGTATTTAGCCTATAATACTCTGAATGGTAAATTTAATATGACTAGAGTGAAAATTATGATTCGTGTCTTCCTGCACATCTGGGTAAGACTTACATTTGTGGGTATCATCAACAAAGCACAATAACAGCCATTATAGAGCCATTGGAAGCTGATAGTCATTGGCTGTTTGAAGGATGATGCAGTATCATGAATAATGAGGTAAACAGCATTTTTAAAAAATAAATAAAAATTGCTAAGGAGCTGAAGAAGCAAGAAGATCTGAATTGTTTTACACAAATGGTTTCCTAAGAACACGGCATTGGGAGTAATAATAGCCTTGCTCCTCATGATAGGAAATATGACATTAGCCACTAGCAATGCATTTGACAATGAAGAATACAGAGATGGTTCCTAGAACTGAGTAGGAAGAAATGGTGCCTGGACACTAGAAAACTCTTACCATGCGCTCACTGGCCATAATATATGCAAGTACCACTGACTTGCCATTAATCATTGATAAATCAGTATATCTCACAGGGATCATATATCTTTTGATACATTTTTAATCAAATTGTTTATAGAAAAAGAAGCCTCCTAAAATATATTTGCCTGAGGCTCTGCAAACAATGAGGACAGATATGCTGGGCAACTGAGAACGTTAAATTTAGAGCCTCTCTTCACTTAACATGCATTGTCTTCAACTGTGAGCCCTTTGCCAATTTGGATACAGCAGAAAAATATTTCTGTTTCACATTTAGCAATGAATCTATTAGTAGACCCACAGAGTTACATACACATACACAAATATACACTGAAACATGCTCTGAAATCTTGCAGAGCAAACTAAGAAAACTAAAAGACTTGAATATCTTAGAAAGTATACATCTGTATATCCCATCTTTATTTTAATATATATTAATATCTAATATGTATTGTGTATTTACTATATGCAATGAATTTTTTTATCTTCTTGCAAATACCAACATATTTATTCTGCACAATAGTCATAAGATAAAGTTATACTTATTATCCAGATTTTTAAAATAGGAAAACTAGGGAAAAGGGAGAGTAAGTAACTGAACAAGGTCATATATCTTGTAAATTAAAAGTGAGATTTTTACCCAGAAAGACAAGTTCTCAAACAGATTCTTTTTTTTTTAAACATCTTAATTGGAAAATAATTGCTTTACAATGGTGTGTTAGTTTCTGCTGTATAACAAAGTGAATCAGCTTTATGTATACATATATCACCATATCCCCTCCCCCTTGTGTCTCCCTCCCACCCTCAATATCCCACCACACTAGGTGGACACAAAGCACTGAGCTAATCTCCCTGTGCTATGCACCTGCTTCCCACTAGCTATCTATTTCACATTTGGTTGTGTATATATGTGCATGCTACTGTCACTTTGTCCCAGCTTACCATACCCCCTCCCCATGCCCTCAAATCCATTCTCTACCTGTGTATCTTAGATTCCAAATATATATGTGTTAGCATATGGTATTTGTTTTTCTCTTTCTGATTTACTTCACTCTGTATGACAGTCTCTAGGCTCATCCACCTCACTGAAAATAACTCAAATTCGTTTCTTTTTATGGATGAGTAATATTCCATTGTATACATGTACCACATCTTCTTTATCCATTCATCTGTTGATGGAAATGTAGGTTGCTCCCATGTCCTGGCTATTGTAAATAGTGCTGCAATGAACATAGTGGTACATGATTCTTTTTGAATTATGGTTTTCTCAGGGTATATGCCCAGTAGTGGGATTGCTGGGTTGTATAGTGGCTCTATTTTTAGTTTTTTAAAGGAACTTCCATACTGTTTTCCATAATGGCTGTATCAATTTACAGTCCCACCAACAGTGCAAGAGGGTTCCCTTTTCTCCACACCCTCTCCAGCATTAATTGTTTGTAGATGTTTTGATGATAGCCATTCTAACCAGTGTGAGGTGATACCTCATGGTAGTTTTGATTTGCATTTCTCTAATGATTAATGATTTTGAGCATTCTTTCATGTGTTTGTTGGCAATCTGTATATCTTCTTTGGAGAAATATCTATTTAGGTCTTCTTCCCTTTTTTGAATTGGGTTGTTTGTTTCTCTGATATTGAGCTACATGGGCTGCTTGTATATTTTGGAGATAAATCCTTTGTCAGTTGCTTTGCTTGCAAATATTTTCTCCCTTACTGAGGGTTGTCTTTTCATCTTATTTATACTTTCCTTTGCTGTGCAAAAGCTTTTAAGTTTCATTAGGTCCCATTTTTTTATTTTTGTTTTTATTTCCATTCCTCTAGGAGGTGGGTCAAGAAGGATCTTGCTGTGATTTATGTCATAGAGTGTTCTGACTATGTTTTCCTCTAAGAGTTTTATACTGTCTGGCCTTACATTTAGGTCTTTAATCCATTTTGAGTTTATTTTTGTGTATGGTGTTAGGGAGTATAATAATTTCATTCTTTTTCATGTAGCTGTCCAGTTTTCCCAGCACCACTTCTTGAAGAGGCTGTCTGTTCACCATTGTATATTCTTGCCTCCTTTATCAAAGATAAGGTGACCATATGTGCATGGGTTTATCTCTGGGCTTTCTATCCTGTTCCATTGATCTATATTTCTCTTTTTGTGACAGTGCCATACTATCTTGATTACTGTAGTTTTGTAATGTAGTCTGAAGTCAGGGAGCCTGGTTCGTCAGGCTCTGTTTTTTTTTCTCAAGATTGCTTTAGTTATTTGGGGTCTTTTGTGTTTCCATACAAATTGTGACAATTTTTGTTCTATTTCTGTGAAAAATGCCATTGGTACTTTGATAGAGATTGCATTGAATCTGTAGATGGCTTTGGGTAGTAGAGTCATTTTCACAATGTTGATTCTTCCAATCCAAGAACATGGTATATTTCTCCATTTGTTTGTATCATCTTTAATTTCTTTCATTAGTGTCATAGTTTTCTGCGTATAGGTCTTTTGTCTCTTTAGTTAGGTTTATTCCTAGGTATTTTATCCTTTTTGTTGCAATGGTAAATGGATGTGTTTCCTTAATTTCTCTTTCTGATTTTTCATCATTAGTAATAGGAAGGCAAGAGATTTCTGTGCATTAATTTTGTATCCGACTACTTTACCAAATTCATTGATTAGCTCTAGTAGTTTTCTGGTAGCATCTTTAGGATTCTCTACAAATAGTGTCATGTCATTTTCAAACAGTGACAGCTTTCCTTCTTCTTTTCTGATTTGAATTCCTTTTATTGTTCTTCTCTCATTGCTATGGCTAAAACTTACAAAACTGTGTTGAATAATAGTGGTGAGGGTGGGCAACCTTGTCTAGTTCCTGATCTTAGTGGAAATGGTTTCAATTTTTCACCATTGAGAATGATGTTGGCTGTGGGTCTGTCATATATGGCCTTTATTATTTTGAGGTAAGTTCCCTCTATGCCTACTTTCTGGAGGGTTTTTATCATAAATGGGTATTAAATTTGGTCAAAAGTTTTTTTTCTGCATCTATTGAGATGATTGTATGTTTTTTTCTCCTTCAATTTTTTAATATTGTTTATTACATTGATTGATTTGCATATACTGAAGAATCCTTGCATTCCTGGGATAAAACCCACTTGATCATGGTGTATGATCTCTTTAATGTGCTGTTGGATTCTGTTTGCTAATATTTTGTTGAGGATATTTGCATCTATGTTCATCAGTGATATTGGCCTGGAGTTTTCTTTTTTTGTGACTTCTTTGTCTGGTTTTTATATCAGAGTGATGGTGGCCTCGTAGAATGAGTTTGGGAATGTTCCTCCATCTGCTGTATTGTAGAAGAGTTTGAGAAGGATAGATGTTAGCTCTTCTCTAAATGTTTGATAGAATTCGCCTGTGAAGACTTCTGGTTCTGGACTTTGTTGGAAGTTTTCTAATCACAGTTTCAATTTCAGTGCTTGTGATTGGTCTGTTCATATTTTCTATTTCTTCCTGCTTCAGTCTCAGAGGTTGTGCTTTTCTAAGAATTTGTCCATTTCTTCCAGCTTGTCCATTTTATTGGCATATAATTGCTAGTAGTAGTCTCTCATGATCCTTTGTATTTCTGCAGTGTCAGTTACTTCTCCTTTTTCATTTCTAATTCTATTGATTTGAGTCTTCTCCCTTCTTTTTCTTGATGAGTCTGGCTAATGGTTCATCAATTATCTTCTCAAAGAAGCAGCTTTTAGCTTTATTGATCTTTGCTATCATTTCCTTCATTTGATTTTCATTTATTTCTGACCTGATCTTTGTGATTTCTTTCCTTCTGCTAACTTTGGGTTTTGTTTTGTTCTTCTTTCTCTAATTGCTTTAGGTGTAAGGTTAGGTTGCTTATTTGAGATGTTTCTTTTTTTTTTTTGAGGTAGGATTGTATTGCTATAAACTTCCCTCTTAGAACTGCTTTTGCTGCATCCCATAGGTTTTTCATCATTGTGTTTTCATTGTCATTTGTTTGTAGGTATTTTTTGATTTCCTGTTTGATTTCTTCAGTGATCTCTTGGTTATTAAGTAGTGTATTGTTTAGCCTCCATTTGATGGTATTTTTTACAGATTTTTTCCTGTAATTGATATCTAGTCTCATAGTGTTGTGGTCAGAAAAGATATTGGATATGACTTCAATTTTCTTAAATTTACCCAGGCTTGACTTGTGACCTAAGATATGATCAATCCTGGAGAATGTTCCATGAGCACTTGAGAAGAAAGTGTATTCTGTTGTTTTTGGATGGAATGTCTTATAAATATCAATTAAGTCCATCTTGTGTAATGTATTATTTAAAACTTATGTTTTCTTATTTATTTTCAATTTGGATGATCTGTCCATTGGTGAAAATGGGGTGTTAATGTCCCCTACTATGATTGTGTTACTGTTGATTTACCCTTTTATGGTTGTTAGCCTTTGCCTTATGTACAGAGGTGCTCCTATATTGGGTGCATAAATATTTATAATTGTTATATGTTCCTCTTTGATTGATCCCTGGATCATTATGTAGTGGCCTTCTTTGTCTCTTTTACTACTCTTTATTTTAATGTTTATTTTGTCTGATATGAGAATTGCTACACCAGCTTTCTTTTGATTTTCATTTGCATGGAGTATCTTTTTCCATCCTCTCACTTTCAGTCGTATGTGTCCCTGGGTCTGAAGTGTGTCTGTTGTAGACATCATATATATGGATCTTCTTTTTGTATCCATTCAGCCAGTCTATGTCTTTTGGTTGGAGCATTCAATCCATTTACATTTAATGTAGTTATTGGTATATATGTTCCTATTGCCATTTTCTTTATTTTGGGGGGTTTGTTATTGTAGATCTTTTCCTTCTCTTGTGTTTCCTGCCTAGAGAATTTCCTTTAGCATTTGTTGTAAAGCTGTTTTGGTGGTGCTGAATCCTCTTAGCTTTTGCTTGTCTGTAAAGGTTTTAATTTCTCTGTCGAATCTGAATGAGATCCATGCTGGGAAGTGTAATCTTGGTTGTAGATTACTTTCATCACTTTAAATATGTCCTTCCTCTCACTTCTGGCTTGCAGAGTTTCTGCTGAAAGATCAGCTGTTAACCTTATGGGGATTCCTTTGTATGTTATTTTTTGTTCTTCCCTTTTAATATTTTTTATTTGCATTTAATATTTGATAGTTTGATTAATGTGTATCTTGGCAATTTTCTCCTTGGATTTATCCTGTATGGGACTCTGCACTTCCTGGACTTGATTGACTATTTCCTTTCCCATATTAGGGAAGTTTTCAACTATTATCTCTTCTAATATTTTCTCAGTCCCTTTTTTATTTTTTCTCTTCTTCTTCTTCTGGGACTCCTATAATTTGAATATTGGTGCATTTAATGTTGTCCCAGAGGTCTCTGAGACCGTCCTCAGTTCTTTTCATTATTTTTTCTTTATTCTGCTCTGCAGTAGTTATTTCCACTATTTTATCTTCCAGGTCACTTATTCGTTCTTCTGCCTCAGTTATTCTGCTAGTGATTCTTTCTAGCGAATTTTTAATTTCATTGATTGTGTTGTTCATCATTATTTGTTTGCTTTTTAGTTTATCTAGGTCCTTGTTAAACGTTTCTTGCATTTTCTCCATTCTATTTCCAAGATTTGTATCATCTTTACTATCATTACTCTGAATTCTTTTTTTAGGTAAGCTGCCTATTTTCCCTTCATTTGTCAAGTCTGGTAGGTTTTTACCTTTCTCCTTCATCTGCTGTGTATTTCTCTGTCTTCTCATTTTGCTTAAGTTACTGTGTTTGGGGTCTCTTTTTCGTGGCTGCAGGTCATATTTCCCAGGGTTTTTTTTTTTTTTTTTTTTTTTGGTGTCTGCCCCCAGTGGATAAGGTTGGTTCAGTGGATTGTATAGGCTTCCTGGTCGAGGGGACTGGTCCCTTTGTTCTGGTGGATGAGAGTGGATCTTGTCTTTCTGGTGGGCAGGACCATGTCTGCTGGTGTGTTTTGTGCTGTCTGTGAACTTATTATGATTTTAGGCAGCCTCTCCTCTGTTAGGTGGGGTTGCGTTCGTCTCTTGCTAGTTGTTTGTCATAGTGTATACAGCAGTGCTGCTTGCTGGTTGTTGAGTGGAGCTGGTTCTTAGCATTGAGATGGAGATCACTGTGAGGTCTTTCACTCTTTGATGTACGTGGGGCTGGGAGGTCTCTGTTGGACCAATGTCCTGAACGTGGCTCTCCCACCTCAGAGGCTCAGGCCTGTAAGCCGGCTGGACTACCAAGACCCTGTCAGCCACTCGTCTTAGAAGAAAAGGGAGAAAAACAAAGAAAGAAACAAAGAGTAAAAAAATAAATAGAATAAAATAAAATTAAATTTAAAAGTTATTAAGGTGAAAACTAAAAAAAATTATTAAAAATAGAAAAGTAATACAAATAGAAAGAAGATAACAGCCAAACCAAAAAACAAATCCACCAATGTAACAAATGCTGAAAACTGTGCAAAAATAAATAAATAAATAAGCAGACAGACTAGAACCCTAGGACATGGTAAAACCAAATCTATATTGACAAAATCACACGAAGAAGCATACACATACACACTCACAAAAATAGAAAAAGGAAAAAATATATATGTTAAAAAAAAGAGAGCAACCAAATCAATAAACAAATCTACCAATGATAGTAAACTCTAAATACTAAACTAAAATCAACATAAAACCAGAAACAAATTAGATGCAGAATGCAAACCCCAAGTCTACAGTTGCTCCCAAAGTCCACCACCTCAATTCATTGTCTATTCGGGTATTCCACAGATGCAGGGTACATCAAGGTGATTGTGGAGATTTAATCTGCTCCTCCTGAGGCTGCTGGGAGAAATTTACCTTTCTCTTCTTTGTTCGCTCAGCTCCTGGGTTTCAGCTTTGGATTGGCCCCACCTCTGTATGTAGGTTGCCTGAGGACATCTGTTCCCTACCCAGACAGGACGGGGTTAAAGTAACAGCTGATTAGGGGGCTCTGGCTCACTCAGGCTGGGGCAGGTTGGGGTACAGATTGCAGGGCTAACCTGTAGAATCAGAGACCAGCGTGATGTTGCAACAGCCCTTGGCATGCCATGTGTTCTCCCGGAGAAGTTGTCCCTGGATCACAGGACCTTGGCAGTGGCAGGCTGCACAGGCTTCTGAGGTGGAGGTGTGGATAGTGACCTGTGCTTGCACACCGGATTCTTGGTGGCTGCAGCAGCAGCCTTAGCATTTCATGCTTGTCTCTGGTGTCCGTGCTGATAGCCACAGCTTGCTCCCATCTCTGGAACCCGTTTAGGTGGTGCTCTGAATCCTCTTTCCTTGTGTACCCCAAAACAATGGTCTCTTGCCTTTTAGGCCGTTCCAGACTTTTTCCCGGACTCCCTCCCAGCTAGCTGTGGTGCACTAGCCCCCTTCTGGCTGTGTTCACACAGCCAACCCCAGTCCTCTCCCTAGGATCTGACCTCCAAAGCCCGAGCCTCCACTCCCAGCCCCTGACCACCCCAGTGGGTGAGCAGACAAGAGTCTCAGGCTGGTGAGTGCTGGTTGGCACCGATCCTCTGTGCAGGAATCTCTCCACTTTGCCCTCCACACCCCTGTGGCTGCGCTCTCCTCCGTGGCTCCAAAGCTTCCTCCCTGCCCACCCCCCATCTCCACCAGTGAGGGGCTTCCAAGTGTGTGGAAAATTTTCCTCCTTCACAGCTCCCTCCTATTAGTACAGATCCTGTCCCTACTCTTTTGTCTCTGTTTTTCCTTTTTTCTTTTGCCGTACCCAGGTACATGGGGATTTTCTTGCCGTTTGGGAAGTCTGAGGTCTTCTGCCAGCGTTCAGTAGGTGTTCTGTAGGAGTTGTTCCACATGTAGATGTATTTTTGATGGATTTGTAGGGAAGAAAGTGATTTCCACATCTTACGTCTCCACCATCTTGAAGGTCACTCCCTGAAACAGATTCTTATACTGCCTCTCATACAAATGTTTTTCTCTCTCTTGATCTAATACTCATGCATAGTTTTTCTTGGAATATAGTTATAAGGAATGTATTATTTAAAATAAAGTGATTGAAAAGAAATTTTTTTGGTTATTGATGTTTAGATAGAAGACATTATGTTTGTGACTGGCATTTTTAAAACAATGTCTAACAAATCTAGTACAGATTTTACTCATTCAAATAATTCAGCAATGAAAAATTTTTATAAGTTTTGGAATGCTGTTCAAATATGTGAAAATAACATCATGAGAAAGTTATTTAAAAAAACAATTATTGCCCACACAATAATTTTTTAGAGAATAACTGGGGTTGTGCGTACATTTTTGCAAGCTAGCACAGCCATTATTTTTCTCCTGAACTGCAAGATAGTGGAGTTGCAGCTGACCACCCACAAGTTTGATCAATCTAACAAATACTTCCAATCTTTTCCTGGAGTTCATGACTTTTCATTAGCAAACCCCAATCCTAAATTCTTGTCTACAAAAATGGTTATTTCCACTTGATAGAAAATTGTAGTTTACAAAACTCACAATAGCCCACTGAATTTAAATTGGATTTTAACTGTACTCTAAAACTAGTAAAACTATGTTGTTTATTAGAACCATATTTTTGAATTAAGCTCCTGGAAGGATTCAGATTGCATGCAGCAATATTGTGTGGGGAAGTGCTGTAATTCTCAAGAAGTGGTGCATTTTCAGTTCCAGACATGAGTTTCTATGACAAATTCACATTTTCATTTGATCATCTAGTAAATAACAACATAAAATCCTTCACAAATGCTAGAATTACAGCTATATAATCCTCTGGGTACTCTTAATTTGGAGAGGCTTGTTTTGATCATTTTTAGGGAATGGATATATGATTTTCTGTGGTAATACTTATTAAATTATTTAGGATAAACTTTAGATATTTTAGACATTTTTGATGAATGTAATATATATTGGTTCTGTCCCACATTTATTTTTTGCATTTCAGATTGTAATATAAAAGCATCTATTGTTCTAAAGATGAATTTGGAATTTGGAAACTCTAGAATTCAGCCAAATTGAATAATTTATTTTTCTATTTTGAATCTCCATCTACTTTTAAATGCATTCTCAGTTTTATAATTTTACATGAACTAGTGTGATCACAATCCTCCTCTACCTCCTTTTTAAAGCACATTTTCTCTTTGGATTAACTAACACTTAACTTTTTGCTGCTATCTTACTGTTTCTCTCTTGCCTCTTCGTTTTCTATAAAGCCAGGTGTTGGCATCCTTCAAGGCTCAATGCTGGGCCCTTAGCCATCTCATTCTCATGCATTGCTTTAATTGTCACCTAGATATAGAGAATCTGTCTATATAGACCTTCCCGTGCACCTTTTCACTGAATTCTTCACTTAACTCACAATCTGTCCCCTATTCTGCTGTGTAGTTTTCTTCCATTTTTTATTATCTTAGTAAATAGTATCACTGTTTACTCCACTGAAGAACAGAACATAGATATCATTCAGTTTTAACAGAGCCAATGTAAATAATGTAGATTTTTAAAATGAAAAGTAACTCTTTTCATCTAAATGATCCCTTTGTACTGAAATAAGTCTTCCCCAGTTACATTTTATGTTCAACTAAGAAAAGAAGTAATAAAGAAAACAGTAAACATAACATTTGAATGTGTCCAGCTCATTCTTGTTAACAGGCCAGATAGAAGCAGGTCAACCATCTAAACATTCCACGGTATTAATGGAACATGATTTTTTTTGACTGATTCATGCAGTAATTTTCAGATCTTAGGTTGAAAAATCCTGTGGCATTTTTTATGGCATATGGCCATTTATAGTATCTTCCCTTCCTGCAGGCTCAAGTACGAGATGTGTTAAACAAATATCAGACTACCTCTTTTTCTGGCTCAATTCTCACTTATTATAGGACACAGATACTCCTGTTCACATGTATTCATTTGGAAAAGGTGTGGAGATTAATCACAGGGGGAACAATGATGGAAATTATATCCAATGGTTTTCCTACTGTGTTTTCAGATATTGAAAGTTACCATTACAGTCATTGTGAAAAATGCACATTCATCTCCTTTCCCTAGCATAATGGCCCTTATGTTCCCAGGGCTCCACTTCATCACCTATGCACAGTTGCATATTTTAGGGAGGGAGATCTTACCCACCTTACTTTTTTGTGTATACAAATAAAGATGGTATTCATGCTACAAAATGGGATGTATTCTGTATAGTGTATTCTTATAAATAGAGAAATTCTATTTTAACAACTAAGAAAAGCAGGTTATAGAACTGCTAAGAAAAAGTAATCTAAATATTATTCATTTAATTTGCTAAGTGGGCTTCACTTAAGTGAATCCCATATCTTTTTTTTTTTAAATTTCACATTGCATTTATTTTTCTAGTTGCATTAAATTTGTGAGGAAGCAACTGTGAAAATACTCCATGATGATTACAAGTGATGGTCAGTAGTATGGATGGAAAAGTTCCAGATTGTGCAATTGAGTGCAATTATATCATGCATACATTCCTTCAAAATCAAGTTTTTATTTTTGTCATGCTTTGTACCGTAGGTGGTTGATTCAGAGAGAAAAAGATTCTCCTTGCCTTCAGGAAACACGCTGTCACTTAGGCTAGAGACAGGCAAGTAAACACATTAAACAGCTAAACAGTTATTAAGATCACGCACATTAAATATAGATAAACCCTGACACAGAAGGGGGATTGGGGAAATGGTCCAGAAGTTCCAACTGAACTGAGGTTTTAAGAATGAGAAACAGTTACCCTGTATAGATTTCTAATGTTAAAATTGTGACACCTATTTATGGTGTCAATCCTGGCTGTGTAAAGCATCTCTTGAGGAGCTTCTAAAAACAAAACATAAACAAACAAACAAAAACAACACCAGAAACAATGAGTGACACCCAACCACAAGAGATTCTGACTCTTCAGGCTAGGGTGGGCCCAGATATTGGCAATTCAAACTTCTCTAAATGAATATAATTTGCACTGAGGGTTGAGAACCACTGTTTATCAAGTCAAAATAGAAGAAAATAACTTTTAATCTCATTTTTGCTCTTCTTTTGACTTATTTTAGAATTAGTAACAAAAAATAATTAAAATATTTTAGGACCCCAAACCCTATCTATGTTGGTTGTAAGAACTTAATTTGTCATCAAAATTACTTAGCTGTGTTGTTTTTCTCCTCAGTCTCTTGTCAAGCTGGATTTATGTAGAAATTTAGGACTAGATCTTATGTCAGCCTCTAGGAAATAAAGCTTGGATATGAGCCAATAATATAATTCTACTATTTGGGAAAATGGTACTCGTGCAATTGTTTTTGTTCCTTCCATTGTAACGGTAATTTTTCAAAAGTTTCTTAACTTTTTATTTAAGCTAATCCAAAATGGAATTTTATTTTAATCACTTTGTGATTGAAACAGTTTGCAGAAAATATGTGCCTTGTTAAGCCAATATCCAGGGAAGACTGCATGCATATGGTTTCTACAACCATATATGTAGTGGCATGCTTGATAGAAATAATATACTTAGGTATTTCTGTTCTTCTCAGATTAAAGGTAAAACAGAAATATAAACTAGACCAGTAGTTCTGCATCTTTCACAATTTACTTTTCCCAAATAGTCTATCAAATATTCAAGTTTCCACATTACAAGGTGAGTAACGTTTCATAGCATAACTTTGGAAATTAATATGTTTTCAAAATTTTTTTCTTTGGAATTTAGAAGTACCATAATTTGATTTCATTAAAAATATCCATAAAGCTTCATTTCTTCTATGATTTATAGTGAAGGCAATTTGATGTCATTTGTAATGTAAGGGTAAATGGGGACTTTGTTTTTTTAAAACAAGTGATCTTTTCTGTACCATCACCTTTAAATCCGTCAGTGAAATAAGGTGGAAAAGAGTATTTAAAATTTTCATGCTACAGACGCATATATGATAACAGTTATATTTATAATACATACATATATAAATGTAAGTTTATGTATACATGATGTACATATATGTTATTGAAGAGACTTCCAAGTAGTTCTGCCTTTCTGAGGTTGCAGGATGTTAAGATGAATGAAGTGTTTGTGGAAGATAATTTTAGCATCAAGGTGTAGACAGCTTTGCAACAGGAAGAAGGCTTGGTGATAAGCATCATTCTAAGAGAGGCTATTTTAGTCATCCTTTTTTCAGGAGGGTCCTTGATAACAATGACAATGACATTCTGAAAGCTGAGAAGCTGCAATGCACAGGGAATGCACAAAGGCATTATTCGCACCTATTGAATATTCACATTGGTTTTACTGAATTTTGAGTCTTTCAATTATTTATTATTATTACTATTATTATTACTAATATGTTTCCACTTTCTATATGCAAGTATATTTTTCCAATTCCTTTTTTCTCTCAGATTCACACTTTACTTTTTATTTCATAGCGTTCTTATTGTCTATCTCTACAATACTAGGTTCTGTGTAACTGTAACACACACACACATGATGTCTTGAACTCCAGCCTTTCTTCCTGTTGCAAAGATTTCCTCATCTGGGATATATAATTACCTTCCACAAATACTTTATCTCCTTGTGACCCCTCATATCAGATTTATCCCAAATCTGCTATTGCATAACAGTAGTCACATTACAGGTATCTCAGATTAGCTAATAAACATATATGCCTTTACTTTCTGGGCAGTGTGGTTAAAAGTGAATGGAGTTTGTAATGAGATAGACTTTAGGGAAATCCATCATTTGAATTTATCCTGGCCTCAAAATGGTAGGTATAGAGGATTGAGTGATAATTCAAATTTCACTGGCTGGTTCCTTCATCTTCAAATCCTATAATCTCTAGGAATTCCCTAGAGTATGTACCATGTGTTTATGATGCTTCCACCCACTAGTCTGTCCTGATAGTCCAAGGTGTGTATTACTGATGTCCTACTCTTGCTTGTAAGACACAGAGGCCTCTTATTCACCAGGTCTCTCCTTGATTCCACATATTGCCACAGCTGGTGGCACAAAGTGCAGATTCTTTTCCTTTACTTTGCTCTTTTTTAGAAGAGTTCTAAAAAGGTCTTGTAGTGATTTACCAAAAATTACCTCTAACCCTGTTTACTCTTACTGTCTCTGCATAATTATAAATAGCTATCTCTTTTGCTCTCAAAAGTAGCTAGTTGCAGACTCACGGGTACAGAGAACAAACTAGTGGTTACTAGTGGTTGGGGATATAGGGATGGAGAAGTGGGAAGTCCAAATTATTGGGAATAAGGCTACAAGGGTGTATTGTACAACATGGAGAATAAAGCCAGTATTTTATAATAACTGTAAATGGAGTGTAACCCTTACAAATTGTATGTAAAAAAGGAGCGTAGTTGGGACAAGAAATTATATGGTCTCATAATCAGGTCTTTCTGCCTCATTACCTTCTCTTTCCTTTCCAACCACACTCCCCCCACCCCTCACAACAAAACAAAACAAAACAAAACAAACCCTCTCTGTGGTCCTTAAAAAGGAATTCAAATGTTGAAGACCAAAGAGAAAGAGGCTGGGAAACAAATTCCAGTTTCAGCTATCACAACACTAGCCCACCCTTGGAAGACAACTACACCTTTCTTTCTGGGTTGTTCATATAGTGTTTCACTTAGATTTGTTCTTTCTAAGAAGGTTCTTCAGTGTCATATGGAAAAAGACTTCTGGCAATCCAGGCTCTCAGCAATTCTCCAGGTATGTGTAAATTATATTTGAGCTGAAACACTGTCCTCTATTTCCAAACACCACACAGCCACCCCTCTATAAATCCAAATTTGTCACCTAAGCTCTTACCAGCACTCCAGCCCATGCAGTCTCATTCTCCCACTGCACTATTTTAGCTATTTATTTATTTTAACTTCCATATGGCACCTCTTCCTAAGCCAAATTAATTTGCTTAATACCCTACAATCTTTATTTTCTTCTTTCAATTGCAGTACCCCTTGCATAATCCCATTCCCTCAGTGTAGAAAATATTTCTGCCTAAATTGTGTCAGTATATGTCTATTAATTCAACTGGTGTCTGTTGAGTGCCCCAAATGCCACAGGTACAGGGCTAAATGATATTTCTGAACTCTTTACCAACTGTACCTCACATCTGTTCAGGACAATGTCATGTAACACTTTTGTTACACTTGACAGTGGCTCCAGCTCCAGCATCCTGCCTTATGTTTCAAATTCATATAACATAAGTTGGCATAAACATTGACTAGCATTTGTTTTCAATTTTCTCAACTTTTCATCTATCATTTTTAATTATATGACAAGTATAATATGTACTAATTCATTCATATTATCTCATAGTGCCTAGTGCAGTGTTCCCCTCAAATGCCCCATACAGCTACTAAGGACAGTATTTCAAATTACATGTATTTCAGCTTAGCTAATAGATGTAAGTGCCCCTTCCATCCAACAAGAATCTAGTCAGTGTATTTTGCTAAAAAATGCATGAATTAATGGTTGATGCTAGGGCTGTTGTTGAGAATATACAGATAAGCCTGGAACATCTTGTATTGCCAGAAAGTAAGGAAACACTCAAACAAACAAACAAGATACAACACACACACAATACGTACTGTGATGAGGGTATGTTAAAGGAGCCAAGTGAAAGAGCTCCCAGTGGCATAAGCCAAAGCAATTTGAACAACAAAATAGTGTTAGACTATAACCCGAAGTATCAAATATGTATCCATGAGTCCGAACAGTTACAAACAAATGATTTAATAGTGAATGAATGAAAAATAAATAAATAAATAAATATGAATAGATACATTTCTTAAGAAGAATAATTCCAAATAATTTATATAGTGTGAAAGGATAATCAAAATGGAATTGGTATTGTGAAGAGAGTTCTCTTCACAATGAAGAGAAATGAAGCCAGAAGGTCACTGAGGAATTATGACTTACGAATGTCTCATCCTGGATAGAATCTGACCTTTTGACCACTTATTGTTTTAACAAAGACATCCAGAACATTTGCCAGAAACTCAAGATTGTTATCAGACCTTTACCCTAAACTAACTTATGACTCCTTAAGGAAAAATTTCCTGACTTGCATGAGAGGCAATCACAATTCTCACCTGGCGACTTTAACAATCTTGTGGCTTTTTGTCTTTATAAGCCCCTGACTCTTTCTCTTCCCTGGAACACTCTTTAGGTTTTACCCTCTTTGCAGCCTTGATACTAATTATTGTTAACAATAGATGATACTACCCTTGTATTAAGGTTCTCCAGAGAAACAGAGACCACAAAATTGTGTGTAAATACATACAGAAAGAGAGAGAGATTTATTTTAAGGTGTTGACTCATGCCGTTGTAGAGGCTTGGTAATTCAAAAATCTGCAGGGTAGGTTAGCAGGCTGGAGGCTAGGGGAAGAGCTGCAGTTTGAGTCCAAAGACAGTCGGCTGACAGAATTCCTTTCGGCTCAGGGGAAGTAAGTCTTTTCTATCAAGACCTTCAGCTAATTGAATGAGGCCCACTCACTCCATGGCAGGTAATCTGCTTTACTCAGTCCACCAATTTAAATGTAAATCTCGTCCAAAAACACCCTCACCAAAACATCCAGAACAATGTTTGATCAAATATCTGGGCACCATGGCCCAGCCAAGTTAACACATAAAATTAACCATCACACTCCTCTAGAGATTAAGGATAACTCCCCTTCCCTTAAATGTGGGCTGTTTGTTTGTGAATTCCTCCAGTGAGTGCAGTTTGGAAAGAGGGCAAAAGAATCACTTTACAGTGGAAAAACCTGAATACCTGTCAGGTGATCAAGGTAAACATCAGCAAAGGTAAACCATGCTGATGTGTGTGCCCTCAATATGATGTGATTAAAATGACGCTTTACTTCTGTGTTCTCTAATAGTCAAAATCCCAGTCTAATTATGAGAGAAACATCAGACAAACTCCAGTTGATGAGGAATAAACAAAATACTTGATTAGTACTCCTCAAAACTGCCAAGGTTATCAAAAACAGGGAAGATCTTAGAAACTGTCACAGTCTGCAGAAGCCTAAGGAGATGATGACTGAATGTATCATGGTATCCTGGGGGGATTCTGGTACAGAAAAAGGACATTAGGTAAAAACTAAGAAATCCGAATGAAGTATGGACTTTTTCAGTAATAGTGTTACCATATTGATTCAGTAGTTGTAGCAAACATATCACACTAATGTAAGACATTAATAGGGGAAACTAGGTGTGGGTGTTAGAGGAACTCTCTGTACTGTTTTTTTGGTTTTGTTTTTGGTTTTTTTTTTTGCTACGCGGGCCTCTCACTGTTGTGGCCTCTTCTGTTGCGGAGCACAGGCTCCGGACGCGCAGGCTCAGCGGCCATGGCTCACGGGCCCAGCCGCTCCGCGGCATGTGGGATCTTCCCAGACCGGGGCACGAACCCGCGTCCCCTGCATCGGCAGGCGGACTCTTAACCACTGCGCCACCAGGGAAGCCCCTCTGTACTGTTTTTACAAAGTTTCCGTAAATTTAAAACTCTCCTAAAATAAAATGTTTTTTACAAAGAAAATTAAAAAAACAAAACAAAAATGTATGTGGCTTTTTACATCAGACAGACCTTTAAACAAGACCTGAACTGTCATAATTTTATTATTCACATTTCAGAAGATTGTAGAGAAAGTAAATTACAAAATGAATATGTAGACTTACTGACAAATTGTCTGGCACATAATATGAGCTCTATGATGTTAATTTCCTCACTCTGCTCAAACCTCTTCGACAAAAGGTGCTTGGCTTATTATTGTTGTTATTTTAAGTAAAAGCGCCAGCGGTTCATTGCAAAACAATAAGTGATTGATTCATTGAGAAAGTTAATTTTCTTTAAGCCTACAGCTCTACCATACATACTTACTAAAAAATCTCCATTAAACATATAAAATCACTAGTGGGAGGGAAGCAAAACAACTCTCCATGGCGAGAACAACTTTTGTTGTTCTCAAGTAATCAATATTCTTGGAACATCTCAAAAGGAAAGGCTAAAAGGAAAAGAAATCAAATAACCTACCACTGGCAGCATATGATGTTATATACTTAAGCTGATGTATGTTGAATCTCACAGTCTCTGTGGCATTTAGCAGAAAAATCTCTTTACCAGAACTCTCAGGTGAGCTAATATGCACAGCAGACACATTTAAGTCAGACTGCTTCAGTGGAGGAAACTCTGTCGGTGGTCACAGACAACCAAAGATTCAGGTAAAGGAAATTCTGAATTAGGCAGTCTCCAATTTAATTATCCCCTGCACTGCCTCCCTCCCCACGCCCCCCCCCCCAAACACACACACACACACACACACACACACACACACACACACACACACACACACACTATCACACGCTTGTCTCTCTCTCTCTCAGAGAGTCTATGTCCAGCAGTTTGGATTTCAGGTTGATTTGACTGTACCCATATACTCATAAACTTAAAAACAAACAGATTAAGTGTGTGTGTCTAAGCTAGAAGTGCTCTTATTTTCAGACAGATGGCCATGAATTCAAATAATTTGCTCTGGGGGAATCTAAACATATTTTATCTGCCTACGTCCTAGGCAGCGTGAAGCACTACATACAGCTGGGGTCAGTGCCTATTCTGCAAGTCATTAAATACCCCATGGTTCTTGTTAAAGGACGTTATTTTCAACTGTGTGCCATGTGGCTCAGCCCCGCTCTCCATCAGATGGTCAAAATGATGTGTGAGTAGAGGAGTTTGTATATATGACAATACACACATACACATAAAATCTTAAATGTGTGCAAGCAATTTTAAAAAATCCTAAAAACCTTTAAGAAGGAATAAAAAAAGTATTAGGTGAAATATATGTGGATGTCTTTTCATTTTAGTATCTTCATTCTTGATTTTACATCAGAAAAGTTTAATAATGATGTATTTGGAAAATTTATTTTCAAAGCAAGTAAATAATTTGTATATTACCAGCTTGACTTACCTCAAGTCAATTTTAAAGTTTACTAAATATTTTTTTGGAAAAACGATACTGAGCATTCTCAGTTTAGTACTTACATGCTGTTTGTACTTAAATGCATATCTAATCAAATTTATATTATTCACCATTGGCGTATAAATGTAAGTAACACCTATAAACATACCTTAAGTTTATAAAACACTTTCTATTATGTGAGGCACATTTGCAACCACTAACTCATTTATTTCTCTCCACAATCCTGTGAATTAAATGAATATAGTCATTATTTTTTGTATTTTATAGATAATAACAGCTTACAGGTCTAGAGTTCTTAACATATTCCAAAGTTTATTTTGTTTTAAAAAAAATATTAAATCTTTCATCCTTACACAATCCTGCGAGGTAGTGTGTTATATTATCCTCATTTTACAAATGAGTAAACTGAGGAATAGAGAGTTTAAATATTTTATGTAAGGCTATTCAGGCAGTACCCACAAGATCCAAAATTCAGATACAGGTATTGTGACTCCAGAGTTTGAACCTGAACAACTATGTTATATTGTTTTTATAGGACAGGTACAAAAATCAGCCAACCGACAAAACAAACACAAAACAATGGCATTGAATGAATTGCTTAAATTCATAGAGCCAATTAAGTGATGTTTTGAGGATTTGGGGCAACTCAAATGTTAAGGATTCATTTTGACTTCAGGCAAATTTTGGTTCAAACCAAGGCCCTGCCATTTGATAGCTGTGTAAACTTGTAAAGTTGTTTAATGTCTCTGAACTTCATTCCTTATCTTCAAAATAAGGGTGCTAATATTTATTTCAGTAATTAAATGTGTTTATGTTACCAAGCAGGGGCTCACTGGCCGACATGCATAGAAGCCAATACTATATAGCACCAGCTTTTGAGGAAAGAAAAGGCTTTATTGTGAGGTAGACTGGCAGGGAAACAGTATCAAATCTGCCTCCCCATCTGGGGATCTGGGGTTCGGTCAAACCTTTATGAGCTAGAGGAGGAGGGTTGGTATGAAGAAGCATTGGTGGGTTTTACTGGCGGGCTTTGGAACTTGGCCATTTACGCTAACGTATGGGAAAGGGGGATTCAGCACAGGATCTTCCTGGACAATGGACCGTTCACTTCTGAAAGCGTTCCAGTGGTCACGGGCTGGTCATATCCCAGGCAAAATTTTCTTTTCTGAGCATGCTTTAGCTGCATGACTTGCAGTTTCTCTGTGAAAAACAACTTAGTATCTTGTTATCTACCGAGTAGGTAGGACCATTTTGGGCTGGTCCTGCCGTTACATTGACATATGTAAAACACTTGGCCTATAATAAATTTTCAAAAAATAGTAGCTAAATACACGCTTCTAAATTAAAAGGCAGGTTTTTTTCAAATTTAAGAATTGAATTATTTCATGGCAAGTGTAGTTATTTTATTAGATTTAATGACCTACATTGTTTGATCTTTTAAATACAGGAATTAAAGATATGATTTTTTTAAATTGGAAACGTTAAAATTAACAGATTCAAAGACATTTCTACAAAATATTAAAGGTTATTATTGCATTTATAATGCTTCAAAGCACTTACCTCACATTCTATATTTTTTAATAGGAATTGGAGATGAAACATTTAAAGATACACAGAGAATTAGGGTACAATTAACTTGACCATAAGTTTCCTGCCTTATATTGGGTTTACCTTCTCAAAGGTTCCATCTTCATATTCTGACTTCTTGGAAAATATGTGATGGGAAAAAATAAAGCAGAAGGTATGAAAATTCTTTTGCATATATTTTAACCAGGAATATGTCTGTTCCTCCAATTGCCTATAGAAAAATCTTATATAATGTGTTTTTTAAAAAGTTTTGGTTAATTTTGTTGTAACAACTTTTATTATTTTCTAATTATTTCCTTTAGTTATCCTCTTCCACAATATCCTTTGCTAATGATTTCCTGTCCACATTTTTGGCTCCAACTTCATGTAATCTATTAGTATTTATTCAACACTTATATTTAGCTATAATGGAAATAGATGCATAAACTGTGGGCTCTGTACACAAGGACCTGTAACATGTTTGGGAATTTAAGAACAATACACATTAAACATTCATCAGAAAATCAAGGCAATGTGTGTGTAAACTTTTCATAATGAAAGGGTTCAGAGAAGAGTAACAATGAAGTTAGTGATAACAAGGAACTTTTATTAATTATTTACTCTATGCCACACACTTCTTATGTCCTCTTTCACCTAATACTCTCAACAACTGTAAGAGTTAAGTATTATTAGCTCCTCATTTCATCATTAAAACAACTGAGACACAGAAAGGTTAAGTAGTTTGCCCTTGATTGTGCAGATATTAAACAGTGCAGTTGGGATGGGAAGTCAGGCAGCTGGACTCCAGAGTCAACACACAGAACTCCATTGCTAATGCTGTAGCTGCCTTATGACCAGAGGAGAATAGTAAGAGGATAGAGAAGGATAGAATCTATGATGGAAGAAGGGGAGGGAGGAAAATGTATGACAAAAGAGAGGACAGAGGAGGTAAAGTTTGGAAGTCATAGAAGCGTGTAATTCTCAAGATAGTATAATGGAACATAACACCCAACCAGATAGAGATGGTTATATTTCATGAAACTTTTGGAGATTTTGTTGAAATAAATTATTTAATGAAATAGGTACTAATACAAGAGTCTTCTTCAAGCTAATTAAAGATGTATGAAGAAGGAAAGCAATCAGAATTAGAAAAGACATGTAGGAGACCATTTCTGCAGTATATGTGGGATGCAATTTAGACGTGAATTTGCATGATGGCAATGGAAAAAAGAAAAAAGTGGGAAGAAAGCAAGAGCTATTTGGAATAAAGTTAATTTTTTATATAAACATCTGTTTATGACATAGCATAGGCAACCACCTTCACCACAATTAAAAATATAGTGATCTGCACCCCACACCTCATTAATTTTTCTTCTAACCATCATCACTTCAGTCAGTGGAGTCATTCATGAAGTCTTCTCATTTGGCCCCATATGTAATCATAAGAGCTTTGTCTTCTTTACCTTGTCACTTAAGATAATGTTTCCAAGTCCACAGCTTTTCCTTGCTGAGCACTTCAGAACATTCGAAGATTGCAGTAATAATCTTGTGCTGGATTTTCCTTCCTTTTATCTACAGTCTGCTTTTGAACTATTCCTAGATGTTTCTGCATCAATATTACATTTATGATTTCACTATACTGTTTAATTATACCTAAGAGATATCATCCATATACCACAACATTGCACCCATAGAATTTAATTAATAATATTTACCTTATATACCTAAAACTGTAATATTGTCCAAGAGATAATGATTTGTCATATCAAATGCACTGAATTAAGTCAGAAACCAAGTTTTTTTTTGAGTTGTGCTAGAGCTAATTAGAAGAGATAACAACTATAGAATATCCACTAAAGTCCAGATATTAAGCTTTGTGCTATAAGAGATACACAAACAAGATGAAAATTTAACTCTCAAAAGCTTCAAAATCTAGAAAATACATACAGTTGAACTTGAACAACATGGGTTTGAACTGCTTGGGTCCACTTATACATGGGTCTTTTTCAATAAATGTACAAAAATATACATGTACAACATTATGTGCGAGACTTGTATTGAAGTGAGTAGCCTATCCTTACATAGGTATAATGTGAATCGTATTTAATATAAAACTAAGAATGTGTGAGGTTTGTTTTTACTGTTTTATGACTTTGCTTCAAAGAATTACATCACTGTATTATAGTATGCCTGTTCTTCTTATAACTGGAGAAACTGCCTATCAGCCTTTCATAACAAGTGATTTTTTTAAAAATGTAACAATGTTTCCAAAACTGTATTTTGAATATGACTGTAATACCATATACTATAAAAATTTTATAATGATTCATTTATTAGTGTATAAACTAGGCTACCATGAATCATTCATACTGCTGCTTCATCATCAATAAATCACTATACCTATTAATAATGAATTACTTTTTCATATTATCTTTTTATTTTTGATGTCTGGTGTTAGTAATAGGTATAGCACATACAGTGTTTTGTATCATTTAAGACAATATTGATGTATGTACTGATGAACAGATGCATCTTGTAAACAGAGGCTGTAAACTTATGATATCGATAAATACACTGCAGTACTATAAATTTATTTTCTCTTCCTTGTGATTTTCTTAATGATATTTCTTTTTTCTGTAGCTTATTTTATTGTAAGAATATAGTATATAATACATAAAGCATACCAAATATGTATTAATGGACTGTTTATGCTATTGGTAAGCCTTCTGGTCCACAGTAGGTTTTAGTAATGAAGTTTTGGGGGAGTCAAAAGTTATATGTGGATTTTTCAACTGTGCAGAGGTCAGTGCTCCTAACCCGTGCAATGTTCAAGGGTCAACTGGAGATATGTCTCCAAATGATCATAATAAATAGAAAAGAAGGAGTCTAAAGTAGTAATAATACTTCAAGTCTGAAGAAAAAAACATAATCTGTTGAGGACATAGAAATGTTTACAGAGAAAGAATATTTGGTTGGACCTCAAATAATAGCTAAGATTTAGACAAGAATTCAAGGCTGAGTTGAGGAAAGGAATACAGTGGAATTTTAGAGTGCACATTCAGGAGGTTTTGTGTAGGAAAAACCTACACAAGAATTTTGTGTAGAAAATGTGTGGAGGAGAGACACAAAAGATAACAGCTAGCATTTATTAAGTACATTCTGTGTCCAAGACACCTTGTAAAACACTTCACATGAAATATATCAACCTCTTTTTCAGCATCCTAATGATGTAGTGACTATTATTATTAATTTGTAAGTAAAGAAATAAACTAGTGAAAAAAAAAAAAAGTACTAAATCACTGAAGCAGATTCTGCCAGTGCCCCGCCTATATCATCTTGGCCTACTTGGTGGTACCTACAGACAATTCCCATAGTCACAGAAATTGTCCTGAATCTCTCTGTGTAAGGGTGCTCTTTGGCTAAAATGTGTTTAGCTCATTCTGGGGCAATGCTCAGTCAACTAGGGACAAGTGCTGGGACAATTCTAAGCATGTTCCACACAATGTCCCAGAAGATCTCTAGTGAAATTAAGCTCCAGTTACCTTTAAGTATAACCCACCGATTAACACACCCTTTGTGACTTTCTCCTCTCCTGTATTTCATTTGCCTACTCCCTAACCGTTCTTCCTGTGTTTATCTTCCAACATGTCATTGTTTGACTTACAAAACAAAAAATGATTAAGATATCTAAAGCAGAAGAGTAATATCAGCCACAGTACTGAAAAATTACTCTCTCTCACACACTTTTCAGACCCGAACCAATTCTTAGATCTAGAGGCTGTTGATTGAAAGGGAGATCAGGACCACTGGAGAAAGACTCTGCAGTGCTACAGAGGGAATATGAAATACATGTTTTCCAAATCCTTTCCCCAAAGGGCTTTTGACATTTACTTGAGTAACTAGACACTGGGTAAAAGGCATATACATATTTTAAGGGCTCTTGGACACATGATCTGAACTGACACTAATGCCGGGGAAATCAAAACACCATCGTGTCCTCCTTGTTAGAACATGGGTATGCAGTGGTCAGATAACACATGGATTCTTGAGCCATATCTGTGTTTAAGTCAATTCATTGAGTCTACCAGACCCACAGTCCATGCTGTGGTTAAGTTCCACAGTTCCTGAGTGTATGATTGAGATGGACATATTAGCTGCAGATAGAACTCTCAGATTGTTTCCGTGATACGTAAGAGCCATGGGAGGGTAAAGTAAAACCCACGATAAGGGTTCTCATCAGAACCCAGCCATGCTGGCATCCTTATTTCAGATTTCTAGCCTCCAGTAGGGTGAAAAATAAATTTCTGTTGCTTATAAGCTACCTAGTCTATGGCACCTGGTTATAGCAGTAGCCTGAAATGATGAAGACATCAACCTATCCAGAACAGTCTGCAGACCCAAAACCACATGTCCTATTTTTCACTCCTCATTTATGAGACCGTGTATCAGCTCTGCTCCACATCACCTAGATCCTTGTCACAGAGTATGATCCATAGACCTGCGGCATTGTTATCATCTGGTAGTTTGTTAGAAATGCAGAATCTCAGCTCCCTTCTCCGCCCCACCCCTGGTCCCCTGTCCTAGACCAACTGAACCAGAACTCACATTTTAATAAGATCCCAGAGGATATTTGTACACTACTGTTTAGGAAGCACTGGCGTAATTTTTCAATTGAATAATGAGCAATATGCCAGTAATCAGTAGAAGCAGATACTTGCTGGGCATGGATTCAGTGGCTATACAGGAGAATGCTTTCAGTAAATGTGTGAACCTGGGGCATGTTATCATAGGGCCTATGCTTACCAACTTCTAGTCTAGCAAATTTATATTCAATTGCTGCTAGATTTTTGCTCTGTGGTGGTTAACTAAATGTTGACTAATTCTAAGGTTTTTATTGCCCAGAACTATAATAAGATGAAAAGGTTGTCTCCTTAAGAGTGTGTTAATGGTTTCAGACCTCCCTTGGATTTCATTATGAAATGATGTTATGGCGACTCTATGTTTTTAATGCAAACATTACAGTCACGATCTCTTTGTTCTCTAATAATTCTTGAGTGGAAAGGATCATATCATATCTTTAGACTGGAGCCTAAAACCACATTTCAACCTCAGGAGTATACAGGCTAGTTCCATGAAAAAAAGTTTAACAACGCTCTGGAAATTAACTTACTGATGCTGTTGAGCAGTTAGAAGTCTCAGTATTTTCTATATTCAACTTTTTTCCACCTTAAAAATCATATTAATTACTATACCACCTTGAAATTATTTTGACATCTCTCTGAAACTCCAGAGACTAAAGAAAAATCCATATAACTGTTAGAGGAGTTATTCCCCATATTGACTATGAGAGCCAGAACAAATACCATGGCATCTAAAACTTGATCATCTAATATGCTTGTAGCTCACTATTGTGTCCCTAAAGAATTTGAACAATTTCATTTCTATTGAATATTGGCAGTTTTATTCCTCCTGTGGCAGATTTATCCAAAATATTCTAAAAAATAATTCAGATGACTACTAAGAATTATTTCTGTATGTTTAGAAATTGCATCCAGGCACTGAATTAAGCATATTCCATGGTATCATGACATTCAATCAGTAAGATGTGTGATAAGAAGCAATAGTCTGTAAATATGTAGGGCTGAGTACACTGTTTACAAGTCAAACATGTCTAAACAGTTATGAAAAGTTTGTGTGCCCAATACTACCTTGTATGCATCACTGAAAAGAGGGCATATGGGGAATCAAAAAAATGGGAACCATTCTGAGTTCTGTATCCACAAAAGGTAACATAAGTCTCTATAATGAGGTGGCATATTCATTGTTACACAATGCCAAAGGATGCTTATGATAAAATCCAGTAAACTGCAATACTTACTTTGGTGAGGTTTCCTGCAACGTTTACTATAGACTCTTCAAAATATATTTATTTAAATATCTTCATTCAAGGTTCAAATAAAATCTCCATTTGGGCAGGTTTAAATCTTAAGTTCTGTCCCCATAAAGTATTTTACAATATATGATTCGTTTGAAAATTGCGGTTAATATTCATTTAAAAATTATGGTAGGTATATTAATAAGTAGCCAATAATTTATAGCTAGCTTCTGGGTAGTCATTTACTCACTCAAAATCCATTGCTATTATCTTTTTTAAACTTATAAAATGTAAACAACACTTTGTGTTTGCACTATTTGAAAAAGATTTAGAATATTTTTCTTTAAATGTTCTACTAAAATACCCTTTAGTTTGTGAAGTGTTCTTGCAAAAACCATAATGTAAGCAAAGAATTTAACTGTACTTTTTATATTATACAGACTACCAAAAAATACATAATGACATGACATGAGGAACAGTGTATGTTTAATTAAAACCATTAGCAAAAAAAAATTAAATAAATTGAAGGAAGGATTTGAATCTAGTTCAAAGTCTGTAACTTGAATATTCTAACAAGTTTTCAATAAAAATTTAACAAATTATTTCTTCCAAATTGTCTGAAATTATATTTAAAGAGAAGCATATGCATACATATAAACAGCTCTACAAATAATACAATCTCTAGATTTTAAAGCATAAGCCAGTAGATTAATGTTGCCAAACCCATAAAAAATTGCATGTTTATTTGACCCATGTTTAAAAGATTTTAACTAAACATACAAAAAAATGTTGTTTTTAGTTGTCCAGGAGATAATCATTCACTTCTGATATTGGGTCTTAAGTAAAATGAATGCAAAAGTCTAATGTACTATTTTTACCTCTAGGAATTATATAATTCAGGCGTGTAAAATGAAGCAATGTTGTAGTAAATATCAAAATAAGTACACTCAAAACTCCCCCAAAAGATCAATTTGCCAAAGGAGCTTCTGCTGTAAATATCTGGCAGTGCCAGGAGATAGAAAGGAAAAAGCAGATAATTTTCCTCTTGAGGAGATATTTGACTTCATCATAAAGTCTGTACAACTTTTTTGTGCATTTTCTTTTCCAAATGCATTTTGCTTTTCCTCTTAACCAACATTACTGATATCTTGTTAATAACTCCAATAATTTCACACTGAAATGTTGAAAGTAGAGAAAATGGTATGAAAAAGAGTAATGAGTTTTTTTTTTCTTTTAAGTAATTTATGAATTACAGCTATGTCCTAAAATATTAGTTAAAATGGATAAGAATTGTTTGTATTCCTTGCTCACAGTTAAGTCAGTAATCCCCTCTTAGAAATTTCTGAGGATTGATCATCCAGGTATTTCATGCCTCCAAAGGATGTCAGTCAGTCTTAAAGACATTAAGTTGGTTCTTAAATGGTCCTTATTAAGAAATCAGCATTTCTGAAATATTCTACCTCTGTTTTAATGTAACCTTATGAGCATCAGAAAGTCTGACCAGCATCAGAAAACCTTCAGTGTGACAGCCCTTAAAAGTATCTGAAAACTGTCATCATTCTCCTCCTAGTTAATTCTCCTAGTTATTCCCATTCCAAGTAAAAAGTAGCCAGTTTCTTCAGCAGTATTTTTTAAAAGACTTTATTTTTAGAGCAGTTTTAGGTTCGCAGCAATATTGAGCAGAATGTACAGAGAGTTTCCGTACACACACTGCCTGCACATGCAGTCTCCCCCACTATTAACATCCCTCACCAGAGTGGTACATTTGTTACAATTGATGGACCTACATTGACACATCATTATTGACTTGAGGATTCACTTTGTTATTGTTCATTCTATAGGTTGGGACAGATTTCTAACAACATAAATTCACAATTAAAGCTCATAGAGGTTGATTTCATGGCCCCCCAATTATTTTGTATCCACCTATTTTCTCTGCTTTCCACGTCTGGCAACCACTGATCCTTTTATTATCTCAATAGTTTTGCCTTTTTCAAACTATCATATACTTGGAATCAGATAGTACTTAGTCTTTTCAGATTGGCTTCTTTGACTTAGTAATATTCATTTGTTTTCTCTATGTCTTTTCATGGTTTGATAGCTCATTTGGTCTTAGTGCTGAATAATATTCCATTGCCTGGATGTACCAGTTTATTTATGCATTCACCTGCTGAAGAACATTGTGGTTGCTTCCAAGTTTTGGCAATTATAACTAAAGCTGCTATAAACATCTATGTGCAACTTTGGTGTGAACCTGGTTTTCGACTCCTTTGGGTAAATACCAAGAAGCACAATTGCTAGATCATGCGGTAAGAGTATGTTTAGTTTTGTAAGAAACCATCAAAACTTCCAAAATGACTATATCATTTTCCATTCCTAACACCAACGAATGAGAGTTCCTGTTGTTCTCCAGTAATTGATGTGTTCAGTGTTCTGGATTTTGGCTATTCAAATAGGTGTGTAGTGATAACTTATTTTTGTTTTAATTTGCATTTCTCTAATGTTATATGATGCGGAACATCTTTACATATGCTTATTTGCCATCTGTATATCTTCTTTGGTGAGGTGTCCAATTGGTCTTTGGCCCATTTTGTTAATCTGGTTGTTTGTTTTCTTACTGTTGTGTTTTAAGAGTTCTTTGTCTTCAGCTGTTTTTCATGTATAAAGCTTTCTAGCTTCTTTGCAACTCTGTCTGCTGTGTCATACTCAGTCCATTTTGTCAGTGTGATGATCAAGCATTAAAATATTTTCTGTTGACAATCTGACAATGGTATTGTTTGAAGCATATTTTCATTTATGTAAAACTATGGATTTATTGGAAAGCAATACAGGAAAAAACTGTCCTTGGGAAGCCTCCACTAAATATGGCAATAACTCTTTTTCTTTAAAGCCCATTACACTATTGATTTTTTTTTCTCTGTTACCTTGTAGTCAAGTGAAAACCTGTCTTTTAAAAATAAATTTATATTATTCTGGTTCAATTGTACTCTGTTTAAACCTAAGAATAAAAATATATAATCATTCCTATTAAATCTCATCTTTATTTTCAGCATGCCTTGTGATTTTTTTAGTGTAAATCTGTTGTAGTTAGTATTGATGATCTCAGCTTTTTATTTAATCACCCCATTTTTGATAAATATGATTTTTTTGGTCTACCTTCCAGTTGTTGAAGAAGATGGACTGATTATTACTTTCAAATGTAGGTTTTCTTAAACAATAGCTGCTTATAAAATTGTATATGCTCACAATTTACATGTTAGGTCATATAAACAGAAACTGGCAAAGGAAGTAGTAGGGGAAATGAGATTTATACTAAATGTATAAAATTTATGAAATATTTTAGTAGAAGTCTATACAACTTATGAAATATTTAGTAGAAGTAAAACAAGGTCAGTTTACTCATGTCATTTTCTAAATACTTACCAACCACGCACATGCAATTTTTTCCCCATAGATTATGAAAATAATTGTAGGAGGGAATCTAATTAGGTAACCTGAACAGTTTCATAAAAATGATCATGTTGGCGGTAAGCAGAATAATTTCTATCTAAAGTTCCCCAATCTTACCTGAACTATGCATAATCTCAAGTGTATGAGCAATTGGGCTTTTATTTGCATTTTTCTTTAAGACATAGCAGCCAAAGAAGAATCAAAAATGACCTTTAAATGACATTTTCATGTGAATTTTCATATAACTATTCTTACACAAATGGTAGCTAGGTCTACAACTAACCAATTACAAAATTATAACAATGATAATTTCTGGGTAATGAAACAAATTGTGACTTTTATCATTTTTGTTATATCACATATTTTTAAAATCTTTTTGCTCCAATAAAATTGGATTGTTTGTAAACTATCAGTAGTTTAGACTTAGATCTTATCTTCTTATCCCTAAGAAGGAAAATCAGTTTCACTTTTCCCCAAATGGGTAGGAATACAGTCTTAACTTTTAGATTAATTTACCTAGGATCTACTATAAATAGAATGACTAGTAGCTATGCCCACTAATCATTTCCAAATGTTTTACAAAATTATATTTCTTATACAAATACTACTTTAATGATCCGTAGCTACATTTGGGATGTATGAAAACCAATCATCAGCTAACAGTACATGCATAACACACAGAAAATAAATCAAACTAGTTGCTTCCCTAGCTTGACCAACAGCGAGCATCTATAAACATTTAA